>NC_074704.1:27853322-28579727 GCF_029448725.1 Salvelinus fontinalis | reverse complement strand
TCAGGATTCGAGAAGCCTTCCGCAATCCAACAAAGAGCAATTAAACAGATCATCAAGGGTAGAGATGTCATTGCACAGTAAGTAACGTTAATGACTGTTTACGCTGGAGAAACACAATGTCCAGAGCTACACAATATAGTTTAATGTCTGGAACTTTGGCTATTCACCAGGGGTGTATTCATTAGTTGGATTCTGTTTTAAAATGTTTTGTCTTTAGCAATGGAAACCGTTTGCTTTAGGAATCAAATAGGGGGGGGGGGGGGGGGCATGGGCTACCTGAATTAGTCCAGTAGAAACAAACATTTTACATTTGGAGTAGGGATACACAATATATTGGTGAACCTATCGGAATCTGCCGATATTAGCTAAATATGCCAACAACGGTATCGGCCCGATGTGTAGTTTAACGGCGATGTTTAAAAATCGATGTCAAAGCTGAGCTATAATAACGTAGATACATGATGTAATGACGCCACGTAAAATGTTGCGCTACACTAACACAGCATTCCTAACCTAGCCCACAATGTCTGCTGAGTGGATCGAGCCGTCGAGCAGTCATTTGAAAAAGTAAGAATTTCAGCGAGACGATTCAAAGGCGAAATCCATTAACGCCAAGATAATTGAATTCATTGCCTTTCGCAATCAACCGTTCTCTTGTCGTGGGTGATGTTGGCTTTCGCGACTGGTCGAGCACGGGTACACACTGTTACCAAGTGCGCTATTGTTCAGCTGTTGCCCAACGGAGTTACACAGTAATAGTGTAACTGCTATTAGCTTCACGACATACTATGGAATGCCGTTTCGGTCTTTGCGTATCAAATAACATAATTTGACAATCGCACTATTTAATACGTTACATAAGCTTTTAATTTGACATGTCAAATAACAGTTCTATTATAGAATGTTGTGTGTTCTGAATTTGCACATGCAAGCTTCACACAGCTGTGAAGAGTTTACGCAAATATTAGCATTGTAGCTCTTATCGTGTGACTGAAGTCACCTCCCCAGTCAGCCTATTGTGTGTATTGACATTAATATTGCACTGTACAGCTTTACCTACGGATTGGGGGTCAATGAAATGGGCTAACGGTCTACCCAATACCTAAGATATTTTTGCCAACGTTCTCCTCAGTTATCAGACTCCAAAGCATCATGGCAGTGTTGTTTTTCCTCGGGAATAGTGCTCAATGCACATAAGTAGACAATAATAAACGTGGCTCAATTAATTTGTTTCAGAGTCCCGCAATAAGCTATGATGCTAATGTTCTCTGGGTGTCACTGAGTAGATGCTTATGTTCTCTGAGTGTCATTGATCCACAATCCATAGGTAAGGCTGTACAGTGAAATAAGTATGGCCCCAATGCAATTCTAAAGTATAATACATCCAGTGTGATTTCAACAGATTTGTCAAATGATTGTATTTTGTTGATTTTATATAACATTCCAACCTCGTTCAGCATGATCTATTCAATTATGGCATAATTCTACTATTTGTATGCATTTGCATCCCTGTCAATGACATAGCCTTCAAAATAAAAGTAACTGCAAAGTCCACCATTGTGGCTAATCCTTATTGTGGCTAGCTTCACATAGATGGGTCAGACCACCATTAATCAAATAAGACCTGTCTTATACATCAGGGTTATTTTAGATGATGACACCTAGCTAGCTGGCTATATAGCTAACTATAGCTACTGAAACATAGTCATTTTGCAATGTTTTTGAGGAAGAACATTGTTTGCATCCATGAGCTAGCTAGGTTCTTTTTTAATGACCAGCATTGTAGGTGCCTGAGACAACTTTACCAACATCATAGCATACGTATCGATGAATCGTTGTGACATATGAAATACGAGTGATAGTGTAATAACTACGTAAAAAATGTATGAACGTGTTAAATGATGTGACGTGCAGTCATTCAGGTCCGGATTGGTCAACAAGCGTATTTGACACGTATCTTTTTTGACACGCAAAGACCCAAACGGTGTTCCATAGAAATCCTGGTTGAGAATAAAACGACTAAACAAATGAACAACGGAACAGCACAGCAAGTAAGTGAAAGAAAACGGTTTTGATTATGTTTTGCTGATAATGGGGGCATACGTTAATGCCAACAAAATAACTTTTTGGTCAGTGTGTGTGTGTGTAACCTTTAATTAACTAGGCAAGTCAGTTAAGAATATATTCTTATTTACAATGACGGCCTACCCCAGACGACACTGGGCTAATTGTGCGCTGCCCTATGGGACTCCCAATCACGACCGGATGTGATACCGCCTCGATTCGAACCAGGGACTGTAGTGATGCCTCTTGCACTGAGATGCAGTGCCTTAGACCGCTGTGCGTGTGTTAACTATTTAACTGTACTAGAATGCTTAAAAGCCCGTTAAATATCAGGTATTGGGGTTTTTTGCCACGGGAAAATATCGACAACGGCCAAAAATGTCATGCCGGTGCATCACTAATTTGGAGTAAACAGTTTCCAACCTAATGAATATAAATACTCCCCAGGGCCCTTGTTCGAATGTTTGTTTATCGTGGCTGTTGAATCTTTCTCTGTTCTTCAACACCTTTCTTTAGGTCTCAGTCAGGAACAGGAAAGACTGCCACGTTTTGCGTATCAGTGCTGCAGTGTCTTGACATTCAGGTATTTGAGTAAGGTTGTGTGCAGACTAGCGTCTCAGATTAGGAGTGCTGATCTAGTATCGGTTTTTCCTTTTAGATCATAATTAATCATTTTATATGAACATGTGGGATGACATCCTCGATCAGCACTCTTACTTTGAGAGGCTACATGAATACAAGCCCTGTTGTAGGTACCGTTATCATCACATATCAGTTTTGGATCATCCAACATTTTGTGAAATTTTCTCGCACTCTGAATATGTGGAGTTTGGACAACGTGAGGAACGTGATTTTTGTTGTTGTTGGTTTTGTTACAGGTGCGTGAAACCCAGGCACTGATCCTGGCTCCTACCAGAGAGTTGGCTGGACAGATACAGAAGGTATGTGACTGAATATCAATTGTCTTCTGATGGACTGGGGAAAAACTGCTTTGGGAGATAAGGGTTGTTCGTGTTCAGTAGGGCACACAGTAGTAAAATGTTTCACAACAAAGTGTTGCTATTGGGCAGGTCCTGTTAATTCAACAGAACGCTGTGCAACGGAAAATGGGAACAAGTGTTTATTTGATTGTACCTTTCTGTTTCAAAACATTTTGTCCTGTTCTATGCTGACTGAACAAGCCCAGATCAGAACATTGGCAAAGGTTTGAATTGGTGAAAGCCTTGACTGGAGGGAGTTTCCACCATTGTTTAAATCCGTGACGGGGAGTGTGCAAGTGCACACTCCAGTAGAAGAGTAGACAATTTGGATGCAATCATTGTCTCCTATTATTCAGATGTTAAAATCCCTTCACCTCCCTCTAGGTGCTCCTGGCCCTAGGTGACTACATGAACGTCCAGTGTCATTCCTGCATCGGAGGGACAAACGTGGGTGAGGACATCCGCAAACTGGACTATGGCCAGCACGTGGTAGCAGGGACCCCTGGGAGAGTGTTTGGTGAGTTCCCTGGACCCTAACCTTCTACTATCCAGAGGTATGAACGTCTGTGTCTGCCCAGCTGAATTTCGCTGTTTCACGGGGATTCGTTTTTGAAACCTTCCGGTTACTAGTCCAACGCTCTAACCACCTGCCTTACATTGCGCTCCACGAGGAGCCTGCGTGGCAGGCTGACTACCTGTTACGCGAGGGCAGCAAGAAGCCAAGGAAAGTTGATAGCTAGCATTAAACTTATCTTATAAAAAACAATCATTCTTAACATAATCACTAGTTAACTACACATGGTTGATGATATTACTAGTATATCTAGCGTGTCCTGCGTTGCATATAATTGATGCGGTGCCTGTTAATTTATCATTGAATCACAGCCTACTTCGCCAAACGGGTGATTTAACATTTACATTTAAGTCATTTAGCAGACGCTCTTATCCAGAGCGACTTACAAATTGGAAAGTTCATACATATTCATACCTTTTATTTAATGAGGCAACTCGGCATACTTAGGACAACGGTAAAGAAAATCATCATTTTTGCACTGTTCGTAACCTGGCTCAGTCCTCAGTGTGAGCTGTGGGTTCCATTCCAGTGCCACAGTAAAACCCAGAGAGTGGCGGGGGTCCAGTACGTCTTGTACCGTTGCTCTGTTCACTCTCTGGGAACATGACCCCTCCCATGTAACACAGACAGGGGAAAGAAGGATAGTAAATCAATGACTTTTGGTCCCACTCCAGCCATCAATCACATTTTTCACATGATTTACCTGAGACCAGAACATTTCAAAGGAAGGTCACTAAGAAAATATGCACGAGTAGACATGAATTGGGCTCCCTGTAGTCACCACACGGGTTGCGTCTTCAAAGTCAGAGTATGAATTGAGAAGAGTCCCCTCCACAATGCAGGCACTGCTCTCTCTGTTCTTTCAGATATGATCCGCAGGAGGAGTTTGAGGACGCGTGCCATCAAGATGCTGGTGCTGGACGAAGCAGACGAAATGCTCAACAAGGGTAAGCCAGACACGCTGTTGTGCATTACAAAGGTGAAACGGAAAGACATCTTCCAGTTGTGTGTTTCTGGTCTCCTGTTGCCCAACAAACAACCAGAACAAGAGGTCACGTGGTAAAGCGGGATACGTTTCAGTGCCGCTTTGTCGTTCCCCCTGCACATAACTAGTTTGCTACTATCCCTGTCTGCAACCCACGGCAGGCAGGGACGCTTGGTCTCAGACACTTTTGCACGGGAAAGTCGTTTTGACGGTCTGCGCGGCTTTTCCCAGGACGTGTGGTGTAATATGAAGGGGAAACTGAATATCTTTCCCTTACCCGTCCGGCAGGTTTCAAAGAGCAGATCTACGACGTGTACCGGTACCTGCCCCCCGCCACCCAGGTGTGTCTGATCAGCGCCACGCTGCCCCACGAGATCCTGGAGATGACCAACAAGTTCATGACCGACCCCATCCGCATCCTGGTCAAACGGTGAGTCGAGCGTTACTCGGATGTATATTAGGAAGTATCCCCCTGGTTTCTAGCCTAGCGGAACCAACCTGGTCGCTGTGTTAAGACTCGTTCAAGTTGTGAACTCTAGGGGGCAGCATTGTGTAATGTATACAAGGGGGGAATTATATCAGCCGGGTCCTAAATCGCTCCCTACCCCATGGCCCTAACCCTTTGTTTCTGCAGGTCTGTAAGGTGGAAGCAATATAGTGGATGCTCCACCACTGAACTGCGTATACGTATCCAGACCCTATACATCTGCAATCATCCAGGAGTTAGTGGCGAGGGGTTGAGAGTGATTTGGGACCGGTTTAGTCTGAATACAAACCTCATATAGTCATCAGCGAATCAGCCATGCTTAAATCGAAAAAGTCCCCCACCATTCCTGTGTGACCTTTCAGAGGAGAAAAGCGAAATGCTCCGTCTTATCTATACCAGTATTTCTGACTATTATATAGCCGAGTCAAGGAAATCTTCCCTTTGGCACTGTTCGTAACCTGGCTCAGTCCTCAGTGTGAGCTGTGGGTTCCATTCCAGTGCCACAGTAAAGCCCAGAGAGTGGCGGGGGTCCGGTACGTCTTGTACCGTTTCTCTGTTCGCTCTCTGGGAACATGAAACAAAACCCCGTCATGGCAAACTACATGCGGCTCAACTTCAATTGCGATGTATTTTTGTTGAAGGTATGGTCTTTTTGGGGCCTTTGCGCCCTGCCTAGAAAAGATTATATGGAAAGGACGGAGTTAACTGGAATAGGAAGACCTGCACTCACCGGGAAGAGTATTCAGATGGGTTCCTTTAGCAGCAGAAGTGGTCCAATACTGAGTTAACCCCTCTCTTCCTTTTCCCTATCCCAGTGATGAGTTGACTCTAGAGGGCATCAAGCAGTTCTTCGTGGCAGTAGAGAGGGAGGAGTGGAAGTTTGACACCCTGTGTGACCTGTACGACACCCTCACCATCACGCAGGCGGTCATCTTCTGCAACACCAAGCGGAAGGTCTGTACACAACTAAAACAAAGTGACATTTATTGCGAGGTTGCCCCTAACACTGATCTTCGGTCAGTTTAGCGTTTTCCACCAATAATAGTTCAAGTTGGGATTAAGGGAGGGGAAGCTGATCCTAGATCTGTGCCTAGGAGAAACTTCACTGGGGCTACTTGGGTTGTTGGCAGCTGTTGACAGTTATTGTATGTTTTTCCTCCTCGTCAGTATTGTCTCCCTTAGCCTATATGTACTGGTAAACATGCCAACATGCTTTGCCATCGTTAGTTTGACAAATGAATGCCAGTGTTTCCTCAACCTCTCACTGAACACACCGCTGAATGTCATGATAATCTTTGTTTGCACTGTTCCTAACCTGGCTCCGTCCTCAGTGTGAGCTGTGGGTTCCATTGCAGTGCCACGCTAAAGCCCAAAGAGTGGCGGGGATCCAGTACGCCTTGTACCGTTGCTCTGTTCACTCTCTAGGAACCTAAAGCCCCGTCAGAGCGTGCGTCCTAAATGGCGCCCTATTCCCTACATTGTGTGTTTTCAGGGAGCATGTTTGGCACGATCCCTGAAATGCGTCGTCATACGTTTGGGCCTGAGCCTCTCTTTGTCCTCGCTCTGCTTGCGATAGGTTGACTGGCTGACTGAGAAGATGAGGGAGGCCAACTTCACCGTTTCCTCCATGCACGGAGACATGCCCCAGAAGGAGAGGGAGTCCATCATGAAAGAGTTCCGGTCCGGCGCCAGGTAATGATGAAATATTCTGTTTTTAGCATCCCAATCAATCTCTGAAGGCTATTCAATGAGTTAATTTATTTTTTGGGTGTGTGACCACTGGGTCAATATTTGTCAATAGTGAATGTGCTCTCGTGTCAGTAGTTACTTTGTCATATTTCTACGAGAAAGTTGAAGCTGGTCTTACACTTAACTTTTTTAATTCATTTTTTATTCTCAGTGTGCAGTCACCAATAATTTGCACATCTGAGTCGTGTATATCTGAGTCGTTTGATGGCCAGAGACGTTATCTTAGCTTAGTTGGTCGAACAGTCTCTTAGCAGGAAGAACATTTAGATCCTAATATATGACAATGTACTGTATCGTCTGGATTCTTTCTGGTCCACCCGATAGAGAATGTTGTCTTTTCATATACAACACCGGACAGTTTCCCACACTAGATAAAGCGTACTAGTGGACTGAACACTTAAATGGGCATTCTTCATTGCACTGTTCGTAACCTGGCTCAGTCCTTAGTGAGAGCTCTGTGTTCCATTCCTGTGCCACAGTAAAACCCAGAGAGTGGCAGTGGTCCAGTACGTCTTGTACCGTTTCTCTGTTCACTCCCTGGGAACATGTCTACGCGTTGTTCTTTAAATTCTCCCAGGGGTGGACTTGGGTCGTGCTAATTGGTGCACACCGTAGCAAAAACATTTTCCAAAGTTCAGATAGTCCCTCCCCGTTTTGAGGCCGTTTAGTTCCAAGTGAAAACGACCTTGGTTTGGCCTAACGTGGATCTCCTCTCCCCCTGTAGCCGAGTGCTTATCTCCACTGATGTGTGGGCCCGAGGTCTGGACGTGCCCCAGGTGTCCCTCATCATCAACTACGACCTGCCCAACAACAGAGAGCTGTACATCCACAGGTACGTCTGGCTGCCCGGCTCGGAGAACTACTATAGAAACTAAGCGATATTGAGGTATGCAATGTGGCTATTCGAACAACGGTGAAGTCGGGAAAATCGCCTGGCTCAGTCCTCGGTTTGAGCTGTGGGTTCCATTCCTGTGCCACAGTAAAACCCAGAGAGTGGCAGAGGGTACGTTTGGTACCTTTTTTCTCTGTTCAGTCTCTCAGGACACTAAAAGCCTATTTTTATGGTCAATCCGACATCTGTAGTGGCCGTACAGCATTTACAGCGACGCGGACTCCGCAGAAGTCAGAGCATTTATACTTGCTCTTTGGGGAGCTGTCATACGCATCCAATAAATTGGTTTGCACCGCACCACTTGTAGTGATTCAAAGCTAATCGCTATAGCCATCCAGCTAATTGTGAGCGACTGGCTAAACGAAAAGACCTTACCTCTTCGGATGTTGGTATCTGTTTCCCGGTGATTGACATAGGAGCTCAGCCAAGATAGCATTAAAAAGGCTGTACCGTTTTCCCACCTGAATCTCCCCGTTGCCCCCAGCAAAATGTGCCTACATTTTAGGCTGTTAATGTATGTTTCACACTGTTACGGTAAAAATAAGTCTAATGCTTGTTTGAATGTCAACCCCAATACGTTCGTGTCATCAATCAACTGCGTTACAGTTAAAAATGACTGGCTATCACCACCGATTTCTGTATGCTAGCTATGCTACCAGATTATACAAACGGGAGTTAGCATTTAGCAGTCACTTGCTCTAAACTTGGAAAAATGTCTAAATGTTATGCAGCGAAAATAGCAAAATAAATCCAAATTGGATTTTAGTAACCACATTCTGGTCCTGTTACAGTACATCAATCATGACGGTTTTGACAGATCCACTTAGATCAAATTTGTTGAATGTAGGCCAATCCAGTGCCCTTCGCTCCCCCATTGTCTGCATTCATTCCATTGATCTCTTTACCACATCTCTCCTCATTACGACCCTGATCTCTTTCCAGGAGCTTCGGCTCGTCAGGGCAACGATTTACTGGTGTTTTTTGTCCCTCAACCTCCTCTCCTCATAGGATTGGCCGATCGGGCCGTTACGGCCGCAAGGGTGTGGCCATCAACTTTGTGAAGAACGACGACATCCGTATCCTCCGTGACATTGAGCAGTACTATTCCACACAGATCGATGAAATGCCAATGAACGGTAAATTCCCGTCTGAGTATTTAATTGACAACGTTGATGTGTTTTAGTATTGCTGTTTTGGTTCAAGCAACTAAATGTAAGTGTTCAGTTTTGTTTCAACCATATAGTGGGTGTACAGATTTAGGGCCGTATAGACCTGGGGTTCTTTTTACAAAAATGGGCATTGACATTAGATGGCTGGGGCCTCCCGGGTGGCGCAGTGGTCTAGGGCACTGCATCGCAGTGCTAGCTGCGCCACCAGAGTATCTGGGTTCGCGCCCAGGCTCTGTCGCAGCCGGCCGCGACCGGGAGGTCCGTGGGGCGACGCACAATTGGGCTAGCGTCGTCCGGGTTAGGGAGGGTTTGGCCGGTAGGGATATCCTTGTCTCATCGCGCTCCAGCGACTCCTGTGGCGGGCCGGGCGCAGTGCGCGTTAACCAAGGGGGCCAGGTGCGCAGTGTTTCCTCCGACACATTGGTGCGGCTGGCTTCCGGGTTGGAGGCGCGCTGTGTTAAGAAGCAGTGCGGTTGGGTTGTGCTTTGGAGGACGCATGGCTTTCGACCTTCGTCTCTCCCGAGCCCGTACGGGAGTTGTAGCGTAGAGACAAGATCGTAATTACTAGCGATTGGATACCACGAAAATTGGGGAGAAAGGGAAAGAAAAAAAATGACATTAGATGGCTGTCATTAACATGACATTTGTTCCCCTCAGTGGCTGACCTGATCTAAGGCGCTGGTGACGGAAGTGGAGAGACTGCTTTGATTACACTTTGGACCCCTTTTTATTTACTGTTAGAATTCTCGTCTCATTTGTTTTGTTTTTAATAATAGCTTTAATTCAGCCTTTGAATTTGTGATGACTATTGTATTCTAAGGGAAATGCCTACTGCAACCATCCGTTGTTTTGTAAATAAAGAACATTTTGTTTCCCATCTGAATGCAGGTTCATTTTCTTTTCCCTGTTTTTAAAGGGGCAATCTGGGATTTTGGAAAAACAACGAAATGGGTACCCCAACCATTTTTGTTTTGATAAACAGCAAAGGGATTGGGCTGGGAAAATGTAACCACTCTCAAATTCATAGAAAGGGCTATGGTTGCAAGGACTGACCATCCATCCTTGAGATCAAAAGTGTAGTTTTAACCATGTTATGAGGCTATAGTATTTGTTTACAATTACATTCTGTGTGATGTGGGAGATGAATGAACTAAGATCATGAGATAGAAGTTAGTTCTATTACTTTACAATCACATCTTCTGTTAGACTTCTATAGGCCTCCAGGTGCACCTGTCAGTCTTGTGCCAGGATTCAGTCTCCAATGTGTGTTTATAGTGCTTTTGGACAGCCAACCAAGGTGTCATTTTAAATGGAATTTCCCAGGTGTTTGCAGTGATTCCATTCTTGGATACCTGCTAATTATGGCCCATGCGTTAATTACCTTTTAAAAGACACTTTGTCTACTGCCTAGTGCGCTGCTCTATAAAGTGCCTTGGATTGAAATACGGCCTAGTAGGACTAGGACTAGTAACGGCTATGCTCGTGTCTCGGGGCCACCATTTTGATTCTGTTAGTCACTCTCCCTCAGATATACTAGTCGAGGTAAAATGTGTAGAATTGCAGGAAATTAGCTGCAAAAACTTTCTGCTATCGGATCCCTCTGTATGTATTCTAGTTTTTCATTCCGGTGCAGAGTTCGTGTAGTGGCTAATTGTATAGCTAATAGGCTGTGTTTGTAGACCGACTGAAGTGGATAAAACCACAGCAGTCAATGTGATAATGACTGGGTTCTCTTTTTCTTCTCCAAACAGCATTTGAGTTTTTCAGTTGTATAAAAATGCAGTAAATGAGCTTCAGTTGGCTTAGTTTTTGTAAGTAATGTGGAGGCAGGAGGATGGGAAGAGCTCACTCCTGCCTATGGATGTCACATTCGTTTTACTGATAACATATTGTGTCTGAAACCTTTTTCAAAGTTGGATTTCCTAGCGGTAAGTGATGGAAGACCAACACCTTGGTTTGGGCAGTGGTGGGAAAAGTATAACATTTTCGTACTTGAGTAAAAGTAAAGAAACCTTAATAGAAAATGACAGGTAAAAGTCACCCAGTAAAATACTACTTGAGTCAAAGTATGTGGTTTTAAATATACTTAAGTATCAAAAGTGAAAACGGTTTCAGGTACAATATGCACTCTGTTCACAACGTTGACGTCAGCAAACTGCTCACCCACACGACGTACAATTAAAACCGGGATTCATCAGTGAAGAGCACACTTCTCCAGTGTGCCATTGGCCATCGAAGGTGAGCATTTGCCCACTAAAGCCGGTCACGATGTCAAACTGTTGTCAGGTCAAGACCCTATATAGCACGCAGATGAGATTCTCTGAGACGGTTTCTGACTGTGTGCAGAAATTGTTTGATTGTGCAAAACCAGTTTCATCAGCTATCCGACCCTGCAAGTGAAGAAGCCGGGGGAGGTCCTGGGCTGGTGTGGTTACGCGTGGTCCGCGGTTGTGAGGCCGGTTGAACGTACTGCCAAATTCAATGTGGATGCGGCTTATGGTAGAGAAATTAACATTCAATTATCTGGCAACAGCTCTGGTGGACATTGTTGTGTGACAACCCCATTTTAATGATCATGTTGTTTAATCAGCTCCTTGATATGCCAGACCTGTCAAGTGGGTGGATTATCTTATATTATTCTTATGGCTAAGAAGAAATGCTCACTAACAGGCATGTACATGTGTAAAGAAATACACTTTTTGTGCGCATAGAACATTTCTGGGATCTTTTAATTCAGCTCATGAAACATGGGACCAATACTTCACATGTTGCAATTATATTTTGTATGTACAGTGCATTCTGAAAATATTCAGACCCCTTGACTTTTTCCACATTTTGATACATTACAGATTTATTCTAAAATGGATGAAATTGTTTTTTTCCCCTCAACAATCTACACACAATAACCCATAATGACATGCAAAAACAGTTTTTTTGAAATTGTTGCAAATGTATTAAAAATAAAAAACTGATGTCACATTTACATAAGTATTCAAACCCTTTACTTAGTACTTTGTTGAAGCACCTTTGGCAGTGAATTACTCAATTCCTGTGTTGTAGCACCTTAGGCAGCTGAACAGTCCACCATGCTTCACCGTAAGGATGGTGCCAGGTTTCCTCCAGACGTGACGCTTAGCATTGAGGCCAAAGAGTTCAATCTTGGTTTCATCAGACCAGAGAATCTTGCTTCTCATGGACTGAGTCCTTTAGGTGCCATTTGGCAAACTCCAAGCGGGCTATCATGTGCCTTTTACTGAGGAGTGGCTTCTGTCTGACCACTCTACCATGAAGGACTGATTGGTGGCGTGCTGCAGAGATGGTTGTCCTGGAAGGTTCTCCCATCTTCACTAAGGAACTCTGGAGCTCTGTCAGTGACCATCGGGTTCTTAGTCACTTCCCTGACCAAGGCTCTTCTCCCCCGATTGCTCAGTTTGGCCGGGCGGCCAGCTCTAGTAAGAGTCTTGGTGGTTCCAAACCTCTTCCATTAAGAATGATGGAGGCCACTCTGTTCTTGGGGAACTTCAATGCTGCAGACATTTTTTGGTACCCTTCCCTAGATCTATGCCTCGACACAATCCTATCTCGGAGCTCTACGGACAATTCCTTCGGCCTCCTGGCTTAGTTTTTGCTCTGACATGCACTGTCAACTGTGGGACCTTATATAGACTGTGTGCCTTTCCAAATCATGTCCAATCAATTGAATTTACCACAGGTGGACTTAAATAAAGTTGTAGAAACATCTCAAAGATGATCAATGGAAACAGGATGCACCTGAGCTCAATTTAGAGTCTCATAGCAAAGGGTCTGAATACTTATGTAAATAAGGTATATGTTTTTTGTTTTGCATAAATTAGCAACATTTTCTAAGAACCTGTTTTCGCTTTGTCATTATAGGGTAGATTGTGTGTAGATTGATGAGTATTTTTTAAATCCATTCTAGAATAAGCCTGTAACGTAACTACATGTGGGAAAAGGGAAGGAGTCTGAATACTTTCTGAATGCACTGTAGGTTGTCGATAGAAATGGCTTACTATTCCTCACCAGGAGAGGGTGTAATCCCCTTGTGGGATAAAAAAGTACTTGACCTAGGCCAAGAAGGGTTGTGGAATCACTCATGTTCCAGACAGTCTTGAAGGTAGCTATTGAAGTGATACTTTTTTTAAGTTGAGCAGAGTTCAACTCCAATTCACCATTGACGTTAGAGGCGGCAGGTAGCCTAGCTGTTAAGTGAGTTGGGCCAGTAACAAAAATGGTCTCTGTTGAAGGCTGTGGATCTTCCAGAAGGACAACAGCCCCAAACAACCATCAAAAGCAACTTGGAATGGTTGAAGAAACACTGGACTGTTCTGGAGTGGCCACCGAAGAGTCCAGACCTGAATCGCATCCATAATCTATGGTGAGAGCTGAAAACAGCAGTTGGTGGAGGGCACCCCTCAAACATTGAAGAATTAGAGCAGTTTTCTGCTGAAGAGTGGGCCAAATTGGCAGTAGAAAGTTGCAGCAAGGTCATTTATGGCTACAAGAAACATTTGTTGGCAGTTATCTTGGCCAAAGACTGTGCAACCAAGTGCCAGGGTGACAATAATTTAGTCCATAGTATTTGTCTTTATTTTCTCAATTAAAATTCTAAACTTAAGTTTACAACAACAAAAATTCTGCAGTGTTGAAAATCCAATAACAAGGTGTGGAGAAAAGTTTTCTTTTTCAATTCAAATGTATTTATAAAGCCCTTTTTACATCAACAGGTGTCACAAAGTGCTTACACAGAAACCCAGCCTAAAACCCTAAACAGCAAGCAATACAGATGTAGAAGCACGGTGGCTAGGAAAAACTCCCTAGAAAGGCAGGAGCCTCGGAAGAAACCTAGAGAGGAACCAGGCTCTGAAGGGTGGCCAGTCCTCTTCTGGCTGTGCCGGGTGGAAGAGTACATGGCCATTAAGGCCAGACTGTTCTTCAAGATGTTCAAACGTTCATAGATGGCCAGCAGGGTCAAGTAATAATCACAGTGTTTGTAGAGGGTGACAGTAAGTTTGTTTTTTCATAGCTGATCATTCAGAGATTGAGAGGTCGAGAGAGAGAGACGAAACTGCAGGTCCGGGACATGGTAACACGCCCGATGAACAGGCCAGGGTTCCATAGCCGCAGGCAGAACAGTTGAAACTGGAGCTGCAGCTCAAACAGGTGGACTTTGGGCAGCCAGGAGTCATCAGGCCAGGTAGTCCTGAGGCATGGCCCTAAGGCTCAGGTCCTCCAGGAGGAGAGGGAGAATTACAGGGAGCATACTTCAATTCACACAGGCCACCAGAAAACACAGGATAATTACACCAGCTATAACAGACTGACCCTAGCCCCCCGGAACATAGACTATTGCAGCATAGATACTGGAGGCTGAGGTGGGTGGGTCGGGGGGCACTGTGGCCCTGTCCGACAATACCCCCGGACAGGACCAACCAGGCAGGATATAACCCCACACACCTTTCCAAAGCGCAGCCCCTACACCACCAGAGGGATATCAACAGACCACCCACAAAGATCTCCACCACACGAGCCCAAGGGTGTGCAAAACCGGACAGGAAGATTACGTCAGTGACTCGACCCCCTCAAGTGATGCACCGCTCCTAGGGACGGCATGGAAGAGCACTAGTAAGCCTGGGACTCAGACCCCGTGATAGAGGCAGAGAATCCCAGTGGAGAGAGGGGAGCCGGCCAAGCAGAGACAGCAAGGGTGGTTTGTCTATTCAGTGCCTTGCCGTTCACCTTCGCACCCCTGGGCCAGACGACACTCAATCATAGGAACTCCGGAAGAGATGAGTGTTCAGTAAAGGCTTGAAAGTTGAGACCGAGTCTGCGTCTCTCACATTAATCTCTCACATAAATAATGTTTACATATCTTGCATTAATCATCTCATATGCATATACTATATTCAATACTATTCTGCTGAATCTTAGTCTTTGCCACTCTGACGTTGCTCGTCCATATATTTATAAATTCTTAATCCCATTACTTTACTTAGATTTGTGAGTATTGGGTATATGTTATGAAATGGTTAGATATTACTTCTTAGATATTACTGCACTGTCGGAGCTAGAAACACAAGTATTTCGCTACACCCGCAATAACATCTGCTAAATACGTGTAAGTGACCAATAAAATTTGATTTGGATAGGCAGACCATTCCATACAAATGTTGCTCTATAGGAAAAAGTCCTGCTTCCAGCTGTTTGCTTAGAAATTCTAGGGACAATAAGAAGGCTGCATTTTGTTACTGTAGCGTACGTGTAGGTATGTATGGCAGGACCAAATCGACGAGATAGGGAGGAGTAAGTCCATGTAAAGCTTTGTAGGTTAACAGTAAAACCTTGAAATCAGCCCTAGCCTTAACAGGAAGCCAGTATAGAAAGGCTAGCACTGGACTAATATGATCAAATGTTGGGGTTCTAGTCAAGATACTAACTGACGTTTATTTAGTACTTTATCTGGGTAGTCAGAGAGTAGAGTATTGCAGTAGTCTAATCCAGAAGTGACATAATTTTTGGACAAAAAGTTTCTGATTTTACGAAGATGTAAAAAAGCTGCCCTTGAAATATTCTTATTTTCAAAAGTGAGATCAGGGTTCATAGTAACGCCAAGCTCATTCAGTTTTATTTGAGACGACTGTACAACCATCGATATTAATTGTCAGATCCAAAAGCAGATCTCTTTGTTTCTTGGGACCTAGAACTAGCATCTCTGTTTTGTCCGAGTTTAAAAGTAAAACAATTGCCGCCATCCACTTCCTTAAGTCCACTTCCAGGCTAGGCAATTTTTGGGCTTCACCATGTTTCATCGAAATGCACAGCTGTGTATTGTCCGCCTAGCAGTGGAAGTTGACATTGTGTTTCCAAATGACATCACCGAATGACATAACCTTGAGGGACACCGAAACCTACAATTGATTTGTCAGAGGACAACCCCTCCACAGAGACGAACCGATATCTAAACCAGGCAAGAACTTGTCCATGTAGACCAATTATGGTTTCCAATCTCCCCAAAATAATTTGGTGATCGATTATGTCAAAAGCGTCTAGGAGCACGAGGACAGATGCAGAGCCTTAGCCTGATGCCATTAAAAGGTAATTTACCACCTTCACGAGTGCAGTCTCAGTACTATGATCCGGTCTAAAACCAGACTGAAGCATTTCTTATACATTATTTGTCTTCAGGAAGGCAGCAAGTTGTCGTGCAACAGCTTTTAATTTTTTTTTGAGAGGAATGGAAGATTCAATATAGGCCGATTCGTTTTTTACATTTTCCGGGTCAAGGTTTGGCTTTTTCAAGAGAGGCTTTATTACTGCCACTTTTAGTGAGTTTGGTACACATCTGCGGGATAGGGATCTGTTTATTATGTTCAACATAGGAGGACCAAGCACAGGAAGTAGCTTTATCAATAGTTTAGTTGGAATAGGATCCAGTACGCAGCTGTAAGGTTTAGAGGCATTGTCTATTTTGGTGAATGTGTCAAGAGATGCAGCATTAAAAAAAACTTGAGTGTCTCCATTGGTCCTAGGTCCTGGTAATTCTGTGCAGACTCAGGACAACTGAGCTTTGGAGAAATACACAGATTCAAATAGGAGTCCGTAATTCGCTTTCTAATGATCGGTACTGTCTTTCCAAGCTAGCCGGAAGACTTCCAGTTTGGTGGAGCGCCATTTCCATTCCAATTTTCTGGAAGCTTGCTTCAGGGCTCTGGTATTTTCTGTATACCAGGGAGCTAATTTCTTGTGACAAACGTTTTATTTTATGTATTATTTTACCCAATTTAGTGGTATCCAAGTGGTAGTTACAGTCCTGTCCCATCGCTGCAACTTCCGTATGGACTCGGGAGAGGCGAAGGTCGAGAGCCGTGCGTCCTCTGAAACACAACCCAGCCAAGCCATACTGCTTCTTGACACAACACCCGCTTAACCCAGAAGCACCAATGTGTCGGAGGAAGCACTGTACACCTGGCGACAGTGTCTGCATGCATTGCGCTCGGCCCGCCACAGGAGTCGCTAGTGTGCAATGGAACAGGAATATCCCCTAACCTGGACGATGCTGAGCCAATTGTGCGCCGCCCATGGGTTTCCCGGTCGCGGCCGGCTGCGACAGAGCCTGGACTCGAACCAGGTTCTCTAGTGGCACAGCTAGAACTGCGCCACCCGGGAGGCCATTTTTTGTTTTTAGGTGGAGACTGCGTCGAGGGTATTACGCAAGGTTAAATTTAGATCCTCAGTTAGATGGTTAACCGATTTCTGTAATCCAACGTCCTTGGGTAGGTGGAGGGAGTCGAAGGACATCTATGAATCTTTGGGTTGTCTGAGAATGTATAGCACAGCTTTGGATAATCCTTGTTTGGGGTCTGAGCAGCTTATTTGTTGCGATTGCAAACATAATAAAATGGTGGTCCGATAGTCCAGGATTATAAAAACATTTCGATCCACAGGACAAAACTAAATCCAGGGTATGAATGTGGCAATGCGTAGGTCCAGAGAAATATTGGACAAAACCCACTGAGTCGATGATGGCTCCGAAAGCTTTTTGGAGTGGGTCTGTAGACTTTTTCATATGAATATTGAAGTCACCAGAAATGTGACTATTATCTGCCATGACTACAAGGTCCGATAGGAATTCAGAGAACTCCGTGAGGAACACTGTATACAGTAGCTATAATTTTCTGTCATAAATGTTAGCAACACCTCTGCCTTTGTGGGACATGGTCACAAGTGTAACCAGGAGGAGAGGCCTCATTTAACACAGTAAATTCATCAGGTTTAGAAATGTTTCAGTCAGGTCAAGCACATCAAGGTTTTGATCAGTGATTAGTTTTTCGACTATGACTGCCTTGGAAGTGAGGGATCTAACATGAAGTAGCCCTATTGTGAGATATCACAATCTCTTTCAATAATGACAGGATTGGAGTAGGTCTTTATTCCAGTGAGATTGCTCAAGCAAAACACCGCCATGTTTAGTTTTGCCCAACCTGGATCGAGGCAGACACGGTCTCAATGGGAATAGCTGAGCTAACTACACAGACTGTGCAAGTGGTAGACTCTACTAAGCTGGCAGGCTGGCAAACAGGCTGCTGTCTGGCCTGCACCCCATCTGATTGTGAAGCTAGAGGAGTTAGAGCCGATTATCAACTTCCTCACTGTACACCATGAAGCCACAATTAAAGACAATTTAATATCCCAAATTGTACCCATCCCTGGGTCAACATTCTTGCATACAAGATGACATACAACCAATTGAGGCTGGTGGGATGAGCTATAGGATGGGCACATTGTAATGGCTGGAATGGAATAGAACAGTATCGAACACAAACATATGGAAACCACACTGGACACCCTTCCAGCCCTTACAATGAGCACATCCTTCTATAGCTCCGCCCACTAGCCTCCTGTGCATACAACTGTTGTGATACAACGGAGTTACTGCACAAAATGTATAGGTGTTGTGAAGACACCAATGGCTGTGTGAACATTGCACATCAGTTATTCCAACCATTGTCAAATGCATCGCTCAATTGTACAGCCTGAATGTCAGTGTTGTGGAAGCTACTCTGAATATATATAGTTTCCCAAGCTACCAATTACTTCACACTGGGAGTAGTTAAGCTACCATTAAGAAAATTAAAGTTCTGGAAAAAGTAGTTCACTACATCCAAACTACTGCTTGATAAATGATCTAAATCTGACATTTCTACACATTGCAAGAACGAGTCATTCTGGAATTTAGGCTATTAAAACTGTTTCAAATTAGAATAGGCAGATCTGATGTCAAAAAAGTTAATCACCTACATTTACATTTAAGTCATTTAGCAGACGCTCTTATCCAGAGCGACTTACAAGTACATACATTCATACTTTTTTTGTACTGGCCCCCCGTGGGAATCGAACCCACAACCCTGGCGTTGCAAGCGCCATGCTCTACCAACTGAGCCACACGGGGCAACTTCACCCATATACTTCACCCATATACTTCACCCATATTTTATTTCCTTTTTGCAAAAGAAAGTGTACTTCCAGTAATTAGCAAAAAAAGTTCTTAAAACACTAAAGAATTGAATTTAGTTCAGCTACTGCAAAATGTAGTTAAATTACTAGTTGAACTACATGTAGTTCACTACCCCAACACTGCTGAATGTGTACGGGAGGCCCTCGGTCTGTACAAACGGACCAAGCAAGCATTACTTCATATACTGTGGTATTGTTTTAATCTCATATTGAAAAATAAATTAACGAAATAACTTTTAAACTGCAACAGAAGACAAATTAAGTTAACAAACATTTGTCAGCAGCGGTGGAATTGCAGCGCTCAATGTAGATTACTTTACAAATGTGTATAAAAAAATAATTTATTGGGACATACACAAATCACAAAATCATTCATTTAAATACAGTAAACTGCACAGTGGCCTACCACAAAACCATTGTTCTTCCAGCTACAAAAAAGGTATAGAAAACGTATTTATATATGTATATTTCGTATACATGCCCCATTTTGGATGAGTAACAAAAAAAACTGTACAAAACAGCACATTGGTGGTAATGGTCTGGAGGGAATAATTGCAATAGAACAACAAGTCTAATACTAGAATAGAAATATACCAAATGATTCATCTTAAGAGCAACTGGTTGAGAGATGTGAGGGGAGGGTGATGCTGAACTGATAAGCAGGCTACAACTAGCTATACCTCGATCGGTGTGTAACTGTAGTGTCTCAAAACAGCAACGACAAGTGTTCGTGAAATAGAGCAGTGGTTGTTCTTACATTGATTGATATCCATTCACTCGGACAAGTGGGAAGGAAAACGAGAAAGCTCTTACAGAGAAGACGAGTAAATTGTGGTTTAAACAGACCTCTAAACGCTGCCAGTCCCAGACAACCACAAACTACTGAGCTGAAAAACGTCCCACTTAAATAAACTGCCACAAAATGTCCTGTCACTATAACAATAATCCGTTTCCATGGGGGGGGTGGATCTCACAAGACATCCAATCAGCAGTCTGATCAAGGAAAAAGAGGCGGGCTCATCCTTCACCGCACTGCCAACCGCTCGTAATGCCGCCTTCTCATTGGGTGCCCGAGTTAAGTGACGAGCGGCTACGACCAATTACAGAGGGTAAAGCTGTAAACTTAGGTTATACGGGCAGGTTGGCAATGTTAGTGTGGGACGCGGACGTCGGTCACTCATTTCCTCTAACTTGTTGTGTTGCGACACCCGCTCGCTCAGAAAAGCAGAGACTGTTGACCACACTCAGCCTAATGTTATCCTCCATATAGTGATCGCCCAGAGGCTTCAACACCTGGGGAGAGAGACAAGAGTGGTGGGAAAGACAAAAGGAGGAGAGGGGGGTGACGTCAGATGAAAGGAAGGGGGGGGAGAAGGAGAATAAAACCAACCGGAGGTGGAGAGAAAGGAGCAAGGAAAGCAAGCTTAATTTGTTCGTTAGTACATTCATCCATACCAAAAATGGAAACCGTGGCAGCTAATCATGCACACACGTGATAAAACTTAAGCACCCAATGTCACCCTACCCACCCGTAATCCCACAATCCCCTCAACATGTAATGAGGAAACAAATCAAACATGAAAGTGCCAACCTGTATTCTACATTTGTGGTGAGAACCAGGTATAAAATTCAGTTTTTAAAGTCTAAACCAGCATGGCATGGGGACCATGAGCTATCAAAAAAGAAAACATTTATATATAGTCCTAAAAATGGACACTGGAAACCAAGCGAAGGGGGGGGAAACGCGGCAGGTGCTAGTTTTTCTTCTTGACATTGTTGTTGGAGGCCAGTCTCGTTCTATGGGACGTTATCAAGGAATCCAACGGGACTCG
Organism: Salvelinus fontinalis; assembly: GCF_029448725.1. Lineage (NCBI taxonomy): Eukaryota > Metazoa > Chordata > Actinopteri > Salmoniformes > Salmonidae > Salvelinus > Salvelinus fontinalis. Next base: position 28,558,963 of record NC_074704.1, on the reverse strand, counting down.
ACTCCTCGCCACCTCAAAGAGTTTGGAAAATATCTGAAAACAAGGCAAGGGAAGTATTGTGGCCGTGTTAATGACATTAGTAGTGACGTATTTTTGCCTCCAAAATGACAAAAGATGGAGCCTTTAAACCCTCCGACCACCTCACCTTTCGTGGAGTCCTCTGTGCCAAGCACAAAGTAAAAAGAAAAGATGGAATATTAATTAGTGGGGATAGTAGTGGGAGGCGTCCAAATTCCCTACCCTTCTACCAAAGTGTGCACTTGCACCCTACCTCAGATTTAACAATGGTTGAAACTCCCTTCAGGCAACGCTTACACTAATACATTTATTTTAAGTGGCGGGTACACACTTCTGGAGAAAGGGTAAAGAATCAGGGTTCAACCAGAGAGACAAAGGCAGATAAGGAACCACATTTTGGGCTGATAAGGAAATTCTGGTTTGAGAGAGAAAAGAGGTGTTTTGGGGAATCACATTCAGTCACATCCAGATGTTAGGAAAAGAACAGGAGAAAGAGGTTGGGAGCAAACACTCTGTGAAAGCGTAAGCAGGAGGGGGGGGACACGGGGTGAGACAGGGAAAGAAAAGGGAAGAGAGTGAGGGGGTAGAAAGGAGAAGAGCGAAAGGGAGCAGGAAAAAAATGAGGTATACATTAAAAGGGAGATGAGAGGCGTAGAAATAGGAGTGAAAGAGCCCAAGCAAAAGAGAAACAGGACATGCATAATAGTCTGATCAAGAGACGTGCCGCAGGCATTCCCCCCCCCCCCCCCCCCCCAACCTCCACTCCCAGATCACCCACCTGCTCCCACAGGGTCTCGGCCACCTGGTCGATGACGCTGCCCACCTCGCGGAACTCGCCGGAATACTTCACATAGGCCCATAGGCAGAGGGCAGCCAGTGCCACGCCCATAATGAGATTACACACCATGGCCACTGTGTTGATACCCAGAAAGCCCGTGACCAGCGACGCCACGTACATGGCGAACATGACGGCGAAGAGCGTGGCTGGCGTGCGTGCCGCGTAGAAGATGTTCTTGCCATCGTTGTGCTTGATGAAGTTCGTGAAGGCCTCATCCAGCTCTGCTTCAAGCTGCTCCTGGTAGCACCGGCAGAAGTCCTCGCCGCCCATTTTCTTGACCGAGCGGAAGTGGTTGACCGCCACCTGCCGCAGGTTCGCGTGCCCGCGCTCCAGTTGATCGGGGGCCATGTAGGGCTTGTCGCCTCCGCACACCTGGGAGAAAGGGGAGTTCGCTATGAGGGACATACATACTGCAACTCATTTACTTATTGAATATTCAGTGTCTTATAAGCCCATATGGGCTGGGCATCTGACAGATGCAATAATTTTATTTCCGATCGCAAATCAACCCCTAGCCTCTAAGTCTAGACATCTCTTTGCCCCTCAGATCTGGGAGAACTATACTGAACAAAATATAAAACACAACTATACTGAACAAAATATATAAAACACAACAGGTAAAGTGTTGGTTACATGAGCTGAAATAAAAGATTCAAGAAATGTTCCATACAAAGCTTATTTCACTCAAATTTGTTTACATCCCTGTTAGTGAGCAGTTCTCCATTACCAAGATAATCCATCCACCTGACAGGTGTGGCATATCAAGAAGCTGATTAAACAGCATGATCATTACACAGGTGCAACTTGTGTTGGGAACAATACAAGGCCACTAAACTGTGCAGTTGTGTCACAACAGTGCCACGATGTCTCAAGTTTTAGGTAGCGTGCAATTGGCATGCTGACTGCAGGAATGTCCACCAGAGCTGTTATCAGAGAATGTCATGTTTATTTCTCTACCATAAGCAGCCTCGTGTCGTTTTAGAGAATTTGGCAGTACGGTCAAGCCCCACAATCGCAGACGACGCGTAACCACGCCAGCCCAGGACCTCCACATCCGGCTTCCTCACCTGTGGGATCGTCTGAGACCAGCCACCCTAACAGCTGATGAAACTGAGGAGTATTTCTGTCTGTAATAAAGCCCTTGTAGGGAAAAACTAATTCTGATTGGCAGTGCCTAGCTCCCAGGCCCACCCATGGCTGCGCCCCTGCGCAGTCATGTGAAATCCACAGAGTAGGGCCTAAAGAATTTATTTAAATGAACCGATTACCTTAATAAACTAACTCCGTAAAATCATTGAAAATGTTGCATGTTGCGTTTATATTTTTGTTCAGTATAGAGCAATACAGAAGAAAATGTAAATGTGAACATCTAGCACACCAGACTACAAAGTGGTGCTACACACGGGATTAAATCAACAAAATCCTTTCAGATCTACAAGGAGTCATCACATATCTCGATGTAGGCGCTAGGACTTTGCTGAGAGCAAAAACAGAGCTATTTACAGAGTTTATTTAGACCCGTCTAATTAAGATATTAGTTGGTTAAATGGACAACAAAAAAAGCTTTACAACTGAATCAATCTTGAGTATAATGTAGCTGGTAACATGCCACAACTCATCTGCACAGATGTAAACGCTTCGACTGCTTTTATTAGTCAGACGCTAAATTGGACGCTTAAAACTGAAAGTAACTGTTCAATTACCTGCTCCATGCCTTTGTTGTAAATGTCTTTTGCTCCTGCAACCGCTGCCATGTTGTTGGCTTCTGCTGTTGCCTAGGTGACAGTGGAAGAAAGCAGAGGGGAAAACGCAGCCGTCCTGAAATTAGCTTCATTTGGTGCATCAACGGTATACATGAAATTCTACTCAAGTTTTAAAGAGGCTATATGGAATACGTGTTTATATGGAACACGCCTCTGGGGGTGCTCGAGCCCAAAGGGCCCTCTAAACAGACAAATACTGGTCAGAAAGGGGCACACCTCCCCACGCCCATGAGTAAAAGCATACGTTGTTTGCTAATCTGTCATTGACCAAGTAACATAAACGGTCTAAAAGGCTTTGGGACGTAACGAATGTTCAGGCTACACAATACATTTGGTCAACGACAAGTGAAAACACGAGCATGCTTCAGGGTTGTATTTACAAGAACATTTTGCAACAGAGGGAACGAAACGAGCTTTTAATTGGACAAATTCAGGCAGTACCTCCCAGCTTTACACCAGTATCAAACTATTCTATTCCATTTTGTAACACAATCCAGCTATTTGTTAGGGGAATGCATCATTGACCATCTGGAGAGTTAACTACCTGTAACATTGACTTGGGATGAGGTAGCTCCTCCCCTTGGTATATTTTCATGTATGCCTGTGCCGGAAAAAGAAAAACAACATTTTTTCAGAAGAAAAGGTATTAAAGAGAAAAGGTATAGGAGGAAAAAAGGTATATAAAAAGGAGAGGTATATCGTAAATCATATTTTATTGGTCACATATTTAGCAGATGTTATTGCGGGTGTAGCGAAATGCTTGTGTTCCTAGCGCCAACAGTGCAGTAGTATCAAACTGCACACAAATCTCAACGTGAAAGAACGGAATTGAGAGATAAATATTAGAACGAGCAGTGTCAAAGTGGCATTGACTACGATACAGTATAGACATATAAAAACAGTTTGTAAACATTAAAGTGACCAGTGGTTCCATGTCTATGTACACGGGGCAGCATCCTCGAAGGTGCAGGGTTGAGGAACCAGGTGGTAGCCGGCTAGTGACAGCGACTAAGTTCAGGGCACTGGGTGGACGCCCGGCTAATGATGGCAAGGTATAAGCTCAGACGGAATGTTTGAAACGATCGACTTACTTTGAAATACTGTACAAGGTCTCGGCACGTCACTTTGGATCCTCCAATTTCTTTCTCCACCAAGTTCTTCGGGGACAACAAGATTGGCACGAGGTTGACTAGCTCAGTCTTGAAATCTTCATCAATATCTAGAGGGAGAGACAAGTGGGAAATGCATTTCTTTATTAAAAAAGGTCTGTTGACATTTCCCTTAAATTCCCAGTGAAAAATTGACCTACCGTCATCTGACCTTAAATGCAACTATAAAGGCCAACACGTTATAACTTTGAAAGATTACCTTTGTATTGTAATAGATTGCATTTATGTAGCACTTTTCTGCTAAAATCCAAGAATGCAAGTCTACAGTGAACCATGTTCCCTAGGCACACCTGGATGAGATGATTGGATACATATAGCATTATGGTAATTGCTTCACCTTACCTTCTGATTGGCTTGGTAGAAATCTGACCATAGTGCTTAGACCTATCCAATCGCTTCAGACCTACAGGAGTGCCTTGGGGTAGGGGCTGGTTTATTTGGAATTGACAGAGTTGGCTAAGGGGTACTTTGACTAAAGCCTGTTTTAGCATGGGCAGCGCCATGAACTGTCAACACACTCTGAAGTAGAAGAGGAAATTGACTATATTAAAATAGAGACAGCCCTCAATGGCACTGTTCATGCTCTCGGAGATAGGTGTGCAATCTTTCCACAAGGGTAATAGAGCAACCTTCTCCTATAGCGTACCTGTGAGCCTGCCATCAAAGTTGGGGTTGGTGGCCACCTTGAGACCGGGGTGGGGCAGGAGGAAGCAGCCGATGTTAGAGAAGCAGGAGTGGATGTGCTTCCTGACATTCTGCAGCTCCTCGTGCTGGTTCTGTTTCACCTGCACACAGTGGAGAGACCCTTGTTTATTCAAGTAAATGGCTGGACAAATATTTGTTTGAAACAGCCCCGCCTCAGATCGGTTTGTGCCAAAACCCCGATGAAGGCAGTGTAGCTGTCGGAGTGTTGGCATCCATTACATTTATTCCTTCAGAACCCAAGTGTGCAGCTTTTCTTTTCCATGTGCTGTACAGCCTAGGAGTTGGCAAGACTGGCTGTTTGAACAGTGGATGCATAATTTAGAATGTGTATAAGTGCTTTAGTTCCTGAAATGTCAGAGAAGTGAAAACTCAAGATTATCTTAAAACAAATGGAGCAAGTGAAAAAACACATACTTGTAATCTCTTCTCCAGGAAACTCTTCCCTCCGTCCAAGCCATAGGGATGCTCGTAAGGGTAGCTCCAGTCTCTTATAAGAAACATTAAAGTCTGTTGTGGAAGGCAATTAAGGAATAAATATTAAACAAGATACTATAGGATACTATAGGATACTTTTCACAAAGTGTCAAGTAATGGCAGCCATATTGAAATAAGACTAGAGATGCCTATCAGCGGCATCACAATTACTTAAATCTCCTCTTCATTATTATCCAACGAGCAATGCGTCGCAGGCCATTCATTCAGGAAAGGCAGCAGAAAAATGTGACAATACCTGAAAGGGTTTCTCATAGATCTCTTCCAAGGCCAGCCTTCCATATTCGGTAAAGAGCTAGGTAGGGAAAAACAAAAGTCAGAGTAACACTCCACGTCCTCGTCGAAAAGGTCAACAGTCAGTCAAACAATCTATTAATAACAACGAGAAGTCTTGCAGCTGACTTGCCGTCTAATAGGACAGTGATGTCAATAACACGCCTCATTTAAGAGCCTTCTGTTGAGTAGGATTTAGAGAGGCTATATATATATATATATATATATATATATATATATATATATATATATATATTTTGCTTCTAGGGGTGCTCGAGCCAAAAGGGGTCCCCTGTAGTCACATTTTAAGTCAATTTGAAGTTCATTTAGCAATTAAAAACATCCATTGTGTATCTTTAAGGGAGGAAGCAGCTATACACTTCCATACAAGTGCTCTACTTATGACCCACTAAGTACAATAGTTCCAAATGCATGGTTGATAATCAAAGGAATATCATGTAGACATTTCCCCTTGGAGGACTATGATATAACATCAAAGTCAAGATCCTTTTCAAGTTACAGCATCTGTTCGTGGAGCTCAATGTCCAAAGCTCATGGCCAAAGCAGTGTTGAAGATTGCAAGTCCCCCATCCAAAACAATCCAAACACGCGCGCGTGCACACACACACACACACCTGGAGATGTTGAAGGTCATCTTCTTGCACATTCTGAGACAAGTTGTAAACCTAACACGGGTGACAAATCATCAAAACATCAATAACCTGTACTAAAGTCCAGAGATCACACTTTCAATCAATGTTTTGCATGAATAGAAAAGTTGGTATGGGGAGGAGGAAAGTCGGGTAGTCAGTCTAGAACTAGCACATGACAACACAACTTCATAAACTGTCTATTTAACATGCACGCAAGTCTCGGGAAATGGTCTAATTTTTCAATTCCTCAATCCTGATACTTACTGGCAAAAGGGGTATAGCAAGAGTGGCATTCCTCGTCCAAACAGCCTATAGTCACCCAGTTCCCTACGATAGTGAATACCTTAATATAAAGGGTACACAACACTGAGGGGGAGCGTCATACCTGTACAGAGCTAGTCATGGTGCTCAACGCAAACAGCGTCGCACAATCTTTGATGGTTGATTGGCTGTCGAAAGCCCCCTGCGTGTCGATTAGAAGAACAGCAACCTTTCAGAGAAAGGATAAATCAATTACAAAGTTATATTCTTCACCAATCAAGGGGTATTAAATCAGTTGAAATAACCAATGGACAACTGGAAATTTGAAATCGTGTCTTTAAAAAGGGACATTGCACTCCAAAATCAAGCCGTTTGATATGGACTCATCTTGATCGTTTTAGTGGTCTGAAAATATCAGAAACTTTGCTTTTGGAGAGCAATGTCTTAAAAACAATTCAACATTAGTTGGGAGAAAATGTGCGCCCATCCAAGGGACAATCGACTTTGTATTTACCTTGCTCCCGTCGGGCTTGTCCACCACAAACACGTCGCTCCAGGCCAGGATGCCCGTGGTCTCCCTCTCGCAGCCCCCCCGCCAGGTGAAGCCCGTCAGTGGCTCCTCGTGCCCACCCAGCCAGGAGCAGGATGTCTGAAAGGACAAAGAGGACAAAGCAGGAGATTGAAGATCATATGAGCCATGTAGCTACAGTGCCACAACTCTTGTTGGCTGAAGCAGTCCTCTCAGGCCTTGCTCAGAAACAACCTCTAGCCATTTCCCCTAGACAATTCATGTAAACCTGAAAGGTATAAGCGAGCAATATGGTCAAGCCTATTAGAGGGCAAGAAATACTACAGTACCTGCATATACCCATCAGATGTATTACAAATATGCATTAAGTGTCTAAGGGATAAGTATTTTTACTTATTTAACTCCCCTAACCCAGACCCTCCTGTTAGCATACTTGAGATGCATATTGATGGCGATCCCTGCTCAAACTGAGGGCCACACACAAAAGCAGCCTTTATGCCCGGAATAAAGGGCAGAGTTCTTGCAAAAGCAGGCCACAGTCCCAACCATTGTGCTGCCCAAAAATCAGCTTTAACCACAGCTCAAATGGATTATGGTCATCCCCCTAAACAAGTTATGAACAGCGAAGGGTAATTATCCGACAAGGGTTTAGCCAGTTGTGGCAGAAATCCTGATAAGTTTACTCTAAGCGTCCGATGAATGGCATGAATGAATTCCTCGCAGCTCTTAACAGTTTGAGGACAATGAAAAGTATGAGGACAATGTTTCCCAACTCAAGATAACTATCATCTCTGGTTAGTTTTGTGATTTCATCTAACAAGTTTGTTTGAAGTCCATCCTTGTAAAATGTTCTAACAGGGCCAATGGAGTGTCCTGAATGTCCTACTTGTTCAAAGGACACTCATGTTAGCAGATGTCCCAAAGCACTGCCAAGTAGCCCAACACGGGCAAACTTTTCAATAAGTGCTACTGGATCATTTCACAGCGCAGCTGCAGAAAATAGCTTGTCAATGCGGCGAAATCCCACAGGTCACAAAGCACTCAGACCCACATTAAGTTCACCAGACATGTGACATGAGCCGCGCTACTGTTCTCACAGGGCTTTGACATCAATTTCTCCGGGTCGGGGCAAGTAGACCAGAAGTCTACTGGCTGCCACGTGATTTTCTACTTGGAAATCGACTGACGTCTATCTACTTAGCCAAAAGCATGAGGTTACGTGGTCTCAAAAAACAAAAGAAACACAGGTTAATGTTGAACCCTGCCGCATATTCTACTATGTTCCAGACTGGCGGGTTGAGAGCCAGTGTTTGCATTGCTTTCCTGTGTATTTCCATACCTGGTGGGTCAGAGCATGTGTGTTGTCCGTATAGGCTGCACACTAACACGCATGTGGCCACTTAAGTGTTTTTAAATTGTATATGCCTTAATGTTAGCTGGACCCCAGGAAGTGTCCTAAATAAAAAATACAACTAATTCTACATGTATGCCTATGTGGTCTCTCTTGTAGTATATGTACATATACTACATAAGCCTGTGTGTTCCCTCTCCTGGTTGTAAGTCATGTATAAAAGCCCTTGTTATACAGATCGGCCGGTGTGTAGCTTCACCTACCTTCACATGTATAGTATGACCAGCTTTCATCTAGCCTCACCTTGTTGTACACAGGGCCTAAAATGAACACTGGCCACCTGAAGGTAGATTTTGCCGGGTGAGATATCAATTTCACCAGTCTCGTTGGCAGGTGGTCAGGGCTCCGGTACGAGCATTGCACTCATATGTGAATCAAAAAATGTCACATTTATAGATAAATGCTGCAGTAGCATATTTCCGTTTTCAAACCCGTTTCGTAGCTGGTAAATGAATCGCAAAAGTCAGAGCTACGAATCCTATAGCCTATCCCAACTAGTGCTGTAACACTGCCTGGCTGGGGGGCTGTGCTTGGAATGAAAGTCCATTGACGTGAGACATTGTCCGTGTGTTTTTGGGGCTATTTACATTGTTTTGTTCGCAACCTTTTCAAATGTTTGTTTCAATTGCCAGGGAAGACAAGACAACGCAGCTACTAGTCCGACTCAATCTCACAGGCAGAAACAGTCGCATTACCAAGGTAACCTGTGAAAGACTCAGGGTCACAAACATTCAATTAAATAATGTACCACATTACTAGTAATACATTTGTCGTTTTAGAAAGATTACAAAGCATGCACATCTATTTTACTGGGTTTTGTTGGTGTAATTTGAGTAAAAAATAATATTTTAACACTGGCTGGTGGAGTTCATTTTAGGCCCTGATTGTACATATAGCCTGTACAAGGAACGCCTGTGTATAGCCTCACCTGGTTGTACATGAAGCGCAGCATGAAGTCCAGCAGGAAGGACTTGCCCTTGCGGAAGGCCCCGGCCACCGACACCACCACCACGTTGAGGTCGCGCACATGCTCCTGCAGCAGGATGCGCTCCAGGGCCGCCTCGTCGAGCTCAAAGGCGTGGTCGTCCTCGTGAGCCACAACGATCTGTACCGGCCTGGCCGACAACGCCTCTTCCTCCGACAACAGGGCCTTCTCTTCCTCTGGGCTCACCTTATGAGGCACATCCTCCACCCCATGCTCACCTGGGAGAGATGTTTAGAATCATTAAAGGGAAGGTCCTCAATTTAGAACTTAAAGAGAAGGTCAACCCCCCCCCCAAATCAGAGTTGGTTAACAATTTCAAACCTGAAAGTGGTTACCGGTTAGATATAAAGTGGATATTATACACAGATACCTGCATATGCCAACTAGTTCACCCACAATATAAATTCAACTGTGTTACTTTCACTTAGTTTTGGGGGCATATTAACCCATTACGCCATCGTTTTCCACTCAACGATGCTAAGACTAATATGTAGCCATGTTAAACCTATCTAGTCTAAACCTTGGGTTAATGGAACAAGGCCAAATCTTGGAACTATAATATCCATTTAGAAATATCATAAAGGCACTCTGCAGTGAACCCGATCAAGATGCCGGGATGTCAAAGATTCTTTTGTTTTCTAAATGTTGACTGTTAGCTAGCAGCAAGTTGGTGTGTCTGGTTCCCTTTCGGCTTCCTGTTTTTCTACGGTGTGGTTTACACCAGTAGTCTGTGTCTGAGAGACACCCGCTCTGATCACACCAATAAGGTCCTTGAAAGAGATGAAAATAATTTTATATGTGGGGACCGACCCTTCAAACATCAGAAACAGCAGACTGCAGTCATATCAATAATGGGTCCCAGTCATAAGTCACAAGCTTTGATGTCAAAGGTTCTTGACTTCAGACACGTCAGTATGCCAAAGCAACAACATTCAAGTCAAACGATAGGAGAGCAGTAACCATGAGTAGGCCTAAATGACAACCATTAACCTTTTATGGATGCAATTCAATGAACAACTACAATATATGCTGATATTCTCTGAATAGTTGAGCTGCTCATTGGGTGAAACAGCTGAAAGAATACTGTGTGTACCATACGCTCACTGAGGTGCACAACAGGAAACAAAGTGGCAGGACCTGGGCTGCCAAGTTTGCAGTTTGCGACGGGATAAGAAACAAACAGTGGTTAGAGCGGTTAGAACAAAAACACGTGCACACACACACACACACCTAGCAGGCAGACTGTGCAGCCCTGCCAGCGTTACATCAGTCGGCCTCCCCGGCCAAATTCTTTCATGAATAAAGTCCGAGGGCTTCTCCCAAGGACAGTCAGCCCATTGGGGGGGGGGGACCATAATGAGGGGCACACGCAGCCACCCTCGTCACATTACAGTAGACGACACTGCAGTAATCACCGGCCAGTCAGAACGCAAGACAAATAAAGCCCCGTCATGTCAGACTAGACCAGCACAACACGAGCGCGACATTTAAGGGGTCTTGTGCTAATTGCTATGCTAATTGAATAACTTGATAGACATCTACACAACAAGCAACTGTTCGTCATAGCCATGGCCTTGACTGACCATGATGACCCATGGGGGGGGGGGGGGGGGGGTTTGACCACCATGACCGAACCCTTCGTATAAATAATCAGCCTTCTGTCTTATAGGACTTAATATGGGCAATAAGGGTGCTTGATTGGGCACCTCAATGTGCATCTATTAGAGTGTTAAACTAAATACAAGTTTCAGACTAGGGCACAGCGGGTAAACCTCCGGACAACTCCTAGACAAACCTAAACTTGTACTAAAATGCATGTTCAACGGCGAATCCTGTGGCCGGAAAATGTCCGTAGAGGCATAGGCCTAAACCTAGTGCAGTACCGGATTGGGCATCCACGGCCTTGGAGGGTTCAAAGTGTGTGCAGGTCTTTGTTCTAGCCAGCACTAGCTAAACGCACTGTTAAAGCTGGAATGGAACAAAAGCCCACACACTGCAGCCCCTCATGGAACCATAATCTAGAGTAACAGCCAGAGGATGACCATTCACAATGTCTCCATTTGGCACCAATTTGTAAGTCGCTCTGGATAAGAGCGTCTGCTAAATGACTTAAATGTAAATGTAAATGTGGCTAGGCTGCATTACAAACTTGAAAGCGTAATCACTAGCCTCCGTCCCGGGCTACTCCACCTTCAGAGTCCTGAAAGGACTGAATGGGTTTAGGCCTACACCATATCTGGCTGGGCAATATGGCTTTCAGATTACAAGGGGAGTTGGACTGAAAAAGGGTTAGCAGAGGGAAGGGAAGGAGATTTAAGATTGATTCGACCCAGTTTTTCATAAAACCGACCCAGTTTTTCATAAAACTGGTGAACCCATTGGTTCTAACAGTAGAACAAACAGCCTATGAGGATAGAAGTGAAGAGGATAGAAGCTCCTTTGGCCAAATTAGCAGCTGGAAGCCAATGCTGCTGGGAGGAGCAAGTGATGAACAATCTGACGAGGATGAGAGCGAGTTCATGGCTCAGGAAGACTTGCTGCATTATTTAGGGCGCTTTGCTCATATACCAACATGTTATCATGCCAAACGTCAGGGGACCAAGCCAAGAGGATGGGTGCGAGTGACTCAAATACCTCTATAAGATGCTTTTTGAGGTCTCCTAGCGGTGCCGTTGAGGAACTACAGCAAGCACACTGGTTTTGTTGGGAACAACGCCAGCATCCCCACCATCACACAATTAGTTGTTTATGCGATCCAAAAACGGCTCATAATAAATCACAATTTGGTTCAGGTGGACATAATTTGATAGCTTGTTCTATTGCCAAGTTATAAAATACGATCTTAGTGTTAGGCTTTCACAGGGCAATTCAGAGAAACCAATCGTAATTTCAGTGTCCATAGAAAGGAGTCATGCGTGCATTAAGTAGTGACTGGGGCAAGAAAAAAAATCTATAGTTAGGGACATTCATTTTGACAAACCATCATATTGCTTTGATAGCGCAAAAATAATACTGCAATATTTGGCTGTACTTGCACCAAAAATCCAGTATTCTTCCTTCGTAGCTTGTTCTCTATCTTTTTAAATAGGGAACCAATATGTTGCAATAAAATCGCAATACATACTGTATCGGCACCTGTGACACACCGCCCCAGACCATGACGGACCTTTCACGTCGATCCCGCTCCAGAGTACAGGCCTCGGTGTAACGCTCATTGCTTCGACGATAAACGCAAATCCGACCATCACCCCTGATGAGACAAACCCGAGACTCGTCAGTGTAGAGCACTTTTTGCCAGTCCTGTCTGGTCCAGCGACGGTGGGTTTGTGCCCATAGGCGACATTGTTGCCGGTGATGTCTGGTGAGGACCTGCCTTACAACAGGCCTACAAGCCCTCAGTCCAGCCGCTCTCAGCCTACTACGGACAGTCTGAGCACCGATGGAGGGAATGTGCGTTCCTGGTGTAACACGGGCAGTTGTTGCCATCCTGTTCCTGTCCCACAGGTGTGATGTTCGGATGTACCGATCCTGTGCAGGTGTTGATACACGTGGTCTGCCACTGTGAGGACGATCAGCTGTCCGTCCTGTCTCCCTGTAGTGCAGTCTTAGGCGTCTCACAGTACGGACATTGCAATTTATTGCCCTGGCCATATCTGCAGTCCTCATGCCTCCTTGCAGAATTCCTAATGCCCATTCACACAGATGAGCAGGGACCCTGGGCATCTTTATATTGGTGCTTTTCAGAGTCAGTACAAAGGCCTCTTTTGTGTCCTAAGTTTTCATAACTGTGACCTTAATTGCCTACCGTCTGTAAACTGTTAGTGTCTTAACAACCGTTTCACAGGTGTATGATAATTGTTTATGGTTCATTGAACAAGCATGGGAAACAGTGTTTAAACCCTTTACAACGAAGATCTGTGAAGTTATTTGGATTTTTATGAATTATCTTTGAAAGACAGGGTCCTGAAAAAGGGATATGTATTTTTTTGCTGACTTTAGATACAAAGGATCCGATATGATACAAGAACGAGACGTTTAAGTTTGAAATGATTCGGTGCGATTCGGTTTGATTTGTCGAAGAAAAAAAAAAAGAGGTAATGGATGCAATCGATGTTGCATGAACAAATTTTCCATTCTTAAAAAAAGAAAGAAAATACGCTGCTGATGGAGCTCATGAGCTGAATCTGTGAGCTGACGTGTGTATAAATGATGTAGGTCTATGGCGTGTTTGTGTCGTGAATTATAAACTGGGTGGTTTGAACCCTGAATTTTGTTTGGCTGAAAGCCATGGTATATAAGACCGTATACCACGGGTATGACAAAACATTTTGTTTTACTGATTAAGATGGTAACCAGTTCATAATAACAGTAAAATACCTCAGGGGTTTGCGGTATATGGCCAATATACCACAGCGGCGGTGTCCAGTCACTCTGTATTGCGTTGTGCATAAGAACAGCCCTTAGCCGTGGTATATTGGCAATATACCACACCTCAGGGTTTATTGCTTAATTATGGAGTATGAACCATGTAGGCACCTGATCAGAGCCATAAAGGAGATTAGGCATCTACCACTATCAGATTGCAGCAATTTAGCCAGTTTTTCGTTGCTCCACTCTGAAATCACCCCCCACTAATTAACTTGTCATTTTTGCAGATTAAGTGTTTTAGCTAGTCATGTATGAATATTTAACATTTACAAATGAGCTATGACATAGCCAAAGAATATATAGCACAACTTTGGATTTCACCCCATCTCAAAATCAAATGGTTTTGACCGTTTGGAAGTTTAGTGAGCTTCTTTTCTCCTACTTTGGCCATGCAGTTTCCCTCGCAAAATGATGACTGTCTTAGTTATGAAATTGTCAACCTTACCCTGTATATCTAAAAATGACCTTATACACTGATTGTCTAACGCAAAACCACCAAAACTATTGCTGATAGTGAACCTGAACAATCGGGAAAAATAAATAAAAAAGTTAAGCACCGTTCAACTACTATAGCAGATTAGAGTTGTCTACAGTAGCTTACTTTTATTTCGGGAAAAAAACATTTTCAACAGAGCATAGATAACAATAACCTAGCAACTTACATAGGTTGTCACTAATAAAGCCTAACATTGCACAAGCCATTTCAGCATTTAAAATCTGAAGATGTGCATGATCAGTAACATGCCGCCTACCGCAAAACTGGGCACAGTTTGACTAGGCTACTGATACTCCCTGGGGTTGTTTGGCATGCAAAATGACTTTTCGATCAATGACTCAACAGTTAACATGCTTAGTTCGATACTGAAGGAGAGGACGCATCGGTTGTCACAAAACATGGTCTATTCGGGAGGTATACAAGTAATATGTGCAGCAAAAAGTGAATCGGTGATTCGTAACGTTTCAAAATGATTTTCTGACCGATGCGTGCTACATTTGTATGTGTTTGGGACCGATGCAGTCTTAGCTTAAACATTTGAATTGGGACCGATCCCCATCAGTGAATCATAACAGCCCTAGTGTAGAGTGGGGACTGTTTTTTGAGCCTCAGAAGCGTACCTCATCAAGCCCTTTACCCAAAGGGCATCAATCAAAAAGCATCAACACCAGAAAGAGTTGTCAAGGTGGGGAAAAATTACAGGAGGGATACAGTGGCGGCAGTAAACTCTAGGCTGCTGCGTGAATAGTGAACAGCGGTCGTGACAAATCTGAGAAATCGATACTCAAATGCCATGAATATGAAGCAAGATATTGGGCAAGATGTGATCTATAACCTGCATGACATCAGAAATAAAAAAAATAATCGAGGCTAGAGTTCAATGGCATTTCAGACGTGCTGGCATGCCTCCCTGCCTACAGTCTAGACTCTAGAGGAATCAGCCATTCTTAATAGGTTAGTGCTATGCGGGATTCTTGGGACATCCCTAAACACTAACCTTACCCATTTTAAATGTAAGCGTCAATGGGGTAGGAACGTTAATCTGTTAAAATCATGCCATAGGTCAAATGGAGCTAACCTAGGCTTTTTATAACCTAGGCCCTGCCATGTTGTTCACTTAGGCCAATGTTCTCTTGCTCACTTATCAGCACTGTTCAGATGCATGCGCAGATATCAGTGTAGGCTGAAGTTGCACATAGACATTGCTCTCGGGTCAGTTTGATATTTTTCTTACTAATCGTTAAGGTCAGGATTGTGAGAGGGGAAGCTGATCCTAGTCACCATCCTAGAGCCAGAGATCTCTTGCGTCAGCAGTTGTTCACTGAGACAGCTGTTTAACAGATGATAGGATGATACCTGGACTCACTGGTACTCAATTTATTGCTAGTTCAGTAGGCAGTCTAAGCACAAATTAAAGCATACTCAGTTTGTCATTACTGCAGGGGAGGTATGTTGGTTGCGAGAGCAAGCTATGCTAAATGGCTACTCCAACTAAGCTAGCACATAAAATGTTAGCCAAGAGGTGCAAAAGCTTGGCCTAGGTCTTAAGGGTGGAAATGGGGAGAAAATTGGATAGGAAAAACATTTAATTGGATAGCCAGACAGTAGCCTCACACTTTAGAAACAGGAGATGGGCTCCTGCCCTATGGTCCATCCTGGCTCGAGCTCCGGACAAGGCTTAGCCTACTTCTTAGACGGAGGCAAAAGATCCCAATAATAGCTTTCCTTTTACAAATTTGCCATCCTCTTAATCTCCCATGCTTGGATGGATGGTCATACGCAGTTCTCTCCTTGTATGGGAACATTTTTATTCCTAACAATTCCAAGAAGTTTTAATTCCTACACCTCTGACCTTGCCTCATTTCAAGAACTCCAAATGATGTCCAAATTAGCAGAACCAACTTAAAGGAATACTTCAGGATTTCAGCAACGAGGCCCTTTATCTACTTCCCCAGAGTCAGATAAACTTGTGGATACCATATATTTTAATGTAATTTTATATTAGTTTGAAGGAAGTTGCTAACATTAGCGCATTGACTGGAAGTCTATGGGTATCTGTAGCCAATGCTGGTTAGCATTGGCTCACAAAACTACCTCTAACTTCTTTGTGCTGTACACAAAAATGGTATCCACAAGTTCATCGGATTCTGCGGAAGTAGATAAAGGGCCTCATTACCAAAATCCCAGAGTATCCATTTAAAACATGAGCTCAAGCTCACATCCCCCTCAACTCAAGCCATTCCTACAACCCACTATGTAATCCCGTAGTATGACTGACGAGGTCAATGTTCAAAAACACACCATGTGAGATAACCCTAGACTTGTGCATCAATGCAGCAGGGCTAGGTAAGGTTACAGGAACAAATACTGCAAGTAAACAAACTTGATCTCTAGGGCTTAGTGGAAGCAGTTCAAGTGCAATGGCCTACTTCCATGCAGTCAGTATTGAAACAGTTACTGATATAGTAGTTGGCAAGCTAAGGTATCAAGTATGCACAGAGTATGCACAGTATTCCAACATTGATGGTCAAATGCCTAGGCAAACTAGCTAGCTAATCCTTTTGAGGGGTTGTGTAAGAGAGTAGATAAGACCAGCTACTACAGCAGCTAACTAACGTCTAGCTGGCCAAATTAATTCCAAGTAAGCAAGGCTACTAACTAGTTAGCTATTATGTTTGCAGTAGACTAACGTTAGAGCATAGGTTCCTTGGCCGCGTTAACGTTACCTTCTAACAAAACTCTAATTGGTTAGATAGCTAGCCAACTAAAATAGCTAGCTAGTTACACAAAACACATGTCATTCATGTCATCATGTACTTAGTCAGATCATTCATTTAAAACGAACGTTAGCCAATAATACTAGCTAGCTAGCAGTCTAAAACGTTTACAAACTCACGCTAGCTAGCTACCAATAGCTATCGAACAATGACATTGACACTTGAAGATTACCATTAGCTTTGACATAAGGTGGATCATGCCTTCACATACGGTACCAGTGTTGGCTAATGAGGCAAGGCATACTGGTAGTTCGCTAGATGGCGAAAAAACGAAGATTATCTGGATTTACTAAAACAAGCAAGACAACAATGTCAGACAGATAAATTAGCTAGTTAGCATTACAAAAAGGAACAGTCAGTACCCAGTTTATTGTGTAGTACTAATTTATTATTCCCAACTAGGTAGGCTTTGACTTTGTGGACTGAAACATTTGGGTTGTCATAATATTTAGTTTCAGTCACACCCACCCAATCAAGACGTAAATTTTAATTCAACATTTTCTTCCCAAAATTGAAAAGGTATGTTGAGTAGGAAACGAATAATGGGATGGATGCTCTGCACTGGAACTCGATAACATTCCCTCGTCCATAACGTTAGCTTAGAATGAAACAGGGATTATTATCGTCAATCCCACAAAACCTAATTATATTTATGTTTAGATATAATTGACAAACTAAGGATAAACAATACCTTCGTCGAAAGTGCTGTTTTCGCTATTTTGCTGAGCGTGATGCCGATGCTTCAACCCGCTCTCCTCCGCCATCTTGACCCGTTCAAAATAATCAAATTCAGCTGACGTAAAAAAAAAACAGAACCCCCTCCTCTTGTCTCTTTATCAAGTTCAGACGACGTGGGTTTTCCGCAGGGTCCTAAATCAATTAATGGAAGATCTAGGAACATTGTTTGTACTTTGATTGAAAGCCTCAACCTTCTGACTGATTTGTGTTTTGATTATTATGGTCTTATACTGGCCATTGTTCTTGCCATGCAGATACACACACACAAATGCCTAAATAACATGTTGTCTTTAAATATGTTGAATTTATTCAACGTCTTTATTGAACATCATTTTTTATGTTCTATTTGATATTTAGAGATATAGGGTTGAGGTTGTCCATGTGAAGTTTATGCATTTTACAGTTGATGTTCCAGTTACTGAACCATGTAGATTGTACCATTTTTGTAAATAGTTAGAACAAAATTATGACCATTTTCCCCCCACAAAATATATAGACAGACTACGGAACGTAAAAAAAAAATATACAGAAATATTTCAACTCCATGTCACTTATCACCAACTCCACAGTTGGACTGAAAGAGAAATAGACCCAGCTCAGTATAATCTATTATTAGCCATCAAAACAAGTGGAAGCACATGTGAACCAATAGAACAACCTAAAGCATATTTATACAACTAGGCTACATTCATCTTTATCCCTTTAACTGTGGTACATAAAGCAAAGCAAGCAGGGGATTTTAATGTTACGTTTCACGCTTCACTGAGTGGACACGTTAAAACAGCCAATGAAGTAAAGATTGACTCAGTGGTCTTCCCATATTGATCCAACATGTTCTCTATCCTTTTTTTGTCAGATCTAAATAGTTGATTAATTGATTAAAGCCTACAAACATGTTTTTCAATCCTAAACAAAGTCCCAAACGTGCATCTTCGTGGACCCTTGTTAGTTTGTGGTACGAGCTAAATGGAGCATGCCATGTGATGCAAATAAGTGGTGTTAGGAAAAATCCTTGCAAATGAACTGGCCATTTCACTATCAAAGCACTCAGACCTTTTTATATAGAAGTCAATGAGTACATTTACATGCACACTAATAATTGAAACACCTGGTTTTCTGAGAAATCTTTCTAATTATTAGGACATGTAAACAGTTTAATCGGGGTTCCAGCGGTGTATTTAATCTGCGCATGTGCCAACAGCGGGTAGCGCAAGTTTCCCACTGTATGCGAAAGTGAAGTGAGTTCGGAAAAACTGAATGTGTGCATCTTATAAATAGTTTTCACATACACACTTTATATGTACGAACTCAGAATCAAATGGTCTTCGTAAAAATATGGTCACTGTGGTAGAACGTTTATTTGGATTGGCGATTATCTGCATTCATCAAAAGTCAGTAGCCTGATTTCAGATGTGTCCATGTAAACAGGATTATTAGGGAAGTGGTTCTTCTTGCAAAGCATGTAAACGTCGATACAAGCTATTATATTAACCGGACTTTCCATCACAAAAATCGCATTGTGTGCATGTTACTGTGCACGATGAGTCTGATCGCCTCTTAGGGGTCGGTCGAAATGTACACAATTATTACCACGAGGAAAATGGGGAAGGGTCGTGCTTTTTCAGTTTCACTCAGGGGAAGGGTTTAGTATATATATTTTTTCATCCATGTGAGGGTCGTGCAATTTGTAATCGATTAAATGTTAGCATTTGTCAGCATTTTGGAATGACGTATTGCATTTAACAATGTGTAACTTTGGTGTACAACCCTGCTCTCTCGCTCTCTCGCTCATTATTTCTCTTTGCTGAACCTGGCTGGGTGGGCATTTCAATTGTGCCTTTCCATTGGCTGTTCGACCAGTCCCTCTTTGCACTTGGCCTATCCAGCACATGGGCATGTAGAGTATCTGGCGAATATATAACGCTTATAGTGATGATGTACGGAGCTAGCGCACAACAGAAATGCTGCGTTCAAAACAACTGGGAACTCTGAAATCTCTGACTTCCGACTTCAGTGCTTTCAAGACAACTAAGAACTCGGGAAACAATAATCTTCACAATAATTAAAGGGTTTCTTGCAGTCTCTGGAGTAAAACATTGGAGTAAAACAAGCTTATATTTTGGTTCTCATGCAGTGTGACTGTTGAACTAAGCTCATGAGACATTTATCATTTATAAGTTATATTCTTAAAGATCAATGGATATATATATACACTACCGGTCAAAAGTTTTAGAACACCTACGCATTCAAGGGTTTTTCTTTATTTTTTACTATTTTCTACATTGTAGAATAATAGTGAAGACATCAAAACTATGAAATAACACATATGGAGTCATGTAGTAACCAAAAAAGTGTTAAAATAATCAAAATATATTTTATCACCCTTTGCCATGATGACAGCTTTGCAAACTCTTGGCATTCTCTCAACCAGCTTCATGAGGTAGTCACCTGGAATGCATTTAAATTAGGTGTGCCTTCTTAAAAGTGAATTTGTGGAATTTATTTTCTTCTTAATGCGTCTGAGCCAATCAGTTGTGTTGTGGTATACAGACGGTAGCCCTATTTGGTAAAAGACCAAGTCCATATTATGGTAAGAACAGCTCAAATAAGCAAAGAGAAATGACAGTCCATCATTACTTTAAGACATGAAGGTCAGTCAACACGGAAAATGTCAAGAACTTTTAAAGTTTCTTCAAGTGTAGTCGCAAAAACCATCAAGCGCTATGATGAAACAGGCTCTCATGAGGACCACCACAGGAAAGGAAGACCCAGAGTTACCTCTGCTGCAGAGGATAAGTTCATTAGAGTTACCAGCCTCAGAAATTGCCCCCCAAATAAATTCTTCACAGAGTTCAAGTAACAGACACATCTCAACATCAACTGTTCAGAGGGCTTGGGCCCAGCCACTGACTCACGCAATTTATGTAATATACAGTTTTTATTTTTATTATTAATCAGTTACCCAATCAAGGTAGGGCTTGCCGATGACACAACAGTGGTAGGCCTGATCACCGACAACGACGAGACAGCCTATAGGGAGGAGGTCAGAGACTTACCCATGTGTGCCCCCTACTTCCTCTACTTCCCCCATCTGACGAAAAGCTGGCTCCTGAATCCTCCTGTGGTTGACAGTTGCAGTAAAAAAATGTGAAATATATATATATTACATTTATAATGTATACTGTATATATTTAGTGTATATTCTTTTACACTTTTTTTGCTGTCTCTTGGGCGCCCACGGGCCTGAGCCCAGGGGCTTCAGCCCCGATAAGCCCCTACATTAATCCAGCTCTGCTCACTTGATAATAATAATACTTTCCTCATTGCACTGAGTTGTTGTAGCCTAGGTAGAAAATGTTACTGTCTAAAAATGTAGGCTAATCAATAGTGGAGCTTTGCGTGCCCGTCTTCTGCAGAGCGCAGCTTGGAGGAATGCTCAGATCCAACTTTTTTTCTTGCACGTTGACAGGTAAATATTTATAGCCCGTAATATTTAGCTAATGAGTGGCCTAATATCTAGCAAATATTTTGGTTCATCAGCTACACAACTCTAGCTGTGAGGGGAACTGCACCTCCGTACCTTCAGGCTCTGATCAGGCCCTACACCCAAACAAGGGCACTGCGTTCATCCACCTCTGGCCTGCTCGCCTCCCTACCTCTGAGGAAGTACAGTTCCCGCTCAGCCCAGTCAAAACTGTTCGCTGCTCTGGCACCCCAATGGTGGAACAAACTCCCTCACGACGCCAGGTCAGCGGAGTCAATCACCACCTTCCGGAGACACCTGAAACCCCACCTCTTTAAGGAATACCTAGGATAGGATAAAGTAATCCTTCTAACCCCCCCCCCCTTAAAAGAGTTAGATGCACTATTGTAAAGTGGTTGTTCCACTGGATATCATAAGGTGAATGCACCAATTTGTAAGTCGCTCTGGATAAGAGCGTCTGCTAAATGACTTAAATGTAATGTAAATGTAGCCTCTCTCTTCAAATCAAATTGTATTTGTCACATGCGTCGAATATAACAGGTATAACAACCTTACAGTGAAATGCTAACAAACAAGCCCTTAACCAACAATGCAGTTTTAAGAAAAATACCCCCCAAAAAAGAAATAAAAATAACAAATAATTAAAGAGCAGCAGTAAAATAACAATAGCGAGGCTACAGTTGAAGTCGGAAGTTTACATACACTTAGGTTGGAGTCATTAAAACACATTTTTCAACCACTCCGCAAATATATTGTTAACAAACTATAGTTTTGGCATGTCGGTTAGGACATCTACTTCGTGCACGACACAAGTAATTTTTCCAACAATTGTTTACAGACAGATTATTTCACTTATAATTCACTGTATCACAATTCTAGTGGGTCAGAAGTTTACATACGTTAAGTTGACTGTGCCTTTAAACAGCTTGGAAAATGACAGAAAATGATGTCATGGCTTTAGAAGCTTCTGATAGGCTAATAGACATCATTTGAGTCAATTGGAGGTGCACCTGTGGATGTATTTCAAGGCCTACCTTCAAACTCAGTGCCTCTGCTTGACATCATGGGAAAATCAAAAGAAATCAGCCAAGACCTTAGAACAAAAATTGTAGACCTCCACAAGTCTGGTTCATCCTTGGGAGCAATTTCCAAACACCTGAAGGTACCACGTTCATCTGTACAAACAATAGTACGCAAGTATAAACACCATGGAACCACGCAGCTGTCATACCGCTCAGGAAGGAGACGCATTCTGTCTCCTAGAGATGAACGTACTTTGGTGCGAAAAGTGCAAATCAATTCCAGAACAGCAAAGAACCTTGTGAAGATGCTGGAGGAAACAGGTACAAAAGTAGCTATATCCACAGTAAAACGAGTCCTATATCGACACAACCTGAAAGACCGTTCAGCAAGGAGGAAGCCACTGCTCCAAAACGGCTAAAAAAAAGCCAGACTACAGTTTGCAACTGCACATGGGGACAAAGATCGTACTTTTTGGAGAAATGTCCTCTGGTCTGATGAAACAAAAATAGAACTGTTTGGCCATAATGACCATTGTTATGTTTGGAGGATAAAGGGTGAGGCTTGCACACTCCCGTGAAGCACGGGGGTGGCAGCATCATGTTGTGGGGGTGCTTTGTTGCAGGAGGGACTGGTGCACTTCACAAAATAGATGGCATAATGAGGTAGGAAAATTATGTGGATATATTGAAGCAACATCTCAAGACATCAGTCAGGACGTTAAATTAAAGCTTGGTCGCAAATGGGTCTTTCAAAAGGACAATGACCCCAAGCATACTTCCAAAATTGTTGCAAAATGGCTTAAGGACAACAAAGTCAAGGTATTGGAGTGGACATCACAAAGCCCTGAAAAAGCGTGTGCGAGCAAAGAGGCCTAAAACCTGACTCAGTTACACCAGCTCTGTCAGGAGGAATGGGCCAAAATTCACCCAACTTATTGTGGGAATCTTGTGGAAGGCTACCTGAAACGTTTGACCCAAGTTAAACAATTTAAAGGCAATGCTACCAAATACCAATTGAGTGTATGTTAACTTCTGATACACTAGGAATGTGATGAAAGAAATAAAAGATAAAATAAATAATTCTCTCTACTATTATTCTGACATTTCACATTCTTAAAATAAAGTGGTGATCCTAACTGACCTAAAACAGGGAATTTTTACTAGGATTACATGTCAGGAATTGTGAAAAACTGAGTTTAAATGTATTTGGCTAAGGGGTATGTAAACTTCCGAGTCAATGTGTGGGTACACCGGTTAGTCGAGGTAATTGAGGTAATATGTACATGTAGGTAAAGTTATTACAGTGACAATGCATAGATAATAACAGAGAGTAGAAGCAGCGTAAAAGAGGGGGGGGGGTAATGCTATAGTCTGGGTAGCCATTTGATTAGATGTTCAGGAGTCTTATGGCTTGGGGGTAGAAGCTGTTTAGAAGTCTCTTGGACCTAGATTTGGTGCTCCAGTACAGCTTGCCGTGCGGTAGCAGAGAGATCATTCTATGACAAGGGTGGCTGGAGTCTTTGACAATTATTTGGGCCTTCCTCTGACACTGCCTTGTATAGAGGTCTTGGATGGCAGAAATCTTGGCCCCAGTGATGTACTGGGCCGTACGTACAACACTCTGTAGTGCCTTGCGGTTG
The DNA here is from genome assembly GCF_029448725.1 of Salvelinus fontinalis. Taxonomy (NCBI): domain Eukaryota; kingdom Metazoa; phylum Chordata; class Actinopteri; order Salmoniformes; family Salmonidae; genus Salvelinus; species Salvelinus fontinalis. The sequence goes on along the minus strand of NC_074704.1, from coordinate 28,535,281 downwards.
GAGGCCGAGCAGTTGCCATACCAGGCAGTTATGCAACCCGTCAGGATGCTCTCGATGGTGCAGCTGTAGAACCTTTTGAGGATCTGAGGACCCATGCTAAATCTTTTCAGTCTCCTGAGGGGGAATAGGTTTTGTTGTGCCCTCTTCACGGCTGTATTGGTGTGCTTGGACCATGTTGGTTTGTTGGTGATGTGGACACCAAGGAACTTGAAGCTCTCATCCTGCTCCACTGCCGCCCCGTCGATGAGAATGGGAGCGTGCTCGATCCTCCTTTTCCTGTAGTCACAATCATCAAAGGGAGTACAGGAGGGGACTGAGCAATCACCCCTGAGGGGTCCCGTGTTGAGGATCAGCGTGGCGAATGTGTTGTTACCCACCCTTACCACCTGGGGGCGGCCCGTCAGGAAGTCCAGGATCTAGTTTCAGAGGGAGGTGTTTAGTCCCAGGGTCCTTAGCTTAGTGATGAGATTTGAGGGCACTATGGTGTTGAACGCTGAGCTGTAGTCAATGAATAGCATTCTCACATAGGTGTTCTTTTTGTCCAGGTGTGAAAGGGCAGTGTGGAGTGCAATAGAGATTGCATCATCTGCAGATCTGTTGGGGCGGTATGCAAATTGGAGTGGGTCTAGGGTTTCTGGGATAATGGTGTTGATGTGAGCAATGACCAGCCTTTCGAAAGCACTTCAGGGCTACAGACGTGAATGCTACGCGTCGGTAGTCATTTAGGCAGGTTACCTTAGTGTTCTTGGGCACAGGGACAATGGTGATCTGCTTGAAACATGTTGGTATTACAGATTCAGACAGGGAGAGGTTGAAAATGTCAGTGAAGACACTTGCCAGTTGGTCAGCGCATGCTCGGAGTACACGTCCTGGTAATCTGTCTGGCCCTGCTGCCTCGTGAATGTTGACCTGCTTAAAGGTCTTACTCACATCGGCTGCAGAGAGCGTGATCACACAGTCGTCCGGAACAGCTGATGCTCTCATGCATGTTTCAGTGTTACTTGCCTCAATGCGAGCATAGAAGTAATTTAGCTCGTCTGGTAGGCTCGTGTCACTGGGCAACTCTCGGCTGTGCTTCCCTTTGTAGTCTTTAATAGTTTGCAAGCCTTGCACACACCTGACGAGTGTCAGAGCAGGTGTAGTACGATTCGATCTTAGTCCTGTATTGACGCTTTGCCTGTTTGATGGTTCGTCAGAGGGCATAGCGGGATTTCTTATAAGCTTCCGGGTTGGAGTCCCGCTCATTGAAAGCGGCAGCTCTTTAGCTCAGTGCAGATGTTGCCTGTAATCCACGACTTCTGGTTGGGGTATGTACGTACAGTCACTGTGGGGACGACGTCATCGATGCACTTATTGATGAAGTAACCTTCCATCTATTCCCGTGCTGAGTGGATAGTGCTTTATGAGGTTGGTTCGGTTTCAATCCTAAAATAATAATCATGGTTTTCATTTTGGTTTCAGGTATTTTTTAATTATTAAATGAACTCTGCATTATGTGGTTTGAATGCCATAACACAGAATAAAACAATTAATAAGAGTTCCGTGATGGTATTGACTGCATATTACAGCTTATCACTTATTAACCATAATTTATTCACGTTACTTTAACTAAATATTTCATTTGTGTATATTAGATTTGTTTATTTGATTAATTTATTATTTCATTCCATGTCATCATCTCATCTCTATAGAGCTGCTGCCTATGTTGTCTGGCAAGATCAGAATTTTCTGCAAATGTAAAAAAAAAAGAAAAAAAAAAGAAATACCGTATTTACGTAAGTATTCAGACCATTTGCTATGAGACTCCAAATTGAGCTCAGGTGCATCCTGTTTCAATTGATCATCCTTGAGATGTTTCTCCAACTTGATTGGAGTCCACCTGTGGTACATTCAATGATTGGACATGATTTGGAAAGGCACACACCTGTCTATATAAGGTCCCACAGTTGACAGCGCATGTCAAAGCAAAAACCAAGTCATGAGGTCGAGGGAATTGTCCTTAGAGCTCTGAGACAGGAAGGTGTCGAGGAACCGATCTTGGGAAGGGTACCAAAAATTCTTAAATGGATTACTCTTCCTAGAGCTGGCCGCCCGGCCAAACTGAGCAATTGGAGGAGAAAGGCCTTGGTCAGGGAGGTGACCAAGTACCCGATGGTAACTGACAGAGCTCCAGAGTTCCTCTGTGGAGATGGGAGAAGGCCAAGGGTCACGTCTGGAGGAAACTAGGCACCGCTCATCACTTGGCCAAAACCATCCCTGCGGTGAAGCATGGTGGGGGCAGCATCATGCTGTGGGGAGGTTTTTCATAGGCAGGAATTGGGAGACTAGTCAGTGTCAAGGGAAAGATGAACGGAGCAAAGTACAGAGAGATCATTGATGAAAACCTGCTCCAGAGTGCTCAGGACCTCAGTCTGGTTCACCTTCCAATATGACAACAACCCTAAGCACGCAGTTAAGACAACGCAGGAGTTGCTTCGGGACAAGTCTCTGAATGTCCTTGAGTGGACCAACCAGAGCCCGGACTTGAACCCGAGCGAGAGACCTGAAAATATCTGAGCAGCGACGCTCCCCATCCAACCTGACAGAGCTTGAGAGGATCTGCAGAAAAGAATGGGATAAACTCCCCAAATACAGGTGTGCCAAGCTTGTAGCGTCATACCCAAGATGATTTGAGGCTGTAATCGATTCCAAAGGTGCTTCAACAAAGTACTGAGTAAGGGTATGAATACTTACGTATGTAAATGTGATATTTCAGGTTTTTATTTTTTACAAATTTGCATACATTTCAAAAAGCCTGTTTTTGCTTTGTCATTATGGATTATTGTGTGTAGATTGATGAGGACATTTATTTTCTCTCCATTCATTTAAGAATAAAGCTGTAACGTAACAAAATGCACTGTAAGCCCATATATGGTCATAAACAAGTTCAACATTGCACACAAAGATCACACGGCAACACAACTGTCCACCAATCAGTGGTCATATCAATATACCCTATCATCCTACCCTTGGAACACATTAGTAACATCACATTATGTGTCCAAAGCATAAATACTAGCATCAGTGCCCTCTGGTTGCCCATGTCAGTTTCCTCCTTGGACTAGGGAACATACCCAGGAACAGGGTGTTTTCACAGGCCATTCTGTGGTGGAAAATAGAGATTTGAACTGTAATGAAAGCCATTTCACACAGTGCTGACTCGGTTCACGTGTTTTCCTGTCTCTGAGTGGCCTGGGGCACTAGGAAGCCCTGTGCCCATGTCATGTGATGGGGGCCTGACCTGGGCAAGTGAGGGTGATTGAATCATACCGAGATACTGAGAAATGTCAAGGCCCCGAGCTGTCCTGACTGACTGACTGACACACACACACACACACACACACACACACACACACACACACACACACACACACACACACACACACACACACACACACACACACACACACACACACACACACAGAAAGACATTTACCAAAGCAAGCACACAAAGGCTTACTAACAGAGGCCTCAAACGTCATTGAGATAAAATGTATGGACAGCGAGAATCGATTACACCTGGGGGAACCATTCTAATGGCCACCACTTTCATGTTACAGCTACTAATAGCAACGGACATTTATCCTGCCCCCACCCCAATGGACATCTATCATTGTTACAGTTTTAAATATGTATTTAAAAATACAATTTATTAATTTATATATATATTTTTTTTATTGTTTCATTCACATAGAGCTCTGAGCTTAAGAATTTCCCTGTACCCTGCAACTAAATCTGCGACCCTGTGCACGTGACTAATACAATTTAATCTAATGAAATTACAGTTGATTTTCACATTGAGGCATTTAACTGCCCAGCTATATGAATCTTGGTAGATAACATTTATGCATAGCAGTATTATTCACTATACGTCTGTAGCTGTATATTTCAAACCATTCTCATCATTATTAGACAATCATTTGCAACAACATTTCTGTGATTACTGTAATTTGCTGTATATTATATTTGATTAGATTTATGAAAAGTTAGTTAATTTTGGTCAGTTTAATTTTGTTGTTATATAACATATTATTTTTGTCATATGAATTGGATTAGGGTGTACACCGGTTCAGACATATTTTCAGAATGAATAGGGTATCATCATAGTGTGATTATAGTGTATTATAGTGTACATATTATTCACAAATATGTACATATAGTGCACATATTGTAGTATACATAGTGTCATACTATGATTCTGACAAAACACAATATTATCAAATACCTAAGTAAGTGAAATATATCTGTATCAGGGATTAAGTGAAATATATCTGTATCAGGGATTAGACTTCAGACAAGTGGAACACCCTTTAAAGTTTAAAACACTACAGCCAGCCAAACATACTTTTTCTAGACTCCCGTCTCTGAAGTCCAACACCATTTACAACAATAACAGAGACATCTTCCGTCTTCCTCCGAGGGGGATTGGTCACATGGACTGGGGATGAAAAATGTAGTCCTCATGGCCTAGTATTTATCTGTGACTTTTGGTGCATGGGTGAGTTCATTAGGAGAGTGATATACAGCGGACCGGTAAGAGATCAATACCAACAGTGTGTCCCAAATGGCACCCTTTTCACTACTTTTGACCAGGGTTCATAGGTCTATGGTCAAAAATAGTGCACTATGCAGGGAACAGAGTGACATTTGGAATGCACATAGGTCTGCTGAAGTGATGAGGGCAACATGGAGTGGCACACTTTCCTTGCTGTTATATATTTTTTTATTTTCAGTAGCTCCCTATTGATCTAGCTTGGCTAATGACCTCAGAGCTGGCTGAGGCTCTGGTCTAAGCTCATTAAGCAATACTGCAGAACTCTGCAGGGACCTGTGTAAAACGAAGACATGGTGTTAGGGTTCAAGGGACATGGTGTACATATACAGCTTTCAAACCTTAGTCGTTAGTACAAGTTTTTAAGCCCCTTTTCTCAGCCTACTAGCCTGGAGTGGTATGAAACAAGCGTCTCCAGAGGAGGAGCGTTGATTTAGGATCAGTTCTGCATTTTAGATGATCAATCATAAGACTACATGGACAAGGGAGATCTGATCCGATCTCAGCGCAAGTTGCTGTTTGTGCTGTAGCGCCAACTATACTATGCTATGGCTCACTGTAGTGTACATTGAATTGGGTAAAGTGTGGCTATGTTACGTAAGCCTCTAGGAAGAGGGGAACGCAACACCATGCTACAACTCAACTCCCCGTGGAGTGAAAGAGGTATGGGACTGTAAGGTGCGAGTAAGGATGACAAGGCAGAGAATTTACCGTTAACTGGGAATTTATTGCTTCCTTCACACGGTAAATTTGGGGAAAAGGGGCTGAACGGAACCAAAGCAAAGAAAGTAAATGTCAAAGCCCCCTCTCCTACATTACCTGCCTACCCACTACTTACCACCACCTGGTGCGCTAACCAAAATACAGAAGGTGGTCCGCCCAGGTCTTACCTAGTAAGTATAGACAGTAAATACTGCGGGTTATGTATGCCCGCGGGCCTCTTGCCTAAGCACTCCGTAGGTGCCTTCCCCTTCCACCCTGGGAACAAATGAAAAATAATATTACAAACATTTTCACAAAAAAAACCTCTGAGAAATACAGGACATCAAGTAAGCTCTATCTGACTGAGCAACAAACTAACACAGAACATAACCATCAGCTCTCTCAGCAACAACTAACATAGTACATAGCAAATCTCTTTCTGAGAAACAACCAACATATGATATAACCCTCAGCTCTCAACTACCAACACAGGACACACTCATTATCTCCCCTCTGAGCAACAGAACACTGGCTTATATGGCTGGAGAAGGAGTCTAATGGGATACAGCTTTATCCTCTGACGAGAGGGCGGGGTCAGCTCCAATTATCGATGTGGCCGACCAATCAGCTGCTTGGGGGGGGATTTCAGGAATCCATCCTGAAACCCACACATACAAACAAAACCACAACACAGAAACTGGGGAACGTAACAGGCTATATGGCATATATTATACATTATGGGCCGGTTTCCCAGACACAGATTAAGATTAGTCCTGGACTAAATAGCTATTTCAATGGAGATTCTCATTTGACAATGCTTTTTAGTCTAGGACTAGGCTTAATCTGTGTCTGAGAAACCGTCCCTAAAACATTCAAATAGCATCATAGTGTGAAGGAATGACTGTATATATGAATGGACAAAGCCATCAATCGCGTGACACCATTCATTCCTATGTGAAAAGTAAATTCAGCACGGAAGCCAAATTAAGTCAATTAAGATGGCGTCTCATGTGGACATGACATGCGTGGTTTGAGCTACTCCAGGAAGTGAAGTTGCAGGGTAGCTCAGTGTTGCCCCATGTCATTGAGTAACTCAAGTAGAAGGCCGACCGGGGTACTGCAAGCTGCTATTAGCAACTATATATATTATAAATTATCTTCTTCTGTGTGATTTTTAAATAATCGGTTCAAGGACATACATCTGGTGTATTAGAAGCAAATATTGGTAACTATTGTACCATGACTGTCTTTAAAAAATGTATTATTTACACAAACATTGACCACGGGTATTGCAAATTTTTCATTCACAATAATGGGGATCCTGTTATCTGCTAACAATGCCTGCAGTACCACGGTCGGCCTTGAACTTCTGTGGCTTCAATGAGTAGGGGAAGTCTTTCTACATTGCAGTGAAGAAACATGTTTATTTATTTACAGGGGCATTGGCAGGACATAGAAGACTGCTTCGAATCTGCATGCTGCCATTTGACAGGGTTGAAATATGGCCTGATAACACTCTGATCCCAAGACAGGTACGAGTTATCCTGGGGTAGGCTGAAGTAGGTCAGAGGAGAATGTTTTACCCCAAGTATTAATGTCCTTGCTCCACTGCCTGAAGCGGGGGAGGGGGGGACTCAATGATAGAAGACATCAGGGATGTGCTCATCAGCTATTCCCTGCCTGTTTCAGTCCATTGTCTTCTGTTTGGTGCCTAATGACCACGACCCTGAAAATAAATCATAATCATATATTGTTGTACTTTTTACCCCTTTTTCATGATATCCAATTGGTAGTTACAGTCTTGTCCCATCGCCGCAACTCCCGTACAGACTTGGGAGAGGTGAAGGCCGAGAGCGACTCGTCCGCCGAAACACGACCCTGCCAAGCCGCACTGCTTTTTGACAATGCCCCCTTAACCCGGAAGCCAGCTGCACCAATGTTTTGGAAGAAACACCTTACAACTGGTGACTGCGTGCATGCACAAAGTTAACCATTTTCACTGTAGTGTCCAAAGCATCTTTCAAGCTGTCAGGCATTCCCCTGGCAACAAGAGCCTCTCGGTGGATGCTGCAGTGTACCCAAGTGGTGTCGGAAGCAACTGCTTGCACGCGCGTTACCACTCCACTATGTCTCCCTGTCATGGCTTTTGCGTCATCAGTACAGATATCAACACATCTTGACCACCAAAGTCCATTTTAATGTCACAAAGCTATCAAGTACTTTAAACATATCCTCTCCTGTTGTCCTGGTTTCCAGTGGTTTGCAGAAGAGGATGTCTTCCTTAATTGACCCCCCATAAACGTAACGGACATATACCAGGAGCTGTGCCAGGCCTGTGCCACGTCTGTTGACTCATTCAACTGTAATGCATAGAATTGACTGGCTTGTATGCAAAGCAGTAATTGTTTCAAAACATCTCCTGCCATGTCACTGATGCATCGTGAAACAGTGATGTTTGGTGGTGGCAGTGTCTGTATAGTTTTTTTGGCCTTCTCCCCTAGCATTGTCCCAGCCATATCCGTGGCAGCAGGATGAATTAAGTCCTCCACAATAGTATGGGGCTTGCCTGTCCTAGCCACTCGGTAGCTCACCATATAAGACGCTTCTAGCCCCTTCTTATTAATGGTATCTGTTGCTTTTATACATGTCTTACTACTCGAAAGTCATCTTAATTCTTGCTCAAAAATCTCCCGTGGCTTATTTTTCAAATTGGCATGTTTTGTTTCTAAATGTCTGCGCAAGAGTGAAGGTTTCATTGAGTTGTGAGATACTACTTTTGCACATATAACACAATGTAGGCTGAGGAAAGGCACTACTCCCAATATACACTACCGTTCAAAAGTTTAGGGTCACTTAGAAATGTCCTTGTTTTTGAAAGAAAAGCTCATTTTTTGTCCATTACAATAACATCAAAATGATCAGAAATACAGTGTAGACATTGTTAATGTAGCTGGAAACTGCAGATTGTTTATGGAATTTCTGAGGCCCATAATCAGCAACCATCACTCCTGTGTTCCATGGCACGTTGTGTTAGCTAATCCAAGTTTATGATTTTAAAAGGCTAATTGATTATTAGAAAACCCTTTTGTAATTATGTTAGCACAGCTGAAAACTGTTGTACTGATTAAAGAAGCAATAAAACAGGCCTTCTTTAGACTAGTTGAGTATCTGGAGCATCAGCATTTGTGGGTTTGATTACAGGCTCAAAATGGCCAGAAGAAAATACCTTTCCTCTGAATCTCGTCAGTCTATTTTTGTTCTGAGAAATGAAGGCTATTCCATGCGAGAAATTAAGGCTATTCCATGCGAGAAATTGCCAAGAAACTGAAGATCTCGTACAACGCTGTGTACTACTCCCTTCACAGAACAGCGCAAACTGGCTCTAACCAGAATAGAAAGAGGAGTGGGAGGCCCTGGTGCACAACTGAGCAATAGGACAAGTACATTAGAGTGTCTAGTTTGAGAAACAGACACATCACAAGTCCTCAACTGGCAGCCTTATTAAGTAGTAAGTAGTACACGCAAAACACCAGTCTCAACGTCAACAGTGAAGAGGCGACTCCGGGATGCTGGCCTTCATCACTTAGGTTAGGGTTCATGCAGATACCCAATGATTATGTGACGTTCAGAATGAGACAGATGAGGTAATAATTAATAATGGACTGTTATTGATGTAAGAGATATTTAGATAATCTTTTGAGTTTAAGTCGGTAGATAGCAATTCTGTAAACTTCCCGTGGTGCCCCAAATTCCAAATGAGTTAATTGGTACATGATTAATTTAATCGAGTAATAATTAAACGTTGTAGGTCATTATCTGATAAATAGAAGTCATCACATTGAAGATAGTCACGTCACGACACAGGTGAGTTTTTGCCTCCGGCCAGTGAAGATAAAGTTGACTGTTCAAAGGGCTGACAAAAACTAGCAGAAGCCAATAGGGTGTAAAATAAGAAGAATCCATGTTTAAGGTAAGGTGAGAATGTCTTTATATATTCTAGATATCGTAGCGATCCTTGCTATATGAGCCACGTTACAATCCCCACCAAGTGGGTTAACCCTGTTGGCGCAAAGCATAGGGTGTTTACCTTTTACATGAGGAACTTGTTATAGAGAAGCGTATGAACACACACTCCCGAAAGAATGGGGGTAATGTAACGACCTTAACCCAAAACCTAGCAACCTCTTTCAGGTTTGGACCTCTTGGCGTAAGGTGTTGGCTTGGCCGTCGCTGGACCAAGGTTCGAGTCCCGTTCAGGGCTACCCTCCGAATTCGGTACAATATTCAGTAAGAGATTCATTATTTGACATTTTATTCCACCGGTAATATGGTCTCAAAATACAATTATTTTGCACATACAAGCCTCATAGCTATCTTAATAGCAGGCCTGTGTTTACTTCCTGGAAAAGTCTCTTGATGATGCAAAATGCATCATCATAAGACTTTTTTGCTATTGCTTGATTTTTGGGCTTCGGGGTCCAGTTAATTATCAAAACATTTTATCCAGATCGAAAGGATCCTGTGTTGGGTTATATTCTTCTCCCAATTCAGATATGGTCCCTCCTTGTTTTTCAGTTCAATTTTAAGCGATAATTGAAACACATCTCTAATATACTACATCATATGCTGCAACAAAGATCATGTTGTATAATCTCATGACATGTGGACAAAATATTTACCTCTGCTGCAGAGGATAAGTTCATTAGAGTTAACTGCATCTCAGATTGCAGCTCAAATAAATGCTTCACGGAGTTCTAGTAACAGAAACATCTCAACATTAACTGTTCAGAGGAGACTGCGTGAATCAGGCCTTCGCGGTCGAATTGCTGCAAAGAAACCACTACTGAAGGACACCAATAATAATAAGAGACTTGCTTGGGCCAAGAAACACAACTAATCGACATTAGACCGGTGGAAATCTGTGCTTTGCTCTGGTGAGCCCAAATTTGAGATTTTTGGTACCAACCACCTTATCTTTGTGAGACGCAGAGTAGGTGAACGGATGATCTCGGCACGCCAAATCAAATCAAATCACATTTTATTGGTCATATACATATGTTTAGCAGATGTTATAGCAGGTGTAGCGAAATGCTTGTCTTTCTAGCTCCGAAATTGCAGTAATATCTAACAAGTAACACAAATCTAACTAAAGGAATGGATTTTAGAATACATAAATATATGGACGAGTCATGTCAGAGCAGCATAGACTAAGATAAAGTAGAATAGAATACAGTATATACATATGAGATGAGTAATGCAAAATATATAAACATTATTGAAGTGACTAGTACAGGTGCAGTGACTAGTACAGGTGTATTTATTAAAGTGGCCAGTGATTTCAAGTCTATGTATATAGGCAGCAGCCTCTAATGTGCAAGTGATGGCTATTTAAAAGTCTGATGGCCTTGAGATAGAAACTGTTTTTCAGTCTCTCGGTCCCAGCTTTGATGCACCTGTACTGGATGATAGCGCGGTGAACAGGAAGTGGCTTGGGTGGTTGTTGTCCTTGATAATCTTTTTGGCCTTCCTGTGACATTGGGTGATGTAGGTGTCCTGGAGGGCAGGTAGTTTGCCCCCAGTGATGCGTTGTGCAGACCGCACCACCCTCTGGAGAGCCCCGCTGTTGCGGGAGGTGCAGTTTCCGTACCAGGCAGTGACAGGATGCACTCAATTGTGCATCTGTAAAATTTTGTGAGGGTTTTAGGTGCCAAGACAAATTTATTCAGCCTCCTGAAGCTTGCGCCTTCCTCACCACACTATCTGTGTGGGTGGACCATGTTGTTGTTGTTGGTTCCAACTGTGAAGCATGGAGGAGGAGGTGTGATGGTGTGGGGGTGCTTTGCTGGTGACACTGTCTGTGATTTATTTTGAATTCAAGGCACACTTTATCAGTATGGCTACCACAGCAATACGCCATCCCATCTGGTTTGCGTTAGTGGGACTATCATTTGTTTTTCAACAGGACAATGACCCAAAACACATTTCCAGGCTGTGTAAGGGCTATTTGACCAAGGAGGGGGATGGAGTGCTGCATCAGATGACCTGGCCTCCAAAATCATCTGACCTCAACCCAATTGAGATGGTTTGGGATAAGTTAGACCGCAGAGTGAAGGAAAAGCTGACAACAAATGCTCAGCATATGTGGGAACTCCTTCATGACTGTTGGAAAAGCATTCCTCATGAAGCTGGTTGAGAGAATGCCAAGAGTGTGCAACGCTGTCATCAAGGCAAATGGTGGCTACTTTGAAGAATCTCAAATATAAAATATATTTTGATTTGTTGAACACTTTTTTGGTTACTACATGATTCCATATGTGTTATTTCATAGTTTTGATGTCTTCTACAGTGTAGAAAATAGTGAAAATAAAGAAAAACCTTGGAATGAGTAGGTGTGTCCAAACTTTTGACTGGTACTGTACATATATATTTTTTTTAAGTAAAATGCCCCTTTAAGGGTTACACACACACCATCAACAATTAATATTCACAAAAAGTGTTCTGAAATAACAACCTGATGGTTTCAGGAACTCATTGTGATTGTATATTACGAGTAAGGTGCCAGAGGGAAAGAGAGTTGAGGGTTTTCTTCATCTGTTTGTGTGTAGTGAGCTTTTGATACTCCAGTGAGGTCCTGAGGGAGAAAATCAACTCTGAAAAAAGTAGGGCACAGACTTCTACAGCGGAGAGTTTCTATGACACGGGTGACTGAAAGCCATAATCTCCCTCGCTCTCTCTCTCCCCCTCTCTCTCTCTGATGGCTCGAGAGAACTTCTGAGTGTCAAATCGGAGGGCCTGTTGTCCGGACCTCTGGCAGTCTCTATGTGGGTGCCACAGGGTTCAATTCTCGGGCCGACTCTTTTCTCTGTATATATCAATGATGTCGCTCTTGCTGCGGGTGATTCTTTGATCCACCTCTACGCAGACAACACCACACTGTATACATCTGGCCCTTCTTTGGACACTGTGCTAACAAACCTCCAAACGAGCTTCGATGCCATACACCACTCCTTCCGTGGCCTGGTGAGAAAAACAGGGATTGCTACAGCCAGGGAAGTGTGACAAAAGAGAAGAGAGGGAAATAAGGGAGGCCAGACGGGTTGCTTTTCATGCGTCACTGAAGCACACAGACATGCAGAGTGGGTTTGGTCTTTTCGGGACACAGCTGTGTTTACCCCACGCACATCTCCTCGAGAGCCCAAGACCAGAGGGGCAGCAGGGCAGGAGCCACTGCCATGGGCCCCCGTGGTTATAGTTGAATACAGAGCAGAGATACAGATGGATGGTGTCTAGATCATTTTCCCCCAAAGTACCAACATCAGTGCTTAACAAACCTCTGTTTGAGGACCCCCCCCCCCGCTATTCCACACATTGGATCTATTCCAGTACTAGCATCGCTGATCCAACTAAATAAAAACGTGATTAGTTGATCAGTTGAATCAGGTGTGCTGGTACAGGAATAGATCAAATAAATGGAGCAACTGGGGGTACTCAAGGAAATGTCTGGAAATCACTGTTCTGGATAATGTAACTCAGAGCTACAGTGCATTCTGAAAATATTGCGTTACGTTACAGCCTTACTCTAAAATCGATTACATACATTTTTCAATCTACACACAATACCCCATAATGACAAAGCAAAAACTGATTTTTTGAAATTTTTGCAAATGTATTCAAAATAAAAGACAAGTATACCTTATTTACATAAGTATTCAGACCCTTTGCTATGAGACTCCAAATTGAGCTCAGGTGCATCCTGTTTCCATTGATCATCCTTGAGATTATTCTACAACTTGATTGGAGTCCACCTGTGGTAAATTCAATTGATTGGACATGATTTGGAAAGGCACGCACCTGTCTAGATAAGGTCCGACAGTTGACAGTGCATGTCAGAGCAAAAACCAAGCCCTGAGGTTAAAGTAATTGTCCGTAGAGCTCCAAGGCAGGTGTGTGTCGAGGCATAGATCTGGGGAAGGGTCCCAAAAAACTTCTACAGCATTGAAGGTCGCCAAGAACAGTGGACTCCATCATTCTTAAATGGAAGAAGTTTGGAACTACCAAGCCCTAGAGCTGAGCAATCGGGGGAGAAGGTCCTTGGGTCAGGGAGTTGACCAAGTACCCAATGGTCACTCTGACAGAACTCCAGAGTTCCTCTGTGGAGATGGGAGAACATTCCAGAAGGACAACCATCTCTGCAGCACTCCACCAATCAGGCCTTTATGGTAGAGTGGCCAGACGAAAGCCACTCCTCAGTAAAAGGCGCATAACAGTTCGCTTGGAGTTTGCCAAAAGGCTCCTAAATGACTCTCAGATCCATGAGAAACAAGACTCTCTGGTCTAATGAAACCAAGATTGAACTCTTTGTCCTGAATGCCAAGCGTCACGTCTGGAAGAAACCTGGAACAGTCCCTAAGGTGAAGCATGGTGGTGGCAGCATCATGCTGTGGGGATGTTTTTCAGCGGCAGGGACTGGGAGACTAGTCAGGATCGAGGGAAAGATGAACGGAGCAAAGTAAAGTGAGATCCTTTACGAAAACCTGCTCCAGAGCGCTCAGGACCTCAGACTGGGGCAAAGGTTCACCTTCCAACAGGACAACAACCCTAAGCAGACAGCCAAGACAACACATGAGTGGCTTAGGGACAAGTCTCTTAATGTTCTTGAGTGGCCCAGCTAGAGCCCGGACTTGAACCCGATCGAACATCTCTGGAGAGACCTGAAAATAGTTGTGCAGCGACGCTCCCCCTCCAACCTGACAGAGCTTGAGAGGATCTGCAGAGAACAATGGGAGAAACTCCCCAAATACAGGTGTTTTAAGCTTGTAGCGTCATACCCAAGAAGACTCGAGGCTGTAATCGCTGACAAAGGTGCTTCAACAAAGTACTGAGTGAAGGGTCTGAATACTTATGTAAATGTGATATTTGAGTTTTCTATTTTTAATACATTTCTAAAAACCTGTTTTTGCTTTTTCATTACGAGGTATTGTGTGTAGATTGATGAGGGGAAAAAACTATTTAATCAATTTTAGAATAAGGCTGTAACGTATCAAAATGTATAAAAAGTTAAGGGGTCTGAATACTTTCCGAATGTACTGTATATAGATAGATAGTTTGTCAATTGCTTTTTCAAGCAAGACGCTTTGCAAACCTTTTCACTGTGAGGACCAGCCTGATGCCAAGATGCGACCAATATCGACGACGACTATATCCTCAAATAATTTGGCTTGTAATCATAATATGATTTGCCTGCTTAATTGCTTACACATCACTTAAAACAGTCTGAAGTGTAAAAGTGTTTTCCATAACCCTGTGACCCAGACGTCAGGACACCAAATTCTAATCAGGAACTGACAGTCCTACCTTGACCTTGCTAAACGGATGAATTTCACTCTCTGTATCATGAAACATGACAAAGCAACAGAAATCTCAAAAAGACTGACTGTTCTCATTGTTCAAATGGCATTTAGTAGAGATATAATTATCTATAAATGTTTAATTCAATATTAAACAAACTATAAACCCTTAAAGGTAACCTTATTGCAAAGTGTTACCAGAACTGGACATATAATAGTATGCTGATTGGATAAGCACGTATTGGAATGGGAATAAAATGACCTTGTTGTGTATCGACTGGCAAATGTTTTAATTTCTGCACATGCTCACAGTGAATTCTTCAGACATGGTGGTGGTGTGCCAAGTACAAACATGGAGACACAGTATAACACTAAATACATACAGCCCGCACGGACCTTCAGTGTTTGGAACTCTTGAAACAGTTTGGGAAAAGCAAATGTCCTCTTCAAAAAATGCCGTCTTGAGAGAAGACAGACGTGTGGTAGTGGCTGAGTATTTCACCCCTCTGGTTCAGTGTTTCCCAACCCTAGATCCAGGGACCGACATGGCAGGTTGCTGTTCACCATCAGAGTGTAAGCTGACACCGACTTCTGACACAAGTCTCAAGTGTTCATTTGAGTTTTAATTCAAATGGTCCTCCAAAAAAGAGGACCATCGACAGGAAAAATGTAGAAACAATCCTTACAGAAAAAACACATGATTTCACATGTGGAAAATCATATGATTTCACATGTGTTTTCTTGGAACAATTCACATGTAAAATTGTGTTTTTTCCATAAGGAACTGCTCTTATTAACATAGCGCCCGGACACCCACTCAACTGCTATACACACATATGTACACTATAATGTGGACGGGTTGTTCATTTACAAACACTGAGTAATCTCTTATATTGCAGAGTTAGGCACACACATTTCCACTAGTTTCCACCAGTGTTTCCCCTAGCTAGAGCAGCCCTCCACCGCCGAAATTGATTTGCCCTCCATTGGTTTCAATTTGTAATTTTTTATCCCAGCTGCTCTAGATGTTGCTTTGAGGGCTTTTGCATCCCGCCTAAGGAAGAAACTAATATAGGGGAAAAACTGGGTATACAGTTCTCATGGTCCAACTTTGGGAATCGTCTGAAAGTTGTAAAACTGGCCACTGGCCATCGACATCAACCTAGGAATTAAAACGGACCGTAGGCCACTGTCTTTCGACCACTAAAATAGGTCTCACAATAAAAAGACAGAAGTCAAATTCGGCCCTCGGCAAGTCAGCACAGGAAATGTCAAATCAATTGTGGTGCAGAGTAAGCAGCCCTGCCAGGATGCATAGTTGGGCTTTCCTCTCCCTCTGTCAGTTACAACTGTCAGCCCAACCACTCGCAGCTCCTTCAAATCGTTTTTGTAAATAAAGGAAAAAAGACAACAAAAAGAATCCATTAAAATAGTTCATATGAGGGGGAGAAATGATCTTGAGTGGTTTTTAACACCCCGCCTTTCCATTCTCAGGTCCGAAAAAGTGTGTGGACTAACCACCCTTGCGTTGTTTCTTTTCGTTCTCCTTTGTCGGGTGCTCTTCCTTTCTCCCCTATCCGCTTCTCCCCTTGTTGATGGGCGAACTAGTGCGGCGGCCATCTTGGTTTTCCCGGGTCTCAGAGGTGTGAGGAAGTGGAGAAGCAAAGCTTGAGGGTGTAAGGGTTGGAACCATCTGCAGATGGAAAGACAGAATCGGAAGAAGGGATGAGGAGAGGATAAAAAAATACACGACTTACACACATGTTTAACTCTATACATTTACTTTGAGGGGTGTGTGTGTGTGTGTGTGTGTGTGTGTGTGTGCGTGCGTGCATGCTTGTGTGTATTTGTGCGTATGTGTGAACATTTGCTCTAAATAATCATGTGTTGACACGAGTCAGTTTGAGCAATACCCTGGTGGGATATTTCATGAAGCAGAGGCAGTAAGTTAGCCAGCGAAAGATTCTGAAACCACTCCATATAAAAGGCCAACTTCTTAAGTAAAGTGTTACAGGGTGTTTTTATTAAAGAGACATGATCTATGAGTTATGTACCTGACTTTGATAAACCCTTGGTAGCAACATTTGTTCCATAGATTTCCTAGATCACAGGGGAGGTAGCCTGCAGGTGTAATTGTTTACTACTTGTTATAAGCATGCACAAGCCTTTATAATGTCTTATAATAATGCTTATAATATGTCATGTCTCTTTATGTATCAACATTTTAACTGAATGCCTGGTCTTTACTAGTCGGGATCATGTTTCAAGTTGTAATGTCACATGCACAAGTACAATGAAACATACTATATACAGGTAATATTTTTTTTAAAGTCAGTACCAATACCATATTTACATGTGAATGGATACTGGAGTGATGGAGGTAGATATGATAGGGGTAAGGTGACTAGGCAACAGGATATAATATAAACAAAGTAGCAGCAGCTTGCATGTGAGTAGGTGTGCGGGTGTGCAGAGTCAGTATAAATGTATTTGAATATTATGTGTGAGTGAGCAAACGATGGAGTGAGTGTTTGTGTGTGTGTGTTGTGTTGCCTCAGGGGGTTACTCCTTATATTCTGTATTCTGACTTTTTTTCAGCTAACTGGGACCTTAGGCCTGCCACCCACAAAGAGACTATGGTGTGAGGCTCTCTGTATGAAAGCCATTATTATGAGAGAAAACAAAACTTTCTCCTGCAATTTTCCTCCTCTGCCACAAAAATAAAAAATGTAAGCACACAATGGAGGTGTTTGGGGGGGGGTTCCATTTTTGTTTTGTCTATTGGCTTTCGTTTGCGTTGTGAGCCAGTGTGAAGGTGAATAACTGCTGTGTAGGGGAGGAACACAAGGGAAGAATAAAACAAAAAAAAATATTTCACTTGTATTGTAGTCGATAAATAGAGAAAGTGAACAAATGCGAACGATGATGAAGGCCAGTGATGAAGAGGCGTCTAGCGGCTAGCCCGGCACGTTGATTCTATCTGGCATCGTCCGGATGTATATTTGCATCTCACAAGAGAGAGCCACACCTTCACCGTGACAACCTCCAGGATGAGACGTTCCCACGGAAGTCCTGGGGGTCACTGATGCCAGGAGAGGAGTGACGACTGTTACCGTGTGAATTAAATTGTAGTGTTTGGTTTGTTTCAAGAGCTTATAAAGAGCTGCCCATTTTGATATGTCTTACTGCATTGTATGTTTTCTGGTTGATGTATTTTTTAAAGTAACTGGACTGCTCCCGAGTGGCGCAGAGGTCTAAGGCACTGCATCTCAGAGCTAGAGGTGTCACTACAGAGCCTGGTTTGATTCCAGGCTGTATCACAACTGGCCGTGATTAGGAGTCCAATAGGGCGGCGCACAATTGGCCCAGCGTCGTCCGGGTTAGGGTCTGGCCGTCATTGTAAATAAGAACTTGTTCTTAACTGACTTGCCTTGTTAAATAATGGTTAAATAACATTTTTTTTAAATAGACATTTTTTATATTGGGTTGATGGGTGTTCAGGCACGTTCCTGTTTTCTGGTCATAACATTAACATTGATTAGAGTTGATTAAATAAGAATCTAGGTGTGTTGTTCCTGCCTTTCGTTTCCACGAGCAAAATATTAAGAAGTGTTCATTCGGGTTGGGGTACGTTCCCCGCTTGAATTTGGTTAAGAGGGGAGGGAACCGGCTCATACTTTGAGAACTTGCTACCAAGCTCCTATGTGTATCAGACACACGTCGTCCCCCCCCCCCCCCCCCTCTTAGAGATGATTCTGAACCGACGACATGTGTAACCACGTTAAGTCTTAGCCTATTGGCGATGATCATTTACTCCGTGCCATTCTGTAATGTATCAAGTATTTCATGTACACCGTCATGTTTGAGTGTCAATTATTTCACGACTAATACATTGTTTTACAGAGTAATTATTTGACTGACTATTTGCCTTTAATTTGATAGTTGTTAATTACACTAAACACTTAGCACATGCGTGGGTACCAACTTGACATCCCCGAGCTGCTTGCCTCAATAAATGAACGCTAGAACATCGTTCGCGAGGATTAGCTATTTGCATCTAGCCTCTTAGGAATTGCATAACGGTGCAAGATCGACACAGGTTCATTATAGTCATGCTGAGTCGGTGATGCAATGATTCACCGTCGTGCTCGGTCCTCCAGAGACGCACAAAGTCTATTGCATGTATTCACATAATAATCCGAGTCCGATTGATAAACGTAGTTTATTATTCAACATCATTCCCACCAACCTACAGTACGACTGTTGGAGTTTTATTAGGGAAACCCCTCAAAAAGATGTGTAATGCAGCCTTGTAGCATGGAGTGAAGGTAAGCACCTCTTAATGACATGCACAAGCTAGCATTACTTCCTAGCTTTACTCCATGCTACAGGTTAGTGATACTTCCTCCAACAGTATGTCCTCTATAAGGTTCAAATCTGAGTGAAAAAACAAGGGTTTACAATGAAAGTCACTTCGGCTGCGTTTGGACGAGGCCAAATTCCCCCCCCCCCCCCAAAATTATCACTAATTGCTCTTTTTGGCAATCGGATAAACTCAGAAAAAGATCTGGTGAAAAGATCTGATGTGATTGGTCAAAAGACCAATTAGTGTCTAAACACAGCCTTAGGTGTGCTAAGTGTAATTTTAGATGTGGCCTACAGTATCAGAATGAATGTTAACATATACATTTAAACTATACTATACTTTTTTGGGGGGGGTTCTATGCAATCAGACTGTGCTAGTCAGCTATTGATTATTAACATTATGCTCAGGTAGCATAGTTGTTTTGTTAACCTATAAGAGCCTATATGAGCCTATAGCTAAGCTATATGGAATTGTTTTAAGAAGGTCATACCAAGGATCATTTAGCTATTTGATTTATGATTTTAAGACCCCTTCATGTCTAATTGTTTTTTGGGGCCTTATCGTTATTAGACCATACAAACGCATTGAATAACAGATTCACGACATGGAACAACAGATCGTCCCAACAAAATATCAAAAGGATGTTTGTTCTGATGTCTCTCCTATATCTGAGAGATCAGGAAACATTTATATATATATTTTTTTTTTTAAATGTGTATTTAACCCCTTATTTTTGGCACTAAACAGTCTTATTAAGCCCTTGCCTGTTTCTGGACTATGTACCCACCTACCTGACCATTCTGCCTGTCTTGACCTCGAGCATGCCTGCCACTCTGTACCTCCTGGACTCTGAACTGGCTTTGACCTTATGCCTGTCCACGACCATTCTCTTGCCTACTCCTTTTTGGATCAATAAACATCTAAGACTCCAACCATCTGCCTCCTGTGTCTGCACCAGGGTCTCGCCTTGTGTCCTGATAGTACTCTTCCATAGATTTTTTCAACTGGTACCGGGGACCTTCAGACGAGTATTGTGAGGCCTGTGGGCATCCTAGTGCAAACACTGACATGTACATTTTGTGAGAAGACCGATTTTTGGGATGTCTCATGTTCTGACAAACACCGCTCTAGCTCTGTCACCTTTCACTGCAGATGCGGAAGTGCGACATAGGCGCATGCGGTGGATTGAGATGCATCCAATGCAAAAAAAGGAGATATCTCTAGCTTAAACTGATGGATTTTGATGGGGAAATTTGTATTATGATAATTAGATTTCCGCGGGGTTTCCTGTGTTTCCTGTCTCTCTGTACCAGTGTATTTATCCCTGTGTTTCCTGTCTCTCTGTACCAGTGTATTTATCCCTGTGTTTCCTGTCTCTCTGTACCAGTGTATTTATCCCTGTGTTTCCTGTCTCTCTGTACCAGTGTATTTATCCCTGTGTTTCCTGTCTCTCTGTACCAGTGTATTTATCCCTGTGTTTCCTGTCTCTCTGTACCAGTGTATTTATCCCGGTGTTTCCTGTCTCTCTGTGCCAGTTCGTCTTGTATGTTCAAGTCAACCAGCGTGTTTTTCCCCAACCTTATTTTAATTTTTTGGGGTGGATAGTTGCAGTCAGAACCATGTTAAATGTCTCGAAGATGTCATTTAAAAGAGACAGAGGAGGTGGCATGGGTTTTCTAGCAGTTTTCTAGGGCTGCAGTCTCTGGCGCACATATGGTGTTGGCAGATTTTTGCATCCAGCCTACTGTCTTGTGACACATTCTCTTTCTACCATTCTCTCGTCATCTCTCGCTCATTTTTTCTTCTTCTGTTATTGAAGCAAGCATTCGGATGTCATTCTCTCCGGAGTAGGACACAGTACTTACTTGGAATTCTGATCTGGTGGTGGTTGAGGACTGTCAGAACCTCCACAGCGTGTGTCTTGTTGTCAAATTCGAATAAGCCTGAGATAGTTTTGGAGCTGGCTAGAAGGGAGAGGGAAAAACATCAGCCAACTTGAAAAGAAAACCTGTGAAAGTGCTTAATACAAGTGTTAATAATAAATAATATGTCGGTAGCGCTTTAGAATAACTGTCATGAATACACATGAATAAGTATTTCATCATTTGTAAACGTTGACACGCATTACAATTCATAAGCATTTATAACATGTATGATCATTTTGAAAGCATTTATAAGCATTTATAGGAAAGCATTCATAATGGTCTATTCATATCAGTCATAGTAGAATACTCTTTATCTATTTATATTATTCCTTATGAATCACATTTCTAATCTAGGTGCCTAGCAGTCGCTGACACATTATTTAGAAAAACAGCTGAACGTCTATGACTAGTCCCTCTACTGAATTGACTCATGTCATATAATGTCCATTTAGTCCAACACAATGAATGAAATGAGCACTTACGTTTCGCATCGAAGACTTTGAACTTGGTGAAACCGGGTACATCATGCTCTGTACATAACTAAACATAAAGCACACGACAGAAAAGTTTCAGCTATTGCGTCAACATTGCTTCATTCAGTGTTTTGTATATGTTATCCACTAGATGGCGATGTTACGATATGAATCTCAACACTGGACAAGAAATAGGCTTCTACAGGCCAGTGTTATTCAAACCTGGTCTTGGAGGGCCACTGGGCTATTGTCTGTCTGGTGCCAAATAACTTGACATATTGCAAACATTTGAATCACTGTTTATTAAAATGTTAAGAACTATCTCCCCACTTGCTTGTGTCTTCTCTACCCTATAGGCAGGTGTCTCCTGCTACCCATTATCAGGGTCACCCAAACTTTTAATTCCACTATAGAAAGCATTCAACCTCCCCTTACCACCACCTCCCACCTCTCTAGACATCAGTCGCCATTCCAGCCTAAACAGCCACCCCTTCGCACCCTCCTTCCCTCCCCTCCACACCCACCCTCTGCAGCTCGTCCTCGGTGATGCAGGGCGGGACATTGTAGAAGTGCAGCACAGCGGCGGGCGGCTGGATGATGTTCTTGGACGCCTGGCCCACGCTGCTGAAGCGGTTGTTCCGGGTCATGGCGAAGTCCTTGTAGCTGCTGCTGCCGTCCTCCAGCTCAAACACCTGACTGGGGATGACCGCGTGCTGCTTGGACACACTGCAGGGAGGGAAAGATCGAGGAAGGGAAGGAAGGGAGGGATGAATAGACAGATAGATATATAGATGGGAGAGGAACACAGCTGCTAGGTTTGCAGCCATAGATCATCTATATGTAGTTCTATGTTTCCAGCTCTCCTATAGTGGGTGAACAAAAAGGAAGCACGGGGGGGGGGGGGGGGGGGGGGGGGGGTTATACATTCATGAGGCCAAGGTACAGATAGAGACAGGAAGAGTAAACATTAAAAAAAACCTGTCTTGACCCTCTAATAATAAATTGGCTCTCAAGGGCCGCGGGGAGCGAGAGGTTAGGTATGTATCGGTTTAGTGCTGCGAGAGACTAAGTCCCAACGGGTTGAAGGGGATTTATGAAATGCCCTTTGAGTTTTTCAATGCTATGCAGTCTCTCATTCAGAGGCCTAGAGATGTCTATGGCAGCGCCATTTCTAACATGCTATAATTATTGTTTGTATTGTAACATGCTATACTATTTGGGGCATTGTTTATAGCATGCTATAGAAAAATATGTATTTCATGCCACGACATCCATCTCTTTCACAACATATAGCATGTTACAGACAGCGCCTTCAGATTGGGTGTGCAGTCAGTAACTGGTGGGCCGTCCGCCAACATAATGAAATGCTGTTTGAATTCCTTGCGGCGGGGTTGAATCCCGGCGGAGCCGAACCAAAGACTCGTCTAAACTGGATCTAGCAGCTTAGGCAATTCATTCTTCTGATGGATGGAGGCTGCCAATTCGATAGGACGACTCAACGCAACCCACACAGAGCCTCTAAACAGCCAACGCTGTCGCGACGAATAAGGCCTTTTGTGTACCTCCACTGTCCTTTTTTTCCTAACGCTTCGAAGATTCACCAAAACCAAAACTTGCTCAGCGACAAATTGATGATAATGACGACGGTAATAGCTTTCTCTTTCAAAGAATGGCCTCGCATCCTCTCGTCCCGCCTCCTTCTCAAAACGCATTTGAGGAGAAAGGTCCAAGGTTCTTCCCTTACATTTAGAGAAGGAGGCAAGGAGAGAGAGGACACGAGGAATCGAGGAAAGACGAACGTCACGCTCATCAAGCTAGGGTTCAGGGTAGTGGGGGTCAAAAGGTGAAACGTGTAGCCTCCTCACCAGACGTTGAGCCTCTTGCTGAACACCTTGATGCTGTTGAGGTGTGTGATGGATCGGTCGACTGCGTACTCATCCCCCATCTCTACCAGTGCGGTGCCCGGGACACTCTTCATAAACTTCACCTGGGGGGGGCGTAAATAAGACCGAATGGCATCACTGTGAATCCATACAGACTGTCCGATATTCTACTAGGTGACGCTGCCCATGGGTTAGTTTTGCATTTCACCTATTGATGGCTTCTCTTCGAGTACGCCAGTGCTACAGTACCAGCACACTTGATTACATTTGTCAACTAATCACTAAGCACACTTTTGTTTTTATCCATTTAATACAGAGACCAAATGGAATAAGTCTCACTCTAAAACATATTACAGGTAAGGGTTCAATTGAATCAAACTGGTAGGTACTCCCCTCACAGTGGTAGGTTGCTGGCAGTAATTCTGTAATTAAAGCTACAGCATAAAGATTGCCATGGCAACTTGATTGCATCCACCCCCTAGTCACACTAGCTGTCACTCTACTGACCTCAGCCGTCTCATTTAAAGAGGCAATCCAGGATTGATACATCCATTTTTTTAACTTTTAAATGAATGATGTTTTTTGAATCGCAGACTGTAGCTTTCGTCTCGTGCGAAAACAGACGCCGACACTGACCTTCTCAATGTTCCCGTACAGGCAGAAGAGGTTGAAGATACGGGTGCAGTTCATCTTGGCGGAGTGCAGGCCGCTCACCATGGCAACTGACGAGCTGGAGGCGTGGCCCATATAGGAGGAGGTCTGTGGCAGGGGGTAGGCAACCACCTCCTGGGCGTCATGGGGAGAGCTCCTCTTGTACCTGTTATTGCTGGGCAGGGGCAGCAGGGGGCAGTGTGACCCTGAAGAGCGGGGGAGAGTGAGAGAGTGAGAGGGAGCGAATAAGACAATGAGAGAAAGTGAGAAATAGAAAAGGGGGGGATGAGGGTAGGGGATAGAGAGAGAGGGAGATGGAGAGAGAGGGGCAGGAGAGAAAGAGAGAGAGATAGAAAGAGAGGGAGAGAAAGAAATAGACTGAGAGAGAGTGTGTGTGAGAGAGGGAGAGAGAGGGGGCAGAGGGAGACAGAGGGGGGCAGAGAGAGAGAGAAAGATAGAGAAAGAAAGAAAGAACAAGAAAAAGCTGTCACAGACATAGGATGACCTTATTGGGCATGGTTGAGATGACAGTGCAACCCCCCCCCCCCCCCCCCCCCCCCCCCCCCATGAAGAAGGGTAAACAATTCCAGCAGTACTAAAGAAAAGTCCAAGACCATTTTCTACACCGCTGCACCCCGTTTCCCCTGCAGATCTTGCTAATTACCAAGTGCCTTCAAGAGCGGCCGCTCACATCACATCATTACGCTCTTTCTAAACTCCTGACACACATATACACACTCACGCACACCAATGACTGTATGACACACACACATATGTAGAGACCACCCTCCACCCCCCCTGTTTTTCAAATCCATCCATCCAACCTCCACCACCTCCCCCAGATGTAAGTGTCTGTGGGTGTTGGAGCTTAATTACAGGATACCCAAAGCCCAGATGCACAATGACAGTCACACAGAGAGAGAGAGAGAGATGGATGGATGGATGGATTAAGAGAGGGATGGGAAAGAAAAGAGATACTGTAGACGTGGTGAGACAGAATGATAAAGAGAGAGATGATGAGTCAGGGAGGGATACTGAGAAAGGGAGATGCTGGGAGAAAGAAAGGTGGAAGGAGAGAAAGATGCTGAGAGAGGGAGTGAGGGACCGAGAGAGAGATGCTGAGAGAGGGAGTGAGAGACGGAGAAAGAGAGATGAGTCAGAATGAGAGGGATAAAGAGGGAGTGTGTGTGTGTGTGTGTGTGTGTGTGTGTGTGTGTGTGTGTGTGTGTGTGTGTGTGTGTGTGTGTGTGTGTGTGTGTGTGTGTGTGTGTGTGTAGGCTGGACACATTACATTTTTTATGCTTTTTTTGTAATGCTTTTTTCTGATAAAAATGAGTTAATTGCATCCACCGTAGAGCCCAGTTTCACAATTTTACCATATGTCCCAGCTGCTTGCCGTAGTTTTGAAGTAATCACAAAAAAACACGCCTTATTTTAGGGCATTTTTCACCCTGCCAACTCCTATTAGTTCTATTGAGCACAGTGGCACCAACTCGCCTTCCGAATGTTCTATTCACAATGCCTGCTTCGCTATTGTTGGCAATGAGACCTGCCCACCTTTGTGATAGTTCAAATGTAAACAACAACAAAAAATGACTCATGGAACTCTGAGGTCGTCCCATTGCTTCCTATAGGGAAATATAGGCATGTCTGTCTTTTTTGCCAAATATCTTGCAATGTGTATATTTAGATTTTTTCAAATTGGACACACTTTTAATCATGAGAATCTCCTCTTTCTAATGATGTAAGGCTGGGCAGCGTACTCCGTTGTCATCAAACGCTAGCTCTGAAATACCGTTTGCCCTTGGAACGCTGAGCTCCCCCCATTGTTTTCCTATTGAGAGGCATGCTGGTATATTTCGCCAGATATCTCAAAATTTAAACTTTTAGATTTTTTTCAAGTCGGACACCATTTTAATCAGGGTAATCTCCTCTTTCTAATTATATAACGTTGGGCCGCGTACTCTGCTGTCATCGATCGCTAGAACAGAAATAGTAAAAAGTTGCAATTTTTCCCCCAACTTCCTCGTTACGCAGACATAAGCAGACTTGGCACCATCGAGGTGTTTCAGAACAGATTGTTGTGGTAAAATAAAAAGAACAGATTGTCGTGGTAAAATACTGCAAAGCAGCTGGGACATTTTTTGGTGTCATTTAGGCAAAATGGAATTCTAAGCGTCACTCCAGTCAGAAGAGACTCTGGGAACGTTCGATTCCATTCATTTGCTATAGGCTCGCGCTAGTGTTCCAGCTTAGCCAACGTTCCTTTGCCATTTTTCTGCCTTGGGTGAATTTCTGACTCATTTTATTGTCCAGCCTAGTGAGGGCAGGAGAGACATGAGACAAAAAGAGAGAAAGAGCGAAGGAGGGAGGGATAAAGAGAGGCAACGAATGTGAGCGACACTGACCATAGCCGTTGTCGCTGTAGGAGGACGGATGCTCTCCCAGAATGGCCTGGCGCTGTCTCCCCTTCCCTCGCTCTGTAACGCAGACAGAATACACAGTGTAAGGCAAATGTAAAGTGACAATGCCACCAGGTGCCAAATGCACATCCATCCACTCTAAATGCATAGACACGCACAGATACACACACAAGGGGACTAACAGACACAGTCATGCACACACAAGACTAACGCACACAGGACTAACGCACAAGCACATATACACACACACACACATTGGCACGCCAGCCTAGGAATGACTGAAAGCCATAGAACCACGCTACGCAAGCAGATTCGATTTAGTGACAGCAAATCTAGACACTGCTTAACACGTTTGGTAATTGGCATAACAGCAAAACTATACACTTTCGGTTCAACTTTGGCCTTTTACTTCAAAATGACACATTGCTCGTCCTTGGCTGACTGAGCTTGGGTGAATTTCAGAGGAACGATAAAACAGTGTTTTTTTTGACAAAATCACAGTAACAGTTCAATGGCCCCGGGTGGAAACGTTGACCCAGACAGGAGGGAAAATGCATTTGACATGAAAAAAGGTATATTAAGCACCCTTCTACCCTAATCCTCTTACTGTGCACCAGGAAAGGGACAAACAGAACAAAGACACACGTATTTTCAGTCCATCTTTTCCCCCAATGCGGCTTACTGGCAGAGACGCAGACAAATGCACTCTAGGTGCTGTCGTACTACGACTGAAGCATATGTAATATAATGTTTTTTTAATGTAACGTGTCCCAATGAAGTTACAGACTACTATATGGAGCATTGCTGGAAACTGCCTCTGTCATTGTTAGCCTGGTCCCAGATCTGTTTGTGCTGTATACCTCTACGGGGCTTTGTCTGTACAGCACATGCAGATATAGCACCAGGCTTTCTCACTGCATCCCTTACTCATCAAACAAACGTCATCGAAAATGAAAGGATTCCTTAACATTTTAGTGGAGTTGGGGGGAGTTGGTGGCGTGAGTATTTCAATGACATATGCACAACCATCCACTCAGTGAACCCTGTTAATCTGAGGACTTGAGAGAAGTGTGTGTGCCAAACAGCGTGTGTGTGTGCACTGTTGAGCATGCGAGTGTGTTCACACGGACGTGTCTTTCAGCGCCGACGACTCAACCTGTCTAACATCACTTGAACATCTTTTTTTCCCCCAACGTCTAATTTCAACAATGCGAGAGAGAACTGGTGCTGCGCACACAGACATAAATGGAAGGTGCGGCGCCGAGTTAACAGAACGCACATGCCATCCTCTCGCCAGCTCCCGCGGGCCACGGGGGACCGAGCTCATGCAGAGCTAAGCTAATTGGTACAAAACGAGCAGTTAGGCAGGCGGGAACCGGTGGGATTGGTGGCTTGCCATATTTGTACAGAAACCACAAAGAGAGTGGAGAGGAGAAGGATTAACTGAGAGGAGAGGAGAGGAGTGACCTTGATGCCTGCACTGAGCCGACAGGTTCGCCATTCACCTGACAGAGTGGCAGAGAGAGAAAGAGAGAGAGACTGCGGGAGAGAGTGAGGAGGGGAGAGAGAGAGCGAGAGAGAGAGAGAGAATAAAATAGAGGGGGGAGGAAGAGAGAGAGACTGCGGGAGAGTGAGGAGGGGAGAGAGAGCGAGAGAGAGTGAGGAGGGGAGAGAGAGCGAGAGAGAGAGAGAGAGAAAGAAAAGAGAGAGGGGGGAGGAAGAGAGAGACTGCAGGAGAGAGAGGAGGGGAGAGAGAGAGAGAGAGAGTGAGGAGGGGAGAGAGAGAGAGAGTGAGGAGGGGAGAGAGAGAGAGAGTGAGGAGGGGAGAGAGAGAGAGAGAGAGAGAGAGAGAGAGAGAGAGAGAGAGAGAGAGAGGCCTCTGACAATGACGTCATCCCAGTAGTTGGGATAAATCTATCGAAATTGTATCTTACTTTACAGGTAAGGGATAAGAGATGTGTGGAACACACATGACGTGTCTCTCTCGTGTCTTAGCTAAATGTTTAATAAGGCACGTCCCCTGCAGGTGTGAATACACTTCTAGACTTTACTTGTGTTTTGAGGCAATGTTTCCGGGTACCTTCGAGGCGATGTGCTCAAAAGAACGAACAAGGGGTTTGAAAGACAACATCCATAAACTACTATTTGATTCTGATGAGAAGAATTACATCTCTTTACACGCTGTCCTTCTCTATGTTTTGTATAATAAGCTACTGTATATACGCCGAACAATCCTTTTTGAAGAGCATCGGATATGTTATGGGCCTCAAGTGCGAATATAGCATTTCAATTTCCCCAAAATGCAAGCTGATTAGGATTTAAATTTACCGTCTGCGGCTCAAGAGGCTTGTGTGGTGCTGTTTTAATTTCTTAATTTCGCTGTCTATTTTAATTTCTCTCTGTTTGCACTAAAGAGCTTCCAATCCATTATCATTCAGCAGTTTTTTTAAATGTCAGCATTTCATTTTCAGCCTCTTGCTCTTTTTCGAGTTGCTTCTCCGTCTCCTTCCTCCGGTCAATAGAAACAATTGGAAGCTGACCACACATCTTCAACTCCACGGCAAAAAGTCCTTGACGCCGTCAAAGTCAAACAGACCTTCAAATCCAATATACGGCAAGGCGATCGATTGGAAAGCAGCCCTGGCTTGTGGGTGATAAGACACTGTTTACCCTCCATTTGTGGAGAGAGAATGGGAATCGGGACTGGCATGTCAATCACACCGTCCAACGGATGTTTAATCAAGCCCAAGTCACACAAGGCAGGCTTTCTGCTTGGTTAAAAACCATGCTCCCATTTATATGAATATGATTATGGGCTGTAGTCTATCTACGGCACCTCATATTGTTAAAGCATCCCCAGTACATGAGAGTTTCAAATTCAGAGACCAAGGGTTCCCTTTTATTGAGCATTGTAATGTTATAATATTTGGTGGGGACAACACTATTGTACAGTGCATTCGGAAAGTATTCAGACCCCTTGACTTTTACCACATTTTGTTACGTTACAGCCTTATTCTAAAATGTATTTAAAAATAATCAATCTACACACAATACCCCATTATGACAATGAAAAAAAACAGGTTTTTAGAACATTTTGCAAATTGAATAAGTATTCAGATCCTTTACTCAGTACTTTGTTGAAGTACCTTTGGCAGCGATTACAGCCTCAAGTATTCTTGGGTATGATGCTACAAGCTTGACACACCTGTATTTGGGGAGTTTCTCCCATTCTTCTCTGCAGATCCTCTCAAGCTCTGTTAGGTTGGATGGGGAGCGTCGCTGCACAGCTATTTTCAGGTCTCTCCAGAGGTGTTCGATCAGGTTGAAGTCCAGGCTTTGGCTGGGCCACTCAAGGACATTTAGAGACTTGTCCCAAAGCCACTCCTGCTTTGTCGTGGGTGTTTACATATGGTTGTTGTCCTGTTGGAAGGTGAATCTTCACCCCAGTCTGAGGTCCTGAGCGCTCTGGAGCAGATTTTCATCAAGGATCTCTCTGTACTTTGTTCCATTCATCTTTCCCTCGATCCCGACTAGTCTCCCAGTCCCTACCGCTGAAAAACATCCCCACACCATGATGCTGCCATCATTGTAGGGATGGTGCCAGGTTTCCTCCAGACGTGATGCTTGGCATTCAGGACAAAGGGTTCAATCTTGGTTTCATCAGACCAGAGAATCTTGTTTCTCATGTTCTGATAGTCCTAGGTTCCTTTTGGAAAACTCCAAGTGGGCTGTCATGTGCCTTTTACTGAGGGGCTTCCATCTGACCACTCTACCATAAAGGCCTGATTGGTGGAGTGCTGCGGAGATGGTTGTCCTTCTGGAACGTTCTCTCATCTCCACAAAGGAACTCTTGAGCTCTGTCAGAGTGACCATCGGGTTCTTGGTCACCTTCCTGACCAAGGCCCTTCTCCCCGATTGCTCAGTTTGGCCAGGCGGCCAGCTATAGTCTTGGTGGTTCCAAACTTCTTCCATTTAAGATTAATGGAGGCCACTGTGTTCTTCGGGACCTTCAATGACGCTGACATTTTTTGGTACCCTTCCCAGATCTGTGCCTCGACACAATCCTGTCTCTACCGACAATTCCCTCGACCTCACGGCTTGGTTTTAGCTCTGACATGCACTGTCAACTGTGGGACCTTATATAGACGGGTGTCTGCCTTCCAAGCCATGTCCAATCAATTAAATGTACCACAGGTGGACTCTAATCAAGTCTCAAGGATGATCAATGGAAACAGGATGCACCTGAGCTCAATTTCGAGTCTGATAGCAAAGGGTCTGAATACTTATTTAAATAAGGTATTTATGTTTTTAATTTTTTATAAATGTGCAAAAATATCTAAAGACCTGTTTTCGCTTCGTCATTATGGGGTATTGTGCGTAGATTGCGGAGAATGAAAAACTATTTAATCAATTTTAGTATAAGGCTGTAACGTAACGAAATGTGGAAAAAGGGAAGGGGTCAGAATACTTCCCGAATGCACTGTATAACTGTATATCAAATTAATATGCATCGATTCATTGGTGTGGGCTCAGCGAAGGGACAGGGGAATAGGCTGAGCAAAGTCAAGGTCTGTTATTATCAGATTCTATTATGCTTTTACCGATTGAGTCGTAAAATAGATAGATGACCAAATGAAAGATTAAAAGGGGCGTGGAGGGGGGGGATTAGCAATAGCCCTTTCATCGATGTTGCTTTATTCTCTGGACCTACTCAACACTGACAAATCCAAGGGCATGAGCTTGCTCATTGTATTTCAATATTTTGTATACCATGCAATGTAGGCTACCATGGCCATGGCAAAGGGATGAATGTTTTCATTTTTCAAAGACTTGCTGCATTAGATAAAACCATCCAATGTTTTCATAAAGATTTATTCAAGGACAAACTGATAGAAGTGGAGGCATATTCATGGGTTGCACCTCTATCACTCAGTCCGCACCGTTGCCATTGTTATCAACGAACGTTCTACAGATGCTGCAGCATATTGATGTCTGATTGTTAATCTTTCGGAACTGGTGCTAATGACTGTTTAATCAAATGTACATTATAGTGGCCTGGAAATACGATGACATTGCTGAAGTAGACAAATCATTTGTAGAAAACGACTTTGCCATCATTGTTGTCAAGTTTGTTTTCGAGAGATGGCAATTTTGTCATCAGCTACAAAAATGTGCCAGAAATAGCTAGCAATGCTAACGTTAGCTAGCTAAAATGTCAGCGCTCTCCCCTCAATCTAAAGTTATACTGTATCGAAAGTAAATCTGGCGACATCACAATGATGACAAAAGCTTGTCCTGAAAATGATTCGCCTCCTTTTGAAATGTCATTGGGTTTCAAAGCCATAGTAATGTACTTTAGACTAAATCTTCATCAGCGTCCATTGACACTGCATTGAGTAGAATGCTCTGCTGGGCACCAGTCCCAAAAGGAACATTCAAAACAATATTGTGACGAAACGTGCCACTCATGAATATATCTGTTTTTATCTGTTTTCACAGATAATTGAATCCTTTCTTGACTATGAAAAGCCAACTGACATTTACTCCTGAGGTGTTAAACTATTGACCCCGTTGGTCATCTATGAACGTCTGGAAGAACGATCTGGCCTAAATGACCATGTACTGTTATAAACTCCACACGGCACAGGCAGATGACTGGCCACCCCTCAGAGCCTATTCCTCTCTCGGTTCCTTCCTCGGTTCCTGCCTTTCTAGGGAGTTTTTCCTAGCCACCGTGCTTCTACATCTGCATTGCTTGCTGTTTGGAGTTCTAGACTGGGTTTCTGTACAGCACTTTGTGACAACTGCTGATGTAAAAAGGGCTTCATAAAATAAATGTGATTGATTGGTTGCAATAAAATATTTATTTGCTTCTTTAGAGCATGTATAAACGATCAGATGTCTCTCTTCCTAACTAAGTACGTAAACACATCTGCATGTAAGGTCTACACCCGTTGTATTCGGTGCGTGTGACTAATAACATTTGATTTGATATCTGGATAAGATAAGGTTGGGGTTAGTGGATAAAATACCATTTGTGATTAGAAAGTGAAGGTACTACTAGACCAGGGTTTCCCAAACTCGGTCCTGGCCCCCCGGGGTGTACGTTTCGTTTTTTTGCCCTAGCACTACACAGCTGATTCAAATGATCAAAGCTTGATGATGATTTTGGGAAACCCTGTACTAGACACTGACGACTGGGCCGTACCCACTCTGACCTGCTGCACTGAGCAGTAGGGGGCGCTAAAGCAACAGCAAGCTACAGCACTATAAGGACAGGAAGTGGTAAACAGCGAAATCTGACATTTCTATTGGCAGTTAATACGTAAAACAAAAGGATATGTATGTTACCAAGGTTCTCTGATGGAACAAGTGCGAATGACTGAAAGAAAACAAATATTTTTTTTAACAGAGAGGCTATTTTGACTCATTTTAGTTAGGAAATGAAGAAGACTAGGCAGGGACAAAGACTGAGGCCTAAATGTTGGAGAGAAAACAACAGACGAACTGGCAAAATGAGATTCATGGCCGATCTTTAAGGAGCGAATGTAAAACCACAATGGCGGAACTCAACTGATTATGCGTCTGTAGGAGTGTGAAGGTTGAAAGGGTTTTGAAATGGTTTGACAACCAAGGCTACAGATTTGAGGGTTGCTCTGCTCACCATATTTTAACATCAGCTCTTTGTAAAACAGAAGTGACACACACAACGCACACACCAATGTATTCATTAGAGCATGCAACGGAGGATGGTTTAAAACGTTTTGCAACAGAGAACTAAAATCACCGTTTCTTATTAGACAAGTCCAGGTAGTCTCTCCCTGTTCCAGTCTGTTTCCTTCAGTTTGCTACCTAATGAATACGACCCTAGTACAGGAAGAGATTGAGCAGAGAAGGAAGGATATCGTACCTCGCCTGACGAGAAAGGGCTTGGTGTAGTCCCAGCTATCATTGTCGTTGCGGAGGACGTTGAGTCGCGTGGGCTGCATGGGGAGAGAGAGCAGAGCACCGCTGCATGTGTGTTTAGGGGTCCACAGGGATCCTGGTGGAGTGTGTGTGAGCACTGTGTGTGTGTGTATGTGGGTTTGTGAGTGTGTGCGTTTACCCGAGCGTATTCGATCTTCAGGGTGCAGCTGCCGGCGTATATGTCTGCTCCGTTGAGAGCCGATTTCGCCTTCTGGGCGTTTTTGACAGTTTCGAACGTGGCGACACCATTAAGGAAGAGCAACCGGGAGGATCTCAGTGGAATTCAAAACATTGTGTGGCAAAAACAGAATAGATCAGTGTATAATCACAATGACCAGAAGGCAATAACATAGGAGACGGGGAAAGAACCACAAGCCACCCTGCAGACGACAAAGGATGTTCGCATACTCTTGGGTCACTCAGCCCAACGTAGTTCTGCTTCAGAGAAGCTGTAATCAGCCCAGCAATGGCAGATTAGTTTATAGAATAGGGCCCTGTTTGATTCCTCCTAAAAATACATTCTCCTCCTTCGCTTCCTTGTAAGTAATCCCTCATCTGACATGGCATAATTGGTGCAATTGCAATGGAAAGCTTGCTTACATCAATCCCTTCATGTCAGATCAGTAATTAGTTGAAGAAGATAGGAAGGAAGG
Organism: Salvelinus fontinalis; assembly: GCF_029448725.1. Classification (NCBI taxonomy): domain Eukaryota; kingdom Metazoa; phylum Chordata; class Actinopteri; order Salmoniformes; family Salmonidae; genus Salvelinus; species Salvelinus fontinalis. The sequence continues at coordinate 28,501,301 of NC_074704.1, read as the reverse complement.
ATTCCTTTTAAGAGTATTTGAACAAGGCCCTATTCTATAACCTTACTGGCAGTGACTGTGCTGATTACAGCCACTCGAAAGTGTCTGTAGCCTCTAACATCATGACGTCTTTTCAAGCCGCTCTGGTTCCAGCTTGCAGACGAGTAGATCGTTATGCAAATTCGGTAGTAAAAGTCAAGTGCGCTATAAAAACCTAAAAAGGTCCAAAATGTCCGTGTTAATATAATTGAATCGAAATCTAATTGGAGGTGGGCCAAATTGTCTTTCTATTTCTCACTTGTTGAGCCTATGTCTTCAAATATTATATGCTAAAATACCAGTATGTGATGGTACGCCCATTGGAACACACACACAGATCAGATCAAACACAGAGCGCCTTAGAAACCCCCCATTTTCCGCGGCAACCACGTCCCAGTGGCAATAAATCAGGGGTTGTAAGCATCCATCAACCCATAAAACCCCAAACCTGAAACCACAGTGACAACAATCCCTTGTCTCTTGAATTCCCACTGGCCAATCTCTGCTCCTAGTGGCACCATTAGCAAGAAACTCTTGACTGACAGCTGTACACGATCCACATAACGAGACAACTTGGAGACAAAGTGAAATGTCTTAGAATGCCAGACGGTACATAGAAACAGCTGCCCATTGCGTTAAAATGTGATTATAAATAAAGGGAACAATATCAATACTTACATTTACATTTTACATTTGTCATTTAGCAGACGCTCTTATCCAGAGCGACTTACAAGTACATACATTCATACTTTTTTGTAATGCCCCCCCGTGGGAAACAAACCCACAAACCTGGCGTTGTAAGCGCCATGCTCTACCAACTGAGCCACACGAGATAGGCCAGTACATACTTCAGCATATCAGTTCAAAAGTACCTCCCATTGTTGATCATTTTTCCAAGAGGATACAAAAACTGAACACAAATGTGGTTCACACTCCAGAACTGCATGCACTGACTGGCCTACGACATGCTAATTATTACATAGGTTGTTAAAATCTGATATAAGGCTTGCATAATGAAAAGTGTGTTGACATATGGCCTCTAACCCACTACACATACTGGAGGTGTGCAAACCATAATACACACACACACACACACACACACACACACACACACACACACACACACACACACACACACACACACACACACACACACACACACTGCTTCCGACATATAAGCGAGCGCTGGTGCTGTCAGGTGTTTATTCATGCGAAGTGTGTGTGTGCCAGAAGTGTGTGTGTGTGATGCCGAGAGACCGGCATCCATATTTGATGAAGGCCCATCTCGTCCGCTGGAATGCTGCTCGTGCTGATTCAGTGCTCTCGAGGACCCGGTCGAGTGGAGTGGGCTCTGCTCCTCTACTCTGGAGCTTTTTACAGCCTGAGTGTGTTTGCGTGTGTGTGTGTGTGTTTCTGTGTGGGGCCAGCACTGACTGGCAGCTTGTTTCCCCACTCCAAAATGACATACTGATGCAGGTGTGCATACTCGTACAAACCCACAGGGAGACATACACAGACACTTACGCAAAATCACTCACGCAAACAGACTCTTGAATCAATACACATGCACATGCATCCACTCTACGCGCATCCTCGGGCACAAACCCACCCGTGCACGGACACACACGCCCGCAGTAGCCCAGCTTGACTCCAGAAAGGATATTCCACCATGGCCTGGATTCCATTGCGTTTGAAGATGACAATGCGCTGCACGTTGCCTATGGGATTGCAGACTGTGTACAGAACATCCTAGAAGACAGAAGAGCAACGGGTTCTGACTAATGCCGCAATGATCACAACAATACGTTTTTCGTGTGGTATTTTTTTCTAGATGAGCCAGACCGACACCACAAGTCGAAACGCATTTCTTCTTGCTTCTTTTGAGTATATTTGTTCTCGGATAGAAGATTGGCTGTCAGTTAAATATACATTTGAGACTTTACGTTACTCTTTTGCGGCTGAGCTGCTGGGTTGTCGAGATAAAGAACATGCCACATTAGCTACAAGGCTTTCAGGAAATCCAAGCTAAAGCGTTGTAAACTAAATCATTGTGAGCGACACCATTGTGAACTTAAACATTGTGAACTATTGTGAACAAAACCATTGCTGAACTATCGCAAACTTAACCATTGCATCGTGAACTAAACCATCGTAAGCTAAACTACCATAAGCTAAATCATGGTATTGTGTACTAAACCGTGATAAACTAAACCATCGTTAGCGAAACCATAGTGTAATAAACTATTTTAAATTATACCATTGTAAACTAAACCACTGTTCGCTAAACCATCATAAACAAACCATCATAAGCAAACCTTTCATGGATTAAGACTGAAACCATTGTAAGCCAAACCATAGTGAAATAAACTATTTTAAATGAAACCATCGTAAACTAAACCATTGTGAACAAAATCCTGGCAAGCTTCCTACTGGACACACCACGTCATTTCAACGAGGAGAATTTCACCCACTCAAAAAGACAGCCGAAAGTTGGTTGAATTCACAATGCATTATCACTATGCTTTCAACCATCTAAAACCACAACCAAATTCCAATGGAAAATCAATGTCTGATTTTTGGTTTAGTTGTCACCTAAATGTGTTTTCACTGCGCTTTCAACCATTTAAAAGCACAACAAAGTTCAAATGGGAATAGAATGTCAGATATTTAGTTTAACACAACTTAATGTGTTATCACTGTGCTTGATCTAATAGCACAACCAAATGACCTGGATTGTAGTTACCTGAGATTACATTAAAGTACATGGTGGATCGATGCCGTTGGAGTTTTTGTGCAGATTATTATTGTAATTGCAAAGATTTCTACAGATCTGCGACCCTGAATGCTTTCTATGATTACATGAGAAGACATGTATTGTTACAGTAACCTCAAAATGTAGCCAATGGATGTGCTACTCATTTTAAGGTTGAATAAATACTGTTATATGAGTTTGCAAAATAGCCTTAACCTTATGCTATTTACTATCTTACAAAGGTAATATTGAATTGTGTTTGGTTGACAATGCAACCAAATATCAACAGTTAAAGGATATGTACCAACTGCTTGGATAGTTAAATCTGGGCCACTAGCTTAATCCTATTCTTTTAACTTTTATTTTTGGTTTAAATGGAGACGTGAATCCAAATGATTTGTTAACAAGTTAATAGGCTATTTACCGTATTGCAAAAGTGATATTGAATTGTGTTTGGTTGTCAACACAACCAATGATCAACATTTGAAGGAGATGCATCTTCTGCTTGGATATCTGTGCCACTGAGTTTGGCTTCAATTCCAGTTTGTCAACAAATGAATCATTGACATGTTGGATTCACGTCTCCATTTCAACCAAACCAATATATGTTCAAAAATAGGACTAAATCAAATCAAACCTTAAATTCACTTTTAAATACCGTTTTATTTGATTTAATCCTATTCTTCAACTTTTATTTTTGGTTGAGATGGAGTCGTGAATCAAACATATCTAGTATTAACTCGTAGATTCCATTTCAAATCAACCAAAGCTTGAAACCCTATGCCTATATGTATTGTCTATTTTTCGTTGAATCCTGGGCTAAATAGCATCATTGATGATATACAGAACGATTGATAAAGTACGGTTCCATTTCATTTGCTCTGTGAACCCACCCTTTGGAATGACTTCGATAGCAACAGTGAGATTTCAACAATCCCTCTCACGATAGCACATTGGCAAAGACAAAATCTCTAAACTTGCACGACGATCGCGTGCCGTATTTTATAGATGTAATCTCCGAAGCCATATCCACATTTCATGCTAGTTAGCTATCTACATTTTCTAAATTTGCTCTGTCACCAGAGATCAGCCTCGATGTTGCTGTGGGTTACTAAGTGCCTTTGTCACTGGTGCTTCCTTTTACAGCTATGTTATGATGATGGCGTTCGAAGCCATGGAGAGTGCCGACAAGCCGTGACATGCGGCGCCAATGAAGTGGTCCTGTGTGGCTCAGTTGGTAGTGCATGGCGCTTGAAACGGCAGGATTGTGGGTATGATTCCCTGGGCCACCCACATGTAAAATTTATGCAGGCTTGACTGTACGTCGCTTTGGATGAAAGCATCTGCTAAAAGGCATATACACTGCTCAAAAAAATAAAGGGAACACTTAAACAACACAATGTAACTCCAAGTCAATCACACTTCTGTGAAATCAAACTGTCCACTTAGGAAGCAACACTGATTGACAAGTGTGATTGACCTGGAGTTACATTGTGTTGTTTAAGTGTTCCCTTTATTTTTTGGGACAGTGTATATTATTATATTATGGTAATAGTCAGTGACAAATATTAATGCTAACCTGGGATTGGTTAAAAACCTGGATGGGACAGAAGGAACAGCTGTAGATAGATCAACTGTCCAGTAGGAGCAGCTGCCCAGCCTATTGTTTTTTTCCTATAGTGGATATCACGTTGAAGATCTGACATTGTTGAAAGGTAAAAATTCAACATATTTTATACAAGGTTTGTCTATGTTGAAAATTGGTTACCATGATGACGTAATCCTGTGGTTGAAATGTAACCCCTCAAAACAACAGCTGATGACAGTTGATGTCTTTTTTCAAATCCAACGTCTTTTCCACGTAGATTCCACATCTCAATATGTTGACAAATTACATTGAAACAACATTGATTTAACCAGCTTGTGCCCAGCGGGTTGACTACCGTAAGTTAAACTATTGAACGCTAAACCTTTGTAAACTAAACAATCGTCAACTAAACCATACTGAACTAAAAAATATTGTCAACATTGTAAACTCAACCGGTGCACTGAACTGGCACGAAGTTCATGAACTTACAGTGGTGATGGGATAGAGGGGGTTCTGAATAGAGAGGAGCAGGACTTTGTTGCCACTGCTGGGGTCATCGGCGTTAGTTGGCCGCGTGATCCTCTTACTGGTGGAGTAGTTGAAGAAGGCCTGCTGGCCGGCAATGTAGACCGCTTCGTTGGCCCCGCACGTCACGCACTGGTCGGCGCTCTCCATGGCTTCAAACTCCACCAGCGCCTGGCGCTTGAACGGCATCATCATGACGTAGCTGTCAAATGAAGACCCAGTGACAAAGACACAATTAGTAACCCACCGCAACATCGAGGCTGATCTCTGGTGACCGACAAAATGTAGGAAATGTCGATAGCTACTTAGCATGAAATGTGGTTATAAGGCACACGGTTGTTGTGGGAGTTTCGTCGCTTTGTCTCATGACAGAGAAAAGGTTTCCCTTTTTATTGGATGCTGTGCAACACTCGACGGAAAAAATCAGACTGTCATGCAATATCTGTCGAAAACAGTGATAGTGTAAACTACCTGGAAACTAACCTGTCATCTTGCTGCCAAAGAGGACCACAATGGAAAAAAACTTTAAGGCTTTAATGTGGTTTTATCCTCAATAATGTTTTATGTGTGTAATTATGGCAGCCTGCTACTTTTAATGATCTAATAAATTCAGTCAATCAATAAATCAATCAACAAACCTTGTTTCAGTCATGTTACAGACATTTGATTTGAGTGTCAAGCAACAATCCATGTTTTCACTTCCTCAGTAAGCATCCCCACACACTGAAGACCTAGCCAGTGTGTCAGTCAGTGGCCCATATTCAATTTTAGCTCCTCAATTCCCTAGTTAGATATCTCAATGTTTTTCTTATACAGACTCCGTGCAGTGACGGTAAAATAAAAGTAGATGCTCGTATGAGGATTTGTCTCGTCTAACAGAACCCCAAACCACACTGAGGTACAGTCATTGCTTTGTGACTCAACATTTGTGGAAAGGCGCCAGATAGAAACCAAACCCTTTTCTGGTCGAAAATGAGTTAACGTGATTTTTTTGCTACATTAAATACATGCTTAACCATGTGGACAAGTATCCTGCCTCTATTGTATTGTGTTTTGGAGAAAATGGGGGTCATGTTAGCAGTAGCTGCATAAAGTTACTGTGAAACCAAGGTAAATAAAAGCCCTTTTTTCTCAGGTTTAACACTATGAGCAGTTACTGCCTTTTTGCTCTGTAGGGCCACGCGTTCTATTTTTCTTGAACTAGAAAGAGTTCAACATAAGTTAAAATAAAATGTCCCCCTGGTTATGCTTTATTTTACAGTCAACAACTATTCATCTCGCTAGTATCTTACTTTATCTACTAAGAATGGCTGGTTTTGGATGATTATGATTATAAGATATTATCAGGTGGTCATCCCTATATTATCACTGCATCATAATGCACTACTTAAATTGCAGACAGAGCACACTCCACCTTCATAAATAGCATTGATTGCGCAATAAAGGCCCCCCATCATTCTAATGCGAATGCTGTCCTTGAGGCCACTGTTTGAGTGGAGCTGACAGCTGACGTTCACCGTGTCCCAATATGTCTGCCTATGGCGTAATCGGAGGGACCTACAGTATATCGATATTGCACCTACCTAAAAATACCCTCGCCTGATTTCAATTCCGACTACAGCACCGGTGAACATACTCTACCAGCGCACAAGTCAAGTCCTTGCAATCAAATCCACATCCCATAATACCCCCCGAGTTACAGAAATATCAAGTGACACTGGGATGGATGGTGGCAGGGGGATATTTACAATAATCACAGGCATATTGGCCCCGTACACACTCTGGTTGTAAAACTGATGTACAACGCATTTGACATGATGGTTGTGATACAACTGCTACGTTTGTGATATAATGGAGAGTTTGTCCGCATAAGATGTGTGTATCAATACTTTTGTGCAGAAGAACTCTCCCTCGTGTCACAGCCGTTGCGTCGGACGCGTTGTATTTCAGTTGTGCATCTTGAGTGTGTCTACGGGGTCAATGTCTTTTTCCAAATTCCACCCAAATTCACCTCAACTTCAAATCAAAACTTTCTAGATTCTCTAAGTGAACGTGAAGGGGCTAGGCAAATTGTGTATTCCCCGTTGTGTGAGTGCCCCAAATGAGGCTTCCCCAGACAATAAGAGAATCGCATGTTTGTCCCCTGAGCAGTTATACCCTTGGGTAAACATGTGTGGTCTGATGATAAAAGCAGGCAATTTAGAGGACAGACATGAGCTAAAAATACAGGTCCTAAAATGGCAAACGTTTTCCAAGCCCTTAATGGTCCTTGTTCTACGAGAAATATGATCACCGGGAGATTGTTATTGCATTTAAATGCATAAAAAAAATGATTTTTCAACACTGAAGAAATGGCTAATGGGAGATAAAAATCCAGAAAAAGGGAGTTGTATTCTAGAAAGGCAAAGAGTCCAGTCCCACTGGCTTTGTTGGAGGAAAAACAATCAAACTGCACAGAGGGGGGAAAAATGCATCTCAATACCTTCTGTTGATGCATTCAATCAGTGAGCTGCTCAGACGCAAAATAGTATTAGAATACTAACTAACATGCATAGTCATATAGTAGTTGGCTCTTCCTGGTAAGTGTAAATTCACTTACACTAGGTGCCACTCTGAACTATGAATACAGTTATGTAATGGACTACTGTTCTATAGTACATTTCAAGTAATCATATGCACATGCATCCATGTAAAGGAAATGAGGCAAAGGATTGGCGCTTGACCCTCAAAGCAGAACAGACAAGAAGAAATTTCACCTACCAGATGTTGCCGAACTTCTCCAGGGCCTCCACCAGGTCCCCCTCCACCACTGACTCACAGAGCCCCCGCACGTGGACCACCGGTGAGGGGGCGATCCTGTGGGCATCCTCCCCGTTGTCCTGGAGGAGAGAGGGGGACACACCGGTCAAATTGGGTTGAAAGGTCAAATGAGGTATACCACATGGATACATACGAAGGCCGCTTTCACAGCCAAGAAGGTTTAACATAGTGTAAATGTAACCAAACATCAAAGTCATTGTCAGCATTGGCACTGAGCGCCTTTGACATGCTTTTGGAGTGCACACGGAGTGAAATTGCAGCTTGTTCTCTTGTCAATGCCTTAACACTCTTTTCGGAATGTTTATAGTGAATTTGTTTGTGTTTTGTAGCAATGTTTGATTTGGTTTGGTTTGACTTCAATCACATTTTTTTTTATTTGAACTCATTCTTGAGGCCTAAGGAAATTCAGCCTCTTCAGATTCTTTGACACGAGAGCCACTTACAGACCGGCAAGCAAATACAGTGCATTCTGTAAAGTATTCAGACCTCTTGACTTTTTCCACTATTTGTTACTTTACAGCCTTATTCTAAAATGGATTGAATAAAAAAATGTCCTCATCAATCTACACACAATACTCCATAATGACAAATCGAAAACAGGTTTCTAGAAATGTTAGCAAATGTATTACAAATAAAAAACAGAAATACCTTATTTACATAAGTACTCAGAACCTTTGCTATGAGACTCGAAATTGAGCTCAGGTGCATCTTGTTTCCATTGATCATACTTGAGATGTTTCTACAAAGGCACACACCTGTCAATAAAAGGTCCCAGAGTTGACAGTGAATGTCAGAGCAAAAACCAAGCCATGAGGTCAAAGGAATTGTCCGTAGAGCTCCGAGACAGGATTGTGTTGAGCGACAGATCTTGTGAAGCAGCATTGAAGGTCCCCAAGAACACAGTGGCCTCCATCATTCTTAGATGGAAGAAGTTAAAAACCGCCAAGACTCTTCCTAGAGCTGAGCAATCGGGAGAGAAGGGTCTTGGTCAGGAAAGTGACCAAGAACCCGATGGTCACTCTGACAGAGCTCCAGAGTTCCTCTATGGAGATGGGAGAACCATCCAGATGGACAACCATCTCTGTAGCACTCCACCAATCAGTCCTTTATGGTAGCGTGGCCAGACAGAAGTCACTCCTCAGTTAAAGGCACATGACAGCCCGTTTGGAGTTTGCCTAAAGGCACGTAAAGGACTCTCAAACCATGAGAAACAAGAAGTCTTTGGCCTGAATGCCAAGCGTCACATATGGAGGAAACCTGGCACCATCCCTATAGTGAAGCATAGTGGTGGCAGCATCATGCTGTAGTGATGTTTTTCAGCGACAGGGACTGGTAGACTACTCAGGATCGAGGGAAAGATGAACGGAGCAAATTACAGAGAGATCCTTAATGAAAACCTGCTCCAGAGCGTTCAGGACAACGACCCTAAGCACACAGGGTTCACCTTCCAACAGGACAACGACGGAGTGGCTTCGGAACAAGTCTCTTAATGTCCTCGAACCCCGACTTGTACCCAATCGAACATCTCTGGAGGGACCTGAAAATAGCTGTCCAGCAACACTCCCCATCCAACCTGACAGAGTTTGAGAAGATCTGCAGAGAAGAATGGGAGAAACTCCCCAAATACAGGTTGTCCAAGCTTGTAGCGTCAAGAAGACTCAAGGCTGTAGTCACTGACAAAAGGGCTTCAAGTAAAAAGTAAGTAAAAGTGAGTAAAAAGTCTGAATACTTATGTAAATGTGATATTTCAGTTTTCAAAAAATAATTATAAAAAAATGGTTTTTGCTTCGTCATTATGTGTGTAGATTGATGAAAAAAAAGTTAACCATTTTAGAATAAGGCTGTAATGTAACAAAATGTGGAAAAAGTCAAGGGGTCTGAATACTTTCCGAATGCACTGTACATCATTCATTCTTTTTAGGCGAACAACTTGAGGCCCTCTCAGTAGAACTACAGATTTTCAGAGGGGTCGTTGTCCGGCAGAGGTGAAAGAGAGAAAAGCAAAGACACATACGGATTAGAAGAAGGAAAAGAGGGATCTGAATCCTTTCCGTATGCACTGTACAGTACATCATGGTCTGTCACACAATCTAAATGTAACATCATTCATACCCAACTCTACTGCAAGCCTTCAGACTGCCCCTTGTCTTGTAGCTGGATGTTGTTAAATCCCAGCACGGGCTGTTAATTCATAGTGCTTCACACCTGTTTTACAGTGGCTTCACAATTCACACACCCTTCACGCTTGTCTCAAAGTGAGGAAAATATGCTAATGTTGAAAACCTTTAGGGGGTAGGAAGGACTTCTGAAATAGCAACTTGCTGAGCAGTCGAATCACTTTGTAAACTGTTGCGCAACAACGTGGTCAGCTTTGTTTGAAAATTCATGAAAGTAGAGGGAAACCATATTTGAATGCTCACTGATACGTTCATGTTGGACTGGCTATTCAGGCATTCATATATGTATGTTGAAATCTAAGATAAAAGTTGTGTTTATATGCTGCACAGATGAACCATGAAAATGCAAGTCTTGCAACAGCAGCAAAAGCCAATACCTAAAAATGACACAATTCATCTGCGAATTGAACGCGGTAACATTCAAAAAGCTTTTCTTAGTCTCCAATTAAATAGGACAAAGGATTACAAACAATGATGCAAAGCACATTAAAAAAAAGAACAAATTAAAAGTAATTAACCACTAAAAGCCGCTAGGAAACGAGGTGTAAAAGTGGGTAGACCAATATGAAATTACAATAAAACCACTTCACCATGAATGAATGACCTCAGCCCGATTTTAAGTAATTAGATTTTTTCATAATCACAATGAACCAAAAAAACAGCAGCTGCAGTGAACAGGCTACAGCATCCATTTTTTATAATCTTCCAAATGGATGTCATTTGTCTGAATTGAGAAACAAGTCTCCCTGATGAGACTGGAGCTATAGTACATAAGAAAATAAGCGAACAGTAATTGTAATCAGACTGTAACGCGTCTGCTCTACAACAAAACAGATTGTCTGACATCCAGTCTCTCGTTTTCTTAAACCATAGCCCGGCTTTGAGAAACCGCATCGACAAGGGCCACAGCACGTCTGAGGCAACCAATTACTTGGCCCTCTTCTTCGTTCAACGCTAGCTCTTCCAGAAGCCCCGGACGGTTCATTACGGGAGCTGTCCGTCGCGATGAATTCCTCCCGTCTAGTCTAGCCCTCCATGCGCTCTGGGACAATGCCGAGCCCCATACTGCTCTACTTCAGACACAGAGACAAATTGAATCCTCGCCGACAGTCACTGTGCTTAAGACGAGATTCGTTTACAATTGACCACGTTCTTACCCCCAGCCTCTCTAGAAAGAGAGATAAATAGGCTGTGTCCCGATTCACTTGCCAAGTTAAATAAAGGTTACATCAAAAATAAATAAATACATTCACCACCCTTCTCCCGAAGTATGTACTTGCACACTTTCTTCTATGGATTTAACAATGGTGGAAATTCCCTACAGCCAATGCTTACACCAATCAATAGCTTTTAAATCCATGACGGGAGTTTGTGAGTGCAAGTGTGGAGAAACAGGACACGGACAAACATCCCTGGAACTAACTCAAAAAAGCCCTAGAAACGACAACCGCAATCCATGGACAGTGTTTGTCTGAAGAAGAACGTCAATTCATTCCCGAACGCAACATGTAGCTCAACAAGCTCCTGTAAAGACATTGATATATTCATATCCCTTTCCAGGTGATCTGTTTTAATGCGCAGGATATTGGAGAGTGGGGGAAAAAACATGCAAAACTGTCACCTGTCACAGTGGTAAAGAAAATAATAGAATAAGTGGTGTGCTTTTCGCTGTGGTAAAATTAAGCATAGAAACTATTTCAAAGCCACCTTTTGGCTCTCGGGCAGTTGCTGTTTGGAGAATATCTGAGCTGTCTTCTTTTGATGCCCGCACTTGAACACAGTCAGGCATACCTACCACTACTTTAACTACCCAAACGTTCAAGGGTGTCTTCAAAGTTGAAAGTATCTCTCTGTATCTTTCCTTCTTCCATATCTTTATTTCCTTGTTCATTTAAAAAAAAAAAACGTTTTTTCTCTCTTTTTTTCTTTCTTTCTTTCTTTCTTTCTTTAGTTTTATTTCTTTGTCCTTCCTGTCTTTCACTCTGTCTGTATTTCTTTATTTCCTCTCTCTCTCTCTCTCTCTCTCTGTCTCTCTCTCTCTCTCTCTCTCCCTCTCTCTCTCTCACACCTCGACAGACCTTGGCCCCTTTCGTCAAACCAAAGTGTGTGTGTGTCAGTCCCACGCACAAAGCTATTTTCACCAAATGACATTTTCAGTCTGCCTCTTCCCTCCTTTAAAAATAGCACTGAGGAAACGTGAGCAAAAGTTCTGTCTCCAAGAAAGGGGGTCTCGGAGCAACGTTTCATCCCATTAATCCAGCAAATATTCCACTGCAGCCAGCCAAGGAGGTAAAATGCAATGTCAGAAGAGGTTAATGCACACACACACACACACACACGCACGCACACACACACACACACACACACACACACACACACACACACACACACACACACACACACACACACACACACACACACACACACACACACACACACACACACACACACACACACACACACACACACACACACACACACACACACACACACACACACACACACACACACACACACCGGATAAGACCACTGGATCAGACGATTGCGTTTCCAAAGAAGTACATCAATTGTATTTGTTCACATGTGAATGTCTCACTCCTCTCCCACAGTAGCTGATAGTGACAATTCCCACTGATTCAGACTCAACCGCAGTCACAAGCTACTGCTGCTGCTGTTGTGAAACAGCATCCAGAAGCACGCTGCAGCAGAGGGCCTCGCCGGCCACACACAGGATACACATCTACGCGGCTCTGTTTGCAGTTCAGTCTGAAACATGGCTACATCAAAGGCTGTTGCACCTCTTAGTCCACCTCTACTGCTATGCAAGCCACGTCCCTCTGGTTTATACTCTGCAGAACAATGCCCTGCCAATACTATTGAGTGATATTCTTGGAAAGTGTCTTTTTAATTTTATTACGTTTTTTTCTAATTTTATTACATTTTTTTCATCACTTCCTGTGATGTTGAAATAGTAACTTTTCTGTCTTCTGAGATATCCGCTAATTCAGGAGTCCTTTTTATGGTTTGTTTGAACAATCCTGGTAGTTGATGTTGGAAAATCATCTCACTCAAAATGGTAAAAACAACAACGGAAGAACAAAATGTCAACCTTCCAAAGCTTTGCCACGAACACCAAAGCACGAGAGCTTGCAGTTTTTGCTCGATGCAGACAGCGACCTTGTTTCCGGCAACTGAATTGAAGGCTTTGTGAGGCCATATTACCTTATCTCACAACACAGTACAAAACCTGGGAGACAACCATCTGCCAACACTAAACACACACACACACAGCCCCGCTCAAGGTACTAAATGATATCATAACCGCCATCGATAAAAGACAGTACTGTGCAGCCGTCTTCATCGACCTGGCCAAGGCTTTCGACTCTGTCAATCACCATATTCTTATCGGCAGACTCAGCAGCCTCGGTTTTTCTGATGACTGCCTTGCCTGGTTCACCAACTACTTTGCAGACAGAGTTCAGTGTGTCAAATCGGAGGGCATGTTGTCCGGTCCTCTGGCAGTCTCTATGGGAGTACCACAGGGTTCAATTCTCGGGGCGACTCTTTTCTCTGTATATATCAATGATGTTGCTCTTGCTGCTGGTGATTCTCTGATCCACCTCTACGCAGACGACACCATTCTGTATACTTCTGGCCCTTCCTTGGACACTGTGCTATCTAACCTACAAACGAGCTTCAATGCCATACAACACTCCTTCCGTGGCCTCCAACTGCTCTTAAACGCTAGTAAAACCAAATGCATGCTTTTCAACCGTTCGCTACCTGCACCCGCCCGCCCGACTAGCATCACCACCCTGGACGGTTCCGACCTAGAATATGTGGACATCTATAAGTACCTAGGTGTCTGGATAGACTGTAAACTCTCCTTCCAGACTCATATTAAACATCTCCAATCCAAAATCAAATCAAGAATCGTCTTTCTATTTTGCAACAAAGCCTCGTTCACTCACGCCGCCAAACTTACCCTAGTAAAACTGACTATCCTACCGATCCTCGACTTGATGTCATCTACAAAATAGCTTCCAATACTCTACTCAGCAAACTAGATGCAGTTTATCATAGTGCCATCCGTTTTGTTACTAAAACACCTTATACCACCCACCACTGCGACCTGTATGCTCTAGTCGGCTGGCCCTCGCTACGTATTCGTCGCCAGACCGACTGGCTCCAGGTCATCTATAAGTCCATGCTAGGTAAAGCGCCGCCTTATCTCAGTTCACTGGTCACGATAACAACACCCACCCGTAGCACGCGCTCCAGCGGGTATATCTCACTGATCATCCCAAAAGCCAACACCTCATTTGGCCGCCTTTCCTTCCAGTTCTCTGCTGCCTGTGACTGAAACGAATTGCAAAAATCTCTGAAGTTGGAGACTTTTATCTCCCTCAACAACTTTAAACATCAGCTATCTGAGCAGCTAACCGATCGCTGCAGCTGTACATAGTCCATCTGTAAACAGCCCACCCAATTTACCTACCTCATCCCCTTACTGTTTTTATTTATTTACTTTTCTGCTCTTTTGCACACCAGTATCTCTACTTGCACATTGATCATCTGATGATTTATCACTCCAGTGTTAATCTGCTAAATTGTAATTATTCGCTCCTATGGCCTATTTATTGCCTACCTCCTCATGCCTTTTGCACACAATGTATATAGACTCATTTTGTTTTTTTCCTACTGTGTTATTGACTTGTTTATTGTTTACTCCATGTGTAACTCTGTGTTGTTGTCTGTTCACACTGCTGTGCTTTATCTTGGCCAGGTCCCAGTTGTAAATGAGAACTTGTTCTCAACTGGCCTACCTGGTTAATTAAAGGTGAAATTAAAAATGTCAAAATAAACACGCACACACACACTTTGGTTTGTCGCTGCTTGAGCAAACCTTTTGGGATAACTCTCACGAAGGTTCTTTAAAGTACATTTTAAAGTACACTTTAAAACCATTCTAATGGAGATATAACCATTGCCTGCCACAAAGCACCTCTCAAGAACCACCTTTGTACAATGCACATACAATCCTCACACACACACACACTTTTGATGAGTCTTTTTAGGTGTTATAGAACTTTCTCAAAAGGGTTCAATATAGAATCATTTGGACAAACCGTGTCCCCAAAAACAACTAACCTCTCCTGAAGCCTTCTAAGCAAAGTGTTCACTTTAACATCAGGTGTCAAATCACATATGTTTAGAATGCTGCAGACACTCAAAGAGCAACTTAGGGTGAACAGGGCTCTGTCAGAGAATAGACACATGTTTAACAGTGTTGTGTAACTGCAGGCCAGATACAGGGGTTGACATACTGATTGTGTGTGTGCGTGTGTGTGTGCGTGTGTGTGTGAGAGAGAGAGAGAGAGAGAGAGAGAGAGAGAAAGAGTGTGACAGGTTATGTGTGTGTATGTTTGTATATGTGAGAGAGTGTGTGTCCACACCATAAAATCAACGGTAGAGTACTTCGTTAGAGAGGAACCAATCTAGAAACCAACAGATTATCAACTTCGAGCCACAAATATCCAATACTTTCTCTAACTGCACAGACCACCAGCCCAAATGCATCGAATACCGTACGCCGTTACTTCTTCGCTCCGACTCTGTGCTGCTGAAGCACGACCTCTCCTGTCACTGGCTGGATGTGGTTTTCTGCCGAGTCACCATCCGGGCCAGCCAGTCTCTTCACGCATCACTTTCCGTTCAGGTTGGGCGTCACCAACCGAATCTACTCAAGACCAAAGGGTTGAGTTGGAAGTTGGAACATGGCCTTTTGTAACGCATTAACTGTCTTCGAGCAGTTTCCCACAGGGAACAATAAAGTTAGAATTAGTCTTTGGGACCGGAGCAGCAGAGGAGAGCGGAGGGAGATGCTAGCTGTAGGTCATCAGTGAAACACAATGACAACCGTAAGCCTGCGGCATTAATCATTGTGTCAGTTTGTTTCACATGACGTTAGTAGGGGGTCGGGATTTTATTGTCCGTGCCAGGCGAGACGACCATGTTTCTGCTGAGCGAAGAACATCTTCTTGCCTTTTTTAGGGTTAGGACCCCAGAGTGTTGCTGTCGCCCCTCATACCCCTCGTGCATACACACACCACCACCACTATCAGACAGAACAGAGTGGACATGACAGTTGAACAGGTATCTCACACTCGCGGCACGGCCACGGCAAAGGGCATGAAGTACCATCCCCCGCTCCCCTCCCTTGCCCCTTTCTCCATCTCCATAGCAACAGGATCTCAGCTTTTTTTTTGTAGAAATGAGGGGTGAGGGGGTGACAAGCAGTGACATATCCCTTTCAGTGACATTTGCGATCAAGGACGGATGTTGATGTACAATTACCTTTTTTACATACATACTGATCATCCCTGGGATGGTACTTAGTTTCTAGGCCTCCATTGACTTGCAACTAACATTAATTTTGGTTTTGCCGATCGAGGGCCAATAACTAAACCGAGTTCCTCTTCTCTCATTTCTTTTTTTCTCCTTCCTTCTCTTCCAGAGTGTTCTCATTAAACATGGCCTCGTCTGCTACCGCTAAACGAGGTCAAAGGTCAAACGCTGCACAAACGGGGCTAACAAGGCAGAGGTAATGCATCATTCATCTCGCCAACAGCCAGGGTTCCACAGAACAAACAATCTGACGAGGGAACATTTGTTTCAGTGCCGTTTTTCCGAGAGTCGTCATTAATTGAACCATTCTGATTATGTCTCAGTCTTGCGTCCCAAATGGCACCCTATTCCCTGTATAGTGCACTACTGTTGACCAGGGCTCATAGGGCTCTAGTCAAAAGTAGTGTGTTACATAGGGAATAGGGTGCCATTTGAGATACAACCTTAGTGTAGAGTGTCAATGGAAATGTCAGATGAAGATTCCCTTCAGGCTGTCGGATAGAATGGAAGAAAATCAGGAGGGACAAGTTGTGTGAAGTATCTTGGGCTTTATTTTGTCAAAAGTGATTACTTTTCTGGGGATGATATGAAAACAAGGCTCCTCTTCTACTGCAAGAAACCCCATTTGAATTGCTATATTTTGGTCATGAACAATTAACATTGTTTTATTGAGCAAACCTGGCAGGCGGGTAGTAGAGACTGCATAACCAGTAGAGACTGCATAACCACATTTGAAACTGAATTTGAAGATGATATAGAGAGTCATATACAGATATAACAAAGACATAACATGAATTGGTTCCTAAACGTAGATACCATTACGTTGTAGTAGTTCTTATAGTCTGTAGTAGTTGTAGTAGTAATTGGTTGCAATATGGTTATGTGATGTCTCCTCAACCAGAAAACCAGTTTATAACCAGAAAATTACGCCATGAAGTCTCCATATGCCAAAAGTTTAACACACTTTCATCATATAAAATTGAAAAAATGGTTCTGGATCATTCTCCAATCAAGCATGCGGTATAGCGGACATATTAAACACCCCCGTAATATTCAATTATTCTGCTCGCCAGATGGGTTCAGAAGAGCCCCTTTTCTGTTAAAACAATCCTGGTTAAATAGTTTAAGGCCAAAGTCAGACATGCCATTATGTAGCCTGATTGCACTTCAAGCTGAAAAGCGCCAATAAATGTTAAGCATTTACTTGATTATTAATTGTCAGACTTTGATGATGTTGGTCCATTGTTTTGAGGCTGACAGAAACAGTCAAGACAGTGGCTTGGATTGGTCTAGCAGTTATTGTTGCTGCCGTCTTCCGAGCACATGTACAGGTTTACTTGATGTACAGGTTAATTTGATCACTCTGTGGTTGCAGATCATTTTATAGCCAGCAGCATACCACCCTGCATATCACTACTGGCTTGCTTCTGAAGCTAAGCAGGGTTGGTCCTGGTCAGGCCCTGGATGGGAGACCAGATGCTGCTGGAAGTGGTGTTGGAGGGCCAGTAGGAGGCACTCTTTCCTCTGGTCTAAAAAAAAATATCCCAATGCCCCAGGGCAGTGATTGGGGACGCTGCCCTGTGTAGGGTGCCGTCTTTCGGATGGGACGTTAAACGGGTGTCCTGACTCTCTGAGGTCATTAAAGATCCCATGGCACTTATCGTAAGAGTAGGGGTGTTAACCCCGGTGTCCTGGCTAAATTCCCAATCTGGCCCTCAAACCATCATGGTCACCTAATAATCCCCAGTTTACAATTGGCTCATTCATCCCCCTCCTCTCCCCTGTAACTATTCCCCAGGTCGTTGCTGCAAATGAGAACGTGTTCTCAGTCAACTTACCTGGTAAAATAACGGTAAAGTAAATAAATAAAAAATTTCCTGCACTGCAGGAAATGCAAACTTGTTGTGTGTTAGAGATTTAAAAAGGCTTTTAATTAAAGTTAGTAATTTAAACTTTAAAACAAAAAATGTATCAACCAAAATGTCCATGAATTATAATCCACATGATAATTCACATTTCCTGTTACTGCAGGAATATTTTCTTACATTTACATTTTTGTCATTTAGCAGACACAATAGTGAGTGCGTTACATTCCTGCTGTGAGAAACTGGTCAAGTTAAGAAAGGACATGCTGGTGTTGGCGTTTGAATTTAGTTTGCACCGCACCCACACTTTCCTGTCTCTCTCTACTCTGTCATGTAAAACAAAACCGAAAAATACATAAACACGTTTGGGAGTGATGATGATAGTGAAGGGAAGGGCTCGGCCAAACAATCTCACAGTGGGTTACATTACGGCATGTTGCCACTACTACCAAAGTCACACACGCCAGCAGCATACCACCCTGCATACCACTGCTGGCTTGCTTCTGAAGCTAAGCAGGGTTGGTCCTGGTCAGTCCCTGGATGGGAGACCAGATGCTGCTGGAAGTGGTGTTGGAGGGCCAGTAGGAGGCACTCTTTCCTCTGGTCTAAAAAATATCCCAATGCCCCAGGGCAGTGATTGGGGACACTGCCCTGTGTAGGGTGCCGTCTTTCGGATGGGACGTTAAACGGGTGTCCTGACTCTCTGAGGTCATTAAAGATCCCATGGCACTTATCGTAAGAGTAGGGGTGTTAACCCCGGTGTCCTGGCTAAATTCCCAATCTGGCCCTCAAACCATCATGGTCACCTAATAATCCCCAGTTTACAATTGGCTCATTCATCCCCCTCCTCTCCCCTGTAACTATTCCCCAGGTCGTTGCTGCAAATGAGAACGTGTTCTCAGTCAACTTACCTGGTAAAATAAATAAATAAATAAACACCTGGTTGAGGAATCTCGAGAAGGCACCAGCTGGTTCATCATTCGGACAGACCGGCAGGATTCAGCCAGGTGCCAATATACCCTCATATTGAACTATTTATTTATTTATCTCTTTCTACAATTACAATATGAATGCAGTACTTACCCCAAACAGGAAATCAAAGAAGATAATGCAAATGTATGAAAAAATCGGCAGCAATAACAAGATATGCACTGTAATCCCCTCATCTTCTCTGTTTGGTGTTCTTGCATTGTAAAATGGCTAAGTCGTATTGGCAAAATGCCAACAGCTACTATATATAAATAAAGCCTCCTCAAAATGTAAATTAGTTGTAAACGTATCTCTGCTTCGAGCACATCTTGCTTCGAGCATGCCCCATTCAAAAAAATGCAGGACAAAGAACAGATATAGCCCTGGGTTCACCACAGACTTGGCTGCCTTTGACCAGCACAAAAACGTCCTGTGGCGTTCTGCATTAACATTGAATATCCCGGGCCTCCCGGGTGGGGCAGTGGTCTAGGGCACTGCATCGCAGTGCTAACTGCGCCACCAGAGTCTCTGGGTTCGCGCCCAGGCTCTGTCGCAGCCGGCCGCGACCGGGAGGTCCGTGGGGCGACGCACAATTGGCATAGCGTCGTCCGGGGTAGGGAGAGTTTGGCCGGTAGGGATATCCTTGTCTCATCGCGCTCCAGCGACTCCTGTGGCGGGCCGGGCGCAGTGCGCGCCAGCCAAGGGGGGCCAGGTACACGGTGTTTCCTCCGACACATTGGTGCGGCTGGCTTCCGGGTTGGAGGCGCGCTGTGTTAAAGAAGCAGTACGGCTGGTTGGGTTGTGCTTCGGAGGACGCATGGCTTTCAACCTTCGTCTCTCCCGAGCCCGTACGGGAGTTGTAGCGATGAGACAAGGTAGTAATTACTAGCGATTGGATACCACGAAAATTGGGGAGAAAATGGGATAAAATAAAAATAAAATAAAAATAAATAAAATAAAAAAACATTGAATATCCCCCGCGAAATGCAACTTTTCAGGCGAGTCAGGAACCAATATTCTCAGTCAGTTAGGAAAGCTAAGGCTAGCCTTTTCAAACAGAAATTTGCATCCTGTAGCACTAATTCCAAAAAGTTTTGGGACAATGTAAAGTCCATAGAGAATAAGAGCACTTCCTCCCAGCTGCCCACTGCACTGAGGCTAGGAAACACTGTCATCACCGATAAATTCACCTTTATTGAGAATTTCAATAAGCATTTTTCTACGGCTGGCCATGCTGTCCTCGTGGCTACCCCTACCCCGGCCAACAACTCAGCACCACCTGCAGAAACTTGCCCAAGCCCCCCTGCTTCTCCTTCACCCAAATCCAGACAGCCGAAGTTCTGAAAAAGCTGCAAAATCTGGATCCCTACAAATCAGCTGGGCTAGACAATCTGGACCCTCTCTTTCTAAAATTATCAGCCGAAATTGTTGCAACCCCTATTACTAGTCTGTTCCAACCTCTCTTTCGTATCGTCTGAGATCCCCAAAGATTGGAAAGCTGCCGCGGTCATCCCCCTCTTCAAAGGGGGAGACACTCTAGACCCAAACTGTTATAGACCTATATCCATCCTGCCCTGCCTTTCTAAAATCTTCGAAAGCCAAGTTAACAAACAGATCACCGACCATTCCACCGTACCTATGCAACCTGGTTTCCGAGCTGGTCATGGGTGCACCTCAGCCACGCTCAAGGTCCTAAACTATATCATAACCGCCATCGATAAAAGACAGTACTGTGCAGCCGCCTTCATTGACCTGGCCAAGGCTTTCGACTCTGTCAATCACCACATTCTTATCGGCAGACTCAATAGCCTTGGTTTCTCAAATGACTGCCTCGCCTGGTTCACCAACTACTTCTCAGATAGAGTGTGTCAAATTGGAGGGCCTGTTTTCCGGACCTCTGGCAGTCTCTATGTGGGTGCCACAGGGTTCAATTCTCGGGCCGCCTCTTTTCTCTGTATATATCAATGATGTTGCTCTTGCTGCAGGTGATTCTCTGATCCATCTCTATGCAGACGACACCATTCTGTATACATCTGGCCCTTCTTTGGACACTGTGTTAACGCCATGAAGTCTCCATATGCCAAAAGTTTGACACACTTTCATCAAATACATTTTTTATATGGTTCTGGATCATTCTCCAATCAAGCATGTGGTATAGCGGACATATTAAGCACCCCCGTCATATTCAATTATTCTGCTCGCCAGTTGGGTTCAGAAGAGCCCCTTTTCTATTTAAACAATCCTGGTTAAATATTTTATTTTGCTTCCTAGCCGCCTTTCGTGCAACAAACCTCCTCAGCCCCCTTCTTCTCTGATGCCACTGTGTCACATTAGTTCAGCTGCACCATCGAGAGCATCCTGACCGGTGCATCACTGCCTGGTGTGGAAACTGCTGGGCATCCGACCGTAAGGCGCTACAGAGGGTAGTGCATATGGCCCAATAGTTCACTGGGGCCAAGCTTCCTGCCATCCAGGACCTATACACTAGGCGTGTCAGAGGAAGGCCCAAAATATTGTCAAAGACTCCAGTCACCAAAGTCATAGACTTTTCTCTCTGCTACTCCACGGCAAGTGGTACCCGGAGCGCCAAGTCTAGGTCCAAAAGGCTCCTTAACAGGCTCCTTCTACCCTCAAGCCATAAGACCGTTGAACAATATATCAAATAGCCACCCGGACTATTTACATTGACCCTGCTGACAAGGCAAGACAAGGCAGATAAAGAGAGCCTAGCACACACCATCAGACATGGGTTCCAATATTATTATATCTACTCAAATACTTCAAGTGTTTGCTCTAGCCTGCTTGGATTGCCAGATGGGTGTGGTTTGCCATTTTGGGACTATTATTAGAATGTTTTGGTCCATTAAACCAGGCAAGCTCAATCAGGCACAGATCAAGTATTTAAAATGATTTCAAATAGTATTTGAGTCCAGGTCTGCACCATGCACAGGATATTGAACCCAGACATCTTTCTTGCTTTGGACAAATAATTATTTCAGGCCGAATTCCAGAGGCCAGAAGATGAGACAAAAAGACATTTTGAAGCTTTTGTTCTTTCCCGGTTCATATCTGTGTTTTTTCAGGTAAAGGGAAAACGCAGACACTTAAGAATTCCACTAGTGTTTCAGGCACTCTGGGAAGTGCCTCTGGCAATGTGACTTCCAGAATCCCAATATCTTTCCATTCAAATAATTAGAATAATATACAAACAGAACAGAGGTCTGCTTCAAGTCTTTCATTTGAGAAAAGACCATTGTTCGTTTGGTTCAATTAAAGACACTTCCCACAAAAATGTAAGTAGATATTTTCCGTAAGTCCTTGAACACAGAAGAAGAGATCTCCACTCCTCTATTTGTCATACATTTTGGCGTTTGCGTGTGCCACGCACGCACGCACGCACGCACGCACGCACGCACGCACGCACGCACGCACGCACGCACACACACACACACACACACACACACACACACACACACACACACACACACACACACACACACACACACACACACAGCCAAATCTCTTTCAACTCCTCAACCCAGAGTGTGGGCATAGCAAGCAATATCATGCACAATACATCACTTAGGGACGCCTTCGAAGCCGGCTGTCAGAAAAATACTGCACTGCATTGGCCAATGTCGACTCCCCTCCGCAACCACGGTAATCAACAATGTTCAAACAGTGTTAGCGTCATCAGGCTAAGGCCACAGCAGACACAAACACAACTCAAGAAAGGGCTATAGCGTGATCCCGATCCTTAGCGTCCTTTGAGTTAATGCTGGAGGCTATTATTTGTATCCTTCTTCAGTAAATAGATGGCTATTCTCTCAACCAATCATCTGGAGGGCAATTGGGACAGCACACAACCCTGCAATGTAACAGACACACACGCACCTATACGTACACACAACGCCTTAAAGGGATAGTTCTGGATTTTGGAAATGTATCTGCGTCCAGTATAAAGGAAGTTAGAGGTAGTTTCACGAGCCCAATGCTAACTAGCATTAGCGCAATGACAACCTAACCCCGGGGGACTCTGGACTTTCACCCATTCGAAGGTAGAGCGCCATCCAATAAATGATAACTCATCACTGTGTCCTCTGTCTGAGAGTGGGCTGGCCTTCCTTAGCTCTTCGGAGGCTAAGTCACTGGTGCGTTTTTATTAATAAGGCCAAACTGAGACAGCTCCCATTTGACCAGAGATACATTTGAACCTATCTGCTCCACACCTCCCCAAACCATCTCGCTGCTCAATGTGTCAATGTATGTTTTTTGAACTGTAGTGCTCTGTGTTTCATGTTGTAAAAGTGTCTGAAACTGTGTGTGCTACTAATTCGGCCTGGTCTCTCTTGTCAAAATAGATGTTGAATTATGTTGAGACTAACCTGGTAAAATAAAAGATATAAAAGGAAAAGAGCATGGGTGATTACCGTCATCAAACGACAAGAGGAAGGCATAAAATATCCCCCTCATCCAGCTGCCCGTGCCCTTTCTACCTATGGGCCTTGGTCAAAAGTAGTGCAGAGAATAGGGTGCCATTGAGGATGTACACCTTCTCTCTCCTTTCCTTCTCACCCATGCAGCCACAGAGGTTATTAATATGGATATGACTGGATTCTATGTCCTACTTTTCAAATTACACATTGACATTGGGCAGGAATTTTCAACCGCTTTTGATGATCCTCACAGACTTTTTTTCCCCCCTCGTCGCTTTTTCTATGTTGTTTTAACGTTGTGCGCGTCGAAGCTTGCTTTTTATTTCCACTTCAAAGGGGAAGCCTAATTTCACCAGGCTGCAGGCTTTCGGATTGTTTCTGTGATGTTGCGCGCACAATGAAAATGTTGTTGTTGATAATGGGGTTTTGGCACGCGCAAAAACTAGGCTTCAAATAGACTGCGGTGCGCACGGTGCATTGCAATCACTGTGTGTATTTTTTTAATATATTTTTTTAATCATTCAAGGTCGTTATCTGTGAGGGCCTGTCACAATCCCCATATTCACCATGAAATTGATCATCATTTGACAGAAAATTGCTTGAAAAACATGATAACTGTTCATAGGTCTTATCTGACGGACCAGGGTCTGTATGGTAATAATCATCATCGTTTGGGCGTGCTTATACTGCATATAGTCTTGTTTCACTGTATGGACAAGTGGGTAACCTGTACAGGTGTGTTTTTCTGCATATCTCATTCCCACTGAGACCTCCTCGGAGAGGATCTGGGAGTGTTAACATAGGATCAGTTTAGCCTTTTAGATCATAATAAGATTATATGGGTGGGGGGGGGGGGGTCTGATCCAAGATCTGAGATCTTGATTTTTTTTGCGTAAAGATTCCAGTTGCATGGATTGAAAATATCCCTACACTGCTGTTTGAATATGACACGTTTCTATTCCTTTAATTCAAACATCAGTGTAGCTACCACCATGTTGCTTATCCTCTCTTTGATCTCAACGTATTCAGAGTGAACACATCCCATTGCTCCCTTGAGAATTTCACCTTCGACCTTGAAGTTAAATAATGTCCCCGCTGACCAGCATACCTTTTGAGTGGGAGGTTAATTAACGACTTAGCATTAGAGAGAACATGCTTCACGCACATCCTAACACCACACACACAGAGACACACACACACACACACTAGCCATATGCCTCGGTGGAATGTGCCTTTCACTTCTAATTATCGCCGAAGAAAAAAACGATCGTCCGATTTTAATGTCATCATTGGCGTGCAGGTCTGTCTGAAATGCAAATGTTCTGTAATTATGCCAATGTAAAAAAAGGGCCAAACTTGTCAACAGATGTGGTGGAATATTAATTCTCATATTTTTACACATCAGATGAGTGTTTTTAATCACTCAAACGCATAATCACCCTAATCACACGAAGAGATAACAAAACGATTATTATTCTCATCAGACGCTGTCTGAAACATACAGTAGGGAGAAGGTGAAGAGGACCTTTACTACTAGATGAGTGAACGTGATGAGTGAACGTGTAATGAGGTGAAACCACGCTCATGTGATGACTAACCTTGCCAGAGGCCTGAGGATTTGTGCTAACTTCCCGTGCTAATGACTAGCCTTGGCTTTAGCTCAGCGAGCTAGCAGTCTTGTGACACACGAGAGACCCTGCTTCGAACCCCGGTTGGAACCATACTGAAACAGCCATTTGAAACGCAGCTATTCAAAAGAAACAAATGTTCCAAATGTTTCAGAAGGGCCAGTGAGGTGTGACCATCTCTTACTCAGTTTAGGTCATCATTAAGACGTGTAATTATGTAGCCTGATTGCACTTCAAGCTGAAAAGCGCCAATAAATGTTAAGCATTTACTTGATTATTAATTGTCAGACTTTGATGATGTTGGTCCATTGTTTTGAGGCTGACAGAAACAGTCAAGACAGTGGCTTGGTTTGGTCTAGCAGTTATTGTTGCTGCCGTCTTCCGAGCACATGTACAGGTTTACTTGAGTAATTTGATCACTCTGTGGTTGCAGATAATTTTCCTGCACTGCAGGACATGCAAACTTGTTGAGTGTTAGAGATTTAAAAAGGCTTTTAATTAAAGTTAGTAATTTACACTTTAAAACGAAAAATGTATCAACCAAAATGTCCATGAATTATAATCCACATGATAAAAATGTTACTGCAGGAATATTTTCTTATATTTACATTTTTGTCATTTAGCAGACACAATAGTGAGTGCGTTACATTCCTGCTGTGAGAAACTGGTCAAGTTAAGAAATGACATGCTGGTGTTGGCGTTTGAATTTAGTTTGCACCGCACCCACACTTTCCTGTCTCTCTCTACTCTGTCATGTAAAACAAAACCGAAAAATACATAAACACGTTTGGGAGTGATGATGATAGTGAAGGGAAGGGCTCGGCCAAACAATCTCACAGTGGGTTACATTACGGCATGTTGCCACTACTACCAAAGTCACACCTGGTTGAGGAATCTCGAGAAGGCACCAGCTGGTTCATCATTCGGACAGACCGGCAGGATTCAGCCGGGTGCCAATATACCCTCATATTGAACTATTTATTTATCTCTTTCTACAATTACAATATGAATGCAGTACTTAGCCCAAACAGGAAATCAAAGAAGATAATGCAAATGTATAAATAAATCAGCAGCAATAACAAGATATGCACTGTAATCCCCTCATCTTCTCTGGTGTTCTTGCATTGTAAAATGCTAAGTCGTATTGGCAATATGCCAACAGCTACTATATATAAATAAAGCCTCCTCAAAATGTAAATTAGTTGTAAATGTATCTCTGCTTCGAGCACATCTGCATTATCTCTGCTTCGGCGTTCTGCATTAACATTGAATATCCCCCGCGAAATGCAACTTTTCAGGCAAGTCAGGAACCAATATTCTCAGTCAGTTAGCTTTTCAAACAGAAATTTGCATCCTGTAGCACTAATTCCAAAAAGTTTTGGGACAATGTAAAGCCCATGGAGAATAAGAGCACTTCCTCCCAGCTGCCCACTGCACTGAGGCTAGGAAACACTGTCATCACCGAGAAATTCACCATTACTGAGAATTTCAATAAGCATTTTTCTACGGCTGGCCATGCTGTCCACGTGGCTACCCCTACCCCGGCCAACAACTCAGCACCACCTGCAGAAACTTGCCCAAGCCCCCCTGCTTCTCCTTCACCCAAATCCAGACAGCTGAAGTTCTGAAAAAGCGGCAAAATCTGGATCCCTACAAATCAGCTGGGCTAGACAATCTGGACCCTCTCTTTCTAAAATTATCAGCCGAAATTGTTGCAACCCCTATTACTAGTCTGTTCCAACCTCTCTTTCGTATCGTCTGAGATCCCCAAAGATTGGAAAGCTGCCGCGGTCATCCCCCTCTTCAAAGGGGAGACACTCTAGACCCAAACTGTTATAGACCTATATCCATCCTGCCCCGCCTTTCTAAAATCTTCAAAAGCCAAGTTAACAAACAGATCACCGACCATTCCACCGTACCTTCTCCACTATGCAATCTGGTTTCCGAGCTGGTCATGGGTGCACCTCAGCCACGCTCAAGGTCCTAAACTATATCATAACCGCCATCGATAAAAGACAGTACTGTGCAGCAGCCTTCATCGACCTGTCCAAGGCTTTCGTCTCTGTCAATCACCGTATTCTTATTGGCAGACTCAACAGCCTTGGTTTCTCTAATGACTGCCTCGCCTGGTTCACCAACTACTTCTCAGATAGAGTTCATTGTGTCAAATCGGAGGGCCTGTTGTCCGGACCTCTGGCAGTCTCTATGTGGGTGCCACAGGGTTCAATTCCCGGGCCGCCTCTTTTCTCTGTATATATCAATGATGTTGCTCTTGCTGCAGGTGATTCTCTGATCCACCTCTATGCAGACGACACCATTCTGTATACATCTGGCCCTTCTTTGGACACTGTGTTAACAAACCTCCAAACGAGCTTCGATACCATACAACACTCCTTCCGTGGCCTCCAACTGTTTTTAAATGCTAGTAAAACGAAATGCATGCTCTCCAACCGATTGCTACCCGCACCCTCCTGTCGGACTAGCATCACTACTCTGGACGGCTCTGACGTAGAATATGTGGACAATTACAAATACCCAGGTGTCTGGTTAGACTGTAAACTCTCCAATCCAAAATGAAATCTAGAATTGGCTTCCTATTTCGCAACAAAGCATCCTTCACTCATGCTGCCAAACATAACCTCGTAAAACTGACCATCCTACCGATCGTCGACTTCGGCGATGTCATTTACAAAATAGCCTCCAACACTCTACTCAGAAAACTGGATGTAGTCTATCAGTGCCATCAGTTTTGTCACCAAAGCCCCATATACCACCCACTGCGACCTGTATGCTCTCGTTGGCTGGCCCTCACTACATATTCGTCGCGAAACCCACTGGCTCCAGGTCATCTATAAGTATTTGCTAGGTAAAGCCCCGCCTTATCTCAGCTCACTGGTCACGATAGCAACACCCACCCGTAGCACACGCTCCAGCAGGTATATTTCACTGGTGAACCCCAAAGCCACCACTTCCTTTGGCCGCCTTTCCTTCTAGTTCTCTGCTGCCAATGACTGGAACGAATTGCAAAAATCACTGAAGCTGGAGTCTTATATCTCCCTCTCTAACTTTAAGCATCAGCTGTCAGAGCAGCTTACCGATCACTGTACCTGTACACAGCCAATCTGTAAATAGCACACCCAACTACCTCATCCCCATAGTGTTATGTATCCTCTTGCTCTTTTGGACCCAAGTATCTCTACTTGCACATCATCATCTGCACATCTATCACTCCAGTGTTCATGCTAAATTGTAATTATTTCGCCTCTATGGCCTATTTTATTTTATTTTTTTGTATTTTTATTTATTTATTTATTTATTTTTAGCCCCTTTTCTCCCCAATTTTCGTGGTATCTAATCGCTAGTAATTACTATCTTGTCTCATCGCTACAACTCCCGTACGGGCTCGGGAGAGACGAAGGTCGAAAGCCATGCGTCCTCCGAGGCACAACCTAACCAAGCCGCACTGCTTCTTTAACACAGCGCGCCTCCAACCCGGAAACCAGCCGCACCAATGTGTCGGAGGAAACACCGTGCACCTGGCCCCCTTGGCTAGCGCGCACTGCGCCCAGCCCGCCACAGGAGTCGCTGATGAGACAAGGAAATCCCTACCGGCCAAACCCTCCCTAACCCGGACGACGCTAGCCCAATTGTGCGTCGCCCCACGTACCTCCCGGTCGCGGCCGGCTGCGACAGAGCCTGGGGGCGAACCCAGAGACTCTGGTGGCGCAGTTAGCACTGCGATGCAGTGCCCTAGACCACTGCGCCACCCGGGAGGCCCTATGGCCTATTTATTGCCTTACCTCCCTACTCTTCTACATTTGCACACACTGTACATAGATTCTTCTATTGTGTTATTGACTGTCCGTTTGTTTATGTGTAACTCTGTGTTGTTGTTTTGTCGCACTGCTATGCTTTATCTTGGCCAGGTCGCAGTTGTAAATGAGAACTTGTTCTCAACTGGCCTACCTGGTTAAAAAAGGTGAAATAAAAATATATAATCCTCAGACAATCTGTTTCAATAAGTGTGCCTATCTCTGCATGACATTTACCATGGTTAACAACACTAAAAACAATGTAAATGGGGCAGAGAAAACAACATTTTGTCTTCCACCTGATGTTAGCTTTGGAGAAGCATTAATAGGCTAGGGCACAGGCCTCATGTGCATATACTTCGAAAAAAAACACAAAAAAATAAACTGTCGGGATCAGCATTAATTCTAGCGCCGGATTACATAAGACATTGACTCGCAAAAGCCAAGGAGTACTAAGGAACGCCTCTCCGCCAGTCTCTCTGATGTCAGAAAGGGTTGGGAGAAATCCCAGCCCGCATTGCGATGTGTCAGCTAAGTAGGGCATGTCAGCCTTCAGAACTCTCCTTTTCCAAGGGGGCGAACTGCTGCTTTCAAGCTCTCCCTCTGAAAACGATGTCGAGATCACAGAGTTGCGGAGATAAAGCACCTGCGTTTCAACTCCCCCACCTCCATCCCCTTCCCTCCTGCACCCCACCCCCACTGGAGTCGCAACATTAAACTTTAATGAAGACAGACAGGTCAGAGGTAATATGGAGCTGCGCTGCCCGGTCCCTGGCTGGTTGCAGTGCAATGACGAGCAGCCAAAGTTCAACAGCACAGCCTTGAAGTCATGCTGGTACCCAGTGTATACAGCCAAGTTATCGTTACTCATTGTGTATTTAGTATTACTTTTATTCATGTGTTAATACTTTTCTATTATTTCTATCTTCATTGTTGGGAAGGGCCCGTAAGTAAGCATTTCACTGTTCGTTACACTTGTTGTTTACAAAGCATGTGGCAAATAACATTTTATTTGATTTGCGTTGAGAGAGTTGCCAGACCAGCCGCTGTATGGTTAAAAAGGTTTCAAGGAAGAGGGTGGCCACAGGCCAGACCACAATCAACACTACCTACAGAGCCTTCGGAAAGTATTCAGACCCCTTGACTTTGTCCACATTTTGTTACGTTACAGGATTTTCAAAAATGTATTAAATACATTTTTTTCCTCATCAACCTATAGACAATACCCCATAATTACAAACGAAAACATTTTTTATTTTTATTTTTGCAACTGTATAAAAAAACAAACAGAAATACCTTATTTATATAACTATTCAGACCCTTTGCTATGAGACTCGAGATTGAGCTCAGGTGCATTCTGTTTCCATTGATCATCCTTGACATGTTTCTACAACTTGATTGGAGTCCACCTGTGGTACATTCAATTGATTGGACGTGATTTGGAAAGGCACACACTTGTCTATGCAAGGTCCCACAGTTGACAGTGCATGTCAGAGCAAAAACTAAGCCAGGAGGCCGAAGGAATTGTCCGTAGAGCTCCATGACAGAATTGTGTTGATATACAGATCTGGGGAAGGGTACCAAAAAAATGTCTGCAGCATTGAAGCTCACCAAGAACACAGTGGCCTCCATCATTCTTAAATGGAAGAAGTTTGGAACCACCAAGACTCTTCCTAGAGCTGGCCGACAGGCCAAACTGAGCAATAGGGGGAGAAGGGACTTGGTCAGGGAGGTGACCAATAACCCGTTGGTCACTCTGACAGAGCTCCAGAGTTCCTCTGTGGAGATGGGAGAATCTCTGCAGCACTCCACCAATCAGGCCTTTATGGTAGAGTGGCCAGACGGAAGCAACTCCTCAGTAAAAGTTTCCCAAAAGCACCTAAAGGACTCTCAGACCATGAGAAACAAGATTCTCTGGTCTGATGAAACCAAAATGTTACTCTTTGGCCTGAATGCCAAGCGTCACATCTGGAGGAAACCTGGCACCATCCCTATGGTGAAGTATGGTTGTGGCAGCATCATGCTGTGGGGATGGTTTTCAGCGGCAGGGACTGGGAGACAAGTCAGGGTCAAGGGAAAAATGAACGGAGCGAATTACAGGGGGATCCTTGATGAAAACCTGCTCCAGAGCGCTCAGGACTTCAGATTGGGGCGAAGGTTCACCTTCCAACAGGACAACAACCGTAAGCACACAGCCAAGACAACGCAGAATGTCTGTGAGTGGCCCTGCCAGAGCCCGGACTTGAACCCGATCAAACATCTCTGGAGAGACCTGAAAATAGTTATGCAGCGATGCTCCCCATCCAACCTGACAGAGCTTGAGAAGATCTGCAGAGAAGAATGAGAGGAACTCGCCAAATACAAGTGTGCCGAGCTTGTAGCGTCATACCCCAAAAGACTCGAGGCTATGTAAATGTCATATTTCATTTTTTTTTTAAATACCCCAAAATGTTGTCATTATGGGGTATTGAGTGTAGATTGATGAGGATTTAAAAAAAAAATGTTTTTATCCATTTTAAAATAAGACTGTAACTTAACAAAATGTGGAAAAAGTCAAGGGGTCTGAATACTTTTCAAATGCACTGTATATCATAGCAACCCTTACTAATGTTACCATTGAATTGCTGTAGAACAATTTTTGGGGTACCAGTATTACCTCAATAGATTTTCCATGTTGCTTTGTTAGGACTGGCACCATTGAAAATGGCCAGAACCACTGTATGTATATATAATGAATACAAGTCAGGAAACAACATTTCCTATAAGTGAAATGCACTGCAATTTTACATCTAGGCATTGCTTTGTAGGTGTGTAGGCTAGGAAACGTTGAATAATAGTTCAAAGAAAAGAAGCTCTCTCTCACTGCTCTTGCAGAGTATCACTTATGTGTTGAATGGCGACATTTCAAGCTTCACAACCATCAACAGAGATCTTAACCAGTATTTCCTAGAACATCATCATGTCAGTCTTGGAAAGGGTGAACTGACTCTGACCCACCCTATTCCCCGTGTCTCACAGCAGTGGTTTGATCAAGCTCTAGCTTTGATGGAACTTGGGGCATACTCTGGCTATGACGCTGTAACTACTGCTGTACTGTGTTCACGGGAGGGGGAGACGGAGAGAGGGATAGAGAAAGGGAGGGAGTGAAGGGGAGATGGAGAACGAGAGAAAGGGAGAGGCCTAAGACAGACGGGGAGGCCTCTGCAAAAGAGACGGCTAGTTGGACAGAGAGAAACACAGCCTTATCCTGGTAATGAGGAGAGTGGGTCAACAAAGCCACCCGCAAAAATCCTATCCCTGTCTCCCTCTACTACAGTCGTCTGTTAATGTTTGCCTTTTCAATTGTTGGCACAGTGATGTCCAATGGGAATACGCTTCACAGCACAAGCCTCGCAATTCTTGTTACACTCTTCAATTGGAATTCAATTCGTGTTTTAGGTACCATAGCTTGAGGCGATCTCAACATTACAGACATCTTCACTACCTACGTTTCAAAATGTGTATTTTTGTGGCATTACAGCTGTAGCCTGGTTCCAGATCTCTTTGTGCTGTCATGCCGTAGCACTATAAGCACGGCCGTAGCACTAGAAGCACGGCCGCAGCACTAGAAGCACGGCCGTAGCACCAGAAGCACGGCCATAGCACTAGAAGCACGGCCGTAGCACCAGAAGCACGGCCATAGCATCAGAAGCACGGCCATAGCACTAGAAGCACGGCCATAGCACCAGAAGCACGGCCATAGCACTAGAAGCACGGCCATAGCACTAGAAGCACGGCCGTAGCACCAGAAGCACGGCCATAGCACTAGAAGCACGGCCATAGCACTAGAAGCACGGCCATAGCACCAGAAGCACGGCCATAGCACCAAAAGCACGGCCATAGCACTAGAAGCACGGCCATAGCACTAGAAGCACGGATATAGCATCAGAAGCACGGCCATAGCACTAGAAGCACGGCCATAGCACTAGAAGCACGGCCATAGCACTAGAAGCACGGCCATAGCACTAGAAGCACGGCCATAGCACCAGAAGCACGGCCATAGCACTAGAAGCACGGCCATAGCATCAGAAGCACGGCCATAGCACTAGAAGCACGGCCATAGCATCAGAAGCACGGCCATAGCACTAGAAGCACGGCCATAGCACTAGAAGCACGGCCATAGCACTAGAAGCACAAAATGTTGACTACATATGAACTTAAAATGTAAATGACTATTTTTAAAGTCACCCCCCCCCTTACTCGACTTTACCTAAATAAGTCTATTTAACACAGGTATGTTCTTAGAAATCGCTAACAGAATTTGTGTCATAAGCCATTTTAAGAGGACATGTCATTTTTTCCCCCGGAGCATCAAATCCTCTTACAGAGTCACACGAAGGTAAGATGTTTCGATTTCTACATAGCATCAGAAAGAGCAGATTCCAAAGTTTCCGAAACACTAGCCTTCGAAAATAACTCTCAGAATGTAAGAGATTAGCTCGATTTCAAAATATCCCTTTTCCCCCAAGAATAACCGCTGTTCCATGCACTACACATTACATTTACATTTAAGTCATTTAGCAGACGCTCTTATCCACATATGAGCATGTGGTAGCAGATAGCTAACGAGAATGCTATTGTGTTCCTTGACATGTATATATTTTTTATTCTAATGTTACCCAACACCTTCATAAAACACAACCAAATAGCATATATGAAATGTATCTATTACACTGTTTGAACGTTGCAGTCAAAATGAACGCTCATTGGCTGAGAGTGGGGTCCCTCGAGGCCCTGCTTTTCTAGTGATAGGAGTTGGCTACAGAGCACAAACAGTTCCGGGATTAGACTGCTATACCTCTTTTTCCCCTACTGATTTGGGAGCAATATAAAATCAGATCAAATAGAAAACTGTCCGATGTTGACAGTGTCTACAGAAAGGCATTCACAGCGGGCATAGCTGCCTCACTGCTTGACACTTATGGGGCCAGCTAAGCTCCTGGAGGAAAAGGGAAGAGAGGATAGATCGAGAGACTGAAAGAGAATGGGGACAGGTGGAGAATCTTGTTACAGGCCTCGGCTGAGGTTAATTTATAAGCTCCTAAGTGACTCCTGATAACATCAGCGCAGTGGGAATCTGCTTAAGAGCCTGTCAGCAGGGTAGAAGAAGAAGAAGAAGAAGAAGAAGAAGAAGAAGAAGAAGAAGATGATGATGATGATGAAGATGAAGGGGAGGAGATAGAACTGACGATAACGAAACTTACGTCTCGGATTCACTTCAAACACCACCCTGGGAGCATTAAGCCTTTCCACTACAGCTCAATGAATTTAGGAGAGACAGAGAGAGAAGGACAGACAGAAAGAGAGACAGACAGAGACAGAGAGAGAGAGAAAGAGAGGTAAAGAGAGAGAGAGAGAGAGGTAAAGAGAGAGAGATAGAGGTAAAGAGAGAGAGAGAGAGAGCGGTAAAGAGAGAGAGAGAGAGAGAGAGAGAGACCCACAACCACTTTAAAATAAACCATCTCGCCATCTTCAGCATCTGTCGTAGGTAGTAGCATTTCTTCAGAGGTCAACAGATGCTTGCTTTGTAACTCCCTTGTGGGGGAATGTGGAAAGCAAGCTGAGAGAACAGAACAACACCCAGGCGTGTTCTTCAACCTTGACAGTGTTGATTGCCGGTTTGTCAAACACGAAACCCCTTGGAGTCTCTTTTATCTCATCTCAAATGTCGTTTTTTTGTTGTTGTTTCTAACCTGTCCTTGATACTCATCTTTATGACAGGATAAAAAAACACACGATTTGAGATGATATATTGACCGAAGACAACACTGGATCACTTTCAATGCAAACCTGCATACTTTATACAGGTACAGGCCAAGACAAAGACTGGTTGGTATACTTCAGTCTGCCTCAGAATGACAGGATGTCAGACGGAAGCAGAGACACAGGGTTCAGGCCATCTCTGAGAAATGGGCAATTCTACGGTAACAGAATGACGCAGAATGAGACTCTGACTTTTCCACTTTAAAAGTATGCCTAGCAAAAACCATTGACTGCAAAGTTAAACCAAGCATACAACGTTAGGACTTTCCACAGAAAATGTGATAAAAACACGTTTACTTGAAAAACAGAGTGCAGAGTAACAGAATGCGGTGAACATTTTCCTCAGTTTATTATGTGACCACATTTTCCCCCAATTTAAAAAAAATCAATGTATCTAATCCGAATTTATATTCAAAGATGTCTGCAGAAAGAATGGGGTGTCAGCTATGATAATGCCCCTCGAGTTTGAAAAAATCTATTTCGGTTATTGACCTTCAGTAAGTGAAATGGATTAACACCCAGTAACAAAATGATGGTAGCAGAGTGACATTATGGGTCCCTCCCTGATCTGTACTATACAAGAGATGCATGGTGATGTATCCTGAATAGGTACACAAAGGTAGAACAATGATATATCCTCCTTTGCATGTTTGGGTATTATTCTACACACTAACTATTACTATAATGAGCTCAGCCAACCAAATAATACCAAATTTGGTTGGTCCGAACCGAACCAAAGCAGTGCCAATCATAGACGTCTATGTTTCACAAGTTTGGACATCACAGTAGAGCACAGTAGAACACAGTAGAGCACAGTAGAGTACAGTACAATAGAGTTCAATACAGTACAGTATAGTACAATGCAGTAAATTATACTGTACTTTACTCTAGTGTGCTCTACTGTACTGTACTAAACCCTTCTCTACTCTACAGTACAATACTTGATTGTACTGACCAATACTATACTATACTGTACTTTAAAAAAAAATGGAGCCAATTTGTTTTCAGCACTTTTATTTCCATGACTGATCAAAACGTGTTTTCTCCCGGCTCTCGCTTGTCCCTCCGCAGCAGACATATGGTGAGCAAATATGTTTGGAACATCGAATGGCAATAAAATCACAGTATGGAATGGCAATACATATATAATT
Organism: Salvelinus fontinalis; assembly: GCF_029448725.1. Lineage (NCBI taxonomy): Eukaryota > Metazoa > Chordata > Actinopteri > Salmoniformes > Salmonidae > Salvelinus > Salvelinus fontinalis. The sequence goes on along the minus strand of NC_074704.1, from coordinate 28,465,350 downwards.
GTGAAAATCGCAATACAGGTCGTATTGGCACCTAAGTATCATGATAATATCGTATCGTGAGGTCCCTGGTAATTCTCAGCCCTATGTGTCAATAAGAGCTGGAAGGGGGGACCTTAACTGGAGAGAGTGTAGAGAGACAGAGAGAGAGAGGGAGGAGTTGTCCTGATTTTTTTCACACTCCTGGTTTGACCATGAGACAGAAGGAGAAAGAAAACAGTTATGAGCTGAACAAGACAGTGGAAGGGAGGACAGTAGCAGGTGACCCAACTGTGATGTGTGACTACTATGAATTTCCATTGTAGCCAATTCAGTTGCAGTCATTCTGTTACTGATTTGGTGACAGAATAACGCGCTTCAATCACTTAATAAATCATCAACCAAATTGTTATTCGTAAAAACACTAGAACTAATTAGTAGGTCTACCTTTACTTGTTACTTCTGTGAACATTTCATTATCCTCCCTTTATGAGGGAGAGTAATAAGAAATGATCTTATAGATATAAGGGGTTTTGGTAACAGAATGACAAGACACTAGACTATATTTCTTAAACTTACTGGAGGCAAACCATTTTGGCAAAACTAAATATAAATGATATTAGTTGGCAGGGGTCTTTACTTCAACATTATTGTATTTTTATGTATTTCTAATAGATTTTAAGACTGTTTCTGCTAGTTGTTTTCTAAGACCCCTTTTCCATCTTGTTCGACCTGAAATCAAAGCTTTTGCTTATTCCTACCGTAGAGACATTTATATATGCCTTAGCTTTCATTTGACACCCAGTTTGATGTGCTCCTATGAACTTCTCCTGTTAGTGCTCATGGGTCTTTTACATGGAAATGCCCCAAATCTAGTTTACGAAGTAGACCAGACAGCGGTAACCTAGCCTGCTCCTAGATGCGTTTACGCGATCTAGAATCAAATAGAATCACATTTAGCAGATATATAAATACAAGGAAGGCAGTCAAACTCATTTACAGTGAAATAATTACACTCGTACAGGGGAAAATATACGTTTGTAGCGTTCGATTTCATGTCCATAGTTAGCATGGATATTGGAATATGGTCCCAGTCATAGTTCACCCAGAGCTGTGCCACCCAGATCCACACTGAAGCTAATTTCTTAGCCAAACTGCCGCAGTCCTATCTCCGAAACCATGCAGCCCAAAAGCTGAGGCAGCCATTCGTAACATGCTATATTTTGTGGAAATTATTAAGTTCGTGCCACAAAATGCAAAAATTGCTTTGTTTTGTGCCCACAAATGCCAAGCGGTTATACACTGAAACCCCGTGAGGGACTGTGTCTTCCTCCCAAATGGGACCCTATTCCCTATATAGTTCACTACTTTTGACCAGGGCCCATATGGCGCTGGTCAAAAGTAATACACTATAAAGGGAATATATTTTGCCGTTTGGGACTCATACCATGACTCAGAGATTCATCCCGGCATCTGAACAAAGCTCTGCCGCGCGCCCAGATGTTTATCAGCCAGGGCCCTTGGCTTTACGAGATAGTGCCTAGCGTCGCGCCAGTAGTGGCATTACTACCATCCAAGAGACCACAATGTAATTCCCTCTTTGCATATGCCAATGGGATATGATTAAGAATGCAAACTGCACCTCAAACTATCTCTCCCTATCAAACACACCAACGAGGCTCATTGCTAGGCACGTAATAAAAATGTTTAATGTTCTGTTGGGCCACGATAAGGCCTACCGCCGCTCACCTAGGCTCTTTTGATGTGCTTGTCAGGGCTGGGCATCGCTGTCACAAAGGAGACACTGTCTGGCTCCATTCCAAATGGCACCCTATTCCTTATATAATGCACTACTTTTGACCAGGGCCCTGATATGCAGCCTCTGTCATTGCCCAATCTGAGGAGATATACTGAGGAGATATACTGAGGAGATATACTGAGGAGATATACTGAGGAGATATACTGAGGAGATATACTGAGGAGATATACTGAGGCGATATACTGAGGAGATATACTGAGGAGATATACTGAGGAGATATACTGAGGAGATATACTGAGGAGATATACTGAGGAGATATACTGAGGAGAATTTGTTCCAAAGCTAAGTAGCAGATTGACATACCAATAAAAGTGTAGCGAATTAAACCATATCGGAAGTCTCCACTTCCACCTTCCTTGCGTCAATAAAAAATGATAGACAATCAGTTACATGGGGGGTGCTGGTGATAATCCGTTAACAGGCAGGCTATTAAAAGAGGAGCGGCGGTAACCGTTAACAACATGCTACTGTTGAACACATGAGAGGGTGTGATGTCATGTGTTATGCCATGGTGGGAAAGTGTTCCCCCTTAATTGGACTCTTATTGATAATCCTTTGATGGACAATCTATCCAAAGGGGAGTGGAGACAAATATGTCGCCATGCTACTGTTGAACACAGGCGAGGTGTGTGATGCATCAAAGTATGCCAAAGAGGAAGAGTGTTCCCTCTTGATTTGACTGTTTCTTAAATGACCAATTTGAGGCAAAGTACACAAAAAAATCTATTTTATTTTATTAAAAGGTTATTAGGTTGACTAAGAACACATGATTGTATCACAGCAACAGCTCGGGGAAGGGATATCCAATATCCAAGATTGAGAATATTTCGGCCAGTTTTATAGACACAGATTAGGTCTAGTATTGGACTAAAAAGCCCTTTCAATTGAAAATCTCCATTGAGAATGTTTTTTATTCCAGGACTAGGCCAAAAAATTTTCAAATTAATGTTTAACTTAATGGCAAAAATTGATTTAGACTGTGGGTCTTTAAGAAATGCCAGGAGTGACACACAGGTACTGGTCCACAGTTTGCACAAGAGTGTGTGTTTTCGGTTGATTGGACGAGTGACAGCACTGTCTGTGACTTCACAGGGAGCAGCGGAGGTCTAATATGGCCAGATAAGCAGTGCTCAAGACGTAGGATCTTAATTTGAGCCAGTTTGCTACAGCAGGAAAATAATCCTGCAGCAACAGGAATTTTGTATTATTTTATGGATTTTAATGAAATTGTAATGAAATCACTCTGTATTCAAATGGTTATATTTCTCTTACAGCTCTCTCTGGAGATGGACCTGATGCCGCATGTGTGATTTGGAATCCAGAGCAAACCCTCCTGTATTTCTCATAGAGGATCCTAGACCACAAATCTACATATAGAATACCATGGGTTTTGAGGTCTATTTCAGCATGTGGATAAACATATGTGTTCATACTTTTGTAGATAACCATGTAAATACTTATTTATGAGGATAATATTATGTTGTGGATGTGAATGTGGGTACATCAGAGCATCTCTGTCATCCTCTTTGGTGAAACAATGTTAGCCTTGGGTGAGAAATGGGATGTGGTTCTTCACAGGGACATTCATACAAATAATACATCTCTTAAGCCTCAGTTCATAGCGTTTGTCTAAATGTAGTTAAGCAAAGCCACCCACGGATACATTGCTTCCGGGGACAGTCTCTAAATCGATGAACGCTGATAACCTGCGTATTATTTGTCTCCTTATTATTGAGACAAAATAGATTTCAAGCCGCCAGACTGTCGGGAACACGAAAGTAAAATCAAATTATGGGGTAACGAAGTTAAATAGCGAGCTTCGTTCGGTTGAGAACTCCCAAGTCCTGTGTTTCGATAGACATGAGCTACTGCACACAGCTACACACGCGTTCTATAGTCTGTTTTAATCTTTCATTTTTATTTTGTATGCTTTCTAAAGAAAATTCAGTGACTCTAGCGCAATATATTTGACACAAACCTAAATTGTCATTATTGGAAATCAGTCCTTAAATAATCAAGTAGCCTTAAGATTCTCAGAACCGCGGCTGGATCCAAGGCCCATCTGCCAATCCTAGTCCAAAAAGTTTATTGAAGACTGTCACTTGCCCAATAAATGTATGAGAGATAAGAAACAACACGGACTTTTTTATTTTAATATGGTCACTTTCTTTTTCCAAACCAAGCCTCCATCTAAGGAACATAAGACAACGAGCAATGATATGTCTACACCCACCTTTCTTCCAGACCCATATTTTTTTGTTGACCACCGGGCCCGGTTTTCCCCGGGGGTCCGCGTAGCATCCTCCTCGTCTCCTAGCAGCCCCGCGGAAGCTGTATCTGAATCCTCCCCCTCCTCCAAATCCTCTCCCTCCTCCACATCCATCGTCTTGAGACGCTTAGGTGCTGTCTCGTATTCCCCTTCCTCGTATTCCTCAATGAGAGACATTGTTGATGAATACAATTATCTGTTGGTGTTAGATAAATTCACCACCTGAAAAATAAATCACAAAAAGCAGTCCAGAAAGTTGCATGCATGTGGCTCTACGATACAATGTCGACCAAGCGAACTAGAATTATGACAGCTGTGCGCATTGACGGCAATGTCACCCTCCAATACGCCCCTTCTTGTGCGTGCATTTTCACTCTTTTGTTCACATTGCAGATTTCTTTCCATTGGACAACCTTTGCTTCTCTTCTGAATACAGTCGTTGATTGGCTATGGGGGTTATGCGTAAAAAGCGAAGATATGATAGAAGCTTCTGTATCGCGAGCCACGGTATGTACTCTACGTGCATACCATCAAAGAGCGGGCCACTAGGCCTAATTAAAAGGAAAACAATGAAGCAAATGTATCCCGTGACACTTTACATTTTAGTCATTTAGTAGATGCTCTGACTTACAGCAGCAATTATAGTTAAGTGACCGACCTACACAGTCAGCTCTTGGGACTTCGAACCGACGACCTTTCAATTACTGGCCCAATGCTCTTAACAGCTAGACTACCTGCCGCCCTACTTTCACATGCAAATAGCACTTAATTTCTATAAGCAATCCATAAGCTATTAATCAAGGACTATTCTGTTATTACTATGTAATAGTAAGGTACTATTAGACTTCGAACTAGACAATGCAAAAAAAAACATCTAGTTTTTTCAACTAATTATTATTAAGTAACTGGTTCCACAGCCTTTTTGTTGGTTTACTCAACTTTTCAGTCCAAGTGTTAGGCCTACCTGAACACAAAAAAATGATTTGGTGCACATTTATCTGCCCTAAAAATGTATTTGGGCATCTTACCTAAAAAAGGCTGTGGAACCAGCAGGGCCGGGTTAATGCAGGGGCTTACTGGGGCCGAAGCCCCTGGGCCCAGGCCCGTGGGGGGCACAAGAGGCAACCATTTTGAATTTAAATAAATATATACAGTACCAGTCAATAGTATGGACACACCTACTCATTCCAGGGGATTTCTTTTATTTTATTTTTACTATTTTTCTACATTGTAGAATTATAGTGAAGACATGAAACATGTGAAATAACACATATGGAATCATGTAGTAACCAAAAAAGTGTTACACAAATGAAAATGTATTTTATATTTGAGATTCTTCAAAATAGCCACCCTTTGCCTTGATGACAGCTTTGCACACTCTTGGCATTCTCTCAACCAGCTCATGAGGTAGTGACCAGGAATGCAATTCATTTTACAGGTGTGCCTTGTTAAAAGTTAATTCGTGGAATTTCTTTCCTTCTTAATGCGTTTGAACCAATCAGTTGTGTTGTGACAAGGTAGGGTTGGTATACAGAAGATAGCCCTATTTGGTAAAATGCCAAGTCCATATTATGGCAGGAACAGCTCAAATAAGCAACGAGAAACAACAGTCCATCATAAGACACAAAGGTCAGTCGATCCAGAAAATTTCAAGAACTTTGAAAGTTTCTTCAAGTTCAGTCACAAAAACCATCTAGAGCTGTGATGAAACTGGCTCTCACGAGGACCGCCACAGGAAGACCCAGAGTTACCTCTGCTGCAGAGGATACGTTCATTCGAGTTACCAGCCTCAGAAATCAACAATTAACTGCACCTCAGATTGCAGACCAAATAAATGCTTCACAGAGTTCAAGTAACAGACACATCTCAACATCAACTGTTCAGAGGACATTGCGTGAATCAGGCCTTCATGATCGAATTGCTGCAAAGAAACCACTACTAAAGGACACCAATGATAAGAAGAGACTTGCTTGGGCCAAGAAACATGAGCAATGGACATTAGACATCTGTCCTTTGGTCTGATGAGTCCAAATTTGATATTTGTCTTTGTGAGACACAGAGTAGGTGAACGGATGTGTGGTTCCCACCGTGAAGCATGGAGGAGGAGGTGTGATGATGTGGGGGTGCTTTGCTGGTGACACTGTCAGTGATTTATTAAGAATTCAAAGCACACTTAACCAGCATGGCTACCACAGCATTCTGCAGCAATACGCCATCCCATCTGGTTTGCCCTTAGTGGGACTATCATTTGTTTTCCAAAAGGACAATGAACCAAAACACACCTCCAGGCTGTGTAAGGGCTATTTGACCAAGAAGGAGAGTTTGACCAAGAAGATGGAGTGCTGTGTCAGATGACCTGGCCTCCACAATCACCCGACCTAAACCCAATTGAGATGGTTTTGGATGAGTTGGACCACAGGGTGAAGGAAAAGCAGCCAACAAGTGTTCAGCAAAGTGGGAACTCCCTGAAGACTGTTGGAAAAGTATTCCAGGTGGCTACCTGGCCAAGAGTAGCCAAGAGTGTGCAAAGCTGAGTGTGCAAAGAGTGTGCAAAGCTGCCATCAAGTCAAAGGGTGGCAACTTGGAAGAATCTAAAGTCTAAAATATGTTTTGATTTGTTTTAACACTTTCTAAGTTACTACATGATTCCATATGTGTTATTTCATAGTTTTCATGTCTTCACTATAATTCTACAATGTAGAAAAAAGTAAAAATAAAGAAAAACCCTTGAATGAGTAGGTGTCTCCAAACTTTTGACTGGTACTGTGTGTATATATATGTAATGGAAATATATACGGTGTCTATTAGATATACAGTATACGATTTATATTTTTTCACTGCAACCGCCAACCACAGGAAGACTTAGGAGCCCGCTCTCAATGAGTGTAGACAGCCTGCAGCCTGCTGCCACTCTGCTAATCATCAGATTGGGGAGGAGAATAGGTAAGGGGCCACATGGGTAACTGGTGGACCCTACCTTGATTGGGTAATTGATTAATAATTTAAAAAACGGAATAAGTAAATGTGACTTTATCAAATTGCTTCTTGGTGCACGGATTTGATTACAGAAAATGATGGTGTGCCGGGAAGGGGATTTCTTAAACTGGCCCTGTTAGGGAACCTGTTACACACACAGTGCTTTTAACATACAATGTAAACTTACATATTTGACACACATGATTACATTGTGCATGTTCATTTACACAATCATTTTTATTTAACATTTCCTCAACAGGGATTTGAACTAACAACCTCTTGGTTCATGACATTCCGATCGTCCTGCTAGGCCACCATGTCTCTGTCAATTTTCACTTAATCTGACTCTTCTCTCATTATTGATTTGATTTACTTTTTTCTGCAATGTTAGGTTTTTCTGTATAGTCTAATGTTGGTGGAACATATTGCTCTGTTTTAATGTTACTCCTTAAACACTATGATAAATAAAATGTATTTTCTTGAGTGTACTTTTAACAGAGCTGAGATGTACTTTGAAGCGCAAAGTGTAGCAATACAGGTGAAATCAGTAATTGACACAGTTACAAAGCAGGAAGATTGGAATGCCGTAAACCATTATGTGGTGATTTTAAATCCAATGTTGAATATGAATTACTGTCTAAATGAACATGCACAATGTAATCATGTAATCATTGCATGTTACAAGCACTATGGGTGTGTAACTAGTTCCACTACCATTTTTAGGTAAAATGCCCAAATAATAATTTCTAGTTGAATGAACATATGAGACAATTTGAGCAAACACATCATTTTAAGTTCACTTTCTCAAGTTGGAGATAAGTTTGGCCAACACATTTTTTTTAGTTCAGGTAACACTTGGACTGAAAAGTTGAGTAAGCAATAAAAGGCTATGGAACCAGTTACTTAATAAAGATTTGTTGAAACAACTAGCTGTTGCATAACTAGTTGCGTAACTTCCATTATATCTATCCTAAAATAATGATTGGTCAAATTTGACCATGCTTACTTAGAGTGCTACAGGGTAAAATAGATTTTCTTTCAGGCAAACAATCAACTTAAAACAACATGTATTGAATAACAAATTATTATTTAATTATCTATCAAGCATTTTCAGTTTGACTCTTTCTTTAGTAATTTAAATGGTTATGTCAAACAGTAGTTAGCTGTCAAACAACTGAGTAACTACTCAGTTCTGTTCCCATTCTCATATCTACACCAAATCAAATCAAATGTTATTGGTCATATGCACATGGTTAGCAGATGTTAATGTGAGTGTAGCGAAATGCTTGTGCTTCTTGTTCCGACCGTGCAGTAATATCTAACAAGTAATCTAACAATTTCACAACAACTAACTTATACACACAGGTGTAAAGGAATGAATAACAATATGTACATATAAATATATGGATGAGCGATGGCCGTGCGGCATGCAGTAGATGGTATAGAGTACAGTATATACATATGAGATGAGTAATGTAGTGTATGTAAACATTATATAAAGTGGCATTGTTTAAAGTGACTAGTGATACATTTATTACATCCAATTTTTTATTATTAAAGTGGCTAGAGATTTGAGTCAGTATGTTGGCAGCAGCCACTCAATGTCAGTAATGGCTGTTTAACAGACAGATGGCCTTGAGATAGAAGCTGTTTTTCAGTCTCTCGGTCCCAGCTTTGATGCACCTGTACTGACCTCGCCTTCTGGATGATAGCGGGGTGAACAGGCAGTGGCTCGGGTGGTTGTTGTCCTTGATGATCTTTTTGGCCTTCCTCTGACATCGGGTGCTGTAGGTGTCATGGAGGGCAGGTAGTTTGCCCCCGGTGATGCGTTGTGCAGACCTCACAACCCTCTGGAGAGCCTTACGGTTGTGGGTGGAGCAGTTGCCGTACCAGGCGGTGATACAGCCCGACAGGATACTCTCGATTGTGCATCTGTAAAAGTTTGTGAGTGTTTTCGGTGACAAGCCAAATTTCTTCAGCCTCCTGAGGTTGAAGAGGCTCTGTTGCGCCTTCTTCATCACGCTGTCTGTGTGGGTGGACCATTTCAGTTTGTCCGTGATGTGTATGCCGAGGAACTTAAAACTTTCCACCTTCTCCACTACTGTCCCGTCGATGTGGATAGGGGGGTGCTCCCTCTGCTGTTTCCTGAAGTCCACGAACAGCTCCTTTGTTTTGTTGACGTTGAGTGTGAGGTGAGGTGATCCTGACACCACACTCCGAGGGCCCTCACCTCCTCCCTGCAGGCCGTCTCGTTGTTGTTGGTAGTCAAGCCTACCACTGTAGTGTCGTCTAGAAACTTGATGATTGATTTGGTGGCATTCATGGCCACGCAGTCATGGGTGAACAGGGAGTACAGGAGAGGGCTGAGAACGCACCCTTGTGGTAACAATGCAATGTACATGCATTCTAAATGGCATGGCAGTATGCAAGCCCTATTCTTTTGTATAACCCTACAATGTATAGCCCTAAAATAGTTAAAGGGGCTATTTGCATTTGCTACATCCAGATAGAATGGCGCCGGAGGAGATGGCTGCTGTTTTACAGGCTCTTTACCAATTGTGCAATTGTGTGTGTTTTTTCCCGTTATTTGTAACTTATTTTTTACATAATGTTTCTGTCACCGTTCTTATGGCTGAAAAGAGCTTCTGGATATCAGGACAGCGATTACTCACCTAGTACTGGACAAATATTTTTTCTTTAGCAGGTCGGACGCAAAGGATTTACTTCAGACACACGACAAGACCCTCATCCCTGTCATTCGCAGGAGAAGAGATAGAGATATCCGGGATGTAGGTCAGGGTGCCTTGTAAGGATCCGACGGCGAGTGGGTAATCTGTCTCTACCATCAGTCCTATTAGCCAACGTACAATCATTGGATAACAAAATAGACGAGCTACGATCACGAATATCCTACCAACGGGACATTAAAAACTGTAATATCTTATGTTTCACCGAGTCGTGGCTGAACAACGAAAAGGATCAAATACAGCCGGCGGAGTTTACGCTGCATCGCCAAGATAGAACGGCTGCCTCCGGTAAAGACAAGGGATGGCGTTCTGTGTACATTTGTAAATAACAGCTGTGGCACGAAACCTAATATTAAGGAAGTCTCGAGGTTTTGCTCGCCTGAGGTATATACCCCTGCAGAGTATCTCATGACAAGCTGTAGATCATACTATTTACCAAGAGCGTTTTCATTTATATTTTTCGTAGCTGTCTATTTACCACTACAACTAATGCTGGCACTAAGTCCGCACTCAATGAGCTGTATAAGGCCATAAACAAACAGGAAAACGCTCATCCAGAGGTGGCGCTCCTAGTGGCCGGGGACATTAATGCAGGCAAACTTAAATCCGTTTTACCTAATTTCTACCAGCATGTTAAATGTGCAACCAGAGGAAAGAAATCTCTGGTACAGCACAGACTGGAATATGTTCAGGGATTCTTCCGATGGAATTGAGGAGTATAACACATCAGTCACTGGCTTCAGTGCATCGATGATGTCGTCCCCACGGTGACCGTACGTACATACCCCAACCAGAAGCAATGGATTACAGGCAACATCCGCACTGAGCTAAAGGGTAGAGCTGCCGCTTTCAATGAGCGGGACACTAACCCGGACGCTTATAAGAAATCCCGCTATGCCCTCAGACGAACCATCAAGCAGGCAAAGCATCAATACAGGACTAAGATTGAATCGTACTACACAGGCTATGACGCTCATCGGCTGTGGCAGGGCTTGCAAACAATCACAGACTACAAAGGGAAGCACAGCCGCGAGCTGCCCAGTGACACGAGCCTACCAGACGAGCTAAATTACTTCTTTGCTTGCTTAGAGGCAAGCAACACTGAAGCATGCATGAGATCTTCAGCTGTTCCGGACGACTGTGTTTTCACGCTCTCTTAAGGATCTGCCCCTTTTTTTATTTATTTTTTTGCCTAAAATGACATATCCAAATCTAACTGCCTGTAGATCAAGCCCTGAAGAAAGGATTTGCATATTATTGGTACCATTTGAAAGGACACTTTGAAGTTTGTGGAAATGTGAAAGGAATGTCGGAGAATATAACACAATAGATCTGGTATAAGATAACACAAAGAAAAAACTAACCGTTCTTTTGTAGGACGTGTACTCTGATCATGCGCTGACCAACTGGCAAGTGTCTTCACTGACATTTTCAACCTGTCCCTGACGGAGTCTGTAATACCAACATGTTTCAAGCAGACCACCATAGTCCCTGTGCCCAAGAACACGAAGGTAACTTGCCTAAATGACTACCGACCCGTAGCACTCACGTCTGTAGCCATGAAGTGCTTTGAAAGGCTGGTCATGGCTCACATCAACACTACTATCCCATAAACCCTAGACCCACTCCATTTACGTCCCGCCCCAACAGATCCACAGATGATGCAATCTCTATTGCACTCCAAACTGCCCTTTCCCACCTGGACAAAAGGAACACCTACTGTACGTGAGAATGCTATTCATTGTCTACAGCTCAGCGTTCAACACCATAGTGCCTTCACAGCTCATCACTAAGCTAAGGACTCTTGGATTAAACACCTCCCTCTGTAACTGGATCCTGGACTTCCTGACAGGCCACCCTCAGGTGGTAAATGTTGGTAACAACACATCTGTCACAATGATCCTCAACATGGGGGTCCCTCAGGGGAGCGTGCTCAGTTCCCTCCTGTACTCCCTGTTCCCCCATGGCTGCATGGCCAACACAACAGTGGTAGGCCTGAACACTGACATTGATGAGATAGCCTATAGGGAGGAGGTCAGAGACCTGGCTGTGTGATGCCAGGATAACAACCTCTCCCTCAATGTGATCAAGACAAAGGAGAGGATTGTGGACTACAGGAAAAGGAGGACCGAGCACACCCCCATTCTCATCGATGGGGCTGTAGTGGAGCCGGTTGAGAGCTTCAAGTTCCTTGGTGTCTACATCAGCAACAAACTATCATGGTTCAAACACACCAAGACGGTTGTGAAGAGGGCACCACCAAACCTATTCCCACTCAGGAGACTGAAAAGATGTGGCATGGTCCTCAGATCCTCAAAAAGTTATACAGCTGCACCATCGAGAGCATCCTGACTGGTTGCATCACTGCCTGGTATGGAAACTGCTTGGCCTCCAACACTACGGACACGGATACGGGCACTACGGAGTGTAGTGTGTACGGCCCAGTACATCACTGGGGCCAAGCTTCCTGCCATCCAGGACCTCTATACCAGGCGGTGTCAGAGGAAGACCCTTAAAATTGTCCAAGACTCCAGCCATAGACTGTTCTCTCTGTTACCGCATGGCAAGTGGTACCGGAGCATCAAGTCTAGTTCCATAAGGGTTCTTAACAGCTTCTACCCCCAATCCATAAGACTCATGAACAGCTAATCAAATGGCTACCCAGACTATTTGCACTGTGTCTCCCCCCTCTTTTACAATGTTGCTACTCTCTGGTTATTATCTATGCAAAGTCACTTTAACTCTACCTACATAATTACCTCAATTACCTCGACTAACCAGTGCCCCGGAGCGGAGTGGAACAGGGGAACCCAAGAGCAGACTCAGACGAGGGGACTGGGATGAAGTAACCAAGGTATTTATTGAAACACAACGGGAAGATGGAGTGCAGGCCAGGGGAAGCTCGGGAGAGGATACCATGTGCGGAGGCTGACGCTGGAGCTAGAGGGGTTGGGACAGGGTAAGCAGGTCCTGAGGGGAATCCAAGGGAGTAGTAGAGTGGGGAATCCAGGACAGAGTAGCAGGATGACGAAACGTGGAACTGGAGACAGGGACCAGAGTCAGAGCGGGCGGAAATGCAGTGGAGAGGAAAACAGCGTCAGGCAGGGAAACAGGCACAACAGGATAACAGGATCTAATCGTAACAAACGGCTAGAAGTGTAGACTGACTGAGCAGAGATTACGATCTGTCAGCGTGGAAGTGGCAGGACTGAGTATTTGTAGAGGTCTTGATTATGGAACAGGTTGCAGCTGGTGGGGATCTGCTCTGACTCCAGCACACCTGACTCCGCCCATACAATCACACACACACACAGAGGGAGAGGGAGAGGGAGAGGGAGAGGGAGAGGGAGAGGGAGAGGGAGAGGGTACTGGGGGAGTGGGCGAGTGGCGGCAGGTCAAGTAGACACAGGATGAGCAGTAGAGGGCGTTGCAGGAGCAGGTGTGACATATAGTCTCACTACTGTTATTGTATTGCTGCTCTTTAACTATTTGTTATTTTATTTTTATTTTTTACTTATCTATTTTTTACTTAACACTTACTTTTCTTAAAACGGCATTGTTGGTTAAGGGCTTGTAAGTAAGCATTTCACTGTAAGCTGCTGTATTCGGTTGTATTCGGTGCATGTGCATGTGACATGTGACAAATAAAATTGCATTTCATTTCATTTCATTTCATTTTTCGACTTGTAAATTACTTATATGTACCCATTGATTCTTTTTTTTTTTCTTTTTTTTTTTATCCCATTTTCGTGGTATCCAATCGCTAGTAATTACTACCTTGTCTCATCGCTACAACTCCCGTACGGGCTCGGGAGAGACGAAGGTCGAAAGCCATGCGTCCTCCGAAGCACAACCCAACCAGCCGTACTGCTTCTTAACACAGCGCGCCTCCAACCCGGAAGCCAGCCGCACCAATGTGTCGGAGGAAACACCGTGTACCTGGCCCCCCTTGGTTGGCACGCACTGCGCCCGGCCCGCCACAGGAGTCGCTGGAGCATGCTGAGACAAGGATATCCCTACCGGCCAAACCTTCCCTAACCCGGACGACGCTATGCCAATTGTGCGTCGCCCCACGGACCTCCCGGTCGCGGCCGGCTGCGACAGAGCCTGGGCGCGAACCCAGAGACTCTGGTGGCGCAGTTAGCACTGCGATGCAGTTACCTAGACCACTGCGCCACCTGGGAGGCTCACCCATTGATTCTTGAAGAATATAACAGAAGCCAAAATGTAAGCTTGTTTGACTCCAATGTTTCTAAACAAAGTAAATGAAAACAAACACTTTATAGCCTAAAAACCTGGTTAAAACTATAATTTTGTGTCATGCATGGTGAGCCCTCGCATCCATAACTCTGCCTATGCATTTGAGAGTGGTTACATTTCTCCAGCCCCATCCCTCAGCATTTTACCAAAACAGAGGCGGTGAAAATTGTTTGTTATTATTTCAACTGCTGATAGCCCCTTTAAGGACATTCTGTTCCATGCCAAGGAGCCTTGGAACAGAGTGAGCAGCTAAGGATAAAAGCTTTGAGCATCAATCTTTTACGCTTTGTGGCGGTCTGTACTTTGGAGTGGCTGTGTTCAGAATGTACACAAGGCAACAAAGGGTTGTGAGTGTCAATTGATTTTCTGTCTCCATTTTAGGGGACTGTATGAGAAGAAAGGCAAAGACGAACACAGGACAGTTCTGTTCAGAGTACTTTCCTCTATTTTTCAACAAGATTTTCTCTCCATCTGTGGATACTCATCTTGTTTTTCAGCTAGATTGAAACAAAAACACTCCCAGCCAAGTCTTTTATCTACCTAAAAAATCCATCTACTAGGCTCTTTTCCTTCCTCTTATCCAGATACTGCTACTTCTCTGTTTCTTTCCTTTTCTCTCTTTCACCTCTGCTGGACAACGAACCCTCTGAAAGTCAACAGTTCTACTGAAAGGGCCTCGGGTTGTTCACGTAAAATGAATGAATGAAGTAAATCGCCTTGAGAACACAAAAATCTCATTTCCATGGTCTCGAGGGAACATTCCTTCTTTGCATTCATGACCTAACACCATTTTCATGGAGCTATGGTTCATTTGAGTAACGACAATGATTTACTACAAGATATGAATTGGGAATTGGAATTTCTGCTCACCTGGGTGAGAAATGGTAAATTAGGTATAGTATTAATGTCAGGATTGTGTGCGGAGAAGTATCGGAGTCAAGCGCAGGACACAGGTGTTGAGCGAAACCACAGTGTTTTAGGCAAAAGTTCCACAAATGGAAATAATCACAAACACACACGTAATCATCACAACCACTAACGCACAAACAATCACGGACAAAACAGAAATGAAAGCCAGAGGGTTAAATAGGGAACATGATGGGGGAATTGAAACCAGGTGTATAATACAGACAAAACAAAACGAAACTGAAAAATGGATCGATGGTGACAGAAAGCCGGTGACGTCGACCCCCGAACACCACCCGAACAAGGAGAAGGGCCGACTTCGGCGGAATTAATTTATTGTATTGATGTTTAAAGATTTGATTAATCTAAATTGTTATTCAATTAGGCTTTTCTGGGTAGAATTCCCCTCAAGCTGCTAGTTAAATGTCACTAGAAATATGAGATAATGTCACGTTCCTGACCTTGTTTTCCTTTTGTATAGTTGTGTTTAGTGGGTCAGGACGTGAGCTGGGTGGGCAGTCTGTGTTGTTTGTTCTATGTTAAGTGTCAGGTTTAATTGACCTTGTATGGCTCTCAATCAGAGGCAGGTGTTTTACGTTTTCCTCTGATTGAGAACCATATATAGGTAGGTTGTTTCTCATTGTTTGTTGTGGGTGGTTGTATCTCGTGTCTGTATGTCTACCACACGGGACTGTTTCGTTTGTGTTTCCTGTAGTCGGTTCCTGTTCGTGCGTTCTTCGTTTATTGTAAGTTCTCAAGTCCAGGTCTGTCTACATCGTTTATTTGTTTTGGTAATTTGTTAAAGTGTTTTCGTGTTTCGTCTATTCGTTTAAATAAATCATTATGTCATATAACAACGCTGCGCTTTGGTCCAATCCCTACTCCTCCTCTTTGGACGAAGAGGAGGAGAACAACCGTTACAGATAAGCTGTTCCCCAATTCAATAATATTATCTTCAGTACTGCAACGGAGAGATAAAATAAATATTCAGTCCAAGATGGCGGTAAGATCTCTTGTTGAGATGTTACTAAATATTTGGTCGTACACGTTTGAATTTATCCCTCATGAAATTTTAGGTAATAACAATAACAATAATATGATGATGACATTGTACTTTACTTTTATGGTGTCAAATAGTTTCTTGACATACATATCTATGACAGCTATTTTGCTCTCAAATGTAAGAACTTTTGTATTTGATACAGGTCTACACCAAAGGCCCTGCTAATATCATGTACTTAGGTCTTCATTTCAGAATCCCTGAAAAATAAATTCCACCTACAACAGCATGCTTCTCTTAGAACTCCAGTACTCAAGTATGCTGTGAGCCTGTTACTGTGAAGTGAGGGCAGTATATCTCCCAGCCAGAGATGAAAAGAGGATTTATTCATCTCAAGGTCAGAGTCAACTCCTCTGACAACCGTCCTTTTATAATGTGCCAGGAGAAAAATATGCCCAGACATACTGAGCCTGTGTTCCCGAAAGGCAACATATTCTCACTATTGTTGACCAGAGCCCTTGTCAAAATTAGTGTACTATACAGGGAACAAAAGTAGTGCACTACTGTGTGTAGGGAATAGGGTGCCATTGGGACACCCCCACTGAGTAGACCATAGGGCACTTCCGCTTTCACCTCAAAGAGGGTCTTAACTCATTCAGCATGAAAATAGGTCGTTTTAGCCCACTCATTCCCTTCAATAATTTAAATAAAAAACAGAAACTATGAGGGTATGTTGTGTCAAAAAATGAATAATGTAAATGCATGCACACCCACACAGACACACAGACACACAGACACACACACACACACACACACACACACACACACACACACACACACACACACACACACACACACACACACACACACACACACACACACACACACACACACACACACACACACACACACATACACAGTTCAAAATGTTTCAGAGACTATGCGGTGTTTCAGAGACGATGCGGTGTTTCAGAGACTACGTATCATAAAACAATGGTACTGGCCTCCACAGAAAAATATGCAATCAAAAGGGATTTTTCAAACGTCCTACTATTTCACCAACCTTCTCACGGATCCAGAAGTCTACATAATTGTCAATAGACGAGTTTCCTGTCAAACAAATGGTTATATAATTTGATGCAGTACACGGTAGCAGGTTTCATTACATTCACATGGTTTGCATTTGCTTTCTTGCAAACCACATTGCAAGTCCAGCTAGGCCTGTTCTTAACTATGTAGACACTGTAGACAGATCTCACAAGCTATTTTATGATTTCAATGTTTGTTAGAGGTCATAGATTGTAGGCAGCAGAGTAACGTGGGGTAACTAGGCCCCAGAGGTAACTGCATCCCCCCTGTAATTCTCACAGAAACCACTTTATCTCACCAATTTTTCTCCCAACACTTTCCCTGGCTGCCACTACTCTTGCTCAACTGAAATGTTATCTCTCTTATCGAAAATGTTTAAGTCACTTTAACAAAACGATTCTGAGGTAAATTGGTCTAACATTTCGTCATTTAGAAAAAGTTATATTTAAGCTAATTAAATGACATCTATAAAGTGTATATATATCTATTCCATTAGGCGAGCCTAAAGATACATAATCGACTATGTTGGGGATAACTGGCCCCACCTTCAGAAAGTATTCATACACCTTGACTTATTCCACATTTTGTTGTGTTACAGCCTGAATTCAAAAATGGATTCAATAGATATTTTTGCTCACCTCTTGGTTCAAGATCTGCCCTCAATTTCCTATCGTTCACTTGTTTTATAAATAACACATCCATTCCAGATTTAAAAATGTTTAGAATAGATATTTTCTTAAAAGTAAAGTACACTGTATGTGTGCGAATGTTTCCAATGGTATTTTGCCACCATACGCAGCTGATTCCAATCACTGGGATCATTTAATACAGTAAGTGGAATGCACATCATTATTTTCAAACCTCCATTTACCCCAGTAGCCAACATTTACGATTTCACTTAAAAAGTGAAGGCTGAAGAATTTAAGAGGACGATGGAGATGACTCTGTACCATAACATTGTTTCACGTCACACCACAGACTTGAGACAAATGTTAAGGTTAGGTTTCCATGGAAATACTCCAGCTGAACAATATTGTACAATACAAGTGTAGGACACATGTTACATTGTAGAGGCTTCATTTCTCCAATAACAGTGTGTGACTGACAATATACAATAAGAATAAGGGTCCCAAATGGCACCCTATTCCCTGTAGTGGACAACTTTTGACCAGAGCCCTATAGATCCTGGTCAAAAGTAGGGCACTATTAAAGAGTATAGGGTGCCTTTGGGATGTAGTTTGCATGTGAATCAATGATGTGGCACTGACTGCTCCCTGTTGCTACATGATAACAGGTCTACTGGTTACGGTTTGGGAATTCCATATTCAATATTGAGCCCGGGTACCAGTTCCACACCACCTTTTGATTTTGAAAAGGCCTTTGACACTCTCCACCGAATATCCCTGTGGAAAATACTTCACCACTATGGAATCCCTCCCAAAACAGTCAACGTCATCAAGACCTTGTAAACCGATTTCCACTGTCAGGTTGTCTGTAAGAGACATGTAACCAACAGTTTCGGGAATCAACACTGGAGTTAAACAAGGATGCATCCTCTCCTCCACCCTGGTCATTAACGCCGGCTTATGACACAGACCCTGACAAACGGAAAAAGTGGCATCAGATGGACACTACCCTCAACTCTGGAAGATCTGGATAATACAGATGACATCACCCGGCTCTCCAGCAGACAATCTGACATGCGAGGAAATGTTGACAAGCTCACAAACACGTCCCTACAAATTGGTTGGAAAATCAATGCAAAGGAAACTAAGCTCACGAGGAAAGACCACAAGACACGCACGCTCATTAACATAAACGGAGAAGCGGTGGAGGAAGTTCAAGAATTCCTCTACCGAGGCAGCGAGGTCCTTAATGGCGGAGATTCGGAAAAGGACGCCAACACCCGGATCATAAAAGCAACCTACACTTTTGACATGTTAAAAAAACCACATGGAAATCAAACAACTCGATATCAAAAGCAAACTCATCCTGTTCAATAGTAATGTCCTCGGTGTGCTCCTGTACAACTATGAATGTGGGAGGCGAACATCCAGACTGTCTAGAAAACTCGAGACTTTCCAAAACAAGTGTCTCCGGAAAGATACTTGGCATTTACTGGCCAAACAGGATATCAAACGAAGAGTTACACCGAAAGACAGCATCACAAAAACCCCAAACAATGACAAGAAGGAGGCGGCTAGGGCGTGTATGCTGAATGAATGAGCCTGCGCTCCCAAAGACAGCCCGTCACTGGACAGCAGATGGAAAAAGGATGCGTGGCTGCCCAAAAGAAACCTGGCAAAAAGCTGTGGAGAAGCAGATGAAGGACAGGGGCCTGTCGTGGAAAATCATCCCCAAAAAAGGCAGAAGATCAGCAGCAGTGGCTCTCTCTCGTTGGAAGCCTTATGTTCAACGTGGGAACGAAGAGGACTAACTTAACTGACTAACAAAAAAACATTGATTCAAATATTTTGTTGAAATTCTATGTTACAGCAAGCAACGTGTATCATGATGTATGTGTGCTGCAGGGAGCAGTGCTCTCACTTCTCTTCTCCACTTCTCTAGGACCCATGGCTAAGACTTCCTGTACAGCTCACTCACTTGCCTACATACGGTTGTTGTAACTTGAAGCTTTATATAGCCGTTTATGTCAATTTATGTCATTTTGTCTGTCTTTGCCCTGTTCTGAAGCACGATGCACTGAAACGTTGGAATCCGAATGTGTTATAGCCGATTAGCGATGGAGACCAGTAATGTGACCAGTTAACACATGTTTGTGTCTCATATAGTCGACTGGATGTCCTGTGTGGCTCAGTTAGTAGATCATGGTGCTTGCAACGGCATGGGTAGTGGGTTCAATTCCCACTGGGGCCACACATTCAATTCACACTGGGGCCACACATTCATTTCACACTGGGGCCACACATTCATTTCACACTGGGGCCACACATTCATTTCACACTGGGGCCACACATTCATTTCACACTGGGGCCACACATTCATTTTACACTGGGGCCACACATTCAATTCACACTGGGGCCACACATTAAATTCACACTGGGGCCACACATTTAACAATTATGCATGACTATAATTTGATTTACAGTATATTATGTCACTTTCAAATAAATTGTTGCTGTAAGTTCCTAAAAACACAAAATAAAGTAAAGGCAATTACGCCTACATAATTAATCACAGGGACCCAGCGAGTAAAAATGACAAAGTTCAGTGATGGTTGGAAAAGGCAGTCATGGGAGAATGTATTAATTCATCTGTAATGAAGTTGTTTTGAACTTTTTTACAGTTGATGGTTTTCTCAGTCCATCACGGTTTGTTTGTCATTGTTTTTCAGCTGGAAGCTAAAAGAGACTCATTTGTGGAAACAGTTTAATGACAGGGGGAAAGAGTGCAATGTGGTCGAGTTACAGTACATTTGTAATCCTTTTAATAATGACTATTCATTAGCATTCATTGGCAAATAAGGTTTGTATTTTCACAGTGTTGCTTTTTACTGCTGTTACGCACAACCCAAATGATTCATTGATCCATGGAGGTAAAATATCAATGTTGCTTGTTTGCCGAAGGAGGATTTTGAATTGGTAGGATGGATTAAATCTATTTTTATTCATACTTGTCCTCCTGGACCCTTGTGGATGTTGATTTTCTGAGTGAATATTTTTCTCTTGTTGCCTCAATGAATAAAAAAAGCATAAAATAACTTAAACCAATCTCAAGAGACCCAGGAGGGTTCAATTCTAGTTGAGCTATAAAAAGTCACATTTGTTAATAATGTGAGTTGAGGGAAAACCACATAAAGAAAAATGTGGCTATTTTCTGTTAATGGTTTTCATTTTACCTTCATTGAATGGATTTACACCAAAACACAATCACCTAAACACATACACACACACACACACACACACACACACACACACACACACACACACACACAAAACATGTCCATTTACTTTAGGGTCACCTAGAATTTGGCTCGCATAGATTTCCAAAAAGTCCACATATCGCCTTTCAGTCCAGGCCTCCTAGGTTGTAGACAACCACACAAATAGAACGTAATTCATTTTTATGCCATTTTATTTATATGGCTACATCTTACTGCTACCTTTTTTTAAAGTATATTTTAAGGTATTCCTTTGGTTTTATTGAACACATAGTGAGAGGATGACAATGCTGAAAGACGAACAGAGGTTGTGTCAAAGGACAGTTTGGAACCTAAGCTTACACTGAATGCATGTGTACCGGTGGCTGCAGCATTACCGCAAGACCCTCAAGGGCACCTCCTGCTGCCTTTTGTCCAGTTCCCGTATGGTCCCCACACTCGAGTACCACCCCGTGCTGAGTGGACGAACAATGATGAAGCTCTAAAACCTGCGTGAATCTGTTGGGAGGACAATGACGGTGTAGGATCGGTGCATCCAACTGTGAGATGACATCCTGTGGGTGTTTGTTCATCTACCTACAAACATAGGCTGTTTCCCCACAGACAGAAGTCGTTTCCCCACAGACATAAGTCGTTTCCCCACAGACATAAGTCGTTTCCCCACAGACATAAGTCGTTTCCCCACAGACATAAGTCGTTTCCCCACAGACATAAGTCGTTTCCCCACAGACATAAGTCGTTTCCCCACAGACATAAGTCGTTTCCCCACAGACATAAGTCGTTTCCCCACAGACATAAGTCGTTTCCCCACAGACAGAAGTCGTTTCCCCACAGACATAAGTCGTTTCCCCACAGACATAAGTCGTTTCCCCACAGACAGAAGTCGTTTCCCCACAGACAGAAGTCGTTTCCCCACAGACATAAGTCGTTTCCCCACAGACATAAGTCGTTTCCCCACAGACATAAGTCGTTTCCCCACAGACATAAGTCGTTTCCCCACAGACATAAGTCGTTTCCCCACAGACATAAGTCGTTTCCCCACAGACATAAGTCGTTTCCCCACATACCTGGGTTCAAATACTATTTCAATTCTTTCAAATCCTTTATCTGTGCTTGATTAAACTGCTTGCCTGGCTTAATGGACCAATAGAATAGTCCCAAAATAGTCAACCCCGGCCAGATCGCACTCCAGGCAGGCTAGAGCAAATGCTTAAAGAATTTAAAAGATTTCAAAAATGAATTTAACCCAGGTCTGTTTCCCTTCTCCCTCCGTCTCTCTCTCTCTCTCTCTATCTTAGCCTCGATCATGCCATGCAAATTAGTGTAGCAGCGAGTCAGGATAATTTGTTTACTGGAAGATGGAGGAAATCAAATTTCACGATAGCCGGTGACACAGTAGGCTATTGCTTGAAGACAGAAAAATATATTGTTCTAAATCTAAGCCAGCCCAAATTCAATGACATTTTTTGAATGAGGAGCAAGATAGGCCTGCTTCACTACAGTAGTTGTTTATAAAATAGGCTTCCATAAAATACACAACAGTGAGTTGCAGAATTACTGACGCGACAGAGTCAAATTTGTTTCAAACCAGCATTGGGTCAATTCCATTTAAATGTAGCCAATCCAGTTGGTCGACTGAAATACCCCGTTTGTAAACATTGTGTATGTAAAATGCATGGACTCATGGACGCTCAGTGTGTGGTTGGGATTATGTTAGCTGAAAGACGCTTCGTTATTTTGATGTCCCGGACCCACTGTGGTCAACACCGAGCCTAGAGAAGAGCAGGCTACACCTCTGCCAGTGCCCACGCGCACACAGGCACCCACGTACACACACATGTGGGCGCAGACACATACACACGTACCATTCAAACACAGAGCCAGTAGACTCATCGAACTGACACGTGCACATCACGCACCTCTCTCTCTCTCTCTCTCGCTCTGAATACATCACTCCCAAATGAGCCTCGCAATTATGTGTGTGATGGGGACTAAAAAAACCTGTCTGCCTCATTTGCATGTACAGCTGGGCGGAAGGTTGAAACAGATTTTTCATGTATCCCTCTTTTGCGCAGCGGTGGCTCAGCCGTGAATCACAAGCATTGGGTAGAAAGAAGTTTACCTCCAAGTCCATCCATTTAGTCTTGTTTCATTTTTCAGCACACTGCTTTATTGGAGGGGAGAGAAGAGGGAGAGAAAGAAAAAGAGAGAGGGGGGGAGAAGAGAGTAAGAGGCAGCTGCACCTATTGATCGTCAACAGCGTTCAGCATAATGGGTGTTACAGTTTTTTCCAACCGCTTACACACGTTTTTCAAAACTCCTTTTTTCAAAACTCCTTTTTTCAAAACTCTACACACAATTCCCAAAAACTGCACACACAAACTGCAAAATGCCTCACATCTCCTTCAAAATGTAACACTGCATTCAAAATGCCATAAACACATGTCAGAATGAAGCATTTGCATCAAATGGCAAACACTGCTTTCATAATAGTACATGTTTGGATATACCATGTAAACACTGTTGTTCTAAATCTAAAGCTCTTTGGTCTTTCATAGCCTCATATCTACATTTCAATACAATGTTCTACAGTGAAAGTAATCTGCTGAGAGGGGTAACAAGTACACTGTAAACACCAATGCAATGTAGAAACAGAACATATTTATTAGGCCAACCATTACTGTTGTATACAGTAGCATACAACAAAACCATAAACATATGTAAACCAAAAGTATATTCTTTAGAATACAGTAAAGAACACAATTGTGTTTGTGGGGTCCCGGGGGGGCAGTCCAGGAATTGGTAGGGGGGGGGGGGGCAGTCACCAGTGCTAAGCTACGCTTCATCTCTTCTCCGGCCTGGGTCTGGCCACAATACTTTGTTCACATCACAAGATACGTTTTCTCTTGCCAAACATCGAGAGAAGTATGTCCTAGCATGGAGTATCCAACCTTGGACAGAGGCAACCTCTATGTCCCCACATGCGTCCTCCATTGCCTGGAGAAGCGGCATGCGGGCATAGGGTTGGCGATCATACACTTTCCAGCGCCAGGCTGAGAAGAATTCCTCTATGGGATTTAGAAAAGGTGAATATGGGGGTAGGTAAAAAAAACTACAAATTGTGGATGGGTGGCAAACCAGTTTTGGACCAGAACAGCCCGGTGAAAACTAACATTGTCCCATAAAACCACAAATCTAGCAGGCTCCTGATCTGGATCAGGGACAAGCATTGTGTAAATTGCATCCAGAAAAGTGAGCATATGGCCGGTGTTGTACGGACCCAGTGTGGCATTGTGATGGAGGACCCCGTAATGAGTGATGGCAGCACACATAGTTATATTACCCCCACGCTGTCCAGGGACATTGATAATTGCCCTCTGTCCTATTACATTTCTTCCGCGGCGCCTGGTTTTCGTGAGGTTGAAGCCAACCTCATCCACATAAATAAATTCATGGCGAATTACATGGGCATCCAGCTCCAATACTCTCTGTAACAGACAAAAGGATATACCGATGAGTAAATATGGTATGTCTGAAGTACTGGAAGTAGTGTTGCATACATACCTCTACAAAGGCATGTCGCATATTCTTGACTCTGTCAGAGTTTCTCTCAAATGGCACCTTGTAAAGTTGTTTCATCGTCACTCGGTGCTGTTGGAGGATGCGTTGTATGGTCGACAGGCTTACAGCATTGATGTTGTTAAATATGGTGTCATTATTCAAGATATGCTCTCTTATCTCTCGAATCCTAATTGCATTGTTGGCCAAAACCATATTTATAATTTCTGTCTCTTGTACATCTGTGAACAAGTATCCTCGTCCTCCATGATGTCTTTGCCTTTCCACTATGTACAGAATTCAAACACAGTCTGTGTTCAGCATAGGAACTGTAAACAATGTACCAAAAAATGTAGTACAGCATGATAACCAACCTCATTCATTCAATGCAGTGCAGTAAATGGATGGCTTAGAGTTACAAATGTTTATGCAATACTATGCAGTCATACGTATTTTACA
Organism: Salvelinus fontinalis; assembly: GCF_029448725.1. Taxonomy (NCBI): domain Eukaryota; kingdom Metazoa; phylum Chordata; class Actinopteri; order Salmoniformes; family Salmonidae; genus Salvelinus; species Salvelinus fontinalis. Next base: position 28,440,390 of record NC_074704.1, on the reverse strand, counting down.
GTACATTACTGTAATGCTAAAATAGTCATTCGATAGTTGCATACCTGTTCTCATTTCGGAAGGTTCAAATTATGGACGCCACTGTAAATCGACTCAAGTTGGGCTGGACTCTCAGTCCAGCCTCTCTCATGGTCAAACCGTGGTTGATCACATGATCAACAAGTGTTGCCCTAATCTCATCAGAGATGGCTCTCCTTCCTTCTCTTCTTTGCCCTCATCCTCTTATTCCTCTTCCTCTCCCTCCTACTCCTCTTGCTCTCTGTCCATTGTTGGCATCCATTGTTCAAAACAGGTAATCTGACCTTTGACCTATTTATAGGCCTATACTACAGTAAAGCAGTGATTGGTTAGTGATCAGTTAAGCTATTAGTGTTTGCACATGTGAGGAGTGTGTGTGTGACCTGGTGAATAAGTGTAGCATTTTGATTGCTTGTGTTTTGAAAAGGAAAGCAAGTCACTTCCTGTTAGATTTGTGTGTTTTAGGTAGAGAATTGTGTGTAGTGTTTTGAAAAAAGTGTTTTTTGCAATTGACAACTGAGTCAAAGGCTGAGAAATAGCTTATGGTTTTGGCTTTTTGGTGTGTAGTTTCGCACTTTGAGTGAGAGGTTTCAAAAATCGTGTGACATGAAAAGATTTTGTGTGTAAGCGGTTGGGAAAAACGGTAATGTGAGAGTTTGTGAGAGACGAGGTGCCGTGGTTGGTGTGCCTGTCGGAGCGGGGACATGTGAACCGCAGCCGTCGTGTGCTAAATGATGCCATATGCCAGGCCCTCCGCCAGTCCCCTTGAGGTAAACACGGACAAACTCATGCTAAATTGTCCTCACGCTGGCAAAGCATCAGATTCAGATCTCTTACAGTTAGGAATGAACTGTGGCGAGAGTGAATGTCCGGCCCTGAAGGCGTATGACATTGAATGTCGATCAGCCTACACAGGCCGCAGCATGGCCATATAGAGGACAATAGATGTATTGATTAGACAGATTTTGATTTTATAATGGGATGCAATAATGTGCTATAACTTGATGGATGGATCAATCATTTGTCTTCTAAAATGTGAATCCTACACAGACAACAATAATATGGAAACAAAAACATTTGAGTGATTTTATAGATGAATGTTATGTCATGCTATGCAGAAACAGCCATCACACAATCAAATTGCATAATGGTACAAGTGTAGGTGAATGCACCAATTTGTAAGTCGCTCTGGATAAGAGCGTCTGCTAAATGACTTAAATGTAATGTAAATGTGAAGGTGGATGTCAGACATTTCCTCAAGTTTATCAGGTACAGCTCAATGCACTTCACATAGTGGTCTAATTTGAAGTCTAGACTATCAGTCCCCTCGGGTGAGAGAAAAAAGGCCAACTATGACCCATTTCAGGCCTTTCTCACTCTAATGAAACCACTATAAAATAGAGCATGAAATGGTCAATGGGGAAGAGACATGGTCAAAGGCGGAGAGACAGAAAATGGTCGAAGGGGGAGAGACAAAGAGGAAATTAGAGCCGAGTGGTTTTCAGATGCACTCGAGAGTCTTGTTCTTCTGTTCTTTCTGACAGCTATTTTGGTGCAATTCCCAATTAGCCTTGCTTATGGTGTTGTCAACTAGTGGGAGCAAGAGTTTGAGAAAGTTTGACAGTATGTGTGTGCGTGTGTGTGTGTGTGTGTGTGGTGTGACCAAAGCAAACAAAAGTCATAGCAATTTATTATTTCTGCTATAGGGCTTACAAATAAGTACCTCTTCTGAGAAAGTTTGACGATAAGTGTGTGTGTGTTGTTATTTCCACTATAGGGCATACAAATGAGTCGTTTATGTACCTCTTCTGGTGTCCAACAATGTGTTAATTTACTTTAATTTAAGTTAATTCACCTAGTTAAGAAGTCTAGACCTTGTCCGTCTCTGTCCAAAGTACCTTCCAACCTTCTACTTACTGCCCCACTCATGGTTCCTCTGTGCTCTCCTCTAGCTTGCTACCAGATCTGTTTGTGCTGTCACTGGAACTATAGGAGTTGGCAAGACAGCTCAAACAGATCTGGGAACAGACTAGTTCTCCTCCATACTGGGTCTGTTTTTGCTTCACTTGCTTTTGTTTGTTTTCTGGGCAACCTTGCTTGCTTGTCTTCTCTGTGGCAGACCTCAGCCTCTGTGTCAAATGGAGCCATAGCGCTGGGGTGCACATTGGTCCCTGACACTTAAAAAATAGGCTGACAGTTGGGCTCAAAGGCCCTTTGCTTTTCTCTCTCTGCTTTACTCTACACCTGCCAAGCTCCTCTCCGTAACACGCTCCTTTGCCCCCTCGAAAAACATTTTTTACCTGGAAGAGGTGACACGCCGACTGCATTATTAAAAAGGTGCGAGTGGTGTAACATACTCAATTCCTACACAGAGCAAATGAAAAAGAAGATTCACTGAACTGCTAGGATACCCAAAACATTTTTATATTAAGAAAATCTCAAGAGGAGTTTTGGTCATTCCCCTGCCTCACTTTGGCGAGCGTGTTACAATGTCTTCAGTTGATATGTACTAGACCATTGTGCCCCGATGATCAGCCTCTCCCCCCTTGTGTACTCCTGAATTGGCGCAGTCTGACTCACTGAGCGAGGCGCCAAAGGGCCGCTGGCAACCAAGTCCTCCTCAATGGAGTCCTTGTTTTGCTTTCTCGCCCGTTGCCCACTGCCAACTCTGCGCTGCCCAGAAGTTCCAGAGAAAGCAGCGGGATTATCCTCGACTACCGGAGCGTCTTTCTTGAGACGCGTCCGCCCAAAAAATGGATCAGATCAGCAACCCAAGGGAGGACTTCGGATATTCCAAGGCATCCCAGTTGGACAGTTAAGAGTGCAGTCAGTTAGGGGCCAATCATCTAAAATAACTTGTATGCATTCAGGACTTTGCTCAGCATTAGCTGTCATAAGCACCGGCAGTGCCAGTGGCTTTACCCCGGCGGAACTGAAGCACTGCCCGACAGCTCAAAACTGGCACCACGGGAGGCCCAAGATAGGAGCAGCCAATTTGGTCAGCCCCAAAGGTATACTGTACAGAGGCTGGCCTTGAACGTCGTCGGGAAGACGAACTAGCTGAAGGAACTGAATGAGCTTCCGTCTCCCAACTCAGTTGCAGCAGAAAGACCTTAAGGGTGTCATTAGAAAGTAATTTAGACAAATGAACCCACGATAATTTCCTTTTTTTTTCCCTGGGGAGCTTTATAATTCAATTAGACTTTGTTATTTATTACCCCCCTGACATTTAATGCTAATTTGAAAGGACCCCTGAGAAATATTTACAAGCACCCCATTAAGAGGGTCATGAATCTGGGCAACAACAGTGTTAAGGGCAGACATTTAGGTAGATGATGGAGTGTAACAGAACAGATTGAATGGCATTACCATGAACTCAAAGCCGTTGCTCCACCAAAGCTGTTGCTCCACTAAAACACTGAATATTCCCCCCAAACGAGATGAGCACAAATGACTCTGTGATTGACTACACTAGCTGGATTGTCTATGCGATAAGTCAAAACTTGAACAGTTTTCTGGAGGCCGAGTGGGTGGCTGGGGAAGATAAAAATCGATGAGGCTCTCATCCCTGTGAAGAAGTGCTCAGTGAAAGAGAAAGGCATGGATGAAGGAGGAGAAAGAGGGGGAGGAAGAGGTGAAGGGCAGCATGTGAGAGAGAGGAGGAGAGGTGAGAGAAAATGGACAAGAGGCACACTGCACCCCCTGAATCAGTTCCAGGAACTCCCAAACTCACACACACACACACCTCTGCTGAGAAGTTACCCCCGAAAACATCTATACTTGTCTTTCAACATTGTCCTCTGCATGAGCCATAGAAACCAATACATACTTCCATACATTACAATTGCACTCCGTACTCTCAATCTCAAGTCTCCAGAGTTCGATAAAACCAAAATATTCTTGTGCCGAGGGAGCTTGTTTAATCAATAAAACAATGATTGCTGTTGGAGGCAAAAAGAAAGTCCACTGAATATGGAATCAAATATGGTTTCTTAGAATAAAAGTAAACATTGTTCTGAATAGGATCCATGGCTGAATTGTCCAGCTAACAAAAGCCTCCACTGAGGCCACCAGTGTCAGTGAACAAGCACACACACAAATCCACACAGCGATGACGGTGGGCTCCAGACAAGAAAAGGCCAAGTATTTTGCCAAAGCCTTTGGTTTCCGCCTATCCGACAACACTCCCGTTGGGTGTGTGTGAATGAAGGCTTCATCTAATTCCCTGAGTCCCACTGTGCCCCCATGCGTGTTCTCTAATACGACCACCTTGGCATGCTCACAACTACAGGGGCTCAAGGTGCTTTGGTAACAATGAATACATTATTCAAATGTATTCAGTGATGACATTTAAAAAGTCTTCCCGTCCACAAATCCGCCCCCCCAAAAGAAACTCATCTCCCAACTGGATGCTTAATCTCTGTTAGTGTTGCGTTGTGTTGTTCGGAAGAGAGAACAGGTGGGAGAACAACACAGAACAGTAGCTGGAGTATTTATTGTGCTATAAATCTTTAATGCTCTTATTACAAGGCCCGATGCAATGATTATTTAAGAGACACACGGCTGGGATTCAGATGGCCGTGAGGTCTGACCTGAAAACAATAAAAAGGAAGAACGAGGCTATGAATATTGCAGAGAGAGTGTCCACGCGCGTCAAGTCTCTTCAGTCTAATGGCGGACATTGTTAAAAGGCTCTTTGCAATACAGCTAGTGGCATATTAAATATGCCAAATGCTTCAGGCAAATCATATTTTATTTGCTGTATATTGGCTTTCTGTTTAGCAATATCGAGAATGAAAATATTTTTAACACTGTAGTAGCCTGCAGGTAGGTTAAATGCATTACGAGGGTGTTACCAAATTATTTAGCTGAGAATAACAGCTAGGGCCCCAAAAAATGTAACTTGAGACTAGCCATGTCTCAGCACGAGGGTTGCAAGGCGATGACATATTACTGGAAATGTTCCAACTTTACCACTACACTATCAGAATTATTTTATAAAATGACATCTTGTGGCCTTTTTGTGTATTTAAGAGGATCACATGTGTCTAATCATATCTGGTCCTGTGTTTTTTTATTTCACCTTTATTTAACCAGGTAGGCCAGTTGAGAACAAGTTCTCATTTACAACTGCGACCTGGCCAAGATAAAGCAAAGCAGTGCGACATAAACAACAACACGGAGTTACACATGGGATAAACAAAAGTACAATCAATAACACAATATAAAAAGCTATATATACGCAAATGGAGTAAGGAGGTATGTAAAATAAATAGGCCAATAGTAGCGAAGTAATTACAATTTAGCAAATTAACACTGGAGTGATAGATATGCAGATGATGATGTGCAGGTAGAAATACTGGTGTGCAAAAGAGAAAAAAAGTAAATAAAAACAATATGAGGATGTGGTAGGTAGTTGGATGGGCTATTTACAGATGCGCTATATACAGCTGCAGCGATCGGTAAGCTGCTCAGATAGCTGATGCTAAAAGTTAGTGAGGGAAATCAAAGACTCTAACTTCAGCGACTTTTGCAATTCGTTCCAGTCATTGGCTGCAGAGAACTGGAAAGAAAGGCGGCCAAAGGAGTTGTTGGGGATGACCAGTGAGATATACCTGCTGGAGCGTGTGCTACGGGTGGGTGTTGTTATGGTGACCAGTGAGCTGAGATAAGGCGGAGTTTTACCTAGCAAAGACTTATAGATGACCTGGAGCCAGTGGGTCTGGCGATGAATATGTAGCGAGGGCCAGCTGACGAGAGCATACAGGTCGCAGTGTGGGTGGTATATGGGGCTTTGGTGACAAAACGGATGGCACTGTGATAGACTGCATCCAGCTTAGTGAGTAGAGTGTTGGAGGCTATTTTGTAAATGACATCGCCAAAGTCATAGGATGATTGGTTTTACGAGGGTATGTTTTGCAGCATGAGTGAAGGAGGCTTTGTTGCGAAATAGGAAGACAATTCTAGATTTCATTTTGGATTGGAGATGCTTAATATGAGTCTGGAAGGAGAGTTTACAGTTTAACCAGACACCTAGGTATTTGTAGTTGTCCACATATTCTAAGTCAGAACCGTCCAGAGTAGTGATGCTACTCGTGCGGGCGGGTGCGGGCAGCGATCGGTTGAAGAGCATGCATTTAGTTTTACTAGCGTTTAAGAGCAGTTGGAGGCCACAGAAGGACTGTTGTATGGCATTGAAGCTCGTCTGGAGGGTTGTTAACACAGTGTCCAAAGAAGGCCCAGAAGTATACAGAATGGTGTCGTCTGCGTAGAGGTGAATCAAAGAATCACCAGCAGCAAGAGCGACATCATTGATATATACAGAGAAAAGAATCAGCCTGAGAATTGAACCCTGTGGCACCCCCATAGAGACTGCCAGAGGTCCGGAAAACAGTCCCTCCAATTTGACACACTGAACTCTATCTGAGAAGTTGTTGGTGAACCAGTCGAGGCAGTCATTTGAGAAACCAAGGCTATTGAGTCTGCCGATAAGAATGTGGTGACTGACAGAGTCGACAGCCTTGGCCAGGTCAATGAAGACGGCTGCACAGTACTGTCTTTTATCGATGGCGGTTATGACATAGTTTAGAACCTTGAGTGTGGCTGAGGTGCACCCATGACCAGCTCGGAAACCAGATTGCATAGTGGAGAATGTACAGTGGGATTCGAAATGGTCGGTGATCTATTTGTTAACTTGGCTTTCAAAGATTTTAGAAAGGCAGGGCAGGATGGATATAGGTCTATAACAGTTTGGGTCTAGAGTGTCTCCCCCTTTGAAGAGGGGGATGACTGCGGCAGCTTCCAATCTTTAGGGATCTCAGACGATACGAAAGAGAGGTTGAACAAGCTAGTAATAGGGGTTGCAACAATTTCAGCTGATCATTTTAGAAAGAGATGGTCCGGATTGTCTAGCCAAGCTGATGTGTAGGGATCATGATGTGTAGTAGCTCTTTCAGATCGTCAGCTGTCGATTTGGGCGAAGGAGATGTGGGGGGTAGCAGCTAGCTAGGGCTTGGGAAAGTTGCTGCAGAGGATGCAGAGCTGTTGGCTAGTGTAGGGGTAGCCAGGAGGAAAGCATGGCCAGCCGTAGAGAAATGCTTATTGAAATTATCGATTATCGTGGATTTATCGGTGGTGACAGTGTTTCCTAGCCTCAGTGCAGTGGGCAGCTGGGAGGAGGTGCTCTTATTCTCCATGGACTTTACAGTGTCCCAGACCTTTTTGGATGCAGCTACAGGATGCAAATTTATGTTAGAAAAAGCTAGCCTTTGCTTTCCTAACTGACTGTGTGTATTGGTTCCTGACTTCCCTGAAAAGTTGCATATCGTGGGGACTATTCGATGCTAGTGCAGTACGCCACAGAATGTTTTTGTGCTGGTCGAGGGCAGTCAGGTCTGGAGTGAACCAAGGGCTATATCTGTTCTTAGTTCTACATTTTTTGAAAGGGGCATGCTTATTTAAAATGGTGAGGAAATTACTTTTAAAGAACAACCAGGCATCCTCTGCTGAAGGGATGAGGTCAATATCCTTCCAGGATACTCAGTTTTTTAGAAAGGCCTGTTCGCAGAAGAGTTTTAGGGAGCGTTTGACAGTGATGAGGGGTGGTCGTTTGACCACGGACCCATAACAGATGCAGGCAATGAGGCAGTGATCGCTGAGATCCTGATTGAAAACAGTAGAGGTGTATTTGGAGGGCAAGTTGGTCAGGATAATATCTATGGAGGGTGTCTATGTTTACGGATTTAGGGTTGTACCTGGTGGGTTCCTTGATGATTTGTGTGAGATTGAGGACATCTAGCTTAGATTGTAGGACGGCCGGGGTGTTAAGCATATCCAGTTTAGGTTTAGAACGAACTCTGAAGATAGATGGGGGGCAATCAATTCACATATGGTGTCCAGGGCACAGCTGGGAGCTGAGGGGGTCTATAACAGGTGGCAACAGTGAGAGATGTATTTCTGGAAAGATACATTTTTAAATTAGAAGCTCAAACTGTTTGGGCATAGACCTGGAAAGTATGACAGAACTTTGTAGGCTATCTCTACAATAGATTGCAACTCCTCCCCCTTTGGCAGTTCTATCTTGACAGTAAATGTTGTAGTTGGGGATGGAAATCTCAGAATTTTTGGTTGCCTTCCTAAGCCAGGATTCAGACACGGCAAGGACATCAGGGTTGGCGGAGTGTGCTAAAGCAGTGAGTAAAACAAACTTAGGGTGGAGGCTTCTGGTGTTAATATGCATGGAACCAAGGCTTTTACGGTTACAGAAGTCAACAAATGAGAGTGCCTGGGGACACACAGGGCCTGGGTTAACCTCTACATCACCTGATGAACAGAGGAGTAGGATGAGGGTACGGCTAAAGGCTATCAAAACTGGTCATCTAGTGTGTTGGGAACAGAGAATAAAAGGAGCAGATTTCTGTGCGTGGTAGGATAGATTCAGGGCATAATATACAGACGGGTATGGTAGGGTGCGGGTACAGTGGAGGTAAACCTAGGCATTGAGTGACGATAAGAGGTTGCATCTCTGGAGGCACTAGTTATGCTAGGTGAGGTCACCCCATGTATGGGAGGTGGGACAAAAGAGGTATCTGAGGCATGTTGAGTGGGGCCGGTTGAAGGCACATCAGACGGCATTACGTCAGCAGACCAGACGTGATGGATCGGCAGGGCTCCATGTCAACAAAAGGTCCAGGCCAATTGGGAAAAGAGGTATTGTAGCTGGAGTAATTTTGTTTGTTAGCCTGGAGATGCGCCTGGCTCGAGGCTAACTGTGCTAGCTTCAGGACAAGGGCATTAGGTAGCAGCTAGTTAGTTGCGATGATCCGATGCAAAGGTCCAGAGCTTACAGCAGGAATCCGGCGATGTAGTGGCTTCTAGTTGTGTTAGTGAAGAGTTCGGGAGGCATCAGCTGTGTAGTCGAGTGTTCATAGGGTCCACTGAGCAGGCCAGGAGATGGACCTGGCTCAAAAGCTAGCTTCGGGGCTGGGCCACTCAGTAGCATGTAGCTATCTCTGATGATCTGGAGTAATGGTGCAGTAATGGAGTAATCTGGAGTAATGGTGGAGATAAGCAGTCCAATATGCTCAGGGTTGATATCGTGCTGTGCAGACTGGCGGGTATTATCCAGGGTTAAAGCGGCTGGTGTCTGAGCTAGAGGTAAAGGCCGCTAGCAGTGGCTAACAATGACTAAATAGCTAGTAGCTAATTATCTGGTTAGCATCTGATGGCTAGCTGCTGATGGAGGTTCTAGCTATAAGGTCTAAAAAATAGCAGATCTGTATCACATTGGGTGAGGCGGGTTGCCGGAAGGTATATTTAATTTAAAAATGGAAAAAGAGGCTGAAATATATTAAAATATATACAAAAAAAGACTAAATTAACATGGGTCAACGACAAACACTGGCACGGCGTTCAGCCCGGCGCCATGGCCGGATCCGGGGTCTGGGCGGGGGCTACGACCTGCACCGGAGCCACCACCGCCACCGCCACTCCCCATTTGGTATCAGGTATTGCGGCCGGAGTCTGCACCTTTGGGGGGGGGGGGGGGGGGGGGGATACTGTCACGCCCTGACCATAGAGAGCCCTTGGTTCTCTATGGTGTAGTAGGTCAGGGCGTGGCTAGGGGGTGTTCTAGGTTATATATTTCTATGTTGGTGCTCTTGGTATGGTTCCCAATTAGAGGCAGCTGATGTTCGTCGTCTCTAATTGGGGATCATACTTAAAGGGTTCCTTGTTCCGACCTGCTTTGTGGGATATTGTTTTTGAGTGAGTGCATGTTGCACCTCGGTTTGTTTTAAGTTTCACTAAAAATAAAGATGTGGAACTCCAATCACGCTGCGCCTTGGTCTGTTTTTCCACACGATCGTGACAAAGACGTCTGCACTGCTACGCCATCTTGGAATTCGCTGTGTGGCCTTACCACATGTGAAATATATAGAACAACCAAAAAGGAGGCTTTTAAAATAAAGAATAGAATGACAAAGCTGTAAAACTTTATCCTAAATATAAAACTTCAACTTAGTGAACACCATTGATGTTAAATATGAGGGTTTTAGCATGAAATATCTGTTATTTGTTTGACTATGTCAATATGTCTTTGTTGTCAATGTTTTGTCGCCAAACTGGCAGCAGTTGTGAAAAAGTCAATGGTTGAAGAAGGACTTGCAAAGTTAATTGAAAATAAGGCCCTTTTCGATTATATGCTTTTTAACGAGGCTATTTAGTCTTGAAACATATCGCCTATCCACTAGAAAGTCATGGAAAATATGGACAAAGACATATAAAATTGAATACTATACTGAACAAAAATATAAACGCAACATGTAAAGTGTTGGTCCCATGTTTCATGAGCTGAAATAAAAGATCCCAGAAATGTTCCATTTGCACAACAAGCTTATTTCTCTCAAATGTTGTGCACAAATGAGTTTACATCCCTGTTAGTGAGCATTTCTCCTTTGCCAAGTTAATCCATCTACCTGACAGGTGTGGCATATCAAGAAGCTGATTAATTACCAAAATTACTAAAGATTACAGTAGCTTTGGTAAATTACTGGTATCTTTTGCAACAGTCTGTTTTCTTCTGTTCTGTGCGTACGGAACACAACCATGTTCTGCAGTGGGCAGACGCTAAAAGCAGACGCTAAGATAAGAGTCAGGCAAATAGAGGTTGATCTTAGATGACTCACTATGTCCCAGTAGTTATGACTCACACTGTATATGTGTTTGTATTTATTATGGATCCCCTTTAGCTGCCGTCAAGGCAGCAGCTACACTTCATGGGGTCCAGCAAAATCAAGGCAGTCATTTTAAAACATTACAATACATTCACAACAGGTTTCACAACACAATTAAGTGTGTGCCCTTAGGCCACTACTCGACTACCGAGCTGTGTACCAGTAGTTCTACCAAACAGCTTGTTGCATTCAACATGTCAATACCTCTCACAAATACAAGTAGGGATAAAGTCAATCTCTTCTCCACTTTGAGCCAGGAGAGATTGACATGCATATTATTAATGTTAGCTCTCTGTGTCCATCCAAGGGCCAGCCGTGCTGCCCTGTTCTAAGCCAATTGCAATTTTAAGGCCCTCTTTGTGGCCCCTGACCACACGACTGCACATTAGTCCAGGTGTGACAAAACTAGGGCCTGTAGGACCTGCCTTGTTGATAGTGCTGTTAAGCAGGCAGAGCAGCGCTTTATTATGGACAGACTTCTCCCCATCTTAGCTACTGTTGTATCAATATGTTTTGACCATGGCAGTTTACAATCCAGGGTTACTCCAAGCAGTTTAGTCACCTCAACTTGCTCAATTTCTACATTGTTCATTACAATATTTATTTGAGATTTCGGGTTTAGTGAATGATTTGTCCCAAATACGATGCTTTAAGTTTTTGAAATATTTAGGACTAACTTATACCTTGCCACCCATTCTGAAACTAACTACAGCTCTTTGTTAAGTGTTGCAGTCATTTCAGACGCTGTAGTAGCTGCCGTGTATAGTGTTGATTCATCTGCACACACAGACACAGACTAGACAGCTGCCCTGGGGAATTCCTGATTCTACCTGGATTATGTTGGAGAGGCTTCCATTAAAGAACACCCTCTGTGTTCTGTTAGACAGGTAACTCTTTATCCACACTATAGCAGGGGGGTGTAAAGCCATAACAAATACATTTTCCCAGCAGCGGACAATGATCGATAATGTACATTTCAGAGGCAGTCTGATATATCGTTACACAAACACGATGCAGACCTAGTTTTATCGCCACAGACTGGTTACTTTCACTATCTTTATTTCAATTCTATTTCATTGACACAAACAAGGACCATATATACAGTATATTGTGTTTATTTGCCTGGTCAAAATGTCTCGCGATGTCTGTGTGCCACATCTGCCAGTATTTGGATGCAAATTATGGATAATGAAGTGTCCTATTCTATACTATATTTAAATGTAGCCAACTATTTACGTTGAGAAGACAATGTACAATGTGCGCCAGTGTCCCAAGTCGGCTTCATGATTCTACGAGCAGGCCTGAGACATACAGTGCCCTGAGAATGTTTTCACACACCTTGACTTTTTCCACATTTTGTCGCGTTACAGCCTACATGTACAATGAATTCAATCGAGATTTTGTGTCACTGGCCTGCACACGATACCCTATAATGTCAAAGTAAAATTGTGTATTTAGAAATGCTGACAAATTCATTCCAAATGAAAAGAAGAAATGTTTTTGAGTGAAAAAAGTATTTACAATTGGCTCATTCATCCCCCTCCTCTCCCCTGTAACTATTCCCCAGGTCGTTGCTGCAAATGAGAACGTGTTCTCAGTCAACTTACCTGGTAAAATAACGGTAAAAAAAAACAAACAAAAAAAACCTTTTATTATGGCAAAGTTCGGGAGTCAAAATGTGCTTAACAAGTCACATAATAAGTTGCATGGATTCACTCTGTGTACAAAAATAGTGTTTAACTTGAACAGAGCTACCTCATCTCTTTACCCCACACGAACAATACATTTTAAGGTCTCTCAGACAAACAGGGAATTTCAAACACAGATTCAACTACAAAGACCAGGGAGGTTTCCTAATGCCACGCAAAGAAGGGCACCTATTAGTATAAATGACACTTTGGATGGTGTATCAATCACTACAAAGATACAGGCATGCTTACTAACTCAGTTTCCGGAGAGTAAGGAAAACGCTTCCACCATGAGGCCAATGGTGACTTTAAAACAGTTACAGCCTTTCATGGCTGTGATAGGAGAAAACTGAGGATGGATCAACAACATTGTAGTTACTCCACAATATTAACCTAAATGACAGTGAAAAGAAGGAAGCCTGTACAGAATAAAATATTTAAAAAACATGCATCCTGCTTGCAGTAAGGCACTAAAGTAAAACTGCAAAAAATGGTACAAAGAAATTAACTTTATGTCCTGAATACAAAGCGTTATGTTTTAGGCAAATCCAACACTACATCACTGTGTACCACTTTCAAATGTTCAAGCATGGTGGGGGCTGTATCATGTTATGGGTATGCTTGTCTCCGACAAGGACTAGGGAGTTTTAGGATGAAAAGAAACGTAATAGAGCAAAACACAGGCAACATCCTAGAGGAAAACCTGGTTCAGTCTGCTTTCCAAAAGACACTGGGAGACAAATTCACATTTCAGCAGGATAATATCCTAAAACACAAGACCAAATATACACTGGAGTTGCTTACCAAGACAACATTGAATGTTCCTAAATGGCCTAGTTACAGTTTTGACTTAAATTGGATTGAAAATCTATGGCGAGACCTCAAAATGTCTGTCAATGATAGCAATGATCAACAACTAACTTGACAGAGCTTGAATAATATTTGAAAGAATAATTTGCAAATATTGTACACTGAACAAAAATATCAATGAATACATACAACAATTTCAAAGATTTTACTGTGTTACAGTTCATATAAGGAAATCAGTCAATTTAAATACATTAATTAGGCCCTAATCTATGGATTTCACATGACTGGGAATAGATATGAATCTGTTCGCCACAGATACCTTTTAAAAAAAGGTAGGGGGGTGGATCATAAAACCAGTCAGTATCTTGTGTGACCACATTTTCCCTCATGCAGGGCAACACATCTCCTTCGCATAGAGTTGATCAGGCTGTTGAGTGTGGCCTGTGGAATGTTGTCCAAATCCTCTTCAATGGCTGTGCTGGATATTGGCGGGAACTGGAACACGCTGTCGTACACGTTTATCCACAGCATCCCAAACATGAGGGACAATGTCTGGTGAGTATGCAGGCCATGGAAGAACTGGGACATTTCCAGCTTCCAAGAATTGTGTACAGATCCTTACGACATGTGGCCGTGCATTATCATGCTGAAACATGAGGTGACGGCGGTGGATGAAGGGCACGACAATGAGTCTCAGGATCACGTCTCATATCTCTGTGTATTCAAATTGCCATCGATAAAATGAAATTGTGTTTGTTGTCCGCAGCTTATGCCTGCCAATACCACAACCCCACCACCACCATGGGGCACTCTGTTCACAACATAGACATTAAAAAACTGCTCGCCGACACAACACCATTCATGTGTCTGCCATCTCCCCGGTACAGTTGAATTCGTGATTCATCCACGAAGAGCACACTTCTGCATTGTGTCAGTGGCCATCAAAGGTAAGCATTTGCCCACTGACGTCGGTTACGACACCGAACTGCAGTCAGGTCAAGACACTGGTGAGGACAACGAGCATGCAGATGAGACGGTTTCTGACAGTTTGTGCAGAAATCCTTCTGTTGTGCAAACCCACAGCTTCATCAGCTGTCCGGGTGGCTCGTATCAGACCATCCCGCAGGTGAAGAAGCCTGATATGGAGGTCCTGGGCTGGCATGGTTACACATGGTCTGCGGTTGTGAGGCCGGCTGGACCTACTGCCAAAATCTCTAAAACATCAGAGGCGGCTTATGGTAGAGAAATTAACATTCAATTATCTGGCAACCGCTCTGGTGGACATTCCTGCAGTCAACATGCCAATTGCATGCTCCCTCAAAACTTGAGACATCTGTGGCATTGTGTTGTGTGACAAAACTGCACATTTTAGAGTCTCCTTTTATTGTCCCCAGCACAAGGTGCACCTGTGTAATGATCATGCTGTTTAATCAGCTTCTTGATATGCCACACCCGTCAGGCGGATGGGTTATCTTGGCGAAAGAGAAATACACACTAACAGGGATGTAAACAAATTAGTGCAAACATTTTTTTCAAATGTTTTTTTTGTGCGTATGGAACATATGGGATCTTTTCTTTCAGCTCATGAAACATGGGACCAACACTTTACATGTTGCGTTTATATTTTTGTTCAGTATACAATCTAGGTGTGCAAAGCTCTTAGACTTACCCAGAAAGACTAGCATCTGTAATCGCTGCAAAAGATGAATCTACTCAGGGGTCTGAATACTTACGTAAATGAGCTATTTCTGTACTTCATTTTCACAAAATTTGATAGAAAATTCTAAAAACATGTTTGCTTTCCCTTCCATTAATCCATTTTGAATTCAGGCTGTAACACAACAACATGTGCAATAAGTCAAGGGTTATGAAAACTGTATTTGTTATGAGCTGGTTAAATTACTTGGTATTCCGACATGAAGTTAAGTTATAACGTAAATCCTTGCATTAAATCCGTAAATCCCCCGTGATTCACTTTTGGTTGTGTTCTTTTCCAGTGCTGATCCTTTGCCTTTATAGAAAACAACATACCAATAGATTGAGCTCTACGTTTCAATTATCTCAATTGTTTTGAGGGTTTACATGGATAAACACAAGCAGCAGGAAACAGCACTTGCCATATCAACAAAATATAGGTGGACATTATAAAAGAAATTTAGGCGTCGAAGATGGTTGTTTGTCTAATGCGTGTCTTCCTCATGTGAGAGAATAAGGTCACGCACATTAGGTAGTTGGCATTTTGCCTTTGGCTAATGAGGCTATTAAAAGATATGAGCAGTCTCTTTGGATTATGATCAAACAGCTGGGAAGAAACGGGGAAAACAAGGGGGGAGAAACAAGCGGTAAACAGCTGCATATCAATATGTGCATCCCAAAAGGCCACCCTATTCCCTATATAGTGCAGTACTTTTGACTAGTGCCGATAGGGGGCCATAGGGCTCTTGTCAAAAGTAGTGCACTATATAGGGAATAGGGTGCGATTTGGGATGCATTTAATGCCTTCGTTCCCACTGCTGTTACAGGCTAAACGCTCCCTGGTCTTTACTTGCTCAAGAGCATATTGGCGTGTCTGAAAAACACTTCAGATATTACTGCGCCATGAGATTTTTTATTATTATTGTCAAATCTTTGGCCAAGTGAAAATGAGTGGAGAGGGTAACTGGAGGCTCATCAACTGCATCATGATTATCATATTTTATGACCATCTCTTTTTTATTTTTTTTATTTAACCTTTATTTAACCAGGTAGGCAAATTGAGAACACGTTCTCATTTACAATTGCGACCTGGCCAAGATAAAGCAAAGCAGTTCGACACATACAACAACACATAGTTACACATGGAGTAAAAACAAACATAGTCAATAATACAGTGAAAAAAAATAAGTCTATATACAATGTGAGCAAGTGAGGTGAGATAAGGGAGGTGAAGGCAAACAGATATATGTATAAATAAATAAAATATAAAAAGGCCATGGAGGCGAAGTGAGTACAACACAGCAAGTAAAATAAAAACTAAAAAACACTGGAATGGTTGGTTTGCATTGGAAGAAAGTGCAAAGTAGAGACAGAAATAATGGGGTGCAAAGGAGCAAAATAAATTAATAAATAAATACAGTAGGTAAAGAGGTAGTTGTTTGGGCTAAATTGTAGATGGGTTATGTTCAGGTGCAGTAATCTATGAGCTGCTCTGACAGCTGGTGCTTAAAGCTAGTGAGGGAGATAGGTGTTTCCAGTTTCAGAGATTTTTGTAGTTCGTTCCAGTCATTGGCAGCAGAGAACTGGAAGGAGAGGCGTCCAAAGGAAGAATTGGTTTTGGGGGTGACTAGAGATATACCTGCTGGAGCGCGTGCTACAGGTAGGTGCTGCTATGGTGACCAGCGAGCTGAGATAAGGGGGGACTTTACCTAGCAGGGTCTTGTAGATGACCTGGAACCAGTGGGTTTGGCGACGAGTATGAAGCGAGGGCCAGCCAACGAGAGTGTACAGGTCGCAGTGGTGGGTAGTATATGGGGCTTTGGTGACAAAACGGATGGCACTGTGATAGACTGCATCCAATTTATTGAGTAGGGTTTTGGAGGCTATTTTGTAAATGACATCACCGAAGTCGAGGATTGGTAGGATGGTCAGTTTTACAAGGGTATGTTTGGCAGCATGAGTAAAGGATGCTTTGTTGCGGAATAGGAAGCCAATTCTAGATTTGACTTTGGATTGGAGATGTTTGATGTGGGTCTGGAAGGAGAGTTTACAGTCTAACCAGACACCTAGGTATTTGTAGTTGTCCACATATTCTAAGTCAGAGCCGTCCAAAGTAGTGATGTTGGACAGGCGGGCAGGAGCAGGCAGCGATCGGTTGAAGAGCATGCATTTGGTTTTACTTGTATTTAAGAGCAGTTGGAGGCCACGGAAGGAGAGTTGTATGGCATTGAAGCTCGCCTGGAGGGTTGTTAACACAGTGTCAAAAGAAGGGCCAGAAGTATACAGAATAGTGTCGTCTGCGTAGAGGTGGATCAGAGAATCACCAGCAGCAAGAGCAACATCATTGATGTAAACAGAGAAGAGAGTCGGTCCAAGAATTGAACCCTGTGGCACCCCCATAGAGACTGCCAGAGGCCCGGACAACAGACCCTCCGATTTGACACACTGAACTCTATCAGAGAAGTAGTTGGTGAACCAGGCGAGGCAATCATTAGAGAAACCAAGGCTGTCGAGTCTGCCAATGAGGATGTGGTGATTGACAGAGTCAAAAGCCTTGGCCAGGTCAATGAATACGGCTGCACAGTATTGTTTCCTATCGATGGCGGTTACGATATCGTTTATGACCTTGAGCGTGGCTGAGGTGCACCCATGACCAGCTCTGAAACCAGATTGCATAGCGGAGAAGGTGTGGTGTGATTCGAAATGGTCGGTAATCTGTTTGTTGACTTGGCTTTCGAAGACCTTAGAAAGGCAGGGTAGGATAGATATAGGTCTGTAGCAGTTAGGGTCAAGGGTGTCCCCCCCTTTGAAGAGGGGGATAACCGCAGCTGCTTTCCAATCTTTGGGGATCTCAGACGACACGAAAGAGAGGTTGAAGAGGCTAGTAATAGGGGTGGCAACAATTTCAGCAGATAGTTTTAGAAAGAAAGGGTCCAGATTATCTAGCCCGGCTGATTTGTAAGGGTCCAGATTTTGCAGCTCATTAAGAACATCAGCTGACTGTATTTGGGAGAAAGAGAAATGGGGAAGGCTTGGGCGAGTAGCAGAGGGGAGGGCAGTGCTGTTGTCCGGGGTAGGGGTAGCCAGGTGGAAAGCATGGCCAGCCGTAGAAAAATGATTATTGAAATTCTCAATTATAGTGGATTTGTCAGTGGTGACAGTGTTTCCTATCTTCAGAGCGGTTGGAAGCTGGGAGGAGGTGTTCTTATTCTCCATGGACTTTACGGTGTCCCAGAACTTTTTTGAATTTGTGTTGCAGGAAGCAAATTTCTGCTTGAAAAAGCTAGCCTTGGCTGTTCTAACTGCCTGTGTATATTGGTTTCTGGCTTCCCTGAAAAGTTGCATATCACGGGGGCTGTTCGATGCTAATGCAGAACGCCATAGGATGTTTTTCTGATGGTTAAGGGCAGTCAGGTCAGGAGAGAACCAAGGGCTATATCTGTTCCTGGTTCTAAATTTCTTGAATGGGGCATGCTTATTCAAGATGGTGAGGAAGGCATTTAAAAAAAATGACCAGGCATCCTCTCCTGACGGGATGAGATCAATATCCTTCCAGGATATCCCGGCCAGGTCGATTAGGAAGGCCTGCTCGCTGAAGTGTTTCAGGGAGCGTTTGACAGTGATGAGTGGAGGTCGTTTGACCGCTGACCCATTACGGATGCAGGCAATGAGGCAGTGATCGCTGAGATCTTGGTTGAAAACAGCAGAGGTGTATTTGGAGGGCAAGTTTGTTAGGATGATATCTATGAGGGTACCCGTGTTTACGGAATTGGGGTGGTACCTGGTAGGTTCATTGATAATTTGTGTGAGATTGAGGGCATCAAGCTTAGATTGTAGGGTGGCTGGGGTGTTGAGCATGTTCAAATTTAGGTCGCCTAGCAGCACGAGCTCTGAAGATAGATGGGGGGCAATCAGTTCACATATAGTGTCCAGAGCACAGCTGGGGGCAGAGGGTGGTCTATAGCAGGCGGCAACGGTGAGAGACTTGTTTTTAGAGAGGTGGATTTTTAAAAGTAGAAGTTCAAATTGTTTGGGAACAGACCTGGATAGTATAACAGAACTCTGCAGGCAGTCTTTGCAGTAGATTGCAACACCGCCCCCTTTGGCCGTTCTATCTTGTCTGAAAATATTGTAATTGGGGATAAAAATGTCTGAATTTTTGGTGGTCTTTCTAAGCCAGGATTCAGACACGGCTAAAACATCCGGGTTGGTAGAGTGTGCTAAAGCAGTGAACAAAACAAACTTAGGGAGGAGGCTTCTAATGTTAACATGCATGAAGCCAAGGCTATTACGGTTACAGAAGTCATCAAAAGAGAGCGCCTGGGGAATAGGAGTGGAGCCAGGTACTGCAGGGCCTGGATTCACCTCTACATCACCAGAGGAACAGAGGAGAAGTAGGATAATGGTACGGCTAAAAGCTATGAGAATTGGTCGCCTAGAGCTACTAGAGCAGAGAGTAAAAGGAAGTTTCTGGGGGCGATAAAATAGTTTAAAGGAATAATGTACAGACAAAGGTATGGTAGGATGTGAATACAGTGGAGGTAAACCTAGGTATTGAGTGATGATGAGAGAGATCTTGTCTCTAGAAACATCATTGAAACCAGGTGATGTCATCGCATATGTGGGTGGTGGAACTGATAGGTTGGATATGGTATAGAGAGCAGGGCTAGAATCTCTACAGTGAAATAAGCCAATAAACACTAACCAGAACAGCAATGGACAAGGCATATTTACATTAAGGAGAGGCATGCTTAATCGAGTGATCAGTAAGGGTCCAGTGAGTAGAGGTTGGTTGGGGTCGTGGCGATCCAGACAGCTGGCCGGGTATATGGCTATCGGTAGCAGCATAGGATGGAGGTCTGTTTGTAGATACCTCGTGCGTTTCCGTCGGTAGGTTCCGTGTAGTGGGGTTTTGTTCAGATAGCAGCCGATAGGACAGCTAACGATTAGCGGGCCTCAGGTGAGCGTTCAGGTAACGTCAGGACGGATTTGCCGGTTGGATAAATCCCTCGGGCAGATAACGTCGGCAGTCAGTCGTGAAGGCCCGGTGGGGTTCCGTATCTGCAGCAGCAACAAAAGAAACGGGTCCGGATGGTGATGGAACTCCTCAGCTGGCTAGCTCCAGCATGATTTGAGTTTGCTCCGGGGTCGACGTAAGCCAATAGTCACACGGTATGCAGCTAGCTAGCTGCGAAATCAAGGTGCAAGTGTCCAGAGCCTGCAGTTGGAATCCGGGGAAACTGAGAGAAAAAAAGTCCCGGAATGCTCCGGTCCGAGTCGCGTTGCACAAAAGTGCCGGTAGATTATCGAGCTAAAGGAATAGCTGATGACCGCAAAACGTGGGCAGCTGAAACACCAACGCTAGCTAGCAAACCGGCTAATTTCGGGGCAGCTACAGATTAGCTTCTGGCTAGCTATCGGAGTAGCTTCTGGTTAGCTATCAGGCTAGCTTCTGAATTAGCCCCTGGCTATCTTCCACGATGGATTTTCAGATTGAGATAAATAATACTTAATGTAATTGGTGAAGCGGGTTGCAGGAAAGCTTTTGCAGGAAAGCTTTTGTAGTTGAGTTCTTGGATAATAAAATAAATAAAAGATATGTGAAGAAAAGGTGTAAATATATATATATATACAGGACACGACAAGACAATACGGAAAAGACGTCTGAACTGCTAAGCCAGTCCAGTTCTTCCTTTGTCTCTGTGGCCTTGGGCATTTTCACAATCAAATGTGTTAACGATTTTATTTTTATCCCCATTAGCTAGTTCTGCTGTGGTTCGACGCATAACGAAAAAGACATTACAGACAAAATACTTTACAATTTAGTTAAATGTAAAAACATTACCTGTAGTGTGCATCAGTGGAGGCTCTTCATAGAAGGAAGGGGAGAACCATCCTCCTCAGTGAATTTCATAAAAAAAAATGTAAAAGCTATCCTTTTTATATAAAACTATACTAAATATAATCACATCACCAAATAATTGATTAAAACACACTATTTTGCTAAGAAGGTCTACAGTAGCCTCAACAGCACTCTGTAAGGTAGCACTATGGAGTAGCTGGAGGACAACTAGCTTCCGTCCTCCTCTGGGTACATTGTCTTCAATAAAAAACCTAGGAAGCTCATGGTTCTCACCCCGTTTCATAGACTTATACAGCAATTATGACAACTTCCGGAGGACGTCCTCCAGCCTATCAGAGCTCTTGCAGCATGAACTGACATGTTGTTCATTGAATCAAAGGATCAGAGAATTAATCTAGTACTGAAAGCATAACCTATAGCTAGTTAGCACTGCAGTGTTTAAATGTGGTGGGTAGTTGACTCAAAGAGAAAGAAAGACAATAGTTGAACAGTTTTGAACAAATTAATATCTTCCAAAATGAAGGAGAAGAGAGAAATAGAGATAGAGAGAGATTGTCATTTTTTCCCCCAGTTTCACTTACTTAGCAAGCAAATGCAGCTAGCTAGCTTAGCATACTCAAACAGATGGATGTTATGTTAGCTAACTGGCTATGACTTTTAAACACAACACTGGAACTCTTCCAAGTCAAGCTTTTGGTATTACTAATTTAATGCCACCGGGGACCACTGCTTACTGACTGTACACTACTGTTAAAGCATGATTGTATGGGGTTTACTAACGCATTAGTTATATTAGCTATGCTGACTATGACATTACTTTACCTAATATGCGATAAGAAACACAACGTGGCTGTTATGAAAGTGAACTGTGTTTACGTGTGAACGGAAACAAACAGAACAAAACAGGGATAAACATACGTATATTTGTCCAATAGAAACTCGTGTTTGCAACTGTTTACACCCTATACAGTGCCTTCAGAAAGTATTCAGACCCCTTGACTTTTTCCACATTTTGCTAGGTTACAGCCTTATTCTTATTTAAAGCAAAAACAGGATTTTAGACATTTTCGCTAATTTCTTGAAAACAAAAAAACGGAAATATTACATTTACATAAGTATTCACACCCTTTAGAGAAGCACCTTTGGCAGTGATTACAACCTCAAGTCTTCTTGGGTGTGACGCTACAAGCTTGGCACAGCTGTATTTGTGGAGTTTCTCCCATTCTTCTCTGCAGATCCTCTCAAGCTCTGTCAGGTTGGATGGGGAGTGTGTTTGCACAGGTATTTTCAGGTATCTCCAGAGATGTTTGATTGAGTTCGTCCGGGCTCTGGCTGGGCCACTCAAGGACATTCAGAGACTTGTCCCGAAGTCACTCCTGCATTGTCTTGGCTGTGTGTTTAGGGTTGTTGTCCTGTTGGAAGGTGAACCTTTGCCCCAGTCTGAGGTCCTGAGCGTTCTGGAGCAGGTTTTCATCAAGGATCTCTCTGTACTTTGCCTCGATCCTGACTAGTCTCCCAGTCCTTCCCGCTGAAAAATATCCCCACAGCATGAAGCTGCCCCCACCATGCTTCATCGTATGGATGGTGCCAGGTTTCCTCCAGAGGTGACAGTAGGCATTCAGGCCAAAGAGTTCAATATTGGTTGCATCAAACTTGAGAATCTTGTTTCTCATGTTTCTGAGTCTTTAGGTGTCGTTTGGCAAACTCCAAGCGGGCTGTCATGTGTCTTTTACTGAGGAGTGGCCATGAAGGCCTGATTGGTGGAGTGCTGCAGAGATGGTCGTCCCTCTGGAAGGTTCTACCATCTCCACAGAGGAACTCTAGAGCTGTCAGATTGACGATCGGGTTCTTGGTCATCTCCCTGACCAAGGTCCTTCTCCCCGATTGCTCAGTTTGGCCGGGCAGCCAGCTCTAGGTGGTTCCAACCTTCTGCCATATAATAATGATGGAGGCCACTGTGTGCTTGGGGAGCTTCAATGCTGCAGAAGTTTTTTGGTACTCTTCCCCAGATCTGTGCCTCGACACAATCCTGTCTCGGCGCTGTACAGACAATTCCTTCAACCTCATGGCTTGGTTTTTGCTCTGACATACACAACTATGGGACCTTATATAGACAGGTGTGTGCCTTTCCAAATCATGTTCAATCAATTGAGTTTACCACAGGTTGACTCCAATCAAGTTGTAGAAACATCTCACGGATGTACAACGGAAACAGGATGCACCTGAGCTCAATTTCGAGTCTCATAGCAAAGGGTACGAATACGTATGTAAATAGGGTATTTCAGTTTTTTATTTGTAATAAATGTGCAAAAATGTCTAAAAACCTGTTTTCGCTTTGTCGTTATGGGGTATTGTGCATAGATTGCTGAGGATTTTTAATGATGTCATCCATTTTCTAATAAGGCTGTAACAAAATGTGTAAAGTCAAGGGGTCTGAATACTTTCCGAAGGCACTGTATCAGCTAGATGCAGGCAAGAGTGTGCAAGGCAGTATTGAATGTCACTGTCTGTCCATGTGTCCCTGTCTGTCACCTTAAATTTGTTTCTCGACCTGTGTACAGCTGCGTTGTAAACTTTTATTCATAGGCTAGGTTGTAGCAACCTCATGATGGTTATAGGGAAAATGTGAGTATCATGTAGCAGCCTAAACCTATAGCTGTTACACTGAACTGGGGGAATGGAATATGAATGAGAGTCATCCAATATGCTGTAATATAAATAAGGCCATGCTCCTGAAAAAAAAAAGTGTCCTCCCTCATCTTAAACGGCACTGACCGCCACTGATCTGCAACTATCAGATACACATAGATGTCAATCCATACACACAAGTAGGTCACGTCTGAAGAGAGCTTAAATTAGAAGTAGTAGTAATAAACTCAGCAAAAAAAGAAACGTCCTCTCACTGTCAACTGCGTTTATTTTCAGCAAACTTAACATGTGTGAATATTTGTATGAACATAACAAGATTCCGCAACTGAGACATAAACTGAACAGGTTCCACAGACATGTGACTAACTGAATTGGAACAATGTGTCCCTGAACAAAGGTGGGGTCAAAATCAAAAGTTAAAGTCAATGCAGCTGGTGGCCACACCAGATACTAAGTACTGCAGTGCATCTCCTCCTCATGGACTGTACCAGATTTGCCAGTTTCTGCTCTGAGATTTTACCCCACTCTTCCACCAAGGCACCTGCAAGTTCCCGGACATTTCTGGGGGGAATGGCCCTAGCCCTCACCATCCAATACAATAGGTCCCAGACGTGCTCAAGGGAATTGAGATCCGGGCTCTTCGCTGGCCATGGCAGAACATTGACATTCCTGTCTTGCAGGAAATCATGCACAAAACAAGCAGTATGGCTGGTGGCATTGTCATGCTGGAGGGTCATGTCAGGATAAGCCTGCAGGAAGGGTACCACATGAGGGAGGATGTTGTCTTCTCTGCAACACACAGCGTTGAGATTGCCTGCAATGACAACAAGCTCAGTCCGATGATGCTGTGACACACTGCCCCAGACCATGACAGAGCCTCCACCTCCAAATCGATCTTGCTCCAGGCCTGTGCCTCGGTGTAACGCTCATTCCTTCGACGATAAACGCAAATCCGACCATCACCCTTGGTGAGACAAAACCGCGACTCATCAGTGAAGAGCACTTTTTGCTAGTCCTGTCTGGTCCAGCGACGGTGGGTTTGTGTCCATAGGCAACGTTGTTGCCGGTGATGTCTGGTGAGGACCTGCCTTACAACAGGCCTACAAGCTCTCAGTCCAGCCTCTCTCAGCCTATTGCGGACAGTCTGAGCACTGATGGAGGGATTGTGCGTTCCTGGTGTAACTCGGGCAGTTGTTGTTGCCATCTGTCCCGCAGGTGTGATGTTCGGATGTACCGATCCTGTGCAGGTGTTACACGTGGTCTGCCACTGCGAGGACGATCAGCTGTCTGTCCTGTCTCCCTGTTGCGCTGTCTTAGGCATCTCACAGTACGGACATTGCAATTTATTGCCCTGGCCACATCTGCAGTCCTCATGCCTCCTTGCAGCATGCCTAAGTTCACACAGATGAGCAGGGACCCTGGGCATCTTTCTTTTTGTGTACATCAGAGTCAGTATAAAGGCCTCTTTAGTGGCCTAAGTTTTCATAACTGTGACCTTAATTGCCAACCGTCTGTAAGCTGTTAGTGTCTTAACAACCGTTCCACAGGTGCATGTTCATTGTTTATGGTTCATTGAACAAGCATGGGAAAGTGTTTAAACCCTTTACAATGAAGATCTGTGAAGTTATTTTGGATTTTTACAAATTATCTTTGAAAGACAGGGTCCTGAAAAAACAATGTTTCTTTCTTTGCTGAGTTTAGTAGCCGTTTGTATCAAGGATAAGACAGGAACAGTGTGCTATGATCCTGAGTTCAAATTTCGAAGAGCACATTTCGCAAGTGCAACATTGCCCTCTATAGGCAGAGTTAACACAATCACTCAATCAAAAACCTTTTATTCATCAACCATTCCACTGAGTTGTGCTATATACAAACCAACTGTGCCCAGATGGACAACACACCACCAAACAGTTTTAAATCAAATATACTTTATTAACCAACAACTATTTCTAAAACACAAACACAAAAGCATTCCAAACTGGGTCCCAATTGCTTCTTTTTGAAATGTCAGTAATATCCCTCAAGAGGAAATTAACAAGCTATATATTTTCAAATAATACAATGGGTTAACAAAGAACTTAGTCACGAGAGATGCTTACAAAAAGAAACAAAAAACTTCCAAGTTCAGTCGTCTCTCTCCGAGCTGTCACCTCGACGAGGACTCCTCGAGGTAAAGTGGCTGAAAGAGAGAAAAAGAGAAATGAGTTTTCCCGTCTTCATATATTTGCTGTGCATTAAACACAAATTAAAGTCATTACCTCAGCTGGGAGGAAAAAGGCACCTTAGTTTTTGAGGTGACGCTTTAGATTTTGAACAGCTGGGATTTAAAATATCATTTAAAATTTTAGAGCTCATTCTTACAAGACTTCGACAATGGCAACTGGTAGCAAGCAAAGTATTTAAAGACCATGCATTTAATATAAGTTCGTCGTGCAAATGTATTATTTGGGTGAATTTAAAGAATACCATTCAAATAACCTTTTAACACATATTTCACATATTGAACTGAAAGATGTGAATGTAATTGCTGTTGATTTATTGCCGAGTCTACCTTTCAGTTGTAATGCTTAAGTAGCCTGACTTAATGAACCATCATGCATCTACACCGTTTAAACTGTATGGACGGACAACGTTTTCATCGTCTCGTTTCGCTGCTTATCATGCATTGTCACACTCTTCCACAGCTCGTTTAGAGAGGAGAAAATTGGGGTCAGACTCAATGCTTCTGCATACCTCCTCGTGGGGGAACCAGACCTGAAGAAGTAAACATACAAGGCATTCAGATTCTTTAGGTTTAAAGTGTCCCTTTTTCCGGGTATGTCATTTTAAAAATCACTTCTGTTACTTTTCCTGCAGTGTGAACATTCGAAAGCTACATGGAATCGGATATTTCAAACCACCTTCAATCTGATTGCTGGCCACGTGACTTGTCAAATCTGATTTATTTGCCCTCAAGCTCCTCTGTTGACAGTTTGACAAGAACATGACATTGTAGCTAACTAGCTTGCTAACTGTTTAGAAACAAATGAGTGAATGTACTAGAAAGCTGAACAGCTACCTAGCTAGCTAGTTGACTGCTGTGGCTAGCCGAAAAGGACTCGCTGTGAAAGTTGGATCATCTTATCATTTGAGGCTTTAAAAGTGTTCTTACACAATGATTTTGAACATTCAAAGCAACTGGGAAACGTCCACGGCAGGCATTGTTGTCACCTTAGTTTTCTACAAAACTTCTGAGTGATGGGAAGCACGAGCACCACCACCAATCAGCCTACACCACCGTGCACACACCCGTTGTTACTATGACAACTAGCGTAGCCATGACAGCAAATGACCGCTGTCTGAACACACACACACAAATGTATTTTTATTTAACCAGGCGAGTCAGTTAAGAACAAACTCTTATATACAATGACATCCTACCAAAAGGCAAAAGATCTCCTGTGAGGACAGGGGCTGGGATAAAAAAATATATATATATAGCACAAAACACACATCACGACAAGAGACACCACAACACTACATAAAGAGAGACCTAAAGACAACAACATAGCATGGCAGCAACACACGAAAACACAGCATGGTAGAAACACAAGGTAGGAACAACATGGCAGCAGCACAACATGGTAGCAGCACAAAACATAGTACAAACATTATTGGGCACAGACAACAGCCCAAAGGGCAAGTGCGATTTGGTCGCAAGTACGACAGTCGCTATTACAAAACGCATTTGAAAAACAAAACTGATTTGAGCATTAAGGCCTGCAGTGTGAACAAGGCTTTAGCCCTCACTTCAACTCAATCCACGGAGAGCCGAGTATCTGCGAGGTTTTGCTCTTCCCTTGTATCTGATTGATGAAATAAGTCACTAATTACACAGAACAAAAATATAAATCAACATGCAACAATTTCAATTTTTTTACTGAGCTACAGTTCATTAAACGAAAATCGGTCAATTGAAATCAATTATTCAGGCCCTAATCTATGGATTCACATGGGAACACAGATATGCATCACTTGGTCACAGATATCTTGAAAAAATTAAAAGGTGGCCTGTGGAGTATTGTCACACACCTCTTCAATGGCTGTGCAAAGTTGCTGGATATTGGCGGGAACTGGAACACGCTGTCGTACACGTCGATCCAGAAGCATCCCAAACACGGGGCCGTGCATTATCATACTGAAATATGAGGTAACGGTGGCGGATGAATGGCACGACAACGGGCCTCAGGATCTCGTCACGGTATCTCTGTGTATTCAAATTGCCATCAATAAAATGCAATTGTGTCCCTTGTCCATAGCTGAACACCAGATACCCCCTAATGTACAGGACTACCTTCATAGATCTACTGCACTGGATCCAAGGTTCAAGTCCCTGCCCTGCACCGGAGGACATACAGTGGTCTCACCACTGAGATTGTGGCCACTGAAGAGGTCAAAATAAAAAATAAGGATGAATTACTTAAATAATAAATATACTGCAGTCTAATCTTAGTCTATGCTATTGCTATTAGAATCATCCATTTTTGATTTGGAATAATAATGGCTTTTATTAAATGTTATTGCCACAATTATAGTTCCATGAAATACGAAAATAAATAATTTGCTTAATAGATCAAGTCATTTTTTCTGCAGGGTCAAGCCACAGAGCCGACAGGAGCAGACTCAGAGGCAACTCCTCCACAAAATAATTTGGCCATGAAGGAGCGTTTCGGGGAGACCTTTGCGAGCAAGGACACAGGCAAGACGTTTGCCAACACCATCAAAGAGGAGGAGGCATCCTACAAGCAGCAAGTGGCATTCCAGTGGATGGTGATCCACTGGCATTGTGGAAAAGCAATGAGTGTAAATACCCTCACATTGCCATGATGGCAAAACCCTACCTGGCTGTGCCTGGCACTTCAGTTCCTAGCTAGAGGGTGTTCTCCACGGCAGGGGACATAGTGACTGCAAAGAGGTCTACCCTCTCCCCAGACAATGTAGACATCCTCATCTTTTTGAAAAAGAATTTGAAGTTATAAGCTCAGGTCTGCTTTGCTTAACTTTTTTTTGATGACGTGGACACGGGCAATTTTTTCACTATTGTTCAGTGTTGGATTCGACATTTTGAACATTGAGATGTTAAAGACATGATAGATTAGACGCACAGTATATTAAGGAGTGAGATCTGTAGAAAGACAGAGTGGCTTTGGAATGTGTTGGGGGACGGGAGGAGAGCACCGTGTTGATACACGAAAGACAGATGGACATCTGTGGATGAGGTTGAGGTCAGGAGGTGAGGTCAGATCCCCTTAAGGGAGTAATAAGGGTTTGGTATCCTGTTACCCTTTTGGAGAGGATTGGAGAGAAGGAGGAGTGTCTTAAGTGGGATGTATGTAACTGATGGTGAGAAATGTCTTGCTGTCTGAATACAGCTGTACAGAACCTTTGGGAAGAATTAAACTTGGTTAAGGTTCTCTAGTGTCCGTGAGTCATTTACCATCAAAAATAAGAACCTAACAAAAGGAAGAAGGTATCATGCCTGATATTGCACTTCAATTTAACAATTAAGTATTGAATATTTTATTTTACGATTTTATTTAAACATTGAAAAGTTCCTTGCTTTAAGTGTTCTTTAAATAAAATGGAAAGCAAAGTTATATTTGTCTCCCTTTTTTTTGCTGATCCGAAAAATGATCCGGTCCGTTTAATCAGGTTCTTGATATGCCACAGGTGGATGGATTATCTTGGCAAACTATTAATGCTCACTAACAGGAATGTAAACAAATTTGTGCACAAAATTTGAGAGAAATAAGCTTTTTGTGGAACATTTCTGGGATCTTTTATTTCAGCTCATGAAACATGGGACAAACACTTATGTTTATATTTTTGTTCAATGTACTAACGAACTCTCCTCACCTGGTTGTCTCTCTCTTCATTTAAAAAGGGAAAACCCGCAGACACCATGCCCTCCATAGAATGAGTTTGACACCTGCTTTAGTCTCTTAAGTCAGTGACATAATATATCAAGGGGACAAATGTCTAAATTGTAATATCCGAAACGGTCAACTCCAACACAAAATTGTATTTTGTTGCGGTAGTGACAATCTTTGGGGATTGACATAAATTGAGTAATTAACACTTAATGCAGCAGTTTATGTAGCTGCATTGTTGACCACAGCACCGAAACGCTGATCAAAGCATTGAAACAGTTATATTTCTCACCTGGTCTTTGCACGAGAAAGTGACCTAGACCTTGATCTGGACTTTGACCGAGATCTAAAAAGAAATGAGGGGGAGAAAAAGCATCAACACCCATCATTTAATAAAGACGTGAACAATGTTATTTTTATTTAACCTTTATTTATTTATACACAATGTGGGATCTTTAAATCCATTTTTCTACAATTTACCTTGATCTCTTGGGGGTAAGGGCTCTAGATCTTCTAGCAGAACGAGAGCGGCGTGGGGAGAAGGACCTTGATCTAGAACAGAGATATCAAAGCTGTTAGCTAACATACATGCAGACCCGGTAAACTTGCCATTCCTGATCAACTACTCTATCGTACTACCGTAACACATACACATCTGTATATGTTTATGTGGTGAATGTATGTATGTGGAGTTGTCTATAGCATAAGTGTAATGACAGTTTACTCTGCACTGAGTGTACAAAACATTAGGAACACCTGCTCTTTCCATGACAACCCAGGGCTCTCCAACCCCTGTTCCTGGAGAGCTACCGTCCGGTAGGTTCACTCAAACCCTAATCTAGCACACCTGATTCTAATAATTAGCTGGTTGAGCAGCTGAATCAGGTTAGTTACAATTGGGGTTGGAGCAAAAATCTACAGGAAGGTAGCTCTCCAGGAACAGGGTTGGAGAACCGTGACAGACTGACCAGGTGAAAGCTATGATCCCTTATTGATGTCACTTGTAAAATCCACTTCAATTAGTGTAGAGATGAAGGGGGTCCACTACCCAAAGGACATCCAGAGAACTTGACACAACCGTGGGAAACATTGTAATCAACATGGGCCAGCATCCCTGTGGAACACTTGACACCTTGTAGACTCCATGCCCCGATGAATTGAGGCTGTTCTAAAGGCAAAAGAGGGTGCAACTGAATATTAGGAAAGTGTCCCTAATGTTTTGTACACTCAGTGTATATACAGTGCATTTGGAAAGTATTCAGACCTCTTCCAATTTTCAACATTTTGTTTCGTTACAGCCTTATATATATA
Source organism: Salvelinus fontinalis (assembly GCF_029448725.1). NCBI lineage: Eukaryota > Metazoa > Chordata > Actinopteri > Salmoniformes > Salmonidae > Salvelinus > Salvelinus fontinalis. The sequence goes on along the minus strand of NC_074704.1, from coordinate 28,409,714 downwards.
TATATATATATATATATAAAAAAAAAAAATTTCCTCATCAATCTACACACAATACCCCATGATGACAAAGCGAAAACAGGTTTTTAGAAATTTTAGCAAAAATTATATATAAAAACCTATTTACATAAGTATTTGCTATGAGACTCGAAATTGAGCTCAGGTAAATAAATAAAATCCAATTGTATGTCACATACACGTGTTTAGCAGATGTTATTGCAGCTGTAGCGAAATGCTTGTGTTTCTAGCTCCAACAGTGCAGTAATATCTAACAAGTAATATCTAACACAGGGCTGCGCAACCCTCTTCCTGGACATCTACTGTCCTGTAGGTTTTCAGTCCAACCCTAATTTAGCAAATCTGATTCAGCTAGTTAAGGTCTTGTTGAGCAGCTAATAAGTAGAACCAGGTGTGTTAAATTACACGGAACCCAAACCGGCTGCGCGTGTGCGCCATCGTGCATAAATACATTTTGTACCCCCACACCAAACGCGATAACGACACGCAGGTTAAAATATCAAAACAAACTCTAAACCAATTACATTAATTTGGGGACAGGTCGAAAAGCATTAAACATTTATGGCAATTTAGCTTGCAAATTTGTGCTATTTTCTAGCTTTCTGTTGCTAGCTAGCTAAATATAGTTGTTATTAATATAGCTGTTATTAATAGTTGTTATTTTACCTGAAATGCACAAGGTCTTCTACTCCGACAATTAATCTTCACATAAAACGGTCAACCGAATCGTTTCTAGTCATCTCTCCTCCTTCTAGGCCTTTTCTTCTCTTGACTTTATACTGCGATTGGCAACTCTCATAAATTAGGTGCATTACCGCCACTGACCTCGTTCGTTTATCAGGGGGTATAACCAATGAGGAGATGGCACGTGGATACCTGCTTCTATAAACCAATGAGGAGATGGGAGAGGCAGGACTTGCAGCGCGATCTTCGTCACAAATAGAACTGACTTATATTTTAGCCCTTAGCAACGCAGACACATGTTGCCGTGCACGAGCAGCGTGGGTGCAATAATTGAATAATATAGATTCCTACATTTACTTTGCAACGCTCACGCACGCGAGCAGTGTAGTCAGGGTATTAAGGTTGGACTGAAAACCCACAGGATGGTAGATCTCCAGGAAGAGGGTTGGGCAGCCCTGATCTAACAATTTCACAACAATACACACAAATCTAAATTAAAGGAATGGAATTAAGAATATGTAAATATCAGAGCAGCAATGTCAGAGCGGTATAGACTAAGATATAGAGGAATAGGATATAATACAGTATATACATGAGATGAGTAATGCAAAATATGTAAACATTGTTAAAGAGCATTTAAAATGTAAATATAAAATTAAAGTGACTAGTGTTCCATTATTAAAGTGGCCAGTGATGATTTAAGTCTATGTATATAGGCAGCAGCCTCTAATGTGCTAGTGATGGCTATTTAACAGTCTGATGGACTTGAGACTGAAAAACAGCTTCTGTCTCTCGGTCCAGCTTTGATGCACCTGTACTGATCTTGCCTTCTGGATGATAGCGGGGTGAGCAGGCAGTGGCTCGGGTGGTTGTTGTCCTTGATGATATTTTTGGCCTTCCTGTGACATCGGATACTGTAGGTGTCCTGGAGGGCAGGTAGTTTGCCCCTGGTGATGCGTTGGGCAACCACACCACCCTCTGGAGAGCCCTGCAGTTGCGGGTGGTGCAGTTGCCGTACCAGGCGGTGATACAGTCCGACAGGATGCTCTCAATTGTGCATCTGTAAAAGTTTGTGAGGGTTTTAGATGTAAAGCCACATTTCTTCAGCCTCCTGAGGTTGAAGAGGCGCTGCTGCGCCTTGTTCACCACACTATCTGTGTGGGTGGACCATTTCAGTTTGTCAGTGATGTGTACACCGAGGAACTTGAAGCTTTCCACCTTCTCTACTGTGGTCCCGTCGACGTGGATGGGGGGGGGGGGGATTCTCCCTCTGCTGAAGTCCACAATCAGCTCCTTTGTTGAAATATCCTGTTTCCATTGATCAGCCTTGATCAGCCTTGAGATGTTTCTACAACTTGATTGGAGTCCCCCTGTGCTAAGTTCAATGGATTGAACATGATTTGGAAAGGCAAACACCTGTCTATATAAAGTTCCACAGTTGACAGTGCATGTTAGAGCAAAAACCAAGCCATGAGGTCGAAGGAACTGTCCCTAGAGCTCCGAGACAGGATTGTGTCCAGGCACAAATCTGGGGAAGAGTACCAAAAACCTTCTGCAGCAGTGAAAGTCCTCAAAAATACAGTGGCCTCAATCATTCTTAAATGAAAGAAATTTGGAACCACCAAACTCTTCTTAGAGCCGGCCGCCCGGCCACACTGAGCTATCGGGGGAGAAGGGCCTTGGTCAGGGAGGTGACCAAGAACCCAATGGTCACTCTGACAAAGCTCCAAAGTTTCGCTGTGGAGATGGGGAAAACCTTCCAGAAGGACAACCATCTCTGCAGCACTCCACCAATAAGGCCTTAATCCCTACGGGGAAGCAAGCTGGTGGCAGCATCATGCTGTGGGGATGTTTTTAAGCGGCAGGGACTGGGAGACTAGTCAGGATCAAGAGAAAGATGTACGGAACAAAGTACAGAGAGACCATTGATGAAAACCTGCTCCAGAGCGCTCAATACCTTAAGACTGGGGCGAAGGTTCAACTTCCAACAGAACAATGACCCTAAGCACACAGCCAAGACAACGCAGGAGTGGCTACGGGACAAGTCTCTGAATGTCCTTGAGTGGCTCAGACAGAGGCACCAATTGAACACGATCAAACATCTCTGGAGACCTGAAAATAGCTTTGCAGTGACGCTCCCCATCCAACCTGACAGAACTTGAGAGGATCTGCAGAGTAGAATGGGAGAAACTCCACAAATACAGGTGTACCAAGTTTGTAGCATCATAGCTAAGAAGACTCGAGGCTGTAATTGTTGCCAAAGGTGCTTCAACAAAGTACTGAGTAAAGGGTCTGAATACTTATGGAAATGTGATTTAATATATATATATACACTGCTCAAAAAAATAAAGGGAACACTTAAACAACACAATGTAACTCCAAGTCAATCACACTTCTGTGAAATCAAACTGTCCACTTAGGAAGCAACACTGATTGACAATAAATTTCACATGCTGTTGTGCAAATGGAATAGACAAAAGGTGGAAATTATAGGCAATTAGCAAGACACCCCCAATAAAGGAGTGGTTCTGCAGGTGGTGACCACAGACCACTTCTCAGTTCCTATGCTTCCTGGCTGATGTTTTGGTCACTTTTGACTGCTGGCGGTGCTTTCACTCTCGTGGTAGCATGAGACGGAGTCTACAACCCACACAAGTGGCTCAGGTAGTGCAGCTCATCCAGGATGGCACATCAATGAGAGCTGTGGCAAGAAGGTTTGCTGTGTCTGTCAGCGTAGTGTCCAGAGCATGGAGGCGCTACCAGGAGTCTGGCCAGTACATCAGGAGACGTGGAGGAGGCCGTAGGAGGGCAACAACCCAGCAGCAGGACCGCTACCTCCGCCTTTGTGCAAGGAGAAGCACTGCCAGAGCCCTGCAAAATGACCTCCAGCAGGCCACAAATGTGCATGTGTCTGCTCAAACGGTCAGAAAGAGACTCCATGAGGGTGGTATGAGGGCCCGACGTCCACAGGTGGGGGTTGTGCTTACAGCCCAACACCGTGCAGGACGTTTGGCATTTGTCAGAGAACACCAAGATTGGCAAATTCGCCACTGGCGCCCTGTGCTCTTCACAGATGAAAGCAGCTTCACACGCACATGTGACAGACGTGACAGAGTCTGGAGACGCCGTGGAGAACGTTCTGCTGCCTGCAATATCCTCCAGCATGACCGGTTTGGCGGTGGATCAGTCATGGTGTGGGGTGGCATTTCTTTGGGGGGCCGCACAAACCCTCCATGTGCTCGCCAGAGGTAGCCTGACTGCCATTAGGTACCGAGATGAGATCCTCAGACCCCTTGTGAGACCATATGCTGGTGCGGTTGGCCCTGGGTTCCTCCTAATGCAAGACAATGCTAGACCTCATGTGGCTGGAGTGTGTCAGCAGTTCCTGCAAGAGGAAGGCATTGATGCTATGGACTGACCCGCCCGTTCCCCAGACCTGAATCCAATTGAGCACATCTGGGACATCATGTCTTGCTTCATCCGCCAACGCCACGTTGCACCACAGACTGTCCAGGAGTTGGCGGATGCTTTAGCCCAGGTCTGAGAGGAGATCCCTCAGGAGACCATCCGCCACCTCATCAGGAGCATGCTCAGGCGTTGTAGGGAGGTCATACAGGCAACGTGGAGGCCACACACACTACTGAGCATAATTTTGACTTGTTCTAAGGACATTACATCAAAGTTGGATCAGCCTGTAGTGTGGTTTTCCACTTTAATTTTGAGTGTGACTCCAAATCCAGACCGCCATGGGTTGATACATTTGATTTCCATTGATCATTTTTGTGTGATTTTGTTGTCAGCACATTCAACTATGTAAAGAAAAAAGTATTTAATAAGAATATTTCATTCATTCAGATCTAGGATCTGTTATTTTAGTGTTCCCTTTATTTTTTTTGAGCAGTGTATATATTTTTATTTTACATTTGCAACATTTCTAAAAACCTGTTTTTGCTTTGTCTCTATGGGGTATTGTGTGTAGATGGATGAGGGAGATTATTATTATTTTTTAAATACATTTTAGAATAAGGTTGTATTGTAACAAAATGTCAAGGGGTCTGAATACTTTCCGAATGCACTGTACAATCATTTTCATTTCATCATAAGTGTTATGAAAAAAGAGGACCAAGAATAGACCCCTGAGGAACTCCATTGATGATTGAGGAAGTTGGACAACAGCGCCTTTGGAACAAGAAAGGACAATGCATAAGAGCGCTCACCTCCTGCTACGGTCCCGGCTGCGAGAGCGAGAATACCTCCTCCCACCGGACCTGGAATGAGACCGGGACCTAAACCACATCCAAACGAGGTGGAGGGAGGGAAAGAAGGACAGTTCAAAGCAGGCCCCGCGAAGCCCCACATAAGACTGCCTTAGTCTGTTTTTATTTCTAACCTGACCACTGACAACAACAATCACCCTAAGCCCACTGACGCTCTGACACTGGCTCAAATCAACACACAAAAAGGGGGGGGGGGGGGATTACATTAGATTTAACATTACACGTGCAATGATACTGGTAGTAGGAGTCACTATATAGACATAGCTGTTCATGGAGCTAACGTATCCTGCTTAAAGCAGGCCTTTCAGTTCTCTAGTAAAGAGTGGAAGAGAGGAATGTTATTGCCAAGTCATACATTACATTGGAGATAAAAACACATTAATTGGTACTTGAAATAAACCTTGCAAGTTTGCCCGGTTGACCCACTTTGGACCAAGGTTCGAGCAGATCTAGGCGATCTAGAAGTATCTATCAGCCGACCTCTGCATCTAGTCGTGTTCTTCGATTTCTAACGATGATGGTCGTATTGACAGCCAAATCGCTTGATTGAGACTTGATCGATGCAAGGTGATTTTTCTAGATGGGACCATGGTCTACCAGGTTGTCCTCTTTACAAAACCCCAGGCCCAAATTGATAACCAAATCATCTGGTGCATTGTCAGCCCTCTATGAAATCTTTAAGGTGCAGCTAGATGTGGCAGTTGCTTGAGAAGGGGAGGTCTGGCTGATCGATCAACCCCATGGTCATAGAAGGATCGAAAGTGTGGAATTTGCTAGATGCCTCATGAAATCGTTAAGGATCGTGACACTCTGAATCAAACGACGAAACCTGAAATGTTTTGACCAGGTGAGTTGTTAACAAAAAAAATCCCACATAACAGTTCAGAAGTATTTCCATATTTTAAAAGGGATTTAAGTGACAGACGGAGACAAAAGTAGCAACAACAACAGGTAGCCTAGACACAGGCAGTTTGTCAAGATTGTATAATAATCATCTTTACTTTTTTTTAATTTTTTTTATCGACATAGACACTGAAAAATCAAGACAATGAAAAATAAGCGACAACTACCAAAATATGAAAAAAGACCAAAAACAAGCTAAATCTGAAGCATTGGTTAAGGAGGCTTACCTGCTCCTCCTGCGTCGACTGTAGCGGTGGCAGTCGTAGGCATAGTGCCCCCGCTCACCACACTCATAGCACTTGTCGTTGGAGTCAAAGGCCCGGTTGGTGGGCGCACGCTCGTACCGAGATCGTCGCGGCAACCCTGTAGATAATTCAACTCGAATTCGAGATCCAGAAATTAACCTGAAAGAACAGTCAGTTCAATGGTAAGCAAATTGCACAATGGCATAGTTCACTTCAAAAAGAGGACATGAGGAAACCCATCTAAAGCGCAACAAGCATTTAGGAACATGCCTAAAGTGTTTCATCTGGATAGCAGCAAATGAGTAACAAGGTCATACCAGCTACCAGCTTACTGATAGATGTCCCTAAACCAATCAAATGCTTCAATATTTGCAAAGAGCAAACTACATTATTGACTTGGCAAACGTCAACAACACTGGTGCCCTCTGAGCCCTTTCAGCTTGTAGGTCTTGGAGAGTAGGCTAAACTTGGGGGCGAAGTCTGGAGTCTTGAGGTACCACTTACTTGCCGTCAAGGCCACGGACCGCATCTTCTGCATCCCGGGTGTCTTCAAACTCCACAAAGGCAAAGCCCGGGGGGTTCCTCGCAATCCACACTGTTCTCAAGGGTCCGTAATACCCGAACGCCCGCTCTAGTTCTCCCTTCCCTGCAGCAGTGCCCAGGTTACCGACGTAAACCTTAGCGTCTGCAAAGGAAAAATAGAAAGAGGTGCCAACCACTGCTGCAACTCACTGATTCTGTTTCCCGAGAGGCCTTTGATTTCCCACTCCCCTAAGCTCAGTATCAAAAGTAACGCCATGAATTGAGGTCAGCGAACGATTAGCATAGAGTTGGCCTGAGGCAGTTCCTCATGCTATGGTCTAAATTAAATTATGTGTCAGGCATATGAACATAATATTGTGTGCTTTTCCACATAACAATGAGCTGCATGTAGTGATTTACTGCAATTAGGTATCCCCTAAATCACACTTGACCAAATATTTGAAGCCTGAAAATGTGATAAATTAAACAAAGAATCAACCTTAAGCAGTTTAGCCTGAAGCAGTTTAGCCTGAAGACCCGGCATTGAATTGCATTGAATTCTACGTCGGGCAGAAATTGGCGTTTGGATCAGGAAAGTTTCCTCTCACGACCTCTACAAGCCAAAATGTTGAATAAAAAGATTTTTTAGTTTTTCGTACTCCCCCCAATTTCGTGATATCCAAGAAACACCGTCCAACTGGCGACCGAGGTAAGCTTACAGCCACAAGGAGTCGCTAGAGCACGATGGGACAAGGAAATCACGGCAGGCCAAACCCTCCCCTAACCCGGACGACGCTGGGATAATTGTGCGCTGTCTCATGGGTCTCCCGGTCACGGCCGGCTGCGAGACAGATTAAATTATATTTTTACTCACTTTATCGGTTGTCCATGTGGTTTGTCATTTTGCAGGTAGCAATGTGAGACATTAGATCGACAGGAAGTATAATTACATAAACTTTTCAAAGCCCTGGTAGTGTGTTCAGATTTCGATCACTCGAAGTATGTGCACAAGAGACGCATGCTCGTGCATGTGTTTACATGGTTCTGCGCATGCTTCACGTGATAGATATCTGAACGCACTACCAGCGCCTTAAAGTTAATTGAAGTATACTTTCCTGTGTATATGTCTCATATTCTTACAGACAACCTGTTAAGTCATTCAACATTCTGGCTTGTGAGGACATTTTCCAAACAAATGTATGGCATTAATCTCAGACTGTGAACCAGAGCTATCACAGTGCAGTTGAAACAAAGCGATCCCCGCCCCTGTTTTGTTAAAAAGCTGGAGAAATGTAACCAATCTCAAATCCATAGAGCAATGGATATAAGGAATGACCATCTATGATATCAAATGTATAGTTTTAACCATGTTTTGAGGCTTTATATCTAGTGTTTGTTAACATTTACATTGTTTGCAAACATTGGCGTAAAACATGCTTATATTTTGAGTTCTGATGGTGTACAACAGTTGAACTATGGTCATGAGGCATTTAAGCCACAATATGTTACTTTTTTGTTATGGAAAATATATTTCACAGCGGTTTAGATAGTACAATGATTCTCTACACAATGACTGATTGTTTTGTCACAAACTGAAATTAAGTAAATTATTAGAATTTTAGCAAACAGGAAATTGCGGAGCGATCTGCATATTGCGCCTTTAAATTCTTCAAGAATCAATGCAACAATGGGCACATTTCATTCATTTATAGGTCCACAAATGGATGTAGCAACTGCAGATTGCCCCCATTAAAACATTTCGATCGAAAAATAGATACATAATAAAGCAATTGATTAGCGAATCGGGTGTGCTAGGAAAGCTAAATACGCCTAATGTGGCTAGCTAGTTAACCAAGCATGAGATTATCTGCACGAATACGGAGTTTGACGTCAATATATATTTTGTCTACTATTGAACATGCGTTAGGTTAGCATTTGGGGCATTATTTTGTGATGTTAAAATCCGTTCTGCTATTTAGTTTACCTCCTCCGTTTCGACCGTGTCTTGACATGATTCAAGGCCCGCTTTACAATCAATCTGCGCATGTGCGTGTCAAGTGCTAGAGCTGGCTAGCTGGTTTGAGCCTGTGATTGGATTTGTCCGACGGTCAAATGTGTCGTTGTAAACAGTGATGCAATTCCAAAGGTTCTGGCCCGAATAATTAAATACCTTCACCAACCTAATAGTGTACTGTGTGATTCATGGTATGAAATATGAGTGATTTAGCATTTTATTGTATTGCAAGAGTACATTTTGTGAGCCGTCCTGTCTGACCGTCCTCTCAGGAGAATGCGTTTGACACGGTATAAAACATGTAAGTTAACAATTAACATTATGACTAGGTGACCACGAGCTGCAGCCAAGGTCCGATGACCTGTAACCCCAAAACGGGGCAAGGTTAGGGTTAAAATAATCATAGTTTACAAATGTACCCAAGTGTGCTTTTCTCTCGTGCACTCTTTTTCTCTCTCTTTTTAAATCCCCATTTTGTGTAACAAGCTCATATTGTGTTGGCCTAAGTTCTAATCAATAGCCTAGACTGTGTGTTTGTGTATGTGCATCTTATATTATAATTTTAGCTTGTTAGTAAATAAATAATCAACTCAACTGGTGTGGGACAGACTTATTTAGTGGGACTCTGTTTGTGCAAATTCCCGGATTATGCCACGTTCAGAATGAGACTGTAGAGGAAATTAATTAATTAGCGACTGTTGTAAAATCGATATTCTGAGTTAATTTGGGAAATAGAAACTCAACAAAGCCAAATTTTTCCATGGTGCCCCAGGTTATTGAGTTAATAGTTACCCAATTCATTTAATCACGTAATTATAAACAGTTAATCATTCGATGAACAGCAGTCGTCACAATCAATACAGCGTTCCGACACAGCCATGGCATACTGGCGATTTTGCAGTCCGAACCTGAACGACAGCAGAAAAAATGAGACACAGAGGGGAGAACATGAAGCACATACTTTGGTTGACCTTACTTGTAGAGTTTGGGGACAATTCCCTATAGTATATTAATGCATGGGTTTCTTTGGGTCAGAAGTGGGTCAGAAGTGTGGTAATAAAACGGAGAGTATATGATTACAACGAAACAGAGAAGCACTCATTTCTTCATCTCTGTAATCCGTATCGCTAAATTTGCTTCACTGGTCAGAGCATCCATCTTGTCGCCAAGCCCAGAGACAAAGCAGAAAGAGAAGGACAACCCCCATTCATAGAGGCAAACATTTGAAACACACAGGAGTATCAACAAACACACACACTGCACACTATTAAACAGATGGTAAAACCATTAGTGTAAACAGATTAAGGTATACATATTTATACGTTAATAAGGAATCAATCATAACACATGTATAGACTATCGGCAAGAGGGACAGACAGACTAGTGGCGTCATTCCAGATACACCCAAGATCATGGTGATATATCATTACCGAAAACCAAATTTCACTAGTTTGGCTTCTCGCCATCTGACAAACATGTTGGAAAGGGTGGTAGTAGATGGAGTAGGGTATGAGTGTTCAGCCCCCGGTTGGTAGCTGGCCTCCCGGCAGGATCAGCCCCCAGTTGCAGGAAGCCTGATATGGGCAAGACGATGGAAGGTTGTGCCCGGAAGTTACTGCTTAGAAAGACTCCAGCTGTGCACGGGATGTGTCGTTTGATTCAAGGCTCCTCCTGAAACGGCGTCATCAACTCTCAATACTATCAGATACAGTCAAATCACACATATTAGCCAGTCTCTAAGTGACCAGCTGCACTGAGTCAGGATCTTCAGTACAACTCTAACAAACAGTCAACCAAGTGATCCCCTGGCACTTATGCTCTAAGTGCCCCGGGCTAATGGCTAAATGGGCTATTTCTAACCTAAGTGTGTGTATGTAGTTTAACGTGACAGCCAAATATGAGTCTCTGTTCACATTCTAACTCAACGTAGCAGTGATACAAATGAATTTACTCATCTAATTTTACCTGACTGCACATCGCACTGCTGCAGTCGACTTAAAATGCTTGGAAGTCATGGTCAGCAGTATATGTTCATTCCCAACGTGGCACAATGATTGCGTTTCGGACACTGCATCAATGTGTTGTGGGTTGAAGAGACCTTCGGTTGCCAAGGCATTTTCACAGTATTGCTGGTAAACACAAGGTCACTGGGAATGAGAGTTATCACATACATACAGTACACACATACAACCTGGTTGCAAATTCCTTAAAAGGTAATCATTACTTTCCTAGATGGAATATTGGTGCACTGATATTGCCGTCAGTTGACCCATCGCGGAACGTGAATGCACGTTCTAGTCATTCTATTTCTATTTCTATGACTCTCAAACTCCAACCATTACATAGTGTATGGGCAAGAAAAATAACATGTTTTTGAAAGCAACTGACAGGATGGCCCTATGGAACTTAGTCCAATGGGAGGAAACCAGGGAGAATAGCCAGGAATTATTACAATGAAGACAACAAACCCAGATTAATTACTTTAGGCTATTCATCACGGGCGCATCCCAAACGGCACCTTATTCCCTATATAGTGCACTGCTTTTGACCAGGATCCATATACATGGCACCCTATTCCATACACAGTGCACTTTGGGTGACTCACAGCCCACATTTTGACCCTAGAGAACAAACCATAGTATAAACTGAAAGGTGGAACACTTGTACATGTTCAAATAAACCAAAAATGATTAAAAAGTACACTTAATCGTTTGATTTTACACATATAAACTATTGCCGAACTCACAGGCTATTGTTCTCTTATTTAAAATCGGGTCTATTCAAGATGTACTGTTACTGTATGTCCAATAACGAGTTGGTAACGTTTGACTGGAATGGGGTCTACCTGTGATTAAATGTACTGTATTCATGCCCAGGAATTCAACAGCATTTTGCTAGGGCCCTTTTTGGATGCTTTAAAAAAAAGGTATCCCTTCATCCTTCCTTTAAGGATTGTGTGGTTTCATGAGTTAAGAAAATATAACGTGTGGCTCATTTGGTAGAGCATGGCGCTTGCAATGCCAGGGTTGTGGGTTTGATTCCCACGGGGGGACAGGTACGAAAGAGTCTGGAAAAAAATGTATGCACTCACTACTGTAAATCGCTCTGGATAAGAGCGCCTGCGAAATGACAGAAATGTAAAAACCTTAACGTGTAAATGCCCCATGACTCTTTATGATGATACTGAGAGAGCAAGGTCTCCAGTACATAACCCTACATAAGGCTTCAGTCACGTCAGATGAGTGACCACTTCGAGGAAGGAAGGAATCATTAAACAAATATATTCAGGGCATTCGCGTACAGGGCGGTAGCCAGCTCTTCACTCGTTTCATAGTGGTAGAAATACTTTTATTCCCTTGTTTAAAGAAGTCAATCATAATTTTCTTTACATACTCATTGGCAGAATTAAAATCAGAACATAAAAGTACTAACACAAACTTAAGAACAATCACTTCTTGTGTTTCTTGAATGCTTGAAAAGTACCTCTTTGGTGTGGATGGGTACCTTAAATCAGGGTTTCTCAAACTCGGTCCTGGGCCCCCCACATTTCGTTTTTTGCCCTCGACCTACACATCTGATTCAATTACCCAACCCATCAAGCTTTGATTATTTGAATCCGCTGTGTAGTGCTAGGGCAGAAAACTAAATGTGCACCCAGGACCGAGTTTGGGAAACCCTGCCTTAAATCATGGTACTCTGGTCGATCTACTGGCACAAAAAAAAAAAACATTTGCCTCGGACTGTCTCTCTACACAAAGCCTTAAACCCCATTTAACAACATGATGTCCCAAGTCCCTTTTTCAATCTGAGTGAGGTGGATTGAACGGCAGACATTCGTTATTGGGGAGTTGAAATGGGTTTACAACACCGTGATAGCTTGAGTCCTCTCTGGTCCGTCTCTGGTCAATATGGGCCCCTTTATTAGATTCTTTAGCCCATACACAGTGAGTTAAAACACTATTAAGTTTGTGGATTTCTCCTGGAGTCTGTTCAAACTGGTCTACAGTCTTTATCGTTCCATCATCCAGCGTGCGGTGGACTTGTGTGGTCCTGGTTCAAGGTTTATTACGGTTCAAGCTGTATGTGTATGGGTAGGCCACCGAGCTTATTGACAAGTAATGCTGCAATCGATTCACTTTTAAAAAAAATAAACCAAATGAAATAAACATTGTACGATGACAAACAACATACTGTACATACACACAACAAAAACAAACAAACAGTAAGATACCCCCCCCCCCAAAAGGGTTTTTATAGGGACTCTCCAATGGTCTGCGCAAATGAAAAAGGACAATCGTCATTCGTTGAAGTATTTTTTTTATAAGGGCACATTATTATTTTTCCAGGTAGCTAAGAACCTACACTGGCATTGTCTGTTTTTTCTTAGAGTCGACATCACAATTAAATGTTGTTTTTGTTCAAGTCTAAAGTCTTTAGTGTTCAATGATTTCCCCAATATCACATATACAAGTATTTTTAAGAGGGGTTGGCATTCTCCAGCAGGGGTGGGCCGTCCCGATGCACTAGGGATGGGTGTGACACCGACTCCCTTTTGTATGTTTTGGGAGGGAGCTTGGGTATAGCTTGGGCGGCGGCACTGCTGGTGCTCTGGCGAGGGGGCACAGGGGGGCCGGCTGCACCCCCCAGAGGGAGGAGGGCTGAGTCGCTGCAGCAGTCTGGGCCGCTGGGCCCCAGTAGTGGCAAGGGCGGGGAGGGCAGGTGCTTGCGCGGCCCCAGCGAGGGCGAGGGAGTGGGGGGCGGCGGCGAGGTGAGCGGGCCGAACGGCGAGGGTGGGAAGAAGGTCTGGCTCAGCGTGGGTTCGCTGCTGCGGATGCGGCCCAGCGGGGGTGGCTGCAGGTGCAGGGGGCTGTTTGAGCTGGAGAAGACGTCCGGCGTTCTCAAGGGCTCCCGCGGCGGCAGGGTGGGTGGGCTGTCAGGCGGCTCCGACACGGAGGTGCGCTCGGTCGAGAGCGAGTAGCGAGGCGAGTAGATCTTGGTGGTGGTGGGCTGCCGTGGGGGGATGGCGGGGGGGCTGTCCAAGTGCTTTGACATCATCTGGAATGTGAGAGACGTGCAGGTGGAAAAGGAGAAAGAAGGAGAAGCACAAACGTTATGAAGAGTGAGGGAGTATGACTCGACAAACTCTCAAAAATGTAATCTAAAATCTCAAGAAATAACTAGCAAATAACTGACAGTGGAACTTTAGCATTCATTGGATATTTAGCATTCCACATCTAAACTTTAGAATCAATCAATCAAGAATCATCCTAATAATTCGACTAACCTGTGCCCCCGCACATTGATTCTGTACCGGTACCCCCTGTATATAGCCTCCACATTGACTCTGTACCGGTACCCCGTCTATATAGCCTCCACATTGATTCTGTACCGGTACCCCCTGTATATAGCCTCCACATTGACTCTGTACCGGTACCCCGTCTATATAGCCTCGCTATTGTTATTTTACTGCTACTCTTTTTTTTTTTTTTTCTTCTTTTTTTTTATACCTTTATTTAACTAGGCAAGTCAGTTAAGAACAAATTCTTATTTTCAATGACGGCCTAGGAACAGTGGGTTAACTGCCTGTTCAGGGGCAGAACGACAGATTTGTACCTTGTCAGCTCGGGGATTTGAACTTGCAACCTTCCGGTTACTAGTCCAACGCTCTAACCACTAGGCTACGCTGCCACCTCTTTAATAATTTGTTACTTTTATTTCTTATTCTTTTTAAGGTATTTTTTTAAACTGCATTGTTGTTACTTGTATTTATTTAACTAGACATGTCAGTTAAGAACAAATTCTTATTTACAATGACGGCCTACCCTGGCCAAACTCGGACGACGCTGGGCCAATTATGTACAGCCCTATAGGACTCCCAATCACGGCCGGATGTGATGCAGCCTGGATTCGAACCAGGGACTGCAGTGACGCCTCATGCACTGAGATGCAGTGCCTTAGACCGCTGCGCCACCCTGGAGCTTGTAAGTAAGCATTTTACTGTAAGGTCTACACCTGTAAGGTGTAGGTCAACGCCTGTATTTTACTCTAAGGTCTATTTGGCGCATGTGACAAATAAAATGTGATTTTAATTTGATTAATGGTACAGTCTCAGAAAAACTTTAGGTAGCAAACAGGTAAAAATAGAGTCACCTTCGAAGGGGAAGATTCCGCGGGAGCGGATTCGGGGCGTCTGCGAGGGGGCACAGGCGGGGGGACGGTGGTGTCTTCAGTGTTCCTGTGGAGACTCACCATGGAGGAAACCGAGGAGGACCCTGGAATAGAAGGAAACTTAACTAAAATTAAGCCTTACAAGAAGACAGCAATTACACATATTTAACCCCAATTCATCCCATACAGGACTCTACAACTCAGGGATGGGCAACTGAGTGTCTGGGGGTTCTCTTTTGCCTGGCACTTGACCGTTTCCTAGGTTTTAAATCACACATTCATTTCAAAGAAAGAGACGAAAGGAAGACATTCAGGCCCACGAAGAACGGAGTAAATACAAGCATTGAAAACACAGAAAATGAAACAAATAATAGAATAGAGGATGATGAATGGATGGGTGATAGAAACTATTTCAGGAAGAGTATACAAAGACAACCCTAAAGTATTATGTTTGAGGAAGCAATCACATCAACCAACTTCAATGATGCCTAATATTACGGGTTCTACTACATACAACTACTACTAACTATACAGTGGAGTGCGTTCAAAAAGTATTCAGACCTTACTCGAAAATTGATAACAAAAAATAAATCCTCAATCTACACAAAATACCCCATAATGGCAAAGCGAAAACAGATTTTTTTTAAATGTTTGCTAATGTATTAAAAATAAAAAAACAGAAATCAAATCCAACTTTGTCACATGGGCCGAATACAACGAGTGTAGACTTTACCGTGAAATGCCTACTTACAAGCCCTTAACCAACAGTGCAGTTCAAGAAGAAGAAAATATTTACCAAGTAGACTAAAATAAAAAGTAATAATAAAAAGTAACACAATAAGAGTTGCCATAACAGGCGGTGATGCAACCGGTCAGGATGCTCTCGATGGTGCAGCTGTAGAACCTTTTGAGGATCTGGGGACCCATTCCAAATCTTTTCAGTCTCCTGAGGGGGGGAAAGGTTTTGTTGTGCCCTCTTCACGACTGTCTTGGTATGTTAGGACCATGATAGTTCGTTGGTGATGTGGACACCAAGGAACTTGAAACTCTCGACCCGTTCCACTACAGCCACGTCGATGTTAATGGGGGCCTGTTCAGCCCGCCTTTTCCTGTAGTTCACGATCAGCTCCTTTGTATTGTTGTCCTGGCACAACACTGCCAGTTCTCTGACGACCTCCCTACAAGCCGTCTCATCGCTGTCGGTGATCAGGCTTACCACTGTTGTGTCGTCAGCAAACTTAATGATGGTGTTGGAGTTGTGTTTGGCCACGCAGTCGTGGGTGTACAGGGAATTCTTCATTGGGATTCTTCCAATGGTATTGAGGAGTACACCACATCAGTCACTGGCTTCATCAATTAGTCCATCGATGACGTTGTCTGTACGTACATACCCCAACCAGCACTGCCGCTTTCAAGGAGCGGGACTCTAACCTGGAAGCTTATAAGAAATCCCACTATGCCCTCCGACGAACCATCAAACAGGCAAAGCGTCAATACAGGACTAAGATCGAATCGTACTACACCAGCTCCGATGCTCGTCGGATGCGGCAGGGCTTGCAAACTATTACAGAATACAAAGGGAAGCACAGCCGAGAGCTGCCCAGTGACACGAGCCTACCAGAGGAGCTAAATTACTTCTATGCTCGCTTTGAGGCAAGTAACACTGAAACATGCATGAGAGCATCAGCTGTTCCGGACGACTGTGTGATCACGCTCTCCGCAGCCGATGTGAGTAAGACCTTTAAACAGGTCAACATTCACAAGGCCGCAGGGCCATATAGATTACCAGGACGTGTACTCTGAGCATGCGCTGACAAGTGTCTTCACTGACATTTTCAAACTCTCCCTGTCTGAGTCTGTAATACCAGCATGTTTCAAGCAAACCACCACAGTGCTCTTGGGTGGGCAAAGGGACTAAGGTAACCTGCCTCTATGACAACCGACCCGCAGCACTCACGTCTGTAGCCATGAAGTGCTTTAAAAGGCTGGTCATGGCTCACATCAACACCATTCTCCCAGAAACCCTTGACCCACTCCAATTTGCATACCGCCCCAACAGATCCAAAGATGATGCAATCTCTATTGCACTTCACAGTGCCCTTTCACACCTAGACAAAAGGAATACCTATGTGAGAATGCTATTCATTGACTACAGCTCAGCATTCAACACCATAATGCCCTCAAAGCTCATCACTAAGGTAAGGACCCTGGGACTAAACACTGCAACTGGATCCTGGACTTCCTGACGGGCCACCCCCAGGTGGTAAGGGTAGCTAACAACACATCCGCCACGCTGCTCCTCAACACGGGGGCCCCCTCAGGGGTGCATGCTCAGTCCCCTACTGTACTCCCTGTTCAATCATGACCGCACGGCCAGGAACGACTCCAACGCCATCATTAATGTTGCCGATGACAACAGTGGTAGGGCCTGATCACCGACAACGACGAGACAGCATATAGGGAGGTGATCAGAGACCTGACCGTGTGGTGCAAGGACGACAACAACCTCTCCTTCAACGTGATCAAGACAAAAGGAGATGATCGTGGACTACAGGAAAATGAGGACCGAGCACACCCACATTCTCATCGACTGGGCTGTAGTGGAGCAGGTTGAGCGCTTCAAGTTCCTTGGCGTCCACATCAGCAACAAGCTAATATGGTCCAAGCACACCAAGACAGTCGTGAAGAGGGCACGACAAAACCTATTCCCCCTCAGGAAACTGAAAAGATTTGGCATGGGGTCCTCAGATCCTCAAAAGGTTCTACACAGCTGCACCATCGAGAGCATCCTGATGGGTTGCGTCACTGCTTGGTATGGCAACTGCTCGGCCTACGACCGCAAGGCACTACAGAGGATAGTGCGTACGGCCCAGTACATCACTGTGGCCAAGCTTCCTGCCAGACTGTTCTCTCTGCTACCGTACGGCAAGTGGTACCGGAGCGCCAAGTCTAGGTCCAAGAGGCTTCTAAACAGCTTTTTCCCCCAAGCCATAAGACTGAACATATAATCAATTGGCTACCCAGACTCATTGCATTCCCCCCCTCTCTTTACACTGCTGCTACTCTGTTATTATCTATGCATAGTCACTTTATTAACTCTATCTACATAACCGGTGCCCTGCACATTGACTCTGTACCGGCACCCCCTGTATATAGCCTCATTATAGTTATTTTAATGCTGTTCTTTAATTATTTGTTACTTTTATTTATTTTTGGTATTTTTCTTAAAACTGCATTGCTGGTTAAGGGCTTGTAAGTTAGCATTTTACTGTAAAGGTCTACACCTGTTGTATTCGGCGCATGTGACAAATAACATGTGATTTGATTTGAATACTTACGTGAATGTGATATTTCAGTATTTTATTTGTAACAAATGTGCAAAAATGTCAAAAAAAGGTTTTGTCATTATGGGGTATTGTGTGTAGATTGATGAGGGATTTTGATTTATTTTTTATCCATTTTAGAGTAAGGCTCTAACGTAACAGAATGTGGAAAAACTCAAGGGGTCTGAATACTTCCCGAATGCACTGTATACCACAGAGTGATGTTGTACAAGGATGCATAGAGCAAAACCTCGCAGTGACACTGATCTAAGGTCAGTTCAGCTGGTCAGGAGCCTGGTTAGGGTCAGGATTTAGAGCTGATCCTAGATCTGTTTCTGTGGGCAACGTCTACTTGGAAACACACACACACAGACAACAGAGCATTCCTTGCCATGGAGACGGACAGGTGCAACGGTGGGCGGAGATGGGAGCAATGAGGTGGAAGTCAGGTGCATGCGGGTAGGAAGAGGCAAGTAGGGCTTGGCAGGGTCAGAATGAGTGAGAGACGGGGGTGGGTTGATGTAGTAGTTTGTATGCGGTGTGGGTGGATGGGTAGTGAGGGGACACTGACAACAGGAAGGCTTTGAGGGTCATACTAACGTGGGCCGTGTGGTAAGGAGACCTGGGCAAAGACGCTGTCGCAGTCTGGACGGAGGGACAGGCCGGAGGAGAGAAAAGAGAGAAGGCCCAGAGAGAATGAGAGACTGAGGCGGAAGGACCAGTTTCATTTCGGACCACCCAAACTGTTCACAATTCTGAAAGGACTGCGGGTGTCAAGCCTCCACCCCCCCACACACACTCCTTGTTACAACGGAGTTCTGAAAATGGGAAAGTTACTGATATAATGCGAGTTACAGGGTAATGTAGAATGGGTTAGTTCAGAGTTAGTATCTTTAGGGCAAGTGGTTGTGTTGTATTCCGTCGGATGTGCTCAGTACCATGTACTGTACATACATTGGAATACTGGCATTATCCATGTTGGCGCCAACATTTCACATTGATTGCACTCTGACTGGTCTTGAATGGTTTGTTCCTTCCTCCCTTCCTTGGAGTAATCCCTGATCTGACATGACTGGATTGGTGAAAGCTACGAAGTGAAACACTTTGCATTCACCCATCTAATCACTTATCATCTTAGATCCAAGAAGGGGAGGAAGGAAGCATTTTGACAGTTTTCTTTAGGTACCACCTCAAACTGTGTTTAAACACTTTCTCGATAAGCTCTAGCTACGCTCCCACCCAACCTATCCTCCCTCCTCCACAATCCCCACCCAACCCGCTCCCTCGTCCAGCTTGAAGGACCACCTACTGGAGTGGAAGGGGCTGGAGGGGCCCTGGGGCGAGTCGAACACGCTGCCGATATCTGTGGAGCTGGAGGCAGCCGAGGCCGGCGGCGGCGTGAGGGGCGTGCGCGGCGAGTTGGGTGCAGAGGCGGCGCTCTCCATCTCGCTGTCAGGGATGCGGCTGTAGCTGATCTTGCGCGGCTCATTCTGCAGTGGCGTCGGATGGCGCATGGTGCCCGGGCGCACAGAGGACGGGCGCACGCCGGGGGACTTGAGCGGGCAGTTGTACTTCTTGGGCTGGAAAGAGAAAGGGAGAGGGGGGAGTTGAAGGAGGGGTCAGGGCAACACTTCTACAATGTCAGGGCTACTCAACTGCAGAACCTCAGCCCTCAAGTACTGCTGGTTCTGGTAGTTAATTGTTCAATTCATGTCAGAGATTGGGGGACTATCTGGTTAGTGTGTTACCTACAGGTAACTGCCAAAATAAACAAACACCAACATAAAGTGTATTAATAGGGCGTTGGGCCGCCACACGCCGTCAGAACAGCTTCAATATGCCTTGGCATAGATTCTACAAGTGTTGACAACTTTATTTGGAGGGATGTGACACCATCCTTCCGTGAGAAATTCCATCATTTGGTGTTTTGTTGATGGTGGTGGAAAACGCCGTCTCAGGTTCCGATCCAGAATCTACCATAAGTGTTCAATTGGGTGGGATCTGGTGGCTGACACACACACACACACACACACACACACACACACACACTCTTTAAACCCTCTATGCACCATTGATATCCCTCTTTCAAAGTCACCGATCTCCTCTAGCCATGGCAGCCAAAATAATGGGAAACTGAGCATTTTTATACATGACCCTAAACATGATGGTATGTTAATTGCTTAATTAGCTCAGGAACACCTGTGGGGAAGCAACTGATTTCAATATCCCTCATTTACTCAAGTGAGTCCTTTATTTTGGCAGCTACCTGTAACTGTTAGAGGTATAAATTCTGCTGACAAATTTTTCAGTCTTTTTTCTACCTTAATAGCAGGGGCGTTGCGTCCATAGAGGGCGCTCGGACGCCGCCCCACCTGGCAGCAACGAGATAAAAATGGATTTACAAAAATTAATATAATGATCAAATATTGTAATAATATCAAGTTTGTGTATATAAATAACGACATTTAGATTACAAATTGGAGTTTTCAAAAAGAAAATGTGCTGCTGTAATTGGCCGCGTAGTTCCAGCAGTCCAGAGAGCTTCTCGAGCCACCTCATTCAATGCCATTCAAAGTTATCCTTATACCCCTTGCGGTTATCATAGGATTTTAGCCACTCGTATTGAACCTATCCAAAGAGCCTCTGGTTTGCAATTATAACTCTGTACACCAGATGGCGATGCTCGACAAAAACGCTGCGCTGTTGTCGGGTATGAAGTGAGCGCAGACACAGAAGATGACACTGTCTAAACAGCTGTTACAGCAAAGCTCAAACAAGCCATGACGTTAGCTGTAACTAAACTACTACAAGTTTTCGTCTGTTATTGTATTCCCACATGCTTGTACGTCTAGCAAATAATTTGAAGCTGAACATTTGCAGTAGCCTACTTATTCCGTTTGGAAATGTGGACTTATTTGTCAGCCCCACTTGTTGGATAGTTCACGAGACGCCACTGCTTAAGGGCACACATGCTGAAGTGTGGCTCAGTGTGGTCCCGTGGCTCAGATGGTAGAGTATGACGCTTGCAATGCCAGGGTTGTGGGTTCATTTCCCACGGGGGGCCAGTACGAAAAAGTATACACTCACTACTGTAAGTCACTCTGGATAAGAGCGTCTCCTAAATGACTAAAATGTAAAACAATGAATAGTGGACAAAACATGATTGTTCATCTTAACTCATGAAGTTTCAATGTCATTCTAACAAAAGGTTTGAAATACCATAACTGATCCAACTGCATCGGGAGTCCGAGAGAGGATAATCATGTGAACCGTAAGGTGAGGAACAAGACACTTACAAATCGAGGCAACGACCGGGCATTCCGAGGCTCGATCTCCAGCGACTTGTTGAACAGGTAGTCAGCAAACTCCTTCTCTGCCTTGTCCTCCATTGGATTGAGGTTTTCAAAGAACTTCTGTTTAACACAAATGAGAGAAACGGAGAGTCGTCAGAAGGACAGATCCATTGTGAAATACACCTTGTTGTCCTAATGACTACAGACAAGGGTGTGTGGGTGATTGGGGACAATTGGATAAATAACCAAATAGTACATGTCGGGAGCTGAGTGACAGTAACTCGCTACTAAGCGGTGAATTCTAACTTCTACATTTTCGAATTTTCACTCATTAATGAGTCATGCATTGCTCAGTCATGCATTGATGTCATTGATGTCAATGAGACTAACGTTTACGCCAGGAATCACCCCCAAATGTATATCTAATCAAAAACGAAGAGGTTGCTATGACTTGGAAAACTGTCAACTGTACATGGGCACTGTAGAGATGAAATCGTGAAAGGAAACAGGCCAAATTATGTTTTAAATTACTCCCTTGTGTTAATCATATTTATACCCATTCATATTCCACGTAACTAAATGGTATTTGTGAAACGTTGATGGGTTGGGACCATGCTGCAAAGCCGGAAAGTATGGCAATTTCTCCCTTTTTTTTGACTATGCAGGCTGGCCATAGAGTGGTGACCAACTTCCACGGAACGTGCGTCATCACCATTTTCACTCCTCACCCGGATATCGCTCTCCACCCGTAAGCAGTAGGGCTGGTTCTGGTACTGCTGGATCTCCCCGGTGATCTCCGCCACTTTCCGTCGCTTGCTGAAGTTGATCAGCTCCTTGCCGTGCCTCTTCAGGAAGTCGGGGTTGCCTTCCTCCGTCTTCAGGATGTTCGTCAAGTAGATCCCTGAGGACAGAGTTAGAGAGAGAAAAGACATGAGAGTGGAATAATGATGTCGATGGACTGGCACCCGGTTCGTGGAATGTTGCTGGCCGGTCCCCGAGATGGTTAACCAACACTAGTTTTAATGTAAGCGGTGCTCCAAGGAGGAAAAACCCTAGCTTAGGATAGCTTTGGATAGCATAGGACAGGATCAACTTTAATGTTCCCAAGGGGGAAATTGTCTTAGCTGCACAGTACTGCTGTGTACAAAATAAAAACGGCACATTACTTGTGAGTCCCAAGACACAAAAAGGACCAAAGCTTCCTCGTCCCTGGTATCAAAAAGGTTGAGAAACACTGCTCTGGAGCATACCAAAGAAGGGGACACAGGGGGGGTTGATGGAGCGTAGTTTTGCCAGGTACTTCTTGTAGTGGTCCTCGCTCAGTTCATGGGCCTCCTCCAGAATCTTCCTCTGTCGGCTTGGAATTTGCTGGAGAGGGGCCGAAAGCTCAGTCAAAACAATTGTATATCTTTCGTCCTACAGACGTGTCTCTATGGTACACAGAGGCACACATTGTGTCATGCTTTCTATTGATAAGAAATCCGTAACTTTATGTTACCCCAACATAGAGAATTACTAATTACAATACTCATCAACACTAGGCACTTATTTGGTACTGCAATTTTCATTGGATTCATGCAATGGCCAGATAGTGTTATCACACCATTTCCTAACAACAACTTCAAAAGAATCTTGCAGAAAGAACCCCTCCCGGCCTTCATCACCTCGAAGGTGTGGTCTAGCCGGTAGACGGGCGAGGAGTTCATGGCGCTGACCACCTCCAGCACGCCGTTGAAGTTGTTGAGCTCCTGGAACACCTGGAGGATCTCGATGATACGCGCCACCACCGCTGCCCGCTCTTCCAGGTTCTCCGTCTCTACGATACACCTGTGGAGAACGTGGTACAGTGAGAAAAAAAGAATGCTATTTAAGCCCAGGGGCCAGGTCCGTGTTCATTAGGGACTAAACGGACAACGGACAAACAGGGAGGGACGACCTTTTTGTTTTGCGTCGCAAAACGTTTTCCCGCTGCAAGCCCTAATAAACATGACTCAGGTCTGCATAGTTCGGTCATTTTATTTCCACAGCCGGTGGATGACAAAGTGTAAGGTAAGTGGGGGAAAGAAAATACATATTGGTACATTTTCATGCTCCCAAACGTATTAATTAGTAACAACATATTGACCTGTCAGTCCTCATTTGGTGAGCTATTAAGTCAGTGTAAGGACACATTTCACTCAACCAATTCAGTGGCCCCTGAAAACTAATCAGGAAGTCTCTGGAGATATCAAGCCTGGTGTGATATCACACGTTAAATCAGACAGGGATTAGCAGCTCATACGCAAAGAACAGTCCCAAATTCTTTCTTTCCTTTTCACCTTGAGAATCAACATGGGGAGGATAGGAGTAATCGCAGCCTTATTTAGGGCCACCTAAAGCATTCATAACACCTGTATGCAGTGCACTAAAGGACATGACATAACTATACTGAACAAAAACGCAACATGCAACAATTAACAATTCTACAGAGTTACAGTTCATATAAGGAAATCAGTCAATTTAAACAAATTCATTAGGCACTAATCTATGGATATCACATGGCTGGGCAGGGGCGCAGCCATGGATGGGTAGCCAGGCCAAGCCAATCAGAATTAGTTTCCCCCTCACAAAAGGGCTTTAATAGACAGAAATACTCCTCAGTTTCATCAGCTGTCCAACTGGCTGGTCTCAGACGATCCCGCCGGTGAAGAAGCCGGATTGTGGAGGTCCTGGGCTGGCGTGGTTACGTGATCTGCGTTTGTTGAGGCCGGTTGGGCATACTGCCAAATTCTCTAAAATGATGTTGGACACGGCTTATGGTAGAGAACTGAACATTCAATTCTCTGGCAACATCTCTGGTGGACATTCCTGCAGTCAACATGCCAATTGCAAGCGCCCTCAAAACTCGAGATATCTGTGGCATTGTGTTGTGTGACAAAACTGCACATTTTAGAGTGGCCTTTTATTGTCCACAGCACAAGGTGAACCTGTGTAATGATCATGCTGTTTAATCAGCTTCTTGATATGCCACACCTGTCAGGTGAATGGATTATCTAGGCAAAGGAGAAATGTTCACTAACAGGGATGTAAACTCATTTGTGCACAACATTTGAGAGAAATAAGCTTTTTGTGCTCAGGGAAAATGTCTGGGATCTTATATTTCAGCTCATGAAACATGGGACCAACACTTTACATGTTGTGTTTATAGTTTTGTTCAGTATACATTGAGCTACATGATATACATTATCATGCCTTAAATTCATCATAGAATATGCTTTGTCAACAGTGCACTTGTAAGGAATATCATGGTCTCGTTTCACGAGGACCGCTTCTTTGTGATGCCAAAAAAACAAAAACGGGTGCTCTTACTTTTCGAACCACAACGTGAGGTTGGTGGTGTGGCGGATCATGCGCAGAAGGTTGGGCGAGTTCAGCTCCTTGTCCTCCTTCGTCCACACGCTGCCCACCAGCTCTGACGGCTGCACCGCCCTGTAGATATAGGTCAGAGGTCAGAGAGAGGACAATAATGCAGAGGTCAGTTGCTTCGACGCTTCAAGTAGATGCTCCGAACCAAAGATCTAGGAGGAGATTACCATATACCCAAACTATTATATGCCATTATTCAAAGAGTCTTACAAAACATTTATGCAGTCACTATACTGTATGTTTATGTGATCCCAGCAGGAATTGAAGCCACAACTGTAGTGTTGCTAGCACCATGTGTCCACAGAGGACCACCATTATTAGTTATATGACAGCAACAAAACAAATCAGGCCTTGTGTCAGTGGTTAGGTGCAAACTTCTACTGACTCCAGTCTTGGCAGCTAAGGGAGTTTTCTGTGCCAGCAATTGTGGTAAGATTTTCGGACAATACCGGCGACCATTGTTGGGCCACAAGGCCGGTGTGTTGTGACATCGTCGTAGGAAATGGAGTACGGCAATTTAAATGTTTTTATTTTAACTTTATTTTAAACAGGTAGCCAAGGGTCTCATTTCCAGGTGAGCCCTGTGTACACAATACACATCAATATACACATTTAAAACTAAACATGCATAAATAAGGGCTAATATTAAAAAGAATACGCAGAAAGTAAATACAGACTCATAAACAACAGTTACAGTTCTCAGCTACTAGGTTTTCAATCAACTCCCTAAACTGCCCGAGCTGCAACAGAACATCTCATCTTAATGAGAGCTGTAAATTGTTCCAGCAGTGAGGCGCATTAAAACTAAAAAAGCGGATTTACCTAATCCGGTGGAGACCCGAGGAACCTCGAGAGTTTACCAACCCTGTGAATGCGTTTTGTAACTCATGTTTTTATACTTCAACAACAAAGTCAGCTGAGTCAGAAGCTTGTGTAGTAAACAAAGAGGGAGTAATGAAGTGACCTACGGCACATTAATGAGGACCAGCTCAATTCATGGACATTTCAATTGATATTCTTACAGTATATACATTGAGTTACCATAGATGCTGATCTCGGGTCAGTTCTGAATTTCCCCCACTAATGGTTACGGTTAGAATTGGGAGAGAGGAAGCTGATCATAGATCTGCACCAAGGGGAAACTTCACCCCGGAGCGTGGGAAAGAGGTGAGGGGATAACCTTGGGTACGGCCCACCCTAGCTGTTCCCACAGGCCCAGCGACGTCAGACGGGGAAGTGTGTCCCCTCTCTGGTGCTGCACGTTTGTGTATATGTACAGTTGAAGTCGGAAGTTTACATACACCTCAACCAAATACATTTAAACTCAGTTTTTCACAATTCCTGACATTCAATCTTGTAAAAATTCAGTTAGGATCACCACTTTATTTTAAGAATGTGAAATGTCAGAATAATAGTAGAGAGAATGATTTATTTCAGCTTTAATTTCTTTCATCACATTCCCAGTGGGTCAAAAGTTTACAATTGGTATTTGGTGGCATTGCCTTTAAATTGTTTAACTTGGGTCAAATGTTTTGGGTAGTCTTCCACAAGCTTCCCACAATAAGTTGGGTGAATTGTGGCCCATTCCTCTTGACAGAGCTGGTGTAACTGAGTCAGGTTTGTAAGCCTCCTTGCTCGCACATGCTTTTTCAGTTCTGCCCACAAATGTTTTATAGGATTGAGGTCAGGGCTTTGTGATGGCCACTCCAATACCTTGACTTTGTTGTCCTTAAGCCATTTTGCCACAACTTTAACATCCTGACTGATGTCTTGAAATGCTGCTTCAACATATCCACATAATTTTACATCCTCATGATGCCATCTACTTTGTGAAGTGCACCAGTCCCTCCTGCAGCAAAGCACTCACACAACATGATGCTGCCACCCTCGTGCTTCACGGTTGGGATGGTGTTCTTCGGCTTGCAAGTATCCCCTTTATCCTCCAAAAATAACGATGGTCATTATGGCCAAACAGTTCAATTTTTGTTTCATCAGACCAGAGGACATTTCTCCAAAAAGTACCATCTTTGTGCAGTTGCAAACCGTAGTCTGTCTTTTTTAATGGTGGTTTTGGAAAGTACCAAAGTACGTTCATCTCTAGTAGACAGAATGCGTCTCCTTCCTTGAGCAGTATGACGGCTGAGTGGTCCCATGGTGTTTATACTTGCGTACTATTGTTTGTACAGATGAACGTGGTACATTCAGGCGTTTGGAAATTGCTCCCAAGGATGAGCCAGACTTTTTTCCCCCCTGAGGTTTTGGCAGATTTAAATTTTTTTTTCCCATGATGTCAAGCAAAGAGCCACTGAGTTTGAAGGTAGGCCTTGAAATACATCCACAGGTACACCTCCAATTGACTCAAATGATGTCAATTAGCCTCAGAAGCTTCTAAAGCCATGACATCCTTTTCTGGAATTTTCCAAGCTGTTTAAAGGCACAGTCAACTTAGTGTATGTAAACTTCTGACCCACTGGAATTGTGATACAGTGAATTATAAGTGAAATAATCTGTCTGTAAACAATTGCTGTAAAAATTACTTGTGTCATGCACAAAGTAGATGTCTTAACCGACTTGCCAAAACTCTAGTTTGTTAACAAGAAATGTGGTTGACAAATGATTTTTAATGACTCCAACCTAAGTGTATGTAAACTTCCAACTTCAACTGTATGCATGTGTGTAAGTACACTACCGTTCAAAAGTTTGGGGTCACTTAGAAATGTTCTTGTTTTTGAAAGAAAAGCACATTTTTTGTCCATTAAAATAACATCAAATTGATCAGAAATACAGCCTAGACATTGTTAATGTTGTAAATAACTATTGTAGCTGGAAATGGCAGATTTTTTATTGAATATCTACGTAGGAGTACAGAGGCCCATTATCAGCAACCATCACTCCTGTGTTCCAATGGCACGTTGTGTTAGCTAATCCAAGTTTATCATTTTAAAAGGCTAATTGATCATTAGAAAACCCTTTTGCAATTATGTTAGCACAGCTGAAAACTGTTGTGCTAATTAAAGAAGCAATAAAACTGGCCTTCTTTAGACTAGTTGAGTATCTGGAGCATCAGCATTTGTGGGTTCGATTACAGACTCAGAATGGCCAGAAACCAAGCCCTTTCTTCTGAAACTCGTCAGTCTATTATTGTTCTGAGAAATCAAGGCTATTCCATGCGAGAAATTTCCAAGAAACTGAAGATCTCGTACAACACTGTGTACTACTCCCTTCACAGAAAAGCGCAGAAAGTGTCTCTAACCAGAATAGAAAGAGGAGTGGGAGGCCCCGGTGCACAAACGAGCAAGAGGACAAGTACAATAGTGTCTAGTTTGAGAAACAGACGCCTCACAAGTCCTCAACTGGCAGCTTCATTAAATAGTACCTGAAAAACGCCAGTCTCAACATCAACAGTGAAGACGCAACTCCGGAATTCTGTCCTTTCTATTTTTGATATTGCTACTATGCAAATATGCAAGTAACCATTTCACTGTACCATTTACAGCTTCTGTATCCTGTGCATGTGACAAATAAACTAAGATTTTATTTGATATAGTGTGTGTTTACCAGAGACGGTAATGTGAAGAACATGACCTGCACCAAAGTCAAATTAGGATATAGGACAAGGACTAGATAAAGTGTATTCTTAGCTGGAGCTTTTCCTTATTGTAGGCTACTACTTTTACCACTTTTTGTCTTGAAATCCTCAGTTGTTTACTACACTACTCACTCTGTTTAGCACATGGCCTCACATTTAATTCTTAAAGAGATGGGCGGGGCTAAGGCTTAAGAGGGTGTGAACAATGCTGAATGGGTGTAGACAAAGAAGAGTTCTCCAAGTAGGTGTCCAAAAACATTCAAGGGCCATTTTCTCAAAAGTGGTGTTACAAGTTCATCAACTTTCAAAGCAGAGTGTATGATAAACCATTTTCTATCTCCGTGTCTATACTTTTATCCAATGTAAAAGACACCATTTCACATTTTGCTCCATAGCACCGAATCCAGGTGGTGAGTCACATTTTTGCTCTAGTCCACCACTTACACAGCTGATCCAAGTAATCATCAAGCCAGTGATAAATTGAGGTGCTTTAGTACTGGACTGGAACAAAAAGGACTGGAGTTTAAAAAAAACACTGCCGTGGAGAGCAATACGGTACTGTAGGCCTACCTGTAGAAGTCGGACTCGAGCAGTGTGAGCTGCCGGGCGATCTCAATGGGGTGGAGGGTCATGAGGTCAAACTGGTCTGTCTGGCCCGACTTGCTGAGGTGCCACTCGATGAGCGGTGGCGAGCTCTCGAAGGTGATGTTGTGGCTGGGCCCATTGGCCTGTGCTTGCTTCTTCCTCTGGATGATCTTGGTAATGGACTCCACCCACTTCTTCATGGCCTTGCCTGGGAGGGGTCACAGAGAGGGAGGTTGTCACTCAGAGAAGAGAAGTGGAGGAGAGATACGAGAGAGGAAAATAAGAAAAAAAGAGAGGAGAAAATACAAGACAAAAAGAGAGGATATGCAACGAAAGAAGAGAAAGTCCTTGCCCCGATTCATCCACACATACCTCGCACCAATGCAATGAACTCCTCCAGACACTTGAGTAACTGACAGTCCCGCTCAAAGTCATAGAAGTGGTGCTCCACCCAGTGGCGACATACATTCAGTACCCTGCAGGAAGAGCGAGTAGGTCAAAACCAGTTAAGATACCAGTTACAGACCAGCAAGAGAGCGCTAACTACAAATCCTGACCTAAAACCTAAATAAATCTGCCCCTGACTTAGGAAGTTAAACTAACTCCTAAGAGACTGGAAGAGAGATTAGTTGACTGATAAGAGACCAGAGAGCCACAGCTAGAAATGAAAATGGGATGCACATCAAAAAGATACAGTTGAAGTCAGGAGTATACATACATTTAGGTTGGAGTCATTAAAACTTGTTTTTCAACCACTCCACAAATTTCTTGTTAACAAACTACAGTTTTGGCAAGTCGGTTTAGACATCTACTTTGTGCATGACAAGTAATTTTTCCAACAATTGTTTACAGACAGATTATGTCACTTATAATTCACTGTATCACAATTCCAGTGGGTCAGAAGTTTACATACACTAAGTTGACTGTGCCTTTAAACAGCTTGGAAAATTGCAGAAAAGGATGTCATGGCTTCAAAGCTTCTGATAGGCTGATTGACATCATTCGAGTCAATTGGAGGTGTACCTGTGGATGTATTTCTAGGCCTACCTTCAAACTCAGTGCCTCTTTGCTTGACATCATGGGAAAAATCAAAAGAAATCGGCCAAGACCTCAGAAAAACAAATGTAGACCTCCACAAGTCTGGTTCATCCTTGGGAGCAATTTCCAAACGCCTGAAGGTACCATGTTCATCTGGACAAACAATAGTACGCAAGTATAAATACCATGGGACCACGCAGCCATCATACCTCTCAGGAAGGAGATGCGTTCTGTCTCCTAGAGATGAACGTACTTTGGTGTGAAAAGTGCAAATCAATCCCAGAACAACAGCAAAGGACCTTGTGAAGATGCTGGAGGAAACGGGTACAAAAGTATCTATATCCACAGTAAAACGAGTCCTATATCGACATAACCTAAATGGCCGCTCAGCAAGGAAGAAGCCACTGCTCCAAAACCGCCATAAAAAAGCCAGACACCGTTTGCAACCGCACACGGGGACAAAGATCATACATTTTGGAGAAATGTCCTCTGGTCTGATGAAACAAAAATAGAACTGTTTGGCCATAATGACCATCGTTATGTTTGGAGGAAAAGGGGAGAGGCTTAGAAGCCTTTAGAACACCATCCCAACCGTGAAGCACGGGGGTGGCAGCATCATGTTGTGGGGGTGCTTTCCTGCAGGAGGGAATGGTGCACTTCACAAAATAGATGGCATCATGAGGAAAGAAAATTATGTCGATATATTAAAGCAACATCTCAAGACATCAGTCAGGAAGTTAAAGCTTGATTGCAAATAGGTCTTCCAAATGGACAATGACCCCAAGCATACTTCCAAAGTTGTCGCAAAATGGCTTAAGGACAACAAAGTCCAGGTATTGGAGTGGCCATCACAAGCCCTGACCTCAATCCTATAGAAAACTTGTGGCCAGAACTGAAAAGGTGTGTGCGAGCATGGAGGCCTACAAACCTGACTCAGTTACACCAGCATTGTCAGGAGGAATGGGCCGAAATTCACCCAACTTATTGTGGGAAGCTTGTGGAAGGCTACCCGAAACGTTTGACCCAAGTTAAACAAT
The DNA here is from genome assembly GCF_029448725.1 of Salvelinus fontinalis. Classification (NCBI taxonomy): domain Eukaryota; kingdom Metazoa; phylum Chordata; class Actinopteri; order Salmoniformes; family Salmonidae; genus Salvelinus; species Salvelinus fontinalis. Next base: position 28,378,616 of record NC_074704.1, on the reverse strand, counting down.
TTAAAGGCAATGCTACCAAATACCAATTGAGTGTACGTAAACTTCTGACCCACTGGGAATGTGATGAAATAAATAAAGGCTGAAATAAATCATTCTCTCTACTATTATTCTGACATTTCACATTCTTAAGATTAAGTGGTGATCCTAACTGACCTAAGACAGGGAATTTTTACTAGGATTAAATGTCAGGAATTGTGAAAAACTGAGTTTAAATGTGTTTGGCTAAGGTGTATGTAAACTTCCGACTTCAACTGTAGGTGGGAAGGGTTGAGGGTAGCTGAAGGCTGGGACCAAAAAAACATAAAGATAGCTAATTTAAAATATACTGTCTGTGAAATCTATGTAGTATGTATGACCTGAAGTTTAAGCTTAAGTATTGTTGTCCATTAGTTTACTCCAATTATGGGAGGGGTGTAAGGGTTAGGGGGAATAATAAAGTAGGAAAATATATATAAAAAATATATATTTACAAAAAAATATATACAATGCATTCTGAAAGTATTCAGACCCTTGACTTTCCCACCCCCAAAAAATTCACAGCAAAAACAGGTTTCTAGAAATGTTTGCAAATTTATAAAAAATGTAAAACTGAAATTTCACATTTACATAAGTATTCAGACCCTTCACTCGGTATTTTGTTGAAGCACCTTTGGCAATGATTACAGCCTCAAGTCTTCCTGGTTATGACACTACAAGCTTGGCATACCTGTATTTGCACACCTATAGTTTCTCCCATTCTTCTCTGCAGATCTTCTCAAGCTCTGTCAGGTTGGATGGGGAGCGTTGCTGCACAGCTATTTTCAGGTCTCTCCAGAGATGTTCGATTGGGTTCAAGTCCGGGCTCTGGCTAGGCCACTCCAGGACATTGAGTCACTCTTGCGTTGTCTTGGCTGTGTGCTTAGGGTTGTTGTCCTGTTGGAAGATTAACTTTCACCCCAGTTTGAGGTCCTGAGTGCTCTGGAGCAGGTTTTCATCAAGGATCTCTCTGTTCTTTGCTCCATTCAGCTTTCCCTCGATCCTGGCTAGTCTCCCAGTCACTGCCGCTGAAAAATACCATGCTTCACCATAGGGATGGTGCCAGGTTTCCTCCAGACATGAAGCTTGGCATGCAGGTTAAAGAGTTCAATCTTGGTTTTATCAGATCAGAGAATCTTGTTTCTCATGGTCTGAGAGTCATTTAGGTGCCTTTTGGCAAACTCCAAGAGGGCTGTCATGCGCCTTTTACTGAGTGGTGGCTTCAGTCTGGCCAGTCTACCATAAGGGCCTGATTGGTGGAGTGCTGCAGAGATGGCGGTGCTTCTGGAAGGTTCCCATCTCCACAGATGAACTCTGGAGCTCTGTCAGAGTGACCATCGGGTTCTTAGTCACCCACCTGACCAAGGCCCTTCTCCCCTGATTGCTCAGTTTGGCCGGGCGGCCAACTCTAGGAAGAGTGTTGGTGGTTCCAAACTTCTTCCATTCAAGAAAGGAGGCCACTGTGTTGTAGGGCATCTTCAACGCTGCAAAAAATTTAATTGGTACCCTTCCCCAGGAAGAGTCCGAGACACAATCCTGTCTCGGAGCTCTACAGACAATTCCTTCGACCTCATGGCTTTGTTTTTGCTCTGACATGCACTGTCAACAGTGGGACCTTACATAGACAAGTGTGTGCCTTTCCAAATCATGTTCAATCAATTGAATGTACCACAGGTGGACTTATATCAAGTTGTAGAAACATCTCAAGGATGAGCAATGGAAACAGGATGCACCTGAGCTCAATTTAGAGAGTCTCATAGCAAAGGGTCTGAATACTTATGTAAATAAGGTATGTCTGTTTTTATTTGTAATAAATTAGCAAAAAATTCTAAACCTGCTTTGTCATTACGTGGTATCATGTGTAAATTGATCAGGATTTTTACATTAAAAAAAAATCTATTTTAGAATAGGGCTGTAACAAAAAGTGGAAAAGGGGAAGGGATCTGAATACTTCCCGAACGCACAGCATATGGAGCATTAAAAAAAATATATATAAAACACATAAAGAGTTTTGTTTCAGCCCAGCATTGAAAAAGTTTGAAACCTTTCTCTGCTAATCAGGACAGACTACCTTCCAAGTGTATCACAAGAAAACCAGGATGTACTGTTGACCCCTAGGTCAAGTTCATTAGGCACCAAAATGAAAGAATAACTTCTTTAATTGTTGAATGTTTTCTGGTATAGTCCCTAATGAACACAACCTCTGGAATTAGGTGTGGTAAATGGGGAGGGGTGCAGAGGTACCTGAGTTGGACTGGCTGGACAAACTCCTTGCGAAATCGTTTGAGTTCGGCGCTGAGAGGTTGGTCTCCGTTCTCTATGGCCATCTGGTCCGCCTCTGTGGGCTTCGGCTCGGGAATTTCAAACCTGGAAGGTTCCAGAAAACAAAATCACAACTGAGAAGACACAGCAGTGTGGAATCTGGTATACACCTTTAACAAGACAGTCAAGGTTCCAGACTGGAATATGTTCCGGGATTCTTTCGATGGCATTGAGGAGTACACCACATCAGTCACTGGCTTTAGCAAAAAGTGCATCGAGGACGTCGTCCCCACAGTGACTGTACGTACATACCCCAACCAGAAGCCATGGATTACAGGCAACATCCGCACTGAGCTAAAGGGTAGAGTAGCCGCTTTCAAGGAGCAGGAGACTAATCTGGACTCTTACAAGAAATCCCACTATGCCCTCCGACGAACCATCAAACAGGCAAAGCATCAATACAGGACTAAGATCGAATCGTACTACACCGGCTCTGACACTTGTTGGATGTGGCAGGGCTTGAAAACTATTATGGACTACAAAGGGAAGCACAGCCGAGAGCTGCCCAGTGACACAAGCCTACCAGAGGAGCTAAATTACTTCTATGCTCGCATAGAGGCAAGTAACACTGAAACATGCATGAGAGCGTCAGCTGTTCCGGGATGACTGTGTGATCACGCTCTCCGCAGCTGATGTGAGTAAGACCTTTAAATAAGTCAACATTCACAAGGCGGATTACCAGGACGTGTACTCTGAGCATGCACTGACAAACTAGCAAGTGTCTACACTGACATTTTCAACCTCTCTGTCTGAGTCTATAATACCAACATGTTTCAAGCAGACCACCATAGTCCCTGTGCCCAAGAACACTAAGGTAACCTGCCTAAATGACTACCGACCTGTAGCACTCACATCTGTAGCCATGAAATGCATTGCAAGGCTGGTCATGGCTCACAACACCATTATCTTAGAAACCCTAGACCCACTCCAATTTGCATACCGCACCAACAGACCCACAGATGATGCAATCTCTATTGGACTCCACACTGCCCTTTCACACTTGGACAAAAGGAACACCTATTAGAGAATGCTATTCATTGAATACAGCTCAGCATTCAACACCATAGTGCCCTCAAAGTTCATCACTAAGCTATGGACCCTGGGACTAAACACCTCCCTCTGAAACTGGATAATGGAATTCCTGAGGGACATCTCGCAGGTGGTAAGGGTAGGTAACAACACATCCGCCACGTTGATCCTCAACAAGGGGGCCCCTCAGGGGTGCATTCTCAGTCCCCTCCTGTACTCCCTGTTCACTAATGACTGCACGGCCAAGCACAACTCCAACACCATAATTAAGTTTGTTGATGACAAAACAGTGGTAGGCCTGATCACTGACAACGATGAGACAGGCTATAGGGAAGAGTTCAGAGACCTGACTGTGTGGTGCCAGGACAACAACCTCTCCTTCAATGGGATCAAGACAAAGGAGATGATCGTGGACTACAGGAAAATGAGGACCGAGCACGCCCACACTCTCATTGACTGGGCTGTAGTGGAGCAGGTTGAGAGCTTCAAGTTCCTTGGCGTCCACATCAGCAAAAAACTAACATGGTCCAAGCACACCAAGACAGTCGTGAAGAGGGCACGACAAAACCTATTCCCCCTCAGGAGACTGAAAAGATTTGCCATGGGTCCTCAGATACTCAAAAGGTTCTACAGCTGCACCATCGAGAGCATCCTCACGGGTTGCATCACAGCCTGTTATGGCAACTGCTCGGCCTCTGACCGCAAGGCACTACAGAGGGTAGTGCATACGGCCCAGTACATCATTGGGCCCAAGCTTCCTGCCATCCAGGACCTCTATACCAGGCGGTGTCAGAGGAAGGCCCTAAAAATCAAAGACTCTAGCCACCCTAGTCATAGACTGTTCTTTCTGCTACCGCACGGAAAGCAGTTCCGGAGCACGGAAAGCAGTTCCGGAGCGCCAAGTCTAGGTCCAAGAGGCTTCTAAACAGCTTCTACCACCAAGCCATAAGACTCCTGACCAGCTAATCAAATGGCTACCCAGACTATTTGCATTGTGTGTCCCCCCCTCTGTTATACTGCTGCTACTCTCTGGTTATTATCTATGCATAGTCACTTTAACTCTACCTACATATACATGTTACCTTGACTAACCAGTGCCCCCCCGCACATTCACCTCAAACTGAGTAAAGGTGTGTTTTTTATTGAGAATGACAATGGTTCCTCAATGTATATTTAAAAAAAAAAATCCATCTCTCCCCCTTTCAATAACCACTCAGCATGAAAGGGAAAAATGTAATGCTGTCTGATCCAGTGCAAACGTCATAAAATACCTGAATACTTCTTATCCCTACAGATGTGTCCCAAGCTCACTGGCTCAGGAAACTCTGAGGGCCCAGACTATTACAATGTTGCAAGTTTGCTAGCACGAAAGCGTCGGTGCATCCAGTTGACCTCACCTCTCCATAAGAAGACCCAGCAGCTCCTGAGGTTTACAGAAGGACCTGTAGGTTGTTAGAAATGTTCGGACGAAATTTGGATCTGCGAGAAGGAAAAACAAGGGGATTGTCAGCCATTTTGTTAATCAATCATTCTCAGCGGTGTGCAAGTAGCTATTGTTCTTTCATGACTTTGCGGTGATGACTTGTATGAAATTCGCTACCGTTTGCTAGCTAGACATCTTATAACTATTAAGTTAACAGTCTAAGATATGCTAACCAATGTCATGTTTATTAGGCACCAAACAGAACAGACAAATAAAATGTCAAACATTCCCTAGTGAACATGACCCAGGTCTGTGTGTATATTAGGAGTGCTGATACTGTGGTTATGCGGGAGAACAGGACCGTTAGCTAGTGGTTCACATGTTGGATCTGTCCAAGCCCTTTCACCGGGGTCTGGCTGGGGTTGGCGGGCAGTGGTGGGGGGGAGACAATAGCTGCCTCAGTGTGGATTTACAAACAATCGGCCTGGAACTATTTCAGCCAGGAAACAGACGCTGCTCTGACGCACGCAGCTGCCACTCCACCACACACGCTTGAAAATAGATCACTCGCCTGCCCTCCCCACCACCGACATACACACTGCAGTGTTTCTACTAGGCATTGACCACAAATACAAGTATAGGACAAGTCAACAACATTATTTGGGTATGACATAACAGAATATTAACTTAAAGGTTCGATTTTCACTGGGTAGTTACTTTAAAGTTATCTTCCTGCAATTCTACGCATTTTGCAATGGGGCAGAGAGATATTGCCAGTTTTATTGCCAATTTCCTGCAATTCTAGACATTTCGCCTTGGCTTATGTTGTGCTCTTATGCCATCTGAGTGATTCAAACTTTATAACAAAATGTATTTCAGACAGTTATTCTGGTGGTTGTTAGTTCTCAAAGATGATCTTATTAAAAAAATATACAGCTCCATTATATTTTCTACATACTTTATATCTGGCTTTAAACGTTTAAAGTTCACACTGAAAACGTTTTAACACCCCAAACCTTAGTTATCACACACACACACACATACGAAAAAGTATGTGAACCTTTTGGAATTACCTGGATTTCAGCATCTTCCTCTTAGTCACAACAATAGACAAACACAGTGTGCTTAAACTAATAACACAAATTATTGTATTTTTATTGTCTATATTGAATACATAATTTAAACATTCACAGTGTAGGTTGGAAAAAGTATGCGAACCCCAAGGCTAATGACTTCTCCAAAAGCTAATTGGAGTCAGGAGTCAGCTAACCTGGAGTCCAATCAACGAGACGAGAGTGGAGTGGAGTTCTTGGTTAGAGCTGCCTTTCCCTATAAAAAAACACTCACAACATTGGAGTTTGCTATTCACAAGAAGCATTGCCTGATGTGAACCATGCCTCGAACAAAGAGATCTCAGAAGACCTAAGATTAAGAATTGTTGACTTGCATACATCTGGAAAGGGTTACAAAAGTAACGCTAAAAGCCTTGATGTTCATCAGTCCAAGTCAAATTGTCTATAAATGGAGAAAGTTCAGCACTGTTGCTACTCTCCCTAGGAGTGGCTGTCCTGCAAAGATGACTGCAAGAGCACAGTGCAGAATGCTCAATGAGGTTGAGAAAAATCCTGGAGTGTCAGCTAGACTTACAGAAATCTCTGGAACATGCTAACATCTCTGATGACGAGTCTAGAATACGTAAAACACTAAACAAGAACGGTGTTCATGGGAGGACACCACGGAAGAAGCCACTGCTATCCAAAAAAAACATTGCTGCACGTCTGAAATTCGCAAAAGAGTACCTGCATGTTCCGCAGTGCTACTGGCAAAATATTCTATGGAAAGATGAAACTAAAGTTGAGTTGTTTGGAAGAAACACACAACACTATGTGTGGAGAAAAAAAAGGCACAGCACACCAACATCAAAACCACATCCCAACTGTAAAGTACGGTGGAGGGAGCATCATGGTTTGGGGCTGCTTTACTGCCTCAGGACCTGGACAGCTTGCTATCACCGACGGAAAAATGAATTCCCAAGTTGATCAAGACATTTTGCAGGAGAATGTAAGGCTATCCGCCAATTGAAGCGCAACAGAAGTTGGGTGATGCAACAGGACAACGACCTAGAAAACAGAAGTAACTCAACAACAGAATGGCTGCAACAGAAGAAAAGAGCGGTTCACACCAGACATCCTAAGAATATTGCTGAACTGAAACAGTTTTGTAAAGATGAATGGTTAAAAATTCCTCCTGACCATTGTGCAGGTCTGATCCACAACTACAGAAAACGTTTGGTTGAGGTTATTGCTGCCAAAGGAGGGTCAACCAGTTATTAAATCCAAGGGTTCACATACGTTTTACACCCTACACTGTGAATGCTTACACAGTGTGTTTAATAAAGACATGAAAACATATAATTGTTTGTGTGTTATTAGTTTAAGCAGACTGTGTTTGTCTGTTGTTGTGACCTAGATGAAGATCAGATCACATTTTATGACCAATTTATGCAGAAATCCAGGTAATTCCAAAAAGGTTTTCATACTTTTTCTTGCCACTATACACACACACAGGACCAGTCGAATGTTGACACCTACTCATTCAAGGGTTTTTATTTTTTACATTGTAGAACAATAGTGAAGACATCATAAGTATGAAATAACACATATGGAATCATGTAGTAACCAAAAAAAGTGTTAAAATCTAAATATATTGGCCTCCCGAGTGGCACAGTGGTCTAAGGCACTGCATCGCAGTGCTAGCTGTGCCACTAGAGTTCCTGGTTTGAGTCCAGGCTCTGTCGCAGCTGGCCGCGACCGGGAGACCCATGGGGCAGCGCACAATTGGCTCAGCGTCGTCCTGGTTTGGGGAGGGTTTGGCTGGCAGGGATGTTCTTGTCCCATCGCGCACTCCTGTGGCGGGCCGGGCGCAGTGCTCGCTGACAAGGTCGCCAGGTGTACGGTGTTTCCGGCTTAAGCGGGCATTGTGTCAAGAAGTAGTGCGGCTTGGCTGGGTTGTGTTTCGGGGAACGCACGGCTCTCAACCTTCGCCTCTCCCGAGTCCATAAGGGAGTTGCAGCGATGGAACAAGACTAACTACCAATTGGATACCACGAAATTGGGGAGAAAAAAGGATATAAAAAACACACATATACAGTGGGGAGAACAAGTATTTGATACACTGCCGATTTGTGGAGAACAGGGGGGCTTCTTAAAGAAAAACTAACAGGTCTGTGAGAGCCGGAATTCTTACTGGTTGGTAGGTGATCAAATACTTATGTCATGCAATAATATGCAAATTAATTACTTAAAAATCATACAATGTGATTTTCTGGATTTTTGTTTTAGACTCCGTCTCTCACAGTTGAAGTGTACCTATGATAAAAATTGCAGGCCTCTACATGCTTTGTAAGTAGGAAAACCTGCAAAATTGGCAGTGTTTCAAATACTTGTTCTCCCCACTGTATACAAAAAAATATAGATTTTAGACTCTTCAAAGCAGCCACCCTTTGCCTTGACAGCTTTGCACACTCTTGGCATTCTCTCAACCAGCTCACGAGGTAGTCACCTGGAATTAAATTCAATTAACAGGTGTGCCTTGTTAAAGTTAATTTGTGGAATTTCTTTCCATCTTAATGCGTTTCAGCCAATCAGTTGTTTTGTGACAAAGTAGGGGTGGTATACAGAAGATAACCCTATTTGGTAAAAGACCAAGTCCATATTATGGCAAGAACAGCTCAAATAAGCAAAGAGAAATGACAGTCCATTACTTTAAGACATGAAGGCCAGTCAGTTTCTTCCAAGTGCAGTCGCAAAAACAATCAAGCGCTATGCTGAAACTGGCTCTCATGAGGACCGCCACAGGAAAGGAAGACCCAGAGTTACCTCTGCTGCAGAGGATAAGTTCATTAGAGTTACCAGCCTCAGATTGCAGCCCAAATAAATGCTTCAGAGTTCAAGTAACAGACACATAAACTGTTCAGAGGAGACTGTGTAAATCAGGCCTTCATGGTCAAATTGCTGCAAAGAAGCCACTACTAAAGGACACCAATAAGAAGAGACTTGCTTGGGCCAAGAAACACAAGCAATGGATATTAGACAGGTGGAAGTCTGTCCTTTGGTCTGATGGGTCCACATTGGAGATGTCTGGTTCCAACCACGTGTCTTTGTGAGACGCAGAGTAGGTGAACGGATGATCTCTGCATGTGTGGTTCCAACCGTGAAGCATGGAGGAGGAGGTGTGATGGTGCTTTGCTGGTGGCACTGTTTGTGATTTATTTAGAATTTAAGGCACACTTAACCAGCATGGCTACCACAGCATTTTGCAGCGATACGCCATCCCATCTGGTTTGCGCTTCGTGGGACTATCATTTGTTTTTCACCAGGACAATGACCCAACACACCTCCAGGCTGTGTAAGAACTATTTAACCAAGAAGGAGTGATGGAGTGCTGGCCTCCACAATCACCCGACCTCAACCCAATTGAGATTGTTTGGGATGAGTTGGACCGCAGAGTGATGGAAAAGCAGCCAACAAGCGCTCAGCGTATGTGGGAACTCCTTCAAGACTGTTGGAAAAGCATTCCTCATAAAACTGGTTGAGAGAATGCCAAGAGTGCAAAGCTGTCATCAAAGCAAAGGGTGACTACTTTGAAGAATCTCAAATATATTTTCATTTGTTTAACACTTTTTTGGTTACTATATGATTCCATATGTGTTATTCAATAGTTTTGATGTCTTCACTACTATTCTACAATGTAGAAAATAGTACAAATAAAGAAAATCCCTTGAATGAGTAGGTGTGTCCAAACTTTTGAGTTGTGTTGAGTCAGTATAAATGTGTGTGCATGTTATGTGTGTGTGAGCAAATGGTTTCTCACACACACGATAAGTATTCAGACCCCTTGACTTTTTCCACATTTTGTTACGTTACAGCCTTATTCTAAAATGGATTACATAAAAATAGTTCCTCATCAATCTACACACAATACCTCATAATGACAAAGCAAAAGCTAGGTTTTTAGAAATGTTAACAAATGTATTACAAATAAAAAACCGAAATACCTTTTTACATAAGTATTCAGACCCTTTGCTATGAGACTCTAAATTGAGCTCAGGTGCATCCTGTTTCCATTGATCATCTTTGAGATGTTTCTACAACTTTAAGTCCACCTGTGGTAAATTCAATTGATTGGACATGATTTGGAAAGGCACACACCTGTCTATATAAGGTCTCACAGTTGACAGTGCATGTCAGAGCAATACCAAGCCATGAGGTCGAAGGAATTGTCTGTAGAGCTCCGAGACAGGATTCTGTCGAGAAACAGATCTAGGGAAGGGTACCAAAACATTTCTGCAGCATTGACGGTCCAAAAGAACACACTGGCTGTCATCATTCTTAAATGGTAGAAGTTTGGAACCACCAACACTCTTCCTAGAGTTGGCCGCCCAGCATGAACCCTCATGGTCACTCTGACAGAGCTCCAGAGTTCCTCTGTGGAGATGGGAGAACATTCCAGAAGGACAGCCATTTCTGCAGCACTCCACCAATCAGGCCTTTATGGTAGAGTGGCCAGGCGGAAGCCACTCCTCAGTAAAACGGCACATGAGAGCCCACTTGGATTTTTGCCAAAAGGCACCTAAAGGACTCTGACCATGAGAAACAAGATTCTCTGGTCTGATAAAACCAAGAATGAACTCTTTGGCCTAAATGCCAAGTGTCACATCTGGACGAAGCCCGGCACTATCCCTACGGTGAAGCATGGTGGAGGCAGTATCATGCTGCGGGGATGGTTTTCAGTGGCAGAGACTGGGAAACTTGTCAGGATGAAGGGAAATATGAACAGAGCAAAGTACAGAGAGATCCTTGATGAAAACCGGCTCCAGAGCGCTCAGGACCACAGACTGGTGCAAAGGTTCACCTTCCAACAGGACAACAACGCTAAGCACAAAGCCAAGACAACACATGAGTGGCTTCGGGACAAGTGTCTGAATGTTCTTGAATGGCCCAGCCATAGCCCGGACTTCAACCCGATCGAACATCTCTGAAGAGACCTGAAAAATGCTGTGTAGCGACGCTCCCCATCCAACCTGGCAGAGCTTGAGAGGATCTGCAGAGAAGAACTGGGAGAAACTCCCCAAATACAGGTGTGTCAAGCTTGTAGAGTCCTACACAAGAAGACTGACTTGCCAAGTTAAATAAAGGTTAAATAAAATTAAAATAAATTACTCGAGGCTGTATCACTGCCAAAGGTGCTTTAACAAAGTACTGAGTAAAGGGTCTGAATACTTACATAAATGTGATCAGTTTATTTTTAATAGATTTAATCCATTTTAGAATGAGGCTGTAACGTAACAAAATGTGGAAAAAGTCAAAGGGTATGAATACTTTCCGAATGCACTATATTAAATATCATTTGAAAGGTAATTTCATGTCCTTTCAGAACCACTTGTCAAACAAAGTTGAAAATATATCAGGGTTTCCTCTTTAATGGCTTACAGGTCATTCTGATATGCAGTGGTGTAAAGTACTTAAGTAAAAATATCTGGGATATCTGTACTTTATTTTACTATTCATATTTTTGCCAACTTCTACTTCACTACATTCCTAAAGAAAATAATGTGCTTTTTACATTTTTTTTTTTTTTTTTTTTTAACATACATTTTCCCTGACACCCTAAAGTACTACATTTTGACAGGAAAATGGTATCAAGAGAACATCCCTGGTCATCCCTACTGCCTCTGAGTGTTGGAGTGTGCCCCTGACTATCCATCAATAAAAAACAGAAAAATAAGTATTGTGCCGTCTGGTTTGCTTAATATACGGAACTTGAAATGGTTTATACTTTTACTTTTGATACTTAAGTACATTTTAGCAGTTCCATCTACTTTTGATACTGAAGTATATTTAAAACCCAAATACTTTTAGACTTTTACTCAAGTAGTATTTTACTGGGTGACTTTCACTTTTACTTGAGTCATTTTCTGTGGTATCAAGTATAACAATTGAGTACTTTTTCCAACACTGCTGCGATGTACCATAGAGGTCAATGGTCAAAGTTCTGTTGACCTGAACATTCCTGAAAATGTGTCTGAATCTCTAAGCTTTCCAATGATACAAGATTAAAGAGTACAAGTGAGCAATACTGATATTGTTTGCCATAGGGTAAAACCCCTATGGGAAAAATTGATGGGACGGAGGGATGAAAGATTACACGCAGAAAGCTACCATTGCTACACTGCTATCACACATTTTCCAACTCTAGGGACATAGACCTTCAAAAAAAATCACTATATGGATTCTTGATGACAATTTATGGCAAAAACAGAAGCGTAGATCCATGCAAATTGTAATGCAGATAGTCGGGACAGAGAGACAAGAGAGAAAGCGTGCGTTGTCCCTCCCCTGCTGTCTCCTGGGTGGGAGCAGGGTGTGTGTCCAGGCATGAGGTGCATCGCACAGGAAGTACCTTTTTCCCACAGGAAGCACCTTTTTCAAATGACCCTGGCCACACAGACACACTTTTTCCTCAAAAGGCTCATTTCCCTTGGCTTATTTGGAAATCAGTGGCACACAGACGGTTGAAAACTAAAAAGGAAAATAGTGGCCTAAATTTACACCCTACCCTTTATTCGGGGGAGGAAGTTTACACAGGGGTGTGAGCTGGACAGTCCGCCCATACGAGGAATGTTCTCTTCTGGCCTTGTATTGTGCTGCATTAACCTTGGGCCAGTGTTTTTTAACCTCCAGTCCTTCACTACTCCCCAACAGCACACAGGTTTGGTGTAGCCCAGGACAAGCACACCTGAATCACCTCGTCAACTAATTATCAAGCACCCGGGTGAGTTGAATCAGGTGTGCGTCAACAGAAATGTGTACAGTCTGGGGGTACTCACTTACCACAGTTGAGAAACCCCGCTCTAGACTTCCAGAAACAAACGAGATGAAAACACAAACTTGTGTAAGAGTTCAGAAAGGCTTCCGTGCGAAACAAAGGAAAACGTGTGTCTTTAAGAGGATTTTATACAACACCTGTATGTTTGCATGACATTGCATAACAACGCAGAGAAACAGAACAAATCTCAAAAGCGATTGGCCTTAAATGTTTTGCTCCCCGGATTACCAGAGGCCACATCCACTTGGGACTTTGAGCGATTGGATTTGGTGATTTATTTCCCCAAAATGACATCATGACTTTTAATTAATGAAGAGCTTATTAGTCCAATCGCATCCTTGTATCTGGTTAGGTACAACGGCACCCGTCAGTGGAGAAGAATACAGATCCCACGGTCTAACAACTGCTGTGTGTGCTGGGTCATTCAGCCTTTCTTAAGAGCGATTGCTCACGAAACGTCAAAGAAAGACCATGATTTTTGAAATGTTCACAAAATATAGTCCATAAAATAGTCCTTTGGTTGAAGGATTGTTGACATGTGTCTAAAAGCATAATTGTGTTAATATTTAATACAAGTTGCCATTTTTCTGATATTTTGGCCTTGTCCAGGCCTCCTTTATGACTCTATAGTGTTTCATCTGTAGGTGCTACTAAACAAACATTGGTGTCTTATGAAGTTTTATCACTTGCTCTGTAATACGAGTAGTATTTTGGTTTCAATCACTTTTTTTTCATACATTTTTGAATATATAAAAATATAAATATGAATATAGAAATGTTTGATTTGCTTAAAAACATATATTGTTGAACATAATATAGCCTATTCTACGGGCATATCAAAGTTCCAGAGGGGAACTAAATAAATTCCTATTTTTTACTATTAAAATACTACTCGTATTACAGAGCAAGTGGTAAAGCTTCATATGACATCCATTTTTGCTTTGTAGCACCTACAGATGAAGCATTATGGAGTCTTAAAGGAGGCCTGGGCCAAAATGTCATAAATATGCCAACTTCTAGATACAAGATATATGTCAACAATTCTTCCTCCAAAAGGACTATATTATGGATTACATTTCATGAACATTCCAAAAAGAATGTAATTTTTTTGTTTGGGCTTTAGTGAGGAATCACTAAAGGAGTTCAGGTGCCACTGAAGTCTGCAAAGTGATTACCTCAACAACACTAATGGCTAGCTCACCAACACTCCACAAAGGGCTGTGTTTAAAGGGGAAGTTCAGTATTTTATAACATGATGCTAGACGGTTCATGACCCTGAAAGTAGTCTATGGGCCCGGAGAAACTGTAACCCATGGTTTTCTGTAAACAGCTACACACAAGGTGAGGATACTGAACTTCCCCTTTAAAACACTAAAAACAGGCAGGAAAGATCTGCTACTACCGGTCACTTACAAAATGGCGAAGTGACGATAAATAGGCTTCGTCCTCTTGTTTTTTGTTCTTTATCAGCTCTCGTTGTGTTATCTGGGGCTAAACTGACACTGAAACGAAGCAGGTTATCACATCCCGCGTTCTGACGTCAAGTGTGGCCAAATATTTACAAGCCGTGTGAAAACAGCTATAAATGGATGTGGGGATGACGAAAGTGGGGGGAAGAAATAGGCCTTCCACTATCTTGTCTTTTATGTTTAGGCACAAACTGCGTCTGTGCCAAGCTCAAGGTTTTGTGTGTAGAACAACAAGGTGATAACAGGAACAGGCACTCCAGGCACTGGGCAAGTGCGTATTGCATAAACACAAACAATGGAGGTGTACAATGGTTGGGAAACGCGAGTAAGAGACCAGGCCCTAAGTCAGGACGGAAATGAACAAGATACAGAAAATATCTAGGTTTCTTGGCATTCGCTTTCGCCTGTCCAGTTCTCTGACTTTAAATAAATTAAATGTGGAGAGGGAGCAATTTGAGATGTGACCCATATCTACTTCCTGCTCCCTGTAGCTCTTTACACTCGTACCTGTATACGGGTTGAAAATGGCGTATTCGGGCACTGCTAAGCGCCTAAATTGGAACAACAGTGGCTATACAATAACATGCAGTGTCAACGTTTATGACCACTATGTTTGATGTACAATTACAAGATGACATGGTGTCATACCCTCGGTTGTTCTGAACAGAATGAGCCTGTTTGTCCTGTTGGATTCTAAACGTTGAACATTGAGATATTAAAGACATGATAGATCAGACGCAGAGTATATAAAGGAGCGAGATCTGTAGAAAGACAGAGTGGCTTTGGAATGTGCTGGGTGGACGGGAGGAGATCACAGGATTGCTATAGGGGAAGCGGATGGACATCTGTGGATTAGGCGAAGGAGGGGTTGAGGTCAGGTCAGATCCCCTGAAGGGAATAATAAGGATTGGAAAGAAGGAGGAGTGTCTTAAGTGGGATATTAAACTTGGTTAAGCTTCTCTAGTGTCCGTGAGTTATTTACTCTGAACAATTAGAACCTAACAGTCTAAAGCATGACTCTTTTCTATGCGCACCAAAATTACGATCCGTTTCTCTGAATTGCCCTGTGAAGGCCTAACACCGTAAGATAGCATTTTATAATTTAGCTAGTCATGTTGGCAATAGAACAAGCTTTCATGACGCCCAGCTGACTCCGATTGCAATTTATAAAATGGGCTGTTTTTGGATTGCATGAACAACAGTAATTGGCGGCGAAGCATGTCTGTGTTACAAACAAAACAACTACAAGTGTGCTTGCTCTTGTTGCTCAACGGCTCAGCTAGGAGAACGCAAAAAAAATCATCTTATAGTTGAAGACTCTTCTTTGAGTCATTAAAGTGCACTGAAATTACTTAGGAACTCTGCACGCCAGTTGGTCCTCTCACTCAAACAATTTTTTTGTCTTATGTTGCACCTACCCCACATTTTCCCGGAATATTGTTATCATGTTACTGAATGTATCCAGAGTAATTTCAGATTTCCTTATCAACAAATGCGGCGAAAAGTACAGTAAAGGTAAAACGGACATAAAATCAACAGTGTAATGTTTGGATTCAGTCTTGTGAAAGGTGAACTGTCGTATCCTCAACTTTGGTCAAATAATGTTCCCATAATCTCCAGTTCCCTTTCAATTGCTACTATGCTTATGCATTTCATATTTCTTCTTTAAAAAAAAACATTTCAATTTAGCCCTATCCATATAGGCCAAATCCCACGACTGTAAAGGGTTAAACCTTCACACCTGTTGTTGAACACCAAATTTGACTCCTACCGACTACTTTTTCCACAGGATTCTCCTCCTCTCTAAAACCAAAACCCGGCCCCTTCCCCCTGTTCTACGATAGGAAAGGGTCTGCGAGATGTTCTCTACTAGGATTTAGCAACTACTGTTATTCCACACATCTGAGGGAGGTATTTGTATAGCCTACTGTATGGAAAAGGCACACATTTCAAAAAGGTCATAACAGGTCATCATAGGAAACCTTTGCTGTGTCATGTGCTTTTTCTCACCTGCATACATGTGGAAGGTGAGCCTTTCGATGAGCTTGAGCACTGTACCCGCCTTGATGATGGGGATGCCCGACTTGGACTGCACGTTCTCCTCGAACACCACGTTCTCCTCAGAGTCGGGCGTGGCGAACCGGTAAAGCTCCGCCCCGGGAAGCCTCATTTGCTCCTCCTTCTCCTCCTGTAGCATGGCCGAGTCCAGCATGCGCTCCAGCGTTGAGCGGTACTGCAGTGAGATGAGCGCCGCCATCCAGCCATTCTTGTCCTCGGCCGACTTGGCGGCGAACACCACGCTGTTGCCGTCTTTGAGGATGATCTCAAAGGCGTGCCGGTACTCGCCCTCCTTGTCGTCCTTGTCGTTGATCTGAACCTTGCGCATTAAGAACTTCTCCTTGAGGCGGTACTCGGCGGTGGACGAGGCGCCAGGCAAGCGCGGCTGGCCGTGGTTGGACTTGCAGCAGATCATCAGGCCGTCGAAGAGGAAGATGTGCCGTTCGTGCTTGGCGCCCACGCGTGTCAGCGTCCCCTCCATGATGAATTCGTTGCAGCACTGGCCGATGTCCTTGCCCTCCCAGCCGTCAATGTTCTTCTGGATCTCGTTCATCTTCTTGATGGCCAGGTGCTTGCCCTTCATCTGCTGGCTGTAGAAGCGGCAGGCCGACTCGCTGGTGCCGCCGAAGAGTTTGAGGAGAGAGAGAAAGAAAAGATGAAAAAGAGATAAAATGACAGAAAGTTGAATGTAAGAAAAAGAATGTGAGAGAAAAAAGGGAAAGAGGGGGAGAAGAGAGGAAGGGAAATGTGGGTCTGATGTTCACAGCACATTGACAATGGAAAACAAAGCCAGCGAGACTGAGATTGAGTGGAGGGTCGGTGTGGGTGGCTAAAGCAGCGGTACAACTAAACCTGGTCCAGGAGGGGGTTCCTACAAATAACAAGCAACGTGACTGGCATCCCCACCCATAACTAAACTCAGCAAAAAAAGAAACATCCTCTCACTGTGAACTGGGTTTATTTTCAGAAAATGTGTAAATATTTGTATGAACATAAGATTCCACAACTGAGACAAACTGAACAAGTTCCACAGACATGTGACGAGCAGAAACGGAATAATGTGTCCGTAAACAAAGTGGGGGTCAAAATCAAAAGTAACAGTCAGTATCTGGTGTGGCCACCAGCTGCATTAAGTACTGCAGTGCATCTCCTCATGGACTGTACCAGATTTGCCAGTTCTTGCTCTGAGATGTTACCCCACTCTTCCACCAAGGCACTTGCAAGTTCCCTGACATTTCTGGGGGGAATGACCCTAGACCTCACCCTCCGACCCAACAGGTCCCAGACATGCTCAGTGGGATTGAGATCCGGGCACTTCACTGGCCACGGCAGCACACTGACGTTCCTGTCTTGCAGGAAATCACACACAGAACGAGCAATATGGCAGGTGGCATTGGGTCATGTCAGGATGAGCCTGCAGGAAGGGTACCACATGAGGGAGGAGGATGTCTTCCCTGTAACGACCACCGTTGAGATTGCTTCCAATGACAACAAGCTCAGTCCGATGATGCTGTGACACACTGCCCCAGACCATGACGGACGGACCCTCAACCTCCAAATCGATCCAACTCCAGAGTACAGGCCTCGGTGTAACGCTCATTCCTTCTATGATAAACTCGAAACCGACCATCACTCCTGGTGAGACAAAACCGTGACTCGTCAGTGACAAGCACTTTTTGCCAGTCCTGTCTGGTCCAGCGACGGTGGGTTTGTGCCCATAGGTGACATTGTTGCTGGTGCCTTACAACAGGCCTACAAGCCCTCAGTCCAGCCTGTTTCAGCCGATTGCGGACAGTCTGAGCACTGATGGAGGGACTGTGCATTCCTGGTGTAACTCGGGCAGTTGTTGTTGTCATCCTGTACCTGTCAAGCAGGTGTGATGTTCGGATGTACCAGTTCTGTGCAGGTGTTGTTACACGTGGTCTGCCACTGCGAGGATGATCAGCTGTCTGTCCTGTCTCCCTGTAGCACGGTCTTATGTGTCTCACAGTACGGACATTGCAATTTATTGCCCTGGCCACATCTGCAGTCCTCATGCCTCCTTGCAGCATGCCTGAGGTCCGTTCAGACAGATGAGCAGGGACCCTGGGCATCTTTATTTTGGTGTTTTTCAGAGTCAATAGAAAGGCCTCTTTAGTGTCCTAAGTTTTCATAACTGTGAAACTTTCATAAGTTTCACAGTCTGTAAGCTGTTAGTCTTAACGACCGTTCCACAGGTGCATGTTCATTGATTGTTTATGGTTCATTGAACAAGCATGGGAAACAGTGTTTAAACCCTTTACAATGAAGATCCATTTGGATTTTAACGAATTATCTTTGAAAAACAGGGTCCTGAAAAAGGGACGTTTCTATTTTTGCTGACTTTATAATCCTGACCCTAACCTTAAAGGAAAATTCCACCCAAAAACTACCTTTTAGTTTTTGTTTCATTAGTCCATTGTTGATATAGTCCCTAAATGATTTGCATGTCAGCAATAAATACTAAACGTTTTTGGATGGAGTTTTCCTTTAACCACACCAATAACCCGAAACTTAACCAGAACCAATTAGGTAATTCAATATCAGTATGCTGGTCAGGCATGTCCCTTCAGTTTACACCCAACACTGGTGGACCAGCAGGCCATTTGACTAAACTTCCTCACCATTCCAGCAGTTAAACAAAACGGTAGTCTCCCGAGGAAGGGCCCACAACCCATTGGTTAACAGGGTGCCTTGGAGGACCAAATGAGAAAGTGCCTACGAATAGAATGAGTCTAAAAGAATAAAGAGCATCTGATTATATTTCTTTGAGCCAGACACTATTTAAATATTGTTTTGGTTCGTCGTACCATTAATATGGTCTATGGTATGATTATCATATTCAAAATGAGCATCTCTCATTCCAGTTCTTTTAGGACCACAATGTAGACTAGTCTGTTTTAATCAATCTTTATTCTCATATTATACCAATGTCTATTTTCAGTATTTATTTATTATTAAGGACCATGCCCCCTGTAATAATTAGGTAATGTGAGGACGAAGTTCAAAACTCTTTTAGCAATTCAATACAAAAAGACTGCTGTGAAAACCAGCACTATACGGGTGCTCTTTCAAAACCAGAATGACAAAACTTAAGTATACAGAAGACGAGAAAGCTCTGCGGCCCACCAGAACCTCACCCGTACTGCTCATGACAAATCAGCTGAGCAATAATTCCAATGATCACTTCTAAAACCACCTACTTAGAATAATCGAACAGCATTGCGCCACTGGGGCTTGATTTCAGATATCCAAATTTTTTATTTTTATTTTGGGGTGGTTAAAAATTTGTTGGGGGGGATTCTACAAATTGATTGAGTGAGAGGGTGATTAGGGAAAAAATCAACAAGGATTTAACACCCGCTAGCTAGTACAGTGCGTCTGAACTAAAACTACTTGTAAACAATCGCGGGAGGGCTTACTTTGTTTTTCGTGGAGGCACGACGACTTGCATCAGTGCTCCTGAGAGGAGGGGGAGGCAGGCGAAGCCAACTCACTCGCGCTTGTCTTCATACCAGCACCTCAAAGTACAGGATGACTTTCACCTGGCCCGAATTAGCTTCGCTGAGAGACAAGGGGCACCTCTGAAGGGCAAGGGATAGACTACACACAAAACTCACCCCAGAAACTACAATTTCCATTTCCCAATCCATTAAGTGTGAAACTCAAAGAAACTGTCAAAACTTCGTCTACTCTCAAGTCTGATCAAAGAGGTTATATTTGACGTGCATTCACATTCATCTTTAAACTAGCAGTCTTGCAATGAATTGAATCATGTAGTTAATTAAAGCAAAACATTATAATGAGCATCATTATCAAACTATCATTTATCCCAGGCAGCGATGGACCTTGCCAGAGCATTGGCGACAAAGAGCTTATTACGTTTCTCCTAATGAACAGCAAGCTTGCGAAAGAGCAGGCATAATTCAAATGGCTGTGACAGAGCTCTTGGGTTGTTCTTTGTTCTGGCTCTCGAAATACAAAAAGACCCCTAGAGACAGGAAAGGTGTAGCGAAACGGCCAAAGTCAATAAAGGTAACCCTTGTCGGGTACCCCAACTCAGTGTGTCCTCTCGGAACATCCATTTTAGCCTCCTATGTGTGTCGCCGTCCCCACGTTCCCGCCAAAGTATGGGGTGCAAAGACATACCGTAAGATAAGCCATCCTTTCCCCATGAAAAATAAACAAAAAAACGACTTAAAAAGAGCAGCAAAGGGGTAATCTTCTTCTTGTTTATACCCTAAGTCCTCCACTCCAGTAAATAACGAGTGACAACCGCATGTAGCCAAAAAAACACAGTTTTCTTCACCAATACAAAAGGAGGGATGGAGATAAAAATGGTCCGCAAGGTTTGGATGCTAAAGTCCACTGTCGAAAGCAAGGGAATTATTTTTTCTCTCCCCCCTTTCAAATGCTCACCTTTTTTTCCCCTCAAAGCCGGGAACAATAATAGCAGAACAGGACAGCCCAAATCCTGACACAACTTCCCTCCGACAACACAGTGGCGAGCCCCCCTCCAAACCCCCCCCCCCCACGAGACTATTTTAGGTCCAGAGGGGAACTCAGGACTGAGCTTAGGGTGGGGGGGTGTGCAGAGGATGGGAGGAGTACACCAATGAGGCAGTAGTATGAATTGCTGTGTGTGTGTGTTCGTGTGGGTGTCTATTGTGAGGTGTGTATTTTGCTGTGCAAGTGTTAACACCTCTGAGCATATATAGTGCACATATGAGACATATCCACCTTTTGGTGCTTGTCTGGTCTGTGCCATTATGTGTGTGTGAGTTATCTTTCCATATTTTGCTTGTGGATTTCTATTATTGTGTGTGCATATGTACTGTGTGTGACAGAGCTAGCTTTGTATCTTCTTGGGTAAAGAGAACCAGGTGTGGATGGACCAGGAGGGGTTGTAAGTTGGCGCTCCCCTGCCTACCTCAGCCTCCTCTTGGCCATGTTCTTGGAGCAGATCCTCTCCATGCTACTCTGCAGATTGAGCAGCGCCGTGATGGCCTGTTTCAGACACTCCTTGTCCTCCTCGTCCTCACTTTTCTCCTCTAGTTGCTGTGGAAAGGAGGGGGGGAAAGAGGGGATGGGGCAGAGAAAGAGGGGTAGAGAATAAAATGTTGGATCAGGTGGTTTCGCTGGTAGGGGGAGTCTAGCGAAGGATCATGATGCGGTGTAAGGCCAAACTCATGAGCGAGATTACGGCTGAGGGAAAAAAAAATAATCTCTCCATCATTCTCTCATTCCCAACCCCCTCAACTCCAGTGTTTCCCCTTAATTCTTACTTTCTTGAGCGACGACCAAGGAACAAAATGGCTACCAACATTGAACTAAAACCGCATGACCCTTTGGGAAATACCACGCAAGTCTCTCCCTACTTTATATATACACAGTCATGGCCAAAAGTTGAGAATGACACAAAAATATACATATTCAAAGTTTGCTGCTTCAGTGTCTTTAGATATTTTTGTCAGATGTTACTATGGAATACTTAAGTATAATTACAAGCATTTCATAAGTGACAATGGTTTTTATTGACAATTACATGAAGTTGATGCAAAGAGTCAATATTTGCAGTGTTGACCCTTCTTTTTCAAGACCTCTGCAATCCACCCTGGCATGCTGTCAATTAACTTCTGGGCCACATCCTGACTGATGGCAGCCCATTCTTGCATAATCAATGCTTGGAGTTTGTCAGAATTTGTGGGTTTTTGTTTGTCCACCCACCTCTTGAAGATTGACCACAAGTTCTCAATGGGATTAACTCAATGGGATTAACTCCAAGGGAGTTTCCTGGCCATGGACCCAAAATATTGATGTTTTGTTCCCCGAGCCACTTAGTTATCACTTTTGGCTTATGGCAAGGTGCTCTCGGAGGATGTGTTGGTACCATTCTTTATTCATGGCTGTGTTCTTAGGCAAAAATGTGAGTAAACCAACTCCCTTGGCTGAGAAGCAACCCCACACATGAATGGTCTCAGGATGCTTTACTGTTGGCATGACACAGGACTGATGATAGCGCTCACCTTGTCATCTCCGGGCAAGCTTTTTTCCAGATAACCCAAACAATCGGAAAGGGGATTAATCAGAGAAAATGACTTTACCCCAGTCCTCAGCAGTCCAATCCCTGTACCTTCTGCAAAATATCAGTCTGTCCCTGATGTTTTTTCTGGAGAGAATTGGCTTCTTTGCTGCCCTTCTTGACACCAGGCCATCCTCCAAAAAGTCTTGCCTCACTGTGCGTGCAGATGCACTAACACCTGCCTGCTGCCATTCCGGAGCAAGCTCTGTACTGGTGGTGCCCCGATCCCGCAGCTGAATCAACTTTAGGAGACGGTCCTGGCGCTTGCTGGACTTTCTTGGGTGCCCTGAAGCCTTCTTCACAACAATTGAACCGCTCTCCTTGAAGATCTGATAAATGGTTTATTTAGGTGCAGTCTTACTGGCAGCAATATCATTGCCTGTGAAGCCCTTTTTGTGCAAAGCAATGTTGACGGCACGTGTTTCCTTGCAGGTAACCATGGTTGACAGAGGAAGAACAATGATTCCATGCACCACCCTCCTTTTGAAGCTTCCAGTATGTTATTCGAACTCAATCAGCATGACAGAGTGATCTCCAGCCTTGTCCTCGTCAACACTCACACTGTGTTAACGAGATAATTACTGACATGATGTCAGCTGGTCCTTTTGTGGCAGGGTTGAAATGCAGTGGAAATGTTTTTTGTGGATTCAGTTAATTTGCATGGCAAAGAGGGACTTTGCAATTAATTGCAATTCATCTGAACATTCTGGAGTATATGCAAATCGCCATCATACAAACTGAGGCAGCAGACTTTGTGAAATGTTATATTTGTGTCATTCTCAAAACTTTTGGCCACGACTGCATTCAATTTTTCAGACCCCTTGATTTTTTTTACAGCCTTATTCTAAAATTGATAAAATATTCCCCTCATCAATCTACACACAATACCCCATAATGACAAAGTGAAAACAGGTTTTTAGAAACTTTAACAAATGTATATAAAAAAAAAACTAAGAACAGAAATACCTTATTATTCAGACCCTTTTGCTATGAGATTTGAAATTGAGCTCAGGTGTATCCTGTTTCCATTGATCATCCTTGAGATGTTTATACAACTTGGAGTCCACCTGTGGTAAATTCAATTGATTGGACATGATTTGGAAAGGCACACACCTGTCTATAGAAGGTCCCACCGTTCACAATGCATGTCAGAGCAAAAACCAAGCCAGGAGGTCGAAGGAATTGTCTGTAGAGCTCCGAGACAGAATTGTGTTGAGGCACAAATCTGGGGAAGGGTACCCAACAATTACTGCATCATTGAAGATCCCCAAGAACACAGTGGCCTCCATCAGTCTTAAATGAAAGAAGTTTGGAACCACCAAGACTCTTCCTTGAGCTGGCCGCCCAGCCAAACTGAACAATCGGGGGAGAAGGGCCTGGTCACTCTGACAAAGCTCCAGAGTTCCTCTGTGGAGATGGGAGAATCTTCCAGAAGGACAACCATATCTGCAGCCCTCCACCAATCTGACCTTTATGTTAGAGTGGCCAGACGGAAGCCACTCCTCAGTAAAAAGGCACATGACAGCCCGCTTGGACTTTGCCAAAAGGCACCTAAAAACTCAAACCATGAGAAACAAGTCTGGTCTGATGAAACCACGATTTAACTATTTGGCCTGAATGCCAAGCACCATGTCTGGCAGAAACCTGGGACGGTCCCTAAGGTGAAGCATGGTGGGGTTCAGCGGCAGGGACTGTGAGACTAGTCAGGATCGAGAGAAAGATGAATGGAGCAAAGTACAGAGAGATCCTTGATGAAAACCTGCTCCAGAGCGCTCAGGATCCCAGACTGGGGTGAAAGTTCACCTTCCAATGACCCTGAGCACACAGCCACGACAACACAGGAGTGGCTTCGGGACAAATCTCTGAATCTCCTTCAGTGGTCCAGTCAGAGCCCGGACTTGAACCCGATCGAACATCTCTGGAAAGACCTGAAAATAGCTGTGCAGTGACGCTCCCCATCCAACCTGACAGAGCTGGAGAAGATTTGCAAAGAAGAATGGGAGAAACTCCCCAAATACAGGTGTGCCAAGCTTGTACCCAAGAAGACTCAAGGTTGTAATTGCTGACAAAGGCGCATCATCAAAGTACTGAGTAAAGGGTCTGAATAGTCATTATGGGGTATTGTGTGTAGATGTATGAGGGGGGAAAAAACGATTTAATCCATTTTAGAATAAGGCTGTAACGTAACAAAATGTGTAAAAAGTCAAGGGGTCTGAATACTTTCTGAATGCAATGTATAAGCCATATATAGACGTACATGGCTCTGGTAGTCAAATGTGTTTAGGTGAGCGGACATAAAGTAACCGTCAGTTTGTCCTCTCTCTATCCTTAAACCATGTCATCTTCTTTGCAGTTTTATTCAAGTCTCTAAACTAATAAGGTAGCTAGCATGCTGTGGTTAAAGTACAGAAGGCCCTACCTTTTGCATCTGTAGCAACAGTGTCTATATTATTATTCTATATTTTTTATTTAACTAGGCAAGTCAGTTAAGAACTAATTCTTATTTACAATGACGGCCTACTCCCGGCCAAACCTGGACGACGCTGGGCCAATTGTGCGCCGCCCTATGGGACTCCCAATCACGGCCGGATGTGGTTGAGCAGCCTGGATTCGAACCAGGGACTGTAGTGACACCTCGTACACTGAGATGCAGTGCCTTGGACCGCTGCGCCACTCGGGAGCCCCATGGTCTGATATAGTCTTGTATACCTGCGCAAACGCATGACATGTAAAGGATTATCAATGAGTGGCTATGCCTTCTATGGGAAATCATGAACGACGTGGAAGGAGTGTTCTACTATATGCCAGCGGAGTGGAACTAACCTTCCACGGAGTTGCATGACCCATGTGTTTGCATCCTATGGCTGTCCCTTTGGCTATGCAGAAAGAGACTCCTCTCCACACCCACTTTCCCTTTACCGTGGACTCGCAGCAAGTAAGCTAGGGGTAGAAAAAAAAAGCCCTCTCCGGAGCAGCCGCCACTTCCATGGCTTGCTGGAAAGAGGCTTAGGGGAGAATAAGGACTGTGTGGGCCAAATCTAGGCCTTAAGTGTGAACAAGGAGCCCGCCACTAAGGCTCTCTCGGAGGGGGCACACGGTTCATGCCCTTGTGACTTTTAGCAGATATTCCACACTAGTACAGATCATGTGGTCCAGCGGTAACACTTTCTGCTCTAAACACACGCACGACTACCCACCAGAGACCAATCGTCGCATCCTCCCGTGTCCCTCCCACCTACACTCCCTTCTCTGACTTCAAACCTGTCTGAATAAGTTAAACAATACGAGGAGGAGTGTGGAACCTCCTAAGGGGCAATCTGCAATTGATACATTCATTTTTAACTTTTAAATGAATGACATATACCCATTAATTCTTGAAATATTTTTTAAATGCCTCATGCGCTCAGTTCAACTGTCGTACCCTATCAGAAACCGAAATATAAGCTTGTTGTACTCCATTGTTTGTAAACAAACACTTTACAGCCTCAAAACACGGTTAGGAACGATCATGTTGATCTCACGTCCTTGAATCCATAGGTCCGTCTATGAATTTGAGAGCGGTTACATTTCTCCTGCCCCATCCCTTAGTCGTTTTGAACTGCATTACGTTAAGAAAAAAAAGAAAAGAAAAACATTGAGATTCCACATCCACTGTGGGCTGGTGGATCATCGTCGGGGACAAACCAGCCCCCTGCATCCATCCAAGGCATTCTGATCCCTATACAGTACCTTCGCTAATACACTATTATTATTAAACGTTATAATATATGCCATTTCGCAGACTCTTTCATCCAATGTGATTTCCAGTCCAGCGTGCATACATTTTACGTATGGGTGGCCCTGGGAATCGAAACCCACAATCCTGGCAATGCAAGTGCCGTGCTCAACCAATTGAACTACAGAGGACCGCATTAGGAATCCTCATACATGCTTACCTTTAAGATCTCGAAATAGTGGAGACAATGATAGACCGGCGTGAGGAGCAACCGGGGCAGGACGTACTGGACTGCTTCCTTAAAGCCTTCGCATATAGACTGGGGAGTCAGAGACAGAGGGAGATGAGGGTTAACTTGGGCAGGTAATAAAGTGTCAAATCTTATCAAGGTATATAGACCAGTGATATACGCAAACAGTGGTCTGGGAGGGAAATTCTTAAACAAATGTCTTACTTGTGGGAAAATCCACCCCAGAAAGGGCCAATAACATTTCTAGTATCTCAGATTGTTCTGGCAATTCTCACAGGAACTGCATTGGGAGGAATGTTTGACGTACTTTTTTTTAATAAATCACAATAATTTTTTAAAATTATGATTAAAGTGTATATTTTATGCCCTTTTTAGACCTATACATGCCTCCTGTAAGACCTTATGATCCATGAACTGTACACGATGCCAACATCGTGATGCAATTATACTCATTATAGTGTCCTCTAAAATAAGGAGTATGTCTCGATTCTGAAATACAATTGTTCACATTCATTCTAATAAAAATTTTGGAGCACACTGACACCAAGACACTGTCTTGTATCATGTACGGTTCACAAATCAAAAACGTGTACATGAGGCATGTACAGGTCTAGAAAAGGGCTTAAAATGTCCACTTTCATCTTGACTCTCAATGTATTTCTCTTTCTGGGCCTTCCTGGCGTGGACCTTGCCTGGTTGCCCTTACAGTCATAATTTAATGCCAAACTGTGTCAGATGCACATCCAAGAATGGCAACCAACAAAAAAAAGTTCATGAGCAAATGCTTCCAATGAAATTCACATGTAAATAGCACGTGACCAATAATATTTGGAGTACGCGATTACTTACATTCCATCAGAGCAACTCAGAACTTTAAAACATCATTTGAATACATCAGTTGTTTACAACGTCTCCTATGACGACATAAACATCAACAATGGAGTAACCAAGCCTGACTTTGGGGTTATGATAAGGAGTGGTCAGTAGGCTGGGGGAGTAATGAACAGGCTTGGGAGTGGGGTCAGTAGGCTGGGGGAGTAATGAGCAGGCTTGGGAGTGGGGTCAGTAGGCTGGGGGAGTCATGAGCAGACTTGGGAGTGTGGTCAGTAGGCTGGGGGAGTCATGAGCAGGCTTGGGGGGGTGGTCAGTAGGCTGGGGGAGTCATGAGCAGGCTTGGGGGGGTGGTCAGTAGGCTGGGGGAGTAATGAGCAGGCTTGGGAGTGGGGTAAGTAGGCTGGGGGAGTAATGAGCAGGCTTGGGAGTGTGGTCAGTAGCCTGGGGGAGTAATGAGCAGGCTTGGGAGTGTGGTCAGTAGCCTGGGGGAGTAATGAGCAGGCTTGGGAGTGTGGTCAGTAGCCTGGGGGAGTAATGAGCAGGCTTGGGAGTGGGGTCAGTAGGCTGGGGGAGTAATGAGCAGGCTTGGGAGTGTAGTCAGTAGGCTGGGGGAGTAATGAGCAGGCTTGGGAGTGGGGTCAGTAGGCTGGGGGAGTAATGAGCAGGCTTGGGAGTGGGGTCAGTAGGCTGGGGGAGTCATGAGCAGGCTTGGGAGTGGGGTCAGTAGGCTGGGGGAGTCATGAGCAGGCTTGGGAGTGTGGTCAGTAGGCTGGGGGAGTAATGAGCAGGCTTGGGAGTGTGGTCAGTAGGCTGGGGGAGTAATGAGCAGGCTTGGGAGTGGGGTCAGTAGGCTGGGGGAGTAATGAGCAGGCTTGGGAGTGGGGTCAGCAGGCTGGGGGAGTCATGAGCAGGCTTGGGAGTGGGGTCAGTAGGCTGGGGGAGTAATGAGCAGGCTTGGGAGTGTGGTCAGTAGGCTGGGGGAGTAATGAGCAGGCTTGGGAGTGGGGTCAGTAGGCTGGGGGAGTAATGAGCAGGCTTGGGAGTGGGGTCAGCAGGCTGGGGGAGTCATGAGCAGGCTTGGGAGTGGGGTCGGTAGGCTGGGGGAGTCATGAGCAGGCTTGAGAGTGGGGTCAGCAGGCTGGGGGAGTAATGAGCAGGCTTGGGAGTGGGGTCAGCAGGCTGGGGGAGTAATGAGCAGGCTTGGGAGTGGGGTCAGTAGGCTGGGGGAGTAATGAGCAGGCTTGGGAGTGTGGTCAATAGGCTGGGGGAGTAATGAGCAGGCTTGGGAGTGGGGTCAATAGGCTGGGGGCTGTGGTCTCGGACCTGGAGGTAGAAGGCAGCTCCCGGTTTAGACAACTGGTTGAGGAAGTGATCGTGGAAGCCAGTCCGCAGGATGTCTTGAGCATACGTCTCGTAGGGGTCGAAGGCCAGCTCCTGGAAATAAAAAAGAAAGCTGTATCAAATGTCATGTGCTTTAACAGTCGTGCTGCTGACACTGGCCACAACCGTAGGGTGTAAGTGGGGTCTGTGAAGGACAAGTAACCTTGCCTGGGACCTGAAGACTTGCGTTAGCTCCCTGAGCTAATGTCTAGGTCCGAGGCTTAAGCTCGGCGGACTAACACAGCCTTGTGGTGCACAGGAGCAATGTATTTTCAGACACGGGTGTAAGAGTAACAGAAGTGGTTCAGTGAACCACACTTGTGTAATGAGCAACCTTGCCTGGTACCTGAAAACTCATGTTAGCTCCCCAAGCTAATGCCTAAGCCTTAGCTGTCTTTGGGTGCCTGGGAGCAATTTATTTGCAGAAACAGCCCACCCACCCACACAATATATATGCTTGTAAACACACACATATCCCCACAAACATACTTTTTTGCAGACATCAATTTCTTAACAGACAGCTTCACACACACATGCATAACAATCCCCCCAACCACACACCTACCATGGCTAGGTCTTTGAAGCAGCTGCTCATCACAAACAAGCTGGGCTCCCACAAACACCACATATACACACATGCACCCACCCACCCACAAACACACCCCCACACAAACACACACCGACCTCGGCCAGGTCTTCAAAGCAGCTGCCCACCAGCGGGTGTGGGCTCCCCTCATCTGTCATCTCCACCGTGTCTTCAATAAGGCCCAGCAGCTTAAGGGTGACCTCGTGGATGTCCACGATGCGGCTGAAGATGTTCTCCACGTCCTGCAGGGGGTAGTAGAGAGGGCGAGAGAGAGGATGGGAGACAGGGAATTAAGGAACGGGAGGGAGGCAGCGAGAGAGTTGGGAGAAGGGGGGGGGTGATAGAGAGATGGGTGGAAGGGGGAGATGGGGAGCACAGTAATGCAGGAAGGGGGCAGTAGAGAAGTGAGAGAGTGGTGGTAGAGAGGGGAGAAGTAGTGTAAAAAGACTAAAGTAGAGTCAAACAAAGTCATGACGGAAGACCATCGTTGCACACGTGTGTGCATGTATGCGCAAGTGTGTGTGTGTGTGTGTGTGTGTGTGTCTATCTCCATCTACCGCCATCACTACTCACATGGTGGGGGAAAAGCACGGCGTCGGAGGCGAAGGGCTCGCGGAACACCTTGATGATGAGGTTGAGGTCGCGCAGGTACTGTCGGACCTCGGCCATGAAGGTCTTGACCAGGTCGTAGTAGGTCTGCTCCTCATTGGTGGATGGCTCCTCGTCCATCAGGGGGAAACCACTGATGTCCTCCTCATCCTGGTGGAACATGTCCATCAGAACCTGGAGATGGGGGGGAGGGGATAGAAGCGGCCAGACATATTCTTACCAATTACTCAAAAAGATACTTTTTGCTCCCAAGTGGCGCAGCGGTCTAAGGCGCTGCATCTCAGTGCAAGAGGCGTCACTACAGTCCCTGGTTCAAATCCTGGCTGTTTCATATCCGGCTGTGATTGGGAGTCCCGTAGTGTGGCGCACAATTGGCCCAGCGTCGTCCGGGTTTGGCCGGTGTAGGCCGTCATTGTAAATAAGAATTTGTTCTCAACTGACTTGCCTAGTTACATAAAAATAAATAATTATTGGTTGAATAGTCACACAGGAGGGACATCAGCATAGATACCAGGTTGGAGTCAATTCATTTTAGTTCAGTCAATTCAGGAGGTAAACTGAAATTCAAATTCCAATTTTCTTCAGTAATTGTCTATAAAGAAAATTCAGTTTACAGTTTTTTTTTTATAAATTTCAGTTTACTTCTTGAATTGAAATAGATCCTGAGAGACCAAAGCTTAGAAGCGCGAGCACACACACGCACGCACACGCACACGCACACACACACACACACACACACACACACACACACACACACACACACACACACACACACACACAGCTGGCATTCTTCATCAGCTTATGTTCAGAAATGACCCTATGGACTCCAGCTGTAGTGGAATATCGGCCAGTCAGTGTGGTTCCTGGGCCTTCTCACCATCACACACCACCAGCCATACTAAGGCCAACAAGATCAATAGCATTTACAAGCTAATCTAATTGCATACTCACAGCAACAAAAAGGGACAATCTGGGATTGGTAGTCATTGAATCTTGAAGAATAACACTTATATAACTAGAAATTGTTTATTGGCATATATGGCCAGTGATGTCCTGCTGGGAGATCTCATTGTAGCCGATGTTAAAGACCCTCTTCATAACGCATTACAACACACTGTGATGCACAACACAGGCGTTCCTCTCACCTTATCGGCACACATGGCCACGGTGATGTCCTGCTGGGAGATCTCGTAATGGCGGATGTTCCTCACGTAGTTCCCTGCCAGCTTCAGGATGTCTGCTGAGATGTACTCCAACACGGCCACGATGTACACTGACACCTGGTGGTCAATCTTGTACCCTAGTACCTCCTGAACAAGGGAGAGGAATTATGGGAAAATGAGTCCACAATGTACGCGTCCACCTACTGTACTGGTGGTTGATATTGTACCCGAGTGCCTCCTGAATACAGAACGGGAATCATGGCAAAATGAGTCCTGGGTAAGCAGGGTCAGTGTGGTTTAACTACTGTACAATCCGACCACTGTACTTTCAAACTAATGTAAACGGTGTCGGCCTAAATGGTCCACAGAATGCAGAATGTGCAGGGGAAGAATTCCTTCAAGCGTTTTAGTTACCGGTACACATCTTTGAACAGCAATTGGGCACAACAGGTACTTGAATAGCAATTAAGTCATGTGAGACGGTGATGCAAGGTAATTCGCTAAGAATTGTATAACCTGTGTTCTTAAAATGATGTCAACCACAGTAATTCTGTTGTTGCTGCACATGAATGTATATGTGTATATTTCTAAAACAAAGAGCACTAGGAGCTCAGAGCAAAAAAGGTCTAAAAGAATATAAGTGGAATATTCTTCAAGTATCCAAAAAGAGGCATGTTTTTTTTTTTTTAAAGGTTGCTTGGTCACTCAAAGCATCTATGGTTAGGTGTTAGTTAGGCTTTACATTTTAGACTGCTATCATTCCTTATTTAAAGGGGCAATAGGTGAAAGAGTACAAAAACGTAAAAGTGCAAAAAAGTTTAGGTCTTTCAGAACTTCAACCTTTTGTATTCTTTGAAGCATGGTCTAAATTAAGTCAATCTTTGCCTCTCCTTGGAATTTTACTTCTCGTGGTTTGAGAACTCTACAGATATCTCTACAGCCACACTTCATTCTAGCCTGTGTGCAAAACCTCATACTGGCCTTTCTACATTTCTCCATACCCATCCCACAGCTTTTACCCAAAACTTTATTGTTTCAACTGCAGATTGCCCCTTTAATATAATTTCAAAGTATTTGGCATGGGGGGAGACATTTTGTTAAGCATCACCGGTTCATCCTGGATTTTCAATAAGTGACCAATTCCACAACACAGTTCAACGTCTCCCTCTATTGGTCAGTATAGGTATTGTGAGAAAAGTGGCCAATACCTTTAGTAAGAACCGAAACAGATTTTTTTTTTGGACAACACAAAATGTCTATTTTGTTTATTGAGTCACTTCAAAAGCAGTCCAATCAATCCTTTTTCTGTTTCATAACATTGCCACTTCCTGAAGTGTAGAACACAGACATCAGTAACCAGGCCCTGCGCAGGAGGATTACAACACTTTCAGATATACTGTGTAGAACAGCTAGAATGAATGAATAAATTAATATATGACAGACAGTCCTACTTGCAACATTCAGGACTTTTTACTGTGACTTCAGAAAGTATTCACACCCCATGAGTTTTTACACATTTTTTTGAATTTTGATTTTGTGTCACTGATCAATACCCCATAACTTCAAAGTGGAATTGTTTTGAGAAATGTTTACAAATTAATTTTAAAAAAGCTGAAATGTCTTGGGTCAATAAGTATTTAACCTTTTGTTATAAGGCAAGCCTAAATAAATTCAAGAGTAAACATGTGCTTAACAAGTCACATAATAAGTTGCATGGACTCACCTTGTGCAAAAATAGAAGTTCAACATGATTTTTAAATGACTACCCCATCTCTGTACCCCACACATACAATTAGTAAGGTCCCCCAGTCAAGTAGTGAATTTCAAGCACAGATTAAACCACAAACACCAGCAAGGTTTTCCAATGGTTCGCAAAGGGCACCTATTGGTAGGTAGATGGGTAAAAAAATAAAGCAGACATTGAATATCACTTTGAGCATGGTGCAGTTATCAATACACACAGTCACTACAAAGATACAGGTATCCTTCCTAACTCAGTTGCCGGAGAAGAAGGAAACCGCTCAGGGATTTCACCATGAGGCCAACAGTGATTTTAGAACATTTACGGAATCGAATGTCCGTGAGAGCCATTAATGAAAATGGCGCCGACAGATAGGAAACTTTACAGTATTTGTTTTTTTGTGTTATTTCTTACATTATTAGCCCAGGAAATGTGTGTTATTAAATACAGCCGGGAAGAACTTTTGGAAATCAGAGCGGTGGTAACTCACCAGCATTACGACCAGGAATACAACTTTCCCTCACCGGACCCTTTGTTCATACCCCCCAGGGCAATTGAACTGATTCAAGAGTATATTCTTGAAGAGTATATTCTTCATCTGAGTATATTAGTCGCTAATGTTCAGTCTCTGGATAATAAAGTTGACGAGCTCAGGGCGAGGATTTCCATCCAGAGAGACATCAGGGATTGTAACATACTCTGTTTCAAGGAAACATGGCACTCTTGAGATATACCGTCTGACTCCGTACAGCCAGTTGGGTTCTCAGTTCATCGCGCAGACAGAAATAAATATCTCTCCGGGAAGAAGGGCACGGGTGTATGTTTCATGATTAACTACTCATGGCGTGATTGTGTTAACGTACAGGAACTCAACACCTTTTGTTCACCCGGCCTAGAATACCTCAATTAAATGCCGACCGTATTACCATCCAAGAGAATTCTCTTCGGTTATAGTCACAGCCGTGTGTGTATATTCCCCCTCAAGTCGATACCATGGCGGCCCTCAAAGAACTTCACTGGACTTTATGCAAACTGGAGCCACATATCCTAAGGCCGCATTTATTGTAGCTGGAGATTTTAACAAAGCAAATCTGAGAAAAACGCAGCCAAAGGTCTATCAACACATTGACTGTAGTACTCGCGCTGCTAAAACACTCGACCACTGCTACTCCAACTTCCGGGATGCCTACAAGGCCCTCCCGTCGGCAAATCTGATCACGGCTCCATTTTGGTCCTCCCTTCCTAGAAGCATAAACTCAAACAGGAAGGACCTGTGCTAAGGACTATTCAACGCTTGTTTGACCAATCGGAAATCCATGCTTCAAGATTGTTTTGATCAAACGGACTGGGATATGTTTCGGGTAGCCTCTAAGAATAACATAAATTAATACACACTGATACATTTCCTGATGAACTCAGTCACCGTATCAATGTTGTACCCACTGTGACTATTAAAACCTTCCCTAACCAGAAACCGTGGATAGATGGCAGCATTCGCGGGAAAACTGAAAGCGCAAATCATCACATTTAACCATGGCAAGGTGACTGGGAATATGGTTGAATACAAACAGGGTAGTTATTCCCTCCGTAAGGCAGTCAAACAGGCAAAACATTAGTAAAGAGACAAAGTGGAGTCGCAATTCAACAGCTCAGGCAATAGATGTATGTGGGAGGGTCTACAGACAGCCATGGACTACAAAGAGAAATCCAGCCACGTCGTGGACACCGACGTCTTGCTTCCGGACAAGCTAAACACCTTCGCCCTCTTTGAGGATAGCACAGTGCCACCGACGCGGCCCACTACCAAAGACTGTGGGCTCTCCTTCTTCGTGGCCGACTTGAGTAAGACATTTAAGCATGTTAACTCTCGCAAGGCAGCCGGCCCAGTCAAGGATCATAGCCGCGTCCTCAGAGCATGCGGAGACCAGCTGGATGGAGTGTTTACGGACATTTTCAATCTCTCCCTATTCCAGACTGCTGTCCCCACATGCTCAAGATGTCCACCGTTCTTCCTGTACCCAAAAAAGCATTGGTAACTGAACAAAATGACTATCGCCCCGTAGCACTCACTTATGTCTTTATGAAATGCTTTGAGAAACTAGTCAAGGATCATATCACCTCTACCTTACCTGACACCCTAGACTCACTTAAATGTGCTTACCGGCTCAATAGATCCACAGATGATGCAATTGCCATTGCACTACACTGCCCTAAGCTCATCACTAAGCTTGAGGCCCTGGGTCTGAACCCCGCCCTGTGCAACTGGGTCCTAGACTTCCTGACGGGCTGCCAACTGGACGTGAAGGTATGAAACAACACCTCCACTTCGCTGATCCTCAACACTGGGGCCCCACAAGGATGCGTGCTAAGCCCCCTCCTGTATTCCGTGTTCACCCATGACTGTGTGGCTACGCACGCCTCCAACTCAAATCATCAAATTTGCAGACTACTACAGCAGTAGGGCTGATTACGAACAATGACGAGACAGCCTAGAGGGAGGAGGTGAGGGCCCTGGGAGTGTGGTGCCAGGAAAATAACCTCACACCCAACATCAACAAAACAAAAGGAGCTGATCGTGGACTTCAGGAAACAGCAGAGGGAGCACCCCCTATCCACATCGACGGGACCGCAGTGGAGAAAGTGGAAAGCTTAAAGTTCCTCGGCGTACACATCACAGACAGTGTGGTGAAGAAAGCGCAACAGCGCCACATCAACCTCAGGAGGCTGAAAATTTTTGGCTTGGCACCTAAAACCCTCAAACTTTTACAGATGCACAATTGAGAGCATCCTGTCGGGCTGTATCACGCCTGGTATGGCAACTGCACAGCCCGCAACCGCAGGGCTCTCCAGAGGATGGTGTGGTCTGCCCAACGCCTCACTGGGGGAAAACTACTACAGGAAGGCCAAAAAGATCATCAAGGACAACAACCACTGAGCCACTGCCTGTTCACCCCGCTATCATCCAGAAGGCGAAGTCAGTACAGGTACATCAAAGCTGGAACCAAGAGACTGAAAAGCAGTTTCTCAAGGCCATCAGTGTTAAATAGCCATCACTAGCACAGAGGCTGCTGCCCTATGTACATAGACTTGAAATCACTGCAATAACATCTGCTAAACAAGTGTATGTGACAAATAACATTTGATTTCATTTAGGAGATAACTGAGGATGGATCAACATTGTAGTTACTCGACAACACTAACCTAAATAACATAGTGAAGAGGGAAGCCTGTACAGAATAGAAATATTCAAAAACATGCATCCTGTTTCCAGTAAGGCACTAAAGTAATACTTCACACAATGTTGCAAAGAAATTAACTTTGTCCTGAATACAAAAGGTTTATGTTTTGGGAAAATCCAACACATCACTGAGTACCACTCTTCATATTTGCAAGTATGGTGGTGGCTGCATCATGTTATGGGTATGCTCGTCTCAGGCAAGGACAAGGGAAGTTAATTTTTTTATAAATAAAAAGAGTGTAGGAATATAGCTAAGCACAGGCAAAATCCTAGAGGAAAACTTGGTTCAGTCTACTTTCCAACAGACACTGGGAGACAAATTCACCTTTCACAAGACCAAATATACACTGGAGTTGCTTACCAAGACAACATTGCATGTTCCTGAGTGGCCTAGTTAGACATAGATTTTTAAGCCGATTTATGACAAGAATTGAAAATGGATGTCTAGCAATGATCAACCACCAACTTCAGAGCTTGAAGAATCTTTTGAATAATGTGCAAATATTGTACAATCCAGGTCTGCAAAGCTCTTAGACTTACCCAGAAAGACTCACAGCCTCAGGTGATTCTAACATGTATTGACTCAGTAGGTTGAAAATGATCTAATCAAGATTTGTAAAAAAAAATAAACGTCCCCTTTTCAGGACACTGTCTTTCAAAGATAATTCGTAAAATTCCAAATAACTTCAGAGATCTCCATTATAAATGGATTTCACATGCTTGTTGAATGAACCATGAACATGCACCTGTGGAACGGTCATTAAGACACTAACAGCTTACAGACGGTAGGCAATTAAGGTCACAGAAAACTTTGGACACTAAAGAGGCCTTTCTACTGACTCTGAAAAACACCAAAAGAAAGATGCCCAGGGCCCCTGCTCATCTGCGTGAAAGTGCCTTAGGCATGCTGCAAGGAGGCATGAGGACTGCAGATGTGGCCAAGGCAATAAATTGCAATGTCCGTACTGTGAGACGCCAAAGACAGCTCTACAGGGAGACAGGACGGACAGCTGATCGTCCTCGCAGTGGCAAACCACGTGTGACAAGACCTGCACAGGATCGGTATATTCGAAGATCTTACCTGTAGGACAATGACAGGATGGCAACAACAACTGCCTGAGTTACACCAGGAACGCACAGTCCCTCCATCAGTGCTCATACTGTCCGAAATAGGCTGAGAGAGGCTGGACTGAGGCCTTGAAGGCCTGTTGTAGGCAGGTCCTCACCAGACATCACCGACAACAATGTCACCTATGGACACAAACCCATCGTCGCTGGACCAGACAGGACTGGCAAAAAGTGCTTGTCACTGACGAGTCGCGGTTTTGTCTCACCAGGGGTGATGGTCGGATTCGCTTTTATCATCGAAGGAATGAGCATTACACCAAGGCCTGTACACTGGAGCGGGATCGATTTGGAGGTGAAGGGTCCGTCATGGTCTGGGGCAGTGTGTCACAGCATCATGGGACTGAGCTTGTTGTCATTGCAGGCAATCTCAACGCTAAGCGTTACAGGGAAAACGACATCCTCCCTCATGTGGTACCCTTCCTGCAGGCTCATCATGACATGATCCTCCAGCATGACAATGCCACCAGCCATACTGCTCGTTCTGTGCGTGACGTATTGCAAGACAGGAATGTCAGTGTTCTGCCATGGCCAGCGAAGAGCCCGGATCTCAAGATACTGACTGTTACTTTTTATTTTGACACCTCCTGTGTTCAGGGACACATTCCATTTCTGCTCGTCACATGTCTGTGGAACTTGTTCAGTTTATGTCTCAGTTGTTGAATCTTGTTATGTTCAAACAAATATTTACACATGTTAAGTTTTCTGAAAATAAACACAGTTGACAGTGAGAGTATGTTTCTTTTTTTGCTGAGTTTATACATATACACACACACACAGTCAGAAGTGTACATACACCTTAGCCAAAGACATTTTAACTCAGTTTCACAATTCCTGACATTTAATCCTAGTAAAAATTCCCTGTTTTAGGTCAGTTAGGACCACCACTTTATTTTAAGAATATGAATTGTCAGAATAATAGTTGAGAATTATTTATTTAAGCTATTATTTCTTTCATCACATTCCCAGTGGGTCAGAATTTTACGTACACTCAATTAGTATTTGGTAGAATTGCCTTTAAATTGTTTAACTTGGGTCAAACGTTTTGGGTAACCTTCCACAATAAGTTGGGTGAATTTTGGCCCATTCCTCCTGAAGAGCTGGTGTAACTGAGTCAGGTTTGTAGGCCTCCTTGCTAGCACACGCTTTATCAGTTCTGCCTAAAAATGTTCTACAGGGTTGAGGTCAGGGCTTTGTGATGGCCACTCCAATACCTTTACTTTGTCAACCTTAAGCCATTTTGCCACAACTTTTGAAGTATGCTTGGAGTCATTGTCCATTAAGAAAACCCATTTGCAAACAAGCTTTAACCTCCTGACGTTTTGAGATGTTGCTTCAATATATCCACATAATTTTCCTTGCTCATTGTGCCATTCCATTTTGTGAAGTGCACCAGTCCCTCCTGCAGCAAAGCACCCCCACAACATGATGCTGCCACCCCCATACTTCACGGTTGGGATGGTGTTCTTCGGCTTGCAAGCCTCCCCCTTTTCCCTCCAAACATAACAATGGTCATTATGGCAAAACAGTTCTATTTTTGTTTCATCAGAGCAGAGGACATTTCTCCAAAAAGTACGATCTTTGTCCCCCATGTGCAGTTGCAAACCATAGTCTGCCTTTTTAATCGCGGTTTTGGAGCAGTGGCTTCTTCCTGGCCATATCGGCAGTCCTCATGCCTCCTTGCAGCATGCCTAAGGCACGTTCACGCAGATGAGTAGGGACCCTGGGGATTTCAGCAGAAAGGCCTCTTTAGTGTCCTAAGTTTTCATAACTGTGACCTTATTAGAAAACAATGCATTTGGTGGACTCTAAGATGGACTCACTGATGGTTGAAGATGACGAGCGATCGGCAAAGGCAATCAACATCGCTCTAATCACAGTCAGAAGACAGTTGAATAAACTTAAGTGGACTTATGGAAAGGCTCTGTAAGACATTTTTTCAAATATATATTTATTCCCCCCCCCCCCAGAACATTAACCATGTGTGTTCTCTTGTTTTGAACTGTTCTCTAGTTGACCCAATAATTCTTCTGACAATCTAAGAACTTTGGTTACTGCAGGCCCGGATCAAAGCTGGTGAGAGAGGTGGTTTTGGGACAACGTCGTGTCTATTGTCCTGCTAATAGCCAAAGGCCTCCAGGGCCGACAGAGAAGTTCCTTACTTTTCCCCCCCTTCCACTTGCCTCTTCCATTTATTCCCACAGTAATTCGTTATGGTTTGCATTGAAAATGAGGGCGTAAACTGGGTCAAGATGCCAGCAGAGTACCGTAAGTAGACCTTCATGAAGTAAAATAAAAGGTTAAATAAAAATTAATTAATTAAATAAGACCTGCACCACTTTTAACAGCACATTACTCAACACTAGTGAGACTCATGTCGCCTACGGTAGGCCTACAGTATATCTACAAATATTTTGTAGGTCTCCTGATTTAAACCCGATCGAACTTGTTTATTTCAACTACATTTTAGTTGCAACAACTGCATGTTTGCCTGGCATGGATTGTGACACCATCGCGTTCCTCGCCCTCTTCAACAACGCCAATGCGGCCTGACTCTCCGCCAATAATTACATTTAGAGGATTGAGGGATTCAAAATGAACATATAAGGGGCATTTTTCGTTAGATATTCTCACAGACCAGATTTCCCCTACGGGGCTTAATCTAATAATAATGGAGGGTTAATAGTCGCTTTGTAAATAAGAACGCATTATGAAAGGAAAATTACATGCGCAAGAGACGGTGGTGTATATTTTTATTCATCACAATTTTCTTTAACCAATTTTGGTCTTTAATCCAGGGCCGACAGACAAGTTCATTACTTTTTTCAATTTTTAAAAATGTATTTACTGAAATTGCATCTAACTTTATGGCTTGTTTAAAAAAAAGGATATGTTGGATATGATTTCATTTCAAATAATCAAAAGTGAGCATTTGTAATCTGAATAAAGGGAAAAAGGCCATTCTTGAACATGGGGTGAGACATTCTTACTAATTTGTAAATAAATTCAGTTTGTTATTTCGAACGATTTATTTCTCTTTTTAGATGAAGAGAAACCAAAAGACTACCGTGCCTATTTTTTTTTGAAAATTATCAATCCACATGAAGTGAAATTCCCCCATTGTATTTACCCAAGTTCTCTCTTAACTCCAGGACCACCAAACGTTTTTGTTGTTGTTGCATGATGCAGGACTTTAGTGCCAAAGGAGAGACTGACTGAAAACTCCTCCATTAACTGCCACAGTTTAGACTACCGAGGTCATTTTGCAGGGCTCTGGCAGTGCTCCTCCTTGCACAAAGGCGGAGGTAGCGGTCCTGCTGCTGGGTTGTTGCCCTCCTACGGCCTCCTCCACGTCTCCTGATGTACTGGCCTGTCTCCTGGTAGCGCCTGCATGCTCTGGACACTACGCTGACAGACACAGGAAACCTTTTTGCCACAGTTCGCATTGATGTGCCATCCTGGATGAGCTGCACTACCTGAGCCACTTGTGTGGGTTGTAGACTCCGTCTCATGCTACCACTAGAGTGAAAGCACCGCCAGCATTCAAAAGTGACCAAAACATGAGACAGGAAGCATAGGAACTGAGAAGTGGTCTGTGGTCACCACCTGCAGAACCACTCCTTTATTGGGGGTGTCTTGCTAATTGCCTATAATTTCCACCTGTTGTCTATTCCATTTGCACAACAGCATGTGACATTTATTGTCAATCAGTGTTGCTTCCTAAGTGGACAGTTTGATTTCACAGAAGTGTGATTGACTTGGAGTTATATTGTGTTGTTTAAGTGTTCCCTTTATTTTTTTGAGCAGTGTATATATATATATTCAGCGAGTAATAGGCTACATTTGGTCATTATGGTATATACTGTATTAAAAAAAACTAATATAATTTTGCAATATAGACAATGTATTATTTTTGCTAGTATGTTCACTACTTTCCCTAAAATAAATAAGCTTAGTGAGTAGATTGTTGAGCACTTCTTTTCACTCTCGACAGCTCATGTGTGCCGTGTGAAGGCATCAACTCATGTACCGCTCGCATGCTCAAGAAGTTGTGATTGGCGAGGAGCGTGGTTGAATGAACGGCCAATCATTTTGCTCAAATACAAATAGCATGAGCATGTGCAGTCTTCAAAGGTTTTCAATAGCATACTGCGACGCAGAAGGTAAACTGGAAAAACAAAATGTGCCGAGAAGATATTAGCCCAGCATGTTTTTACTGGCCAGCGGGCAACCATTAAATGTCAGATCCTGCTAAAAGTGTCCAGTAAGAAACGTACATTTTTGCTTTCCCTTTCAAATTGCTTTGCCCTACTGAACATGACCCAGACATTTGGGATTATGGGTTACCTTGAGCAGCGGGTGGATCTTATCCACGGGCAAGGCCAAAGGATTCCTCCTCTTCCTCTTTTCAATGGCCGCCTGGGCATCGGCGATAGCCCATTTGTCGATAGGGTGAGGGAAACTCTTCTGCACTCGCTCCTGAGGGGAGGAAAGGAGGGAAGGAGTGAGGGAGAGCGAGAGCCCTTTAATAGTGCAATACTTTTGACCAGAGCCCTATGGGCCCTTGTCAAATGTAGTGGAATACATAGGGAATAGGTTGCCATTTGGGCTGCAGATTTACTTATCTCTTATTTACTTTAATTACATATTTCCTGGTACTCTATTGATGCTGCATCCATAGGCAAAGCAAACATTACCCCCAGTGAACGAAGAC
The DNA here is from genome assembly GCF_029448725.1 of Salvelinus fontinalis. Taxonomy (NCBI): domain Eukaryota; kingdom Metazoa; phylum Chordata; class Actinopteri; order Salmoniformes; family Salmonidae; genus Salvelinus; species Salvelinus fontinalis. The sequence goes on along the minus strand of NC_074704.1, from coordinate 28,336,958 downwards.
GTTCACTGGGGGTAAACATGCCTCCTTCTCCTTCAAGCTGCCCTATGACACTTTACACCACTTTTTTATGGTCGCAGACATTTCACAAGGGACTTTTCCCTTAAAAAGGGACATTAACAGGTTATGTCAATGGGAGGGCGGGTACGTGACATGTACATGTCAAGTCACACTTTCCGCTAGAGGCACTACCAGGATGTCCTTCCCTTGACGTAGGAGTTGGTCTAAGAGTTACTGTAACCCTTTAAAAAAGGGTGAGCACTACAAAATACATCCACAGTTAACAGAGGACATCTTCATAAGCACTACATAAAAATGAATACGCGCTTTTGTCAACAACTTCAAGTCGACATAGGCTTTCTGAGGCCTAGGCATTCACAACATGTTTGTGTTGTACATTAGAGGGAATCAAACATGTATGTTGTGCCTACAAAGGTGTTAAGGAACTCCTTATGAATGTGTTATGTAGTTCTTACGTAGGGTACATACATAGTAAACAAACAATACACATTTTTGTATTACAATACACACAAGCACAAATGAGTGTGGCCAATCATCAAGCCTGGCAGGTCAATGGTTAAAAAGGGGTCACAGGTCAAGGGTTAAAGTTCTTACAGACTGGGTCACAGGGAGAGGTCAACAGAAAGTGAGAGCACAGAACTAAGGGAGGAGTAAACATGGTAAAAAGAGACCACATATCCATGGTTTGACTTTACCATGCCCCATGGCTAGGGCCATGGACCCGAAAAAGCACCTGTGGATTTCACGTGATCCGTCTGCTCGCGAAAATGAGTCAAGGTGGACAAAACAAAAAACAAGAGGTGAAAACAGGTTGGCCCTCTAAAACATGGCCGGAACAAAGAAAGATTTGCAAAAAAATCAACACAATAGTAGTGGCCATTAGTGTGATGATGCGCAAGAAAGCATTCTACTGTTAAATGACATAAAACCAAACTAGAACTAAAAAAGGTATTCATACTCAAAATATGAGACTGTTGCGAGTTCTGTTCAAATGATTGTCAAAGCAATAGGAGTCAAAATACCTGTCCGCAAATAGCTTAACTTTTCTACCTTTCACTTTGGGTAAATGGATTGGATTGGATTCATAAGAATACAAATGGACAAAAACAGAGTTATATCTCAGTGCAAAAACAAACCGCCTAAAGAACACCGTGATCTGAGCTGAAAAGAAATTCAACTTCACAAACATTTACAATTTCCCCTTTTTGGTTGGGGACATAAATCAACATCCTCCTTTACGGGAACCCTGACTTAACCAGCTGTCAATAAAAAGTGGGTCTGCTACAGAAGAAAATTAAGCTGAATGCTATGATACGCTGTGAGCGACGTTAAAGCGGCAATCAGCAGTTGAAACAATAACAAAGCGGACTCCTTGCCCCGGTTTGGTAAAAAGCTGAGGGATGGGGCTAGAGAAATGTAACCACTCAAATTCATAGACAGAGCTATGGATGCAAGGACTGGCCATCCATCATATCAAAATTATAGTTTTAACCATGTTTTGAGGCTATATAGTGTTTGTTGAGTTTATATTTTTGTTCAGTGTAGCAACTGCTGACTGCCCCTTTAAGTAGAAGTAGCCCCTAACCACTGGTCAAGGGTCAGTTTATTTCCTGGACAATAGGTTCAAGTGAGAGGATCAGGGGAACAGTCGTCTGATCCCAGACCTGTGATTTAGAGGCAACTTCTACCTCGCCGCAGTTCATTGATCTGTTGTTGATGCCCTGAGGGATTCTGAAAGGGACGGTCTGCTCACTCTTTTTCTGCTCCCAAACGGGATCTTTTAATACAGCTTAGACAACACAATCACGACGATTCAACTTAATTGTGATTGAAATGTTGTGATTTTATCACCTGGGCCTAAGCTTTAGTAAAAGATCACATTTGAAGCACACATTCCCTTTTTCTCTATGTATTGGACCTTTTTGTCCAAAGCTCCCGTTATTGCTTTGGAAGTGTACAAAACCACCCTCTGTTTATCCTCTGTAAAAAAGGGGGTCAACAAGGTTTTAGGTCTTGTTGCGCTATTGACGGAGATCTTCACCTCCACGTCCTGCACGCTGCGTGGCTGTGCCTGGCAGAGCATGCTGAGCAGCAGCAGGATCAGCTCCTCGATGTACTGCAGCGCCTCCTCCTGGGACGACAGCTTGGGATGCACCTGGCTCAGCACCTTCACAGAGACAGAGTTGTGTATTAGTTCAAGAGTCAAAAAAAAAAAAAAGTGTCAAAAAAATAAAAAATAATAAACTGTTAAAAAAGGTTGGATTGGTAGAATGTGGTAAACATGTATGAGTTCAGTATAGGTGGAGTTGATTATCATATTTTTTAAATAAACTGTTAAAAAGCTTGGAGTGCATCTGGCTCAGCAGCTTTACACAGAAACTAAGAGAGATGTGGCTAGGCTACTAATTCAGTACAGATTGCCGCTGGGCCCAAACTGGTTGACTCAATGGTGTTTCCATGGAATAGAATGAACGTGGAAAACTGATTGAATTTGCAAAAAGTAAATCAACATTAAAGGATGAGACATTTTGTAATTTTTTTCACCCAATTTTGAACCTAAATCCAATGACACAGCTCAAATGTTTGTTGATTACACGTTAGTTGACGAGGCAATCAAATGCAAATCTAAACGTTGAAGTGACTGGAGGTCATTTTGCAGGGCGCTGGCAGTGCACCTCCTTGCACAAAGGCGGAGGTAGCGGTCCTGCTGCTGGGTTGTTGCCCTCCTACGGCCTCCTCCACGTCTCCTGATGTACTGGCCTGTCTCCTGGTAGCGCCTCCATGCTCTGGACACTACGCTGACAGACACAGCAAACCTTTTTGCCACAGCTCGCATTGATGTGCCATTCTGGATGAACTGCACTATTTGAGCCACTTGTGTGGGTTGTAGACTCCGTCTCATGCTACCACTAGAGTGAGAGCATCACCAGCATTCAAAAGTGACCAAAACATCAGCCAGGAAGCATACGAACTGAGAAGTGGTCTGTGGTCACCACCTGCAGAATCACTCCTTTTTTTGGGGGTGTCTTGCTAATTGCCTATAATTTCCACCTTATGTCTATTCCATTTGCACAACAGCATGTGAAATGTATTGTCAATCAGTGTTGCTTCCTAAGTGGACAGTTTGATTTCACAGAAGTGTGATTGACTTGGAGTTACATTGTGTTGTTTAAGTGTTCCCTTTATTTTTTTGAGCAGTATATGATTCATGACAGTGTTATGACAAGTTATGTCAGCTGTTATGAGATATGACATGTTTTTGAAGTGCATGTTTGGATACTGATTAGCGATTGTTAAGGATGCACAGAAATTCCAAAATGTGTGGAGGTTTTGTTCAGATGAAATCAAATAAAATGTTATTGGTCACATACACATGGTTAACAGCTGATAATGTGAGTGTAGCGAAATGCTTGTGCTTCTAGTTCCGACAGTGCAGTAATATCTAACAATTCCCCAACAACTACCGGATACACACAAATCTAAAAAGGGATGAATGAGTGAGTATATATATGGAAATATATGGATGAGCGATGGCCGAGCTGCATAGGCAAGGTGTAATAGATGGTATAAAATACAGTATATACATATGATAATGTAAGATATTTAAACATTATTAAATTGGCCTTATTTAAAAGTGGCATTGTGTAAAGTGACTCGTGATCAATTTATTAAAGTGGCCAGTGATTGGGTCTCAATGTAGGCAGCAGCCTCTCTGAGTTAGTGATTGCTGTTTGGCAGTCCGATGGCCGAGATAGAAGCTGTTTTTCAGTCTCTCGGTCTCAGCTTTGATGCATCTGTACTGACCTCGCCTTCTGGATGGTAGCGGTGTGAACAGGCAGTGGCTCAGGTGGTTGTTGTCCTTGATGATCTTTTTGGCCTTCCTGTGACATCGGGTGCTGTAGGTATCATGGAGGGCAGGTAGTTTGCCCTCGGTGATGCGTTGTGCAGACCACACTACCCTCTGGAGAGCCCTGCGGCTGCGGGCGGTGCAGTTGCCGTACCAGGCTGTGATACAGCCCAAAAGGGTACTCTCAATTGTGCATCTGTAAAAAAGTTTGTCAGGGTTTTGGGTGACAACCCACATTTCTTCAGTTTCCTGAGGTTGAAGAGGTGCTGTTGCACCTTCACCACACTGTCTGTGTGGGTGGACCATTTCAGTTTGTCTGTGATGTGTACGCCAAGGAACGTGGAGCTTTCCACCTTTGATGTGGATGGGGGAGGCACTCCCTCTGCTGTTTCGTGAAGTCCACGATCATCTCCTCTGTTTTCCTGACATTGAGTGAGGTTGTTTTCCTGACACCACACTCCGAGTCCCCTCACCTCCTCCCTGTAGGCTGTCTCGTCGTCGTTGGTAATCAAGCCCACTACTGTTGTGTCGTCTGCAAATTTGATGATTGAGTTGGAGGCGTGCATGGCCACGCAGTCGTGAGTGAACGGAGAGTACAGGAGGGGGCTGAGCACGCACCCTTGTGGGGCCCCAGTGTTGAGGGTCAGCGAAGTGGAGATTTTGTTTCCTACCTTCACCACCTAGGGGTGGTCCATCAGAAAGTCCAGGACCCAATTCTACAGGGCGGGGTTCAGACCCAGGGCCTCCAGCTTGATGAGCTTGGAGGGTACTTTGGTGTTGAATGCTGAGTTGTAGTCAATGAACAGCATTCTTACACAGGTATTCCTCTTGTCCAGATGGGATAGGGCAGTGTGCAGTACGATGGCGATTGCATCGTCTGTGGACCTGTTGGGGCGGTATGCAAACTGAGGTGGGTCTAGGGTGGCCGGTAAGGTGGAGGTGATATGATCCTTGACTAGTCTCTCAAAGCACTTCATGATGACGGTAGTGAGTGCTACGGGGCAGTAGTCATTTAGTTCAGTTATTTTTGTCTTCTGGGGTACAGGAACAATGGTGGCCATCGTGAAGCATGTGGGGACAGCAGACTGGGAATAGGGAGCGATTGAATATGTCTGTAAACACAACAGCCAGCTGGTCTGCGCATGCTCTGAGGACACAGCTAGGGATGCCGTCTGGGCCAGCAGCCTTGCGAGAGTTAACATGTTTAAATGTTTTACTCACACCCGGCCAAGGGGGAGGGGCGCAGTCCTTGTTTGCGGGCCGCGACGGTGGCAATTGTATTATCCTCAAAGCGGGCAGAGAAGGTATTTAGTTTGTCTGGAAGCGTGGCGGTGTCCGTGACGTGGGTGGTTTTCTTTTTGTAGTCCGTAATTTTCTGTAGACCCTGCCACATATGTCTCGTGTCTGAGCTGTTGAATTGCGACTCTGCTTTGTCCCTTTACCGGCATTTCGCTTGTTTGATTGCCTTGCAGATGGAACAACTACACTGTTTATATTCAGCCATATTCCCAGATCTCTTTCCATGGTTAAATGCGGTGGTCCGCGCTTTCAGTTTTGCGAAAGCCACTTAATCCACGGTTTCTGGTTAGGGTAGGTTTTAATAGTAACAGTGGGTACAACATCTCCAATGCACTTCCTTATAAACTCACTCACTGAGTCAGCGTATAGATCGATGTTGTTCTCTGAGGCTGACCGGAACATATCCCAGTCCTGGTGATCAAAACAATTTTGAAGCATGAATTCCGATTGGTCAGACCAGCGTTGAATGGTTCTAGTCACCGGTATTTGTTTGCAATATGTGATCTATAGGCTAAGATAGCTTCATACACTGTTTATACACTGTTTATTAAATTGTGGGGTTTGAATAGTGTGAGAAGACAACATATTTGGTGAAAATCACAACATGGGGTACAAAATAAATTCAAGCTTTTAAAGAGGCAGTAGCCTACATTCGGTATACAATTTTCAATAACAGCATTATTTAATCTGCAGTTATTATTCTGCTATTTATTCTGTTACCAATAATTGTAATCTATTAGCTTCCAAAATGTATGCAGGCATTCGTGTAAAATACTTAAAGGAAAGGTTCACCGATTTTGAATGTTATACTGTTTTTGTGCATCTCTGAGTGATGTTCTATCGATACCCTTGGGTGATTTAATGTGTATCGGAGTTATTGGCATTCAAGCAGGCAGAATCCGTCCGGTATGACGCAGCACTATGACAAAGTTGCACTCACTACACTGGAAGTTAATAGGAATACGACTTTCAGATCTCAAAAACATCTATCTACCTACTGCCTCTGATCTTGCGGAATCACTAAACACACATGCTTCGTTTGTAAATTATGTCTGTTGGAGTGTTCTCCAATTATTTTAAAAATGGTGACGTCTTGTTTGCTTTATAAGGAATTTGAAATTATTTATAATTTTTAATACTTAAGTATATTTTAACAATTACATTTACTTTTGATACTTATGTATATATATTTTTTTAAATACTCAAATAGTATTTTACTGGGTCACTGACTTTTACTTGAGTGTTTTTCTATTAGAAAGGTATCTTTACTTTTACTCAAGTATAACAATTGAGTAATTTTTACACCACTGCTGCTATGTACCATAGAGGTCAATGGTCAAGGTTCTGCTGACCTGAACATTCCGAAAATGTGTCTGAATCTCTAAGCTTTCCAATCTAGCTGTCTGATAACAAATTCAGATGGAATGGCCTGTCCTGCACTTTGTAAAAACCCAGAGTGCATTGAGGGAATGCTGGAAAATGCTCTAGGATCCTTACTAAACATAGCAAATGTGAATACAAAGAGAACTCGGAACACAAAATAGGTGAAGTGAACTGGCAAAAGAGTTGAGTCCTCATTCAAAGGCGAGGGCAGTGTGAATACAAAGAGAACAGAGTTACTTTCCTTATTTTATAAACCCGGAGTTCATGTTGAAAAAGGACTGTGTGTGAAAATACCCTTTGTGAAAAAGAAAAAATTATGAAAAAAAGTTGGATTTCTCATTTGGACCACTCAAAAACAGACAGAATACAATAGTCAACGTTTTACTGAAAGTAGGCTAGACTTCACACTCTCAGAGATACTTTTGGTTGGATAGGCCCATCTGCATTCCAGTCAAGTGCACTCAATCATAACAGTCACAAGTTAATGTATAGAAAGACCTTACATGAGGAGTTCTTGCAGAACACGCCCATCATAACATAGTTCCAAACTCCTTAAACACAGCCCATGGTTGGCTGTAAAATCAAACACAAGACAAAGGCTACATGAATATTGATGAAAGCCATTTTCCAAGTCAATTCATATTTTTCAAGCAGGAAATTGCTATTTAAGTGCTCATTATCACTAACTAATTTTGTGTGGACTTACTGCCGAACTTGTGCCCACTTTCATGCAGTCACTCAAACAGTAACAAACATGGCTAGAAAAAGAGATGACCAGCGATGAAGGTTTATCGCAGTCGCTACGAACATAACCATGAAGACACATTGCTCACATTACTACCTTTTGGTCCTGCATCTCCTAAACCATCATCCATTGAGTTGGTACAAGAATTCAATCTTGACTTTATGGCTGGTAATGGGTCAAATACATTAGGGGAAGAAGTACACAATTAGGCTACTTTAGTTTAGGTTGGAATAAGTATACGGGTTCGAAGCCCATGGAGTGGGACTACTGCCTCTAAAGCCGTCACTGGTAATTGACTGAGCCCAACGACGAGAACACTGCACTGACACTCCTGTCTCGTCAGTTCGCATCGCTAGCCAAGGCATCCTATCAGAGCATGACTAAGCAATTTCTGTGTGTCTCTACTCCCCTCCTCCTCTTAGAGGGGGCATGGTCTCTACTAGAGGTCGACCGATTAATTAGGGCCGATTTCAAGTTTTCATAACAAATCGGAAATGGGTAATTTTGGACGCCAAAATGGATTATATATATATATATATATATATTTTTTTTTACACCTTTATTTAACTAGGCAAGTCAGTTAAGAACACATTCTTATTTTCAATGATGGCCTAGGAATGGTGGGTTAACTGCCTTGTTCAGGGGCAGAACGACAGATTTTTACCTTGTCAGCTCAGGGATTCAATCTTGCAACCTTACGGTTAACCAGTCCAACGCTCTAACCACCTTCCTCACGAGGAGCCCGCCTGTTACGCGAATGCAGTAAGAAGCCAAGGTAAGTTGCTAGCTAGCATTAAACTTATCTTATAAAAAACAATCAATCATAATCACTAGTTATAACTACACATGGTTGATGATATTACTAGTTTATTTAGCGTGTCCTGCGTTGCATATAAAACTCCCTCACGACGCCAGGTCAGCGGAGTCAATCACCACCTTCCGGAGACACCTGAAACCCCACCTCTTTAAGGAATACCTAGGATAGGATAAAGTAATCCTTCTAATCCCCCCCCCCCCTTAAAAGAGTTAGATGCACTATTGTAAAGTGGTTGTTCCACTGGATATCATATGGTGAATGCACCAATTTGTAAGTCGCTCTGGATAAGAGCGTCTGCTAAATGACTTAAATGACTTAAATATATAATCAATGCAGTGCGCATTTGCGAAAAAGGACTGTCGTTGCTCCAACGTGTACCTAAACATAAACATCAATGCCTTTCTTAAAATCAATACACAGAAGTATATATTTTTAAACCTGCATATTTAGCTAAAAGAAATCCAGATTAGCAGACAATATTAACCAGGTGAAATTGTGTCACTTTTCTTGCGTTCATTGCACGCAGAGTCAGGGTATATGCAACAGTTTGGGCTGCCTGGCTCATTGCGAACTAATTTGCCAGAATTTGACGTAATTATGACATAACATTGAAGGTTGTGCAATGTAACAGGAATATTTAGACTTATGGATCCCACCCGTTAGATAAAATATGGAACGGTTCCGTAGTTCACTGAAAGAATAAACATTTTGTTTGAGATGATAGTTTCCGGATTCGACCATATTAATTTTTACATTTACATTTAAGTCATTTAGCAGACGCTCTTATCCAGAGCGACTTACAAATTGGTGCATTCACCTTATGATATCCAGTGGAACAACCACTTTACAATAGTGCATCTAACTCTTTTAAGGGGGGGGGTTAGAAGGATTACTTTATCCTATCCTAGGTATTCCTTAAAGAGGTGGGGTTTCAGGTGTCTCCGGAAGTGGTGATCCGTCATCCACACTGATATGTCTGCCAGACATGCAGAGATGCGATTCACCACCTGGTTATCAGAGGGGGGAAAGGAGAAGATTAATTGTGTGTCGTCTGCATAGCAATGATAGGAGAGACCATGTGAGGATATGACAGAGCCAAGTGACTTGGTGTATAGCGAGAATAGGAGAGGGCCTAGAACAGAGCCCTGGGGGACACCAGTGGTGAGAGCACGTGGTGCGGAGACAGATTCTCGCCACGCCACCTGGTAGGAGCGACCTGTCAGGTAGGACGCAATCCAAGCGTGGGCCGCGCCGGAGATGCCCAGCTCGGAGAGGGTGGAGAGGAGGATCTGATGGTTCACAGTATCAAAGGCAGCCGATAGGTCTAGAAGGATGAGAGCAGAGGAGAGAGAGTTAGCTTTAGCTCTCTTGAAGACGGAAGGGACGTAGCCAGCGGTCAAGGATGAGTTGATGAGCGAGATGAGGTAAGGGAGAAGGTCTCCGGAAATGGTCTGGAGAAGAGAAGAGGGGATAGGGTCAAGCGGGCAGGTTGTTGGGCGGCCGGCCGTCACAAGACGCGAGATTTCATCTGGAGAGAGAGGGGAGAAAGAGGTCAAAGCACAGGGTAGGGCAGTGTGAGCAGAACCAGCGGTGTCGTTTGACTTAGCAAACGAGGATCGGATGTCGTCGACCTTCTTTTCAAAATGGTTGACGAAGTCATCAGCAGAGAGGGAGGAGGGGGGAGGATTCAGGAGGGAGGAGAAGGTGGCAAAGAGCTTCCTAGGGTTAGAGGCAGATGCTTGGAATTTAGAGTGGTAGAAATTGGCTTTAGCAGCAGAGACAGAAGAGGAGAATGTAGAGAGGAGGGAGTGAAAGGATGCCAGGTCCGCAGGGAGGCGAGTTTTCCTCCATTTCCGCTCGGCTGCCCGGAGCCCTGTTCTGTGAGCTCGCAATGAGTCGTCGAGCCACGGAGCGGGAGGGGAGGACCGAGCCGGCCTGGAGAATAGGGGACATAGAGAGTCAAAGGATGCAGAAAGGGAGGAGAGGAGGGTTGAGGAGGCAGAATCAGGAGATAGGTTGGAGAAGGTTTGAGCAGAGGGAAGAGATGATAGGATGGAAGAGGAGAGAGTAGCGGGGGAGAGAGAGCGAAGGTTGGGACGGCGCGATACCATCCGAGTAGGGGCAGTGTGGGAAGTGTTGGATGAGAGCGAGAGGGAAAAGGATACAAGGTAGTGGTCGGAGACTTGGAGGGGAGTTGCAATGAGATTAGTGGAAGAACAGCATCTAGTAAAGATGAGGTCAAGCGTATTGCCTGTCTTGTGAGTAGGGGGGGGAAGGTGAGAGGGTGAGGTCAAAAGAGGAGAGGAGTGGAAAGAAGGAGGCAGAGAGGAATGAGTCAAAGGTAGACATGGGGAGGTTAAAGTCACCCAGAACTGTGAGAGGTGAGCCATCCTCAGGAAAGGAACTTATCAGGGCGTCAAGCTCATTGATGAACTCTCCAAGGGAACCTGGAGGGCGATAAATTACATTTACATTTTACATTTAAGTCATTTAGCAGACGCTCTTATCCAGAGCGACTTACAAATTGGTGCATTCACCTTATGACATCCAGTGGAACAGCCACTTTACAATAGTGCATCTAAATCTTTTAAGGGGGGGGGGGGGGGCAGAAGGATTGCTTTATCCTATCCTAGGTATTCCTTGAAGAGGTGGGGTTTCAGGTGTCTCCGGAAGGTGGTGATTGACTCCGCTGACCTGGCGTCGTGAGGGAGTTTGTTCCACCATTGGGGTGCCAGAGCAGCGAACAGTTTTGACTGGGCTGAGCGGGAACTGTACTTCCTCAGAGGTAGGGAGGCGAGCAGGCCAGAGGTGGATGAACGCAGTGCCCTTGTTTGGGTGTAGGGCCTGATCAGAGCCTGAAGGTACGGAGGTGCCGTTCCCCTCACAGCTCCGTAGGCAAGCACCATGGTCTTGTAGCGGATGCGAGCTTCAACTGGAAGCCAGTGGAGAGAGCGGAGGAGCGGGGTGACGTGAGAGAACTTGGGAAAGTTGAACACCAGACGGGCTGCGGCGTTCTGAATGAGTTGTAGGGGTTTAATGGCACAGGCAGGGAGCCCAGCCAACAGCGAGTTGCAGTAATCCAGACGGGAGATGACAAGTGCCTGGATTAGGACCTGCGCCGCTTCCTGCGTGAGGCAGGGTCGTACTCTGCGAATGTTGTAGAGCATGAACCTACAGGAACGGGTCACCGCCTTGATGTTAGTTGAGAACGACAGGGTGTTGTCCAGGATCACGCCAAGGGTAAATGATAAGGATGTTAAGCTTGAAAGGGCTGGTAACTGTGACAGCATGGAATTCAAAGGAGGCGATAGACAGATGGGTCAGGGGAGAAAGAGAGAATGTCCACTTGGGAGAGATGAGGATCCCAGTGCCACCACCCCGCTGACCAGAAGCTCTCGGGGTGTGCGAGAACACGTGGGCAGACGAGGAGAGAGCAGTAGGAGTAGCAGTGTTATCAGTGGTAATCCATGTTTCCGTCAGTGCCAAGAAGTCGAGGGACTGGAGGGAAGCATAGGCTGAGATGAACTCTGCCTTGTTGGCCGCAGATCGGCAGTTCCAGAGGCTGCCTGAGACCTGGAACTCCACGTGGGTCGTGCGCGCTGGGACCACCAGGTTAGAGTAGCAGCGGCCACGCGGTGTGAAGCGTTTGTATGGTCTGTGCAGAGAGGAGAGAACAGGGATAGACAGACACATAGTTGACAGGCTACAGAAGAGGCTACGCTAATGCAAAGGAGATTGGAATGACAAGTGGACTACACGTCTCGAATGTTCAGAAAGTTAAGCTTACGTTGCAAAAAATCTTATTGACTAAAATGATATAGTACTGCTGGATGGTGAAATAGGCTAGCTAGCAGTGGCTGCGTTGTTGACTTTGTTTGAAAGTGTAGCTGGCTAGGTAACCTCTAACTGGCTAGGTAACCTCGACAATTACTCTAGACTACACAATTATCTTGGATACAAAGACGGCTATGTAGCCAGCTAAGATCAAACAAATCAAACTGTTGTACTGTAATGAAATGAAATGTTATACTACCTGTGGAGCAAAGCGGAATGCAACTACTCGCTCCAACCCGGAAGTGCGTATCGTAGAGGGAGAGGCAATAGAAGTGTTGTTTTTTGTATTATTGTCTTTTGTGTCTTTTTTTATTATTGTCTTTTTGTGTCCATCAGACTGTTAAACAGCCACCACTAACATTTAGCGGCCGCTGCCAACATACTGACTCAACTCCAGCCACTTTAATAATGGGAATTGATGGAAAGTATGTAAAAATGTACCACTAGCCACTTTAAACCATGCCACTTAATATAAAGTTTACATACCCTACATTACTCATCTCATATGCATATGTATATACTGTACTCTATCATCTACTGCATCTTGCCATCTCTATGTAATACATGTATCACTAGCCACTTTAAAAACTATGCCAATTTATGTTTACATACCCTACATTACTCATCTCATATGTATATACTGTACTCTATACCATCTACTGGATCTTGCCTATGCCGTTCTATACCATCACTCATTCATATATCTTTATGTACATATTCTTTATCCCTTTACACTTGTGTGTATAAGGTAGTAGTTGTGGAATTGTTAGGTTAGATTACTTGTTGGTTATTACTGCATTGTCGGAACTAGAAGCACAAACATTTCGCTACACTCGCATTAACATCTGCTAACCATGTGTATGTGACAAATAAAATTTGATGAGAACCATCCTCCTCAGTGAATTTAATAGAAATGGTGAAACATTTAAAAAAAGTTATTCTTTTAAGATAAAACTATAAATATATTCACAACACCAAATAATTGATTAAAACACACTGTTTTGCAATGAAGGTCTACAGGTCTACAGCGAGAAGGAATTATATACACAACGAGCAAAGTGAGCATGCTGTTTTTATGTGGCTGCTATGAAAGTGAATTATGTCTGCGTGTGATCAGGGGTGTATTCATCCCGCCGATTCTGTTGAATTTTTTTTTTTTTTAACTGAAGAAAACAAAACCGGGATAAACATACCTGAATTTGTACAATATAAACTAATTTGTAGCTGTCGGACTAATGATTATACCCTAGATCAGCTACATGCAGGCAAGGTGGTACTGAATGCGTCACTGTCTCTCATCTTGATTACTGAAAATTCTCTCTACCGCTGCACCTACGTTGTAAACTTTCATTCATAGGCTAGGTTGTAGCAACCTCATGACGGGTACAGGATACATTTGAGTATCATGTAGTAGCCTGAAACTATTGATGTTACATTGAGCTTGATGAATGGAACATGAATGAGTCATCCAATATGCTGTAATAGAAAGACAATGCTCATAAAAAAAGATAATCCTCCCTCATCTTAAACGGCAACGACCACTGACACACACCTACCTACCTTTCTCAGCTTGCGTCGGAATGCGGAGGTATTCATCTGTTGTTGGGCATATACGTAGGTGCTTTCAGTGTGTTTTGAGTGTGGAACGATCAAGGTCTAACATAGGTCCTGAGATAATGGAAAAGATGTAGCCTAGCCGGACACAAGGCTCATGTTAGGCTACATCGTGATTGCCGATGGGGGAAAAAACAGGGAGATTGACAAGAAAGCTCTGCTTGTAGAGGACCTGTATGCTGGAATACATTGCATGCTGCAATTCTTTAGAACGTTTTAGTCTTCTTCCTTTGCTCTGCCTTCTTGTACGTCAAATGAGAAATAAACTTAATGCTTTTCACTTTCTAAACTCATTGTAATAGGGTAATAATAATCTGAATAAATGAGTTGCAAATAAAATCTGGACACACACAAGATAATATATGGAGGATAGGTTTATGGGACTCTCCCAGAAAAATTGGAAGAAAGGCTCATTATTCCAACTAAAAATTGGGAGGCAACTCAATGCTCCCCCACAGAAACAATGTCTACGGTGGACTTCAACTCAAAATGTATTGTATGTTTTAAATGTTCTTCCAGCCTGTCTGTGTCCTCACATCCAGACATATGTAGTAGAGCAGTGTGGTCCTCTGATAGATAACATCAAGTAAAGAGTATAATTGAACCCTTGGTTGCAAATCCAAGGTCACTCTCCAACCCCGAGTTATGAGTGGACTGAGTGTCGTTCTTGAAGGTAGTACGGGAGTCTCAAATCCAGAGTAAGCTGCTGATCATGTGAATCAAGTTTGTTGATAATTCAAGCTCAAGTGAATTGACTCCCGATGCGCAAGGTGGCCTTGTGAGCCCTAGCCCCACATGACCGCTTGACATGATCCTGTGTCACTCTTGTCCCAGAGGTTGCCGATGACAACCAAGCCGGTGTACCCAGGTGCTTCTCCTTCAAATCTCAGCTCAATTCCGGTCCCCAACCCTTGCCCATAGCCCTTTTCTCAAGAGTCTTAGCAGAACTGAAGGGACCAGACAGATCTCTTAATCTGCAACGTAGATCTTCAATAGCACCATATTGCTTTCACCTGTCCAGGTCCTGTCAGGTCTGTGCGAATCATGTGAGAATGGGCTAAGGGTTTAGAAAAAATGGGGGAAAAGAGCAAAAGGAATCCGGGCTGGAGCTGCCCGTCACAGGCAGGTGGGTGTGGTGGAGAGAAGGCCCTGGTTCCTGCATGCTAGACTAACTCAAAGCAATGCCAGGAATTTCATTCCCAGGAACCCCAGCCAGTGCGGGCCTGCACGGCACCACTTGCAAATAGTAGGGATGTGCATCTTTCCCATACAGGAATGATACGTTTCAGTTTGAAACGATTCAGTTCGATTGGAGAATGAATCAATGCAATTCAGTTCAATGCGATACACTAACATTTGTTGTATAAAACACATTAATTTTCCATTCTAAATTCAAATCTGCTGATGGAACTCATAAGCTGGGCCTCCCTGAGCTGGATCTGTCTGAGCTGATTTATGTGTGTGTGTGTGTGTGTGTAAATTATGCATGTCTATGGTGTACTATGTAGGCACCTGAGCTGAGCAATAAGGGAGACTAGGCATCTACTACCCCATTACCACTATCAGATCTGGGGGGGTAATGGAGCCTGTTTTTTGTCCCCCCCTCTTCTAAAATCGCCACCACCCACTAATTAACTTGTCATTTTAGCAGATTAAGTGTTTAAGCTAGTAGTGTATCAATATTTATCATTTATAAATTAGCTATGACATAGCCAATGAATATATAGCAATACTTTGGACTTCACCCCATCTCAAAATCTAATGGTTTTTGAAGTTTTTGAAGTTTTTACAGAGTGACATTTTCTTCCACTCTCGCTTCGACCACGCAGTGGGCCTCGCAAAAAGGATTGCTGTCCTCGTTATGAAATGATCAACTTTACCCTTTTTATACACTGCTCAAAAAAATAAAGGGAACACTTAAACAACACAATGTAACTCCAAGTCAATCACACTTCTGTGAAATCAAACTGTCCACTTAGGAAGCAACACTGATTGACAATAAATTTCACATGCTGTTGTGCAAATGGAATAGACAAAAGGTGGAAATTATAGGCAATTAGCAAGACACCCCCCAAAACAGGAGTGATTCTGCAGGTGGTGACCACAGACCACTTCTCAGTTCCTATGCTTCCTGGCTGATGTTTTGGTCACTTTTGAATGCTGGCGGTGCTCTCACTCTAGTGGTAGCATGAGACGGAGTCTACAACCCACACAAGTGGCTCAGGTAGTGCAGTTCATCCAGGATGGCACATCAATGCGAACTGTGGCAAAAAGGTTTGCTGTGTCTGTCAGCGTAGTGTCCAGAGCATGCAGGCGCTACCAGGAGACAGGCCAGTACATCAGGAGACGTGGAGGAGGCCGTAGGTGGGCAACAACCCAGCAGCAGGACCGGTACCTCCGCCTTAGTGCAAGGAGGTGCACTGCCAGAGCCCTGCAAAATGACCTCCAGCAGGCCACAAATGTGCATGTGTCAGCATATGGTCTCACAAGGGGTCTGAGGATCTCATCTCGGTACCTAATGGCAGTCAGGCTACCTCTGGCGATCACATGGAGGGCTGTGCGGCCCCACAAAGAAATGCCACCCCACACCATGACTGACCCATCGTCAAACCGGTCATGCTGGAGGATGTTGCAGGCAGCAGAACGTTCTCCACGGCGTCTCCAGACTCTGTCACGTCTGTCACATGTGCTCATGTGCTCAGTGTGAACCTGCTTTCATCTGTGAAGAGCACAGGGCGCCAGTGGCGAATTTGCCAATCTTGGTGTTCTCTGGCAAATGCCAAACGTCCTGCACGGTGTTGGGCTGTAAGCACAACCCCCAACTGTGGACGTCGGGCCCTCATACCACCCTCATGGAGTCTGTTTCTGACCGTTTGAGCAGACACATGCACATTTGTGGCCTGCTGGAGGTCATTTTGCAGGGCTCTGGCAGGACCAAAAAACGCCTATACCGATTAATCGGCGATATAGATATATATATATATGTAATAATGACAATTACAACAATACTGAGTGAACACTTATTTTAACTTAATATAATACATAAAATCAATTTAGTCTCAAATAAATAATGAAACATGTTCAATTTGGTTTAAATAATGCAAAAACACAGTGTTGGAGAAGAAAGTATAAGTGAAATACGTGCCATGTAAAAAAGCTAACGTTTAAGTTCCTTGCTCAGAACATGAGAACATATGAAAGCTGGTGGTTCCTTTTAACATGAGTCTTCAATATTCTCAGTTAAGAAGTTTTAGGTTGTAGTTATTATAGGAATTGTAGGAATATTTCTCTATACAATTTGTATTTCATATACCTTTGACTATTGGATGTTCTTATGGGCACTATAGTATTGTCAGCCTAATCTCGGGAGTTGATAGGCTTGAAGTTATAAACAGCGCTGTGCTTCAAGCATTGCGAAGAGCTGCTGGCAAACGCAGGAAAGTGCCATTTGAATGAAAGCCTGCTGCTGCCTACCACCGCTCAGTCAGACTGCTCTATCAAATCATAGACTAAATCATAATAAACACACAGAAATACGAGCCTTAGGGCATTAATATGGTCAAATCTGGTAACTATCATTTAAAAAAAAAAAACGTTTATTCTTTCAGTGAAATACGGAACCATTCCGTATTTTATCTATAGGGTGGCAACTCTAAGTCTAAATATTGCTGTTACATTGCACAACCTTCAATGTTATGTCATAATTATGTACAATTCTGGCAAATTAATTGCGGTTTTTGTTAGGAAGAAATGGTCTTCACACAGTTCGCAACGAGCCAGGTGGCCCAAACTGCTGCATATACCCCTACTCTGCTTGCACTGAACGCAAGAGAAGTGACACAATTTCCCTAGTTAATATTGCCTGCTAACATGCATTCTTTTAATTCTTTTAACTAAAATTGCAGATTTAAAAAAAATATACTTGTGTATTGATTTTAAGAAAGGCATTGATGCTTATGGTTAGGTACACATTGGTGCAACGATTATGCTTTTTTCACGAATGCGGTTTTGTTAAATCCTCACCCGTTTGGCAAAGTAGGCTGTGATTCAATGATAAATTAACAGGCACCGCATTGATTATATGCAACGCGGGACAAGCTAGTTAAACTAGTAATATCAACAACCATGTGTAGTTAACTAGTGATAATGTTAAGATTGATTGTTTTTTATAAGTTTAATGCTAGCTGGCAACTTACCTTGGCTTCTTGCTGCACTCATGTAACAGGTGGTCAGCCTGCCACGCAGTCTCCTCGTGGAGTGCAATGTAATCGGCCATAATCGCCGTCCAAAAATGCCAATTACCGATTATAGATTATGAAAACTTGAAATCGGCCATGCCGATTAAATCAGTCGACCTCTATTTTCAACAGTGCATAGATAACAATTACCCAGCAAACACATAGGTTGTTGCTGAACTAATAAAGCCTAATATAACGCAAGCCATTTTACAATTTGAATGCTGAAGGTACCGAGCAGATGTGCAATATCAGGAACAGGCTGCCTACCCCACGTTGGTCAGCGCCCAAAGCTGAGCACAGTGCGCAGTTTGTCTAGGCTACTGATTTTGTCTGGGGTTGTTCGGCATGCAAAATGACTTGTAGATCAATGACTGTTAACAGTTACACACAGTTCGACACTGAAGGAGAGGACGCATCAGTTGTCGCAAAAGATTAGATACTTTCAGAAGGTAGAAATAATGTAATACGACTCCCCAAAAAATTGCGAACGGGTGATTCGTAAAGTTTAAAATCTATTTTCTGACAGATGCAAGCTACATTTGGATCGGTTTTGAGTCCGCAGACCAATGCGGATGTTAAACATTTGAATTGGGGACTGATGTGTATCGGTGAATAGTTACATCCCTAGCAAACAGACTAGGAGAACAACAAAAAGAGGAAAATGGGGCACACTGTTTATACGGAAAATTGTCTGGGCTTGAAAATTGTGATTATTGCCTACGCTAAACTGATTAATTTGATTAATTATTGTCGAAGAGTAGAGGCACAAGATGCAGCATGTTTGGATGTAAATGCAATTGTAACGTGAAAAGTCTTTGTAAGTACATATGGCTGAGTTAGTGTGACATTATCCATCTTCAATTTAAGATTATCTCCATTGATATTTAGCAGGGCTGGGAGAATATTAGGGAATATTCTACAGACTACAGCTGGGTTTCTGAAAAACCTGACCACAAATTTGCCTACAAAATGAGCAAATTACTCTGCGCATTAAGTACAAAAATTTCAGCAGAGAACTTGAAAGACTTTGCAAACTCACTCCATTGGAAATGTGCAGGGAGGATAAAATGAGGGCTTGCTCTTGACAAAGCCTCTCATGGCACTCTCATGGCAGAGCTGACAAACGTGGCCTTTTGGCTTTGGCAAAGCTGGCCAAAATGTCTTGAGCAATGAACCAAGGAGGAAATATACATTTTTAAACAATGGCATGACAAAACAATCCCGATTTCCCCATTTCATTCCACAGCAGAAACCTGAACAATGCTCATCCACTGGAGCGCATGCACGTTTTCGAATCCTCTCAGTTCCCTGTGCCAGCACGTTCCAGACAAATGTAACACTTTTTTTTAAAGCCGAGAGGCCAATGGCTAAATCAATAAAGGTTAACAGACAGTGTGTCCACTTTGAACGGCTCAATGCGGAAACGCTGGTCTTGCCATGGGGCTCTTTTGAAGTCTTCCATAACCTCCCCTAGACTTGTTGACACAGCTTGAGCGGGGAAAGCCACACTTGAGGGATCCGAGGGGGGTGGAGAAGGGGGTAAAAGCTTGTCGCAAAAAATTCCTTAATGCGACCCACTGGGGCTATAACCTCCCCACCGTTGTCTCTCACTCCCGCTCTCTGCGAGGGCTGACTTGCTCTAACCTCATGCATCGGGCTACATTCCTGCCATGCCTGTGGCGTTACACTGCTACGGCATCATCGCACTTTAGCATTTGCCGGCCCTTGCCAGTCTACACACAACAGGAATGCAGATTCCATCCCCCATCGTTGGGATGCCACATGTGCCAGTCGTCCAACAGTGGGAACTCGAGCAAAGACTTTAACTGTTTCTCTGCAGCATTCCTTCACAGTTCATTCAATCTCCCACATAAGACCAACTTCTCAAACATAATGAACAGTGTACTGTTTCTGCGGCGTTGGCTAAAAGATTAACCGAGGCATGTCAAAGGTCATTTCCAGATTCATATCAAATGGTACACTGTATCATTACATCATTCAGTCCTAGCTGGTCCATTAGGATGTTTTTTTTTCAGTAGGCTAGAATTCAGTTTCAGTATTATTAACCTACTGTTTCAGTACTGTTCTGATTCTCCCAGTTCTTCTTAGCATTCTCTTTTCCTGATCACTACCTCTGGCCCAATATGACACATAGTGGGGCTTAGGCTGGGCCTACCCCTTCATGTCAAACCCCCAGTGTAAATTGGACTACTTATTTTGTTTGTCATTCAGGTGTCCTTTTCGTCATCTTGACCACTGCCATTATATAGGCCTAATACTTTTATTTTTTAGGCCTAAATTGGTCAGTCTGGAGTGGGTTTAGCTAAGCACTTTACAGTGCAAAACAACTTGGGCTAGGCCTAGGCTGTCGTGAACTAAATATATGCTAGTCATTAACAATACTCATCTTGAGAAAGCACTGGGGTGAACAAAAAAAATGTAAAGATTTTTTTTTTTTTAAAGAAACAATTTTCGCAGCTGTCATTGTAACATCTCACTTAAGGGCTGTGACTGAAGTTCACCGACTCGGCATTCCCCTGCTCGCAGCATCTTGCTGAAAACCCCCCCACCCTGATCACCTCACGCCAGTCACAGGCCTCTATTTACCAACACACGCAAACTGGAGAGGCTCTAGTCAGTGTTCACTCTGTGTAGACCAAGGTAACATGTGTGGTGTGTCACTAAAATTTGCCCACATCAGGCATGTTACTTCAAACCCTCCCGACAAAGGCCGACATGCGTTTGTTTGATCAATAACATCAATTTCACTCAGCAGCGAGTTGGTAAATCGCCCAAAACATGGCCAGCACCTTTATGAGACTATATGAGGGTGTCCCAAAATATCTAGACAGAGTCAGAATCGACTTGAAAAAAATGTGCTGCATCAATCTTGATGGGCTGTGACCCAAGTATGTAATGTTTCAAAACCTCATTTCTCTTTAAATACCTGTGGAAGCAGACAAGCAGAGTACCACAGCAACAATATAAATGACACTTATGACTACTCTTGCATTTCTCAAGATGATTAATACTACAATATTCAGGGTTGCTGCTGGCAAGTCGTTTATTTATTCCGTGTCTGAAATTGAGGGCCCAGTTTGAACGTTGCTATGGGTCCCTTAGCTTAGGAAAAAGTGCAGTCTTGCCGAGGGGGGACAACGTTCTGTGAGTGTGACAGCGTCCTCCCCCACAGAAGCTCGTTCTGTGAGTGTGACAGCGTCCTCCCCCACAGAAGCTCGTTCTATGAGTGTGACAGCGTCCTCCCCCACAGAAGCTGCCAGTGCCACCACACTCAAACTGACACGGTGGGCAAGATGTGCATGTAGTGACGCTGAGATAGCAGATACAAATAAAAGGAGACATTTGTAGAAATGGTGTAATGTACGGGAAACTAGCAACGTTCGAGTTTAGGTGTAACAAAAAAAAGTTAAGTCAAACATAGGGATGTGTGCTTCTGTCACGGGTCCCCACGGGTGCACCCCAATAATGAGCAGGGGGCAGCTAACAACAGTAGCCGATATACAACGTTATCTTGGTACTATTAGCACACACACAAGCATTTCGCTCCACCCGTAATAACATCTGCTAAATATGTGTATGCACCCAATAAAATGTGATTTGACCAACCAAACCATGTGTCACTGGCAACATGGTGTGTTTTTGACATGGCACCATCAATGTATGTTGCAAACAAAATCTATTCCTACAAGACAACACAGTTTGAGTTAGCTAATTAACGTTAGCTGACTAGCTAATAATAGCTACTTTGCTTGTAATGTATACCCCCGCCGTCTAGTTAGTTCGCTTTGCACCTGCCAACTTCCTAGCCTACCTTGTTCAGGGAGGGTACCAATAGCCCCCGCCATTTCGGTGCGTTCTCCTCGCTGAAAAAGTCGTACTGAACCTGGGCCGCTTGCATAGCTTCAGCAGTTCGTCTTCGTGCGCTATCTTGCAGCCAGCGAGCGATGTGTGTTCACGGCCACTCTTCACATCAAAACAGTATATAGTGTGGCCCGTGGTTGGAACTGAGAGGTGCAATATTCTGTGCGGCCCGCTGCCTCAGAATATCCACGCAATGAGCATTCCTCTACCAAAACAGTTAACAATGCGACCATTGCATCGGTCGTCTGCAGATGTTGATAGCCGCTAGCTAGCCGTCTGCAGCTGCCTAAGCAAGTAGCTATCGTTAACTAGCAGGCTTGCGCTTTCGGACATTAAGTTTAAAAAAGGCAAAATTCACGAAACCAAATATACTTCAAATGCTAACTAGCAAGCTTGCGTTGCGTTGTCAAATGGAAATGATTCCAAGTTCTGAACGGACGTTGTTGATGGCAACAACGTTAGCCTCGCTAATTTAGCAAACTAGCTTGCAGCCGAGCTGGTGATGTTACCAGCCATAGCCGATCGATCCGAATCGGAAGATGGTTGGCAGTAGTGATCAACTAGCAATCTGTGGACAGTGGCGTAGCTGTCTAGCTAGTATCCAATTTGGAGATTAATGTGTCACTTCACGTTTCGGGAACTGCGATACTGTTCGTCCTTTTCGGCCAGTTGAATCATTCACTATATTTTGGGGGAAAAAAACCTCTTCGGTGCATAATCGCCCATTTTCACCGAATCTTCGACAGGGTGGATATTGATACCCGTGTTATCCTTCATGAATTTATAATTTCCAAATCATGTCTCCAGACTATTTAGCTTTGTGTTAGGTTATCGAGAAAACCAAGATCCCACGCACAGGCTGGCTTTAATGACCAGTTTGGCTTTGGTCAAAATTATTTATTTGGACGATTGTTATGACTCTGGTCGGGTGCAGTTGTTGGTAGAAGAATTGCACAGGCGCAATGGATAGCTAATGACGTACTTCGGGCTTGTTTTCGATAATCATCGCGCCTGCCCAAAATCTGGATATAATCTGGCTAAACCGAGAGCAATAATTGATTAAACGATAGAACGAAAAAGATCGCTTGATGAGGATCACTTGAAACCATTGCATACTCACAGGGCCCTAAACACTGACTGTCTCCAACACACACACACTCTCTACCATCATTTGCTCACTCACACATAATATGCACATACATTTCTACTGACTCGACACACCCACTCACATACAAACTACTACTATTCTGTATATTTTATATCCTGTTGCCTAGTCACATTACCCCTATACAGATTTACCTCCATCACTCCAGTATCCCTGCACGTGTAAATATGGTATTGGAACTAACATTAAAAAAATGTCCTGTATATAGTACCGTATGCTTACTTAATTACTTTGTGTATTTCTTATTCTTATTTCTCGTGTGCTTTTTTTCTAGTAAACCAGTTATGGATTATTGCACTTTTGTGTTGAGTTTGCAAGAAAGTAATTTCACTGTACTTCTGAAATTTGAAACATGCCAACGATGCATGCGAACTAGTGCTAGATTAACTCATGCGGTGAGGTCGCAGACTTGATTAGCAGAGCCCAGAGAAAACATCATGGAAACCATTTATCTTTTTGTAGAGACTTCCCAAAGAAGACACCTCCAATAACTAATGTGTGAGGCAGTTAATGTTATAGAAAGTATTCCAAATGTTAAAAATACACATCTACATCTTGGCAGAAATTTTTCGTTAGGTTTAATAGGCATAAAATACATACAGTTGAAGTCGGGATTTACATACACCTTAGCCAAATACATTTAAACTCAGTTTTCACAAATCCTGACATTTAATCCTTGTTAACAATCCCTGTCTTTGGTCAGTTAGGATCACCACTTTATTTTAAGAATGTGAAATGTCAGAATAATAGTAGAGAGAATGATTTATTTCACTTTTATTTATTTCATCACATTCCCAGTGGGTCAGAAGTTTACGTACACTCAATTAGTAATTGGTAGCATTGCCATTACATTGTTTAACTTGGGAAAAACGTTTTGTGTCGCCTTCCACAAAATTCCTCCTGACAGAGCTGGTGTAACTGAGTCAGGTTTGTAGGCCTCCTTGCTCACACATGCTTTTTCAGTTCTGCCTAAAAAAATTCTATAGGGTTGAGGTCAGGGCTTTGTGATGGCCACTCCAATACCTTGACTTTGTTGTCCTTAAGCCATTTTGCCACAACTTTGGAAGTATGCTTGGTGTCATTGTCCATTTGGAAGACCCATTTGCGACCAAGCTTTAACTTCCTGACTGATGTCTTGAGATGTTGCTTCAATATATCCACATAATTTTCCTCCCTCGTGATGCCATCTATTTTGTGAAGTGCACCAGTCCCTCCTGCAGCAAAGCACCCCCCACAACATGATGCTGCCACCCTCGTGCTTCACGGTTGGGATGGTGTTCTTCGGCTTGCAAGCATCCCCCTTTTTCCTCCAAACATAACAATGGTCATTATGGCCAAACAGTTCTATTTTTGTTTCATCAGACCAGAGGACATTTCTTCAAAAAGTACGATCTTTGTCTCCATGTGCAGTTGCAAACCGTAGCCTAGCTTTTTTAAAGGTGGTTTTGGAGCAGCGGCTTCTTCCTTGCTGAGCAGCCTTTCAGGTTATGTCGATATAGGACTCGTTTTACTGTGGATATAAATACTTTCTACCCGTTTCCTCCATCATCTTCACAAGATCCTTTGCTGTTGTTCTGGAATTGATTTGCACTTTTCACACCAAAGTACGTTCATCTCTAGGAGACAGAATGCGTCTCCTTCCTGAGCGGTATGGCGGCTGCGTGGTCCCATGGTGTTTATACTTGCGTACTATTGTTTGTACAGATAAACGTGGTACCTTTAGGCATTTGGAAATTGCTCCCAAGGATGAACCAGACTTGTGGAGGTCTCCAATGTGTTTTCTGAGGTCTTGGCTGATTTATTTTGATTTTCCCATGATGTCAAGCAAAGAGGAACTGAGTTTGAAGGTAGGCATTGAAATACATCCACAGGTACACCTCCATTTGACTCAATTAGCATATCAGAAGCTTCTAAAGCCATGACATCATTGTTTCCAAGCTGTTTAAAGGCACAGTCAATTTAGTGTATGTAAACTGACCCACTGGAATTGTGATACAGTGAATTACAAGTGAAATAATCTGTAAACAATTGTTGGAAAAAGTACTTGTGTCATGCACAAAGTAGATGTCCTAACCAACTTACCAAAACTATACTTTGATAACAAGACATTTGTGGAGTGGTTGAAAAACAAGTTTTAATGACTCCAACCTAAGTGTATGTAAACTTCCAACTTCAACTGTATACCCACTAAAATGTCAGAGAGAAAAACTTTAGGCTTTCTATAGTTCATCAGTCAATCAATGTATCCCAGCATGGGTTAAAATGTTTAATATGTAACATGTCCAAATATAGGCAGTTGTACAGGCAAAATTAAGCAATTTTATTTTACAGTATTTACATGAAACAAAAGCAACATGGAAAGAAACCAAGTGAGACGTTCCTTATACTTCATCATATCATCTAAGATTTGAAAGAGAAATAAAACAGGCTTCCTACGGCTCATCAGTCAATCAATTCAGCCCATCACGAGTTAAAATGTGTAATATGTAACATGTCCAAATATTGGCAGTTAAACAATTAAGCACTTTTATTTTACCCTATTTTACATGACACAAAAGCAATCGCGAAAGAAACCAAGTGTGAAGATCCTTGTACCTCATCATTACCCTCCCCTTTAGTTGTGTAGGCTACATGGAGTCAGCGAGGGACATTTAGTGTTACATGTTCAATTTGGCCCCACATATTCTCACTGAATCCCCAACGCATGAGGTAGAGGTCTTACTATCACGCCCAAACACCATAACATACAATATGAACAATGCAATTTGGCAACATTCAACTCATTGGCCACCATATAAGGAAAGGGACTCTAAGATGGTACAACTGCCCAGAGTCTCTTCAGTTCTACTGCAGTTTAAAAAAATAAACCTTACATTGCCTGGTTAAATGCCTTAAGTTAACATCTAAAGTGTATAGCATGATGTATTCTAATGCACCCATGCAGATACTTTGTTATAAGTGCAAATGAACCATACCTTAAATGTATGAATAAAGTGTCTCATTGCGTACAACTAGTGCATATCTGAGCATCGACAACTTTCGATGGGGTTGGAATTGAAGTGTGAAAATAAAATGACATTGCATATGGCTTCATATCAAAATGAGCCTAACATATTAAAAAAAAAAGGCAACTCATGATCAAAATGAACAGACACTTTGCTCTTTGACATCCTCCCACTAAGTTTTGTAAAATTACATTGCTTGACAAGCCCTTAAAAGTAGTACCCCACATTGATTAGCCAACAACTCTTTATATCTCTCAAATGTTGGGGGGGGGGGGGGGGGGGGGGGCAACTGTACAAAATATATGCAGCATGGCTATCTACATGACATACTCATAGTGTACAACCTCAACATTCTATTTACATGAATTACAAACACATTGGTCAAGCACTTGTTAGGTAAGGTCGCATGCTCTCAGTAGTTGGTCAATACTGAAATAGTGCGATATCCAGGAAGGTGGGTTTGTGTTACTATAAATGTTGACTTTCAATTAAAATCATAAGGTGTATCTAAAAATAGGACACATCCAAGGTCGCTTGCTTGATGGCTGGTCCGATTGCATCTGAGACCAAGGAGTTGCAGAGTCAGACATGTCCTCCTCATCATATTCTGTTCCCATCAGGACATGAATTCCAATGTATGAACAGAAAAATAAACCTAATTGCAATATTCAATGGCTGAATTAAATTCAGATTCATAATCTCTTAAAGTGTAACTGAAACCAACCCCGGGCCATGTTCATTAAGGCATACAATGGAAAATGTTTTTGACACCGACAATGAAACCTAAGGTTTCTTATTGGACAGGTTCAGATAGTACATCTCTGTATCACTTTGTTTCAGAAAGTTTTGTGCCTACTGAACAGGACTCTGGTTACCAGAGCACAGGGTGGTTAGTAACTGTTCTCGTGTCCAGCCAGGATGTATAGGTTGCTGTGCGCTGTAGGGGTTGTCTGTAGGTCTGCTCTCCAGCACTACAACCCTGCAATCAAAGGCACAATAGGGGTGTATTCAGTGATGTGAAATGTTCTGAATGTTGCAGATAGAAATGTAATTAATAGAGCTGGCCCCATTACTGTCCCTATTCCATCTGACAGACAATCATATCTGTTCTACACAAAACATTTCTATCTGAACCTTTTATGTTGTTACATCCTCCTGAACAGCACTGAGTCACTTTATGGCCACAGACAGACTTCAGTCTCGATGGCACAGATCTCACAATGCTTTGATAAGTGTTAAACATAGCATGAACTGCAAGAATACGATATATTAATCTTCTGAGATGCGACTGCAAAAAATAAGATCTGGAACACCACAATATCTATTACAGGCAACTAATCGAGGAACTTTAAAAATATATATATATTTTTTAACTTGCATAGTTTTTTAAAATTAATTTGACTGCAGTCAGATATGAGGGAGATACAGTTGAATCTAATCCTAGTCAAAATTCCATGTCTTAGGTCAGTTAGGATCATCACTTTATTATAAGAATGTGTAATGTCAGAATAATAGTAGAGAATTATTTATTTCAGCTTTTATTTCTTTCATCACATTCCCAGTGGGTCAGACGTTGTCACGATCGTCATAATAAGCGGACCAAGGCGCAGCGGGATATGAAGACATCTTCTTTTATTAAAGATGACGAAACACGAAACGAACACTTTTACAAAACAAAACAACAAACGACCGTGAAGCTACAAACGTAAGTGCATACACAAGCTACTAACGTTCAACATAGACAATTACCCACAAACACCTAAAGCCTATGGCTGCCTTAAATATGGCTCCCAATCAGAGACAACAATAAACAGCTGTCTCTGATTGAGAACCAAATCAGGCAACCATAGACTTTCCTAAACACCTACACTGAACACAACCCCATACATACTAAAAATCCCTTAAACAATACACACACCCTAAACTAGACACAACACACAAACATCCCCCATGTCACACCCTGACCTAACTAAACTAATAAAGAAAATCAATATAAGAGGCCAGGGTGTGACAGTACCCCCCCCCCCCAAAGGTGCGGACTCCGGCCGCAAAACCTGACACAGAAGGGGAGGGTCCGGGTGGGCCTTCCTATGGTGGCGGCTCGGGTGCGGGACGTGGATCCCCCTCCACCATAGTCACTAACCGCTTTGGTGGCGCCTTTGGAACGGCGAGTCCCGGACTGAATACCATCCCAGAGGGCGCCACTGGACAGAGGGGCAGCTCCGGACTGAGGGGCAGCTCCGGACTGAGGGGCAGCTCCGGACTGAGGGGCAGCTCCGGACTGGCAGACGGCTCTGGCGGATCCTGGCTGACTGACGGCTCTGGCGGATCCTGGCTGACTGACGGCTCTGGCGGATCCTGGCTGGCTGACGGCTCTGGCGGATCCTGGCTGGCTGACGGCTCTGGCGGATCCTGGCTGGCTGACGGCTCTGGCGGATCCTGGCTGGCTGACGGCTCTGGCGGATCCTGGCTGGCTGACGGCTCTGGCGGATCCTGGCTGGCTGACGGCTCTGGCGGATCCTGGCTGGCTGACGGCTCTGGCGGATCCTGGCTGGCTGACGGCTCTGGCGGATCCTGGCTGGCTGACGGCTCTGGCGGATCCTGGCTGGCTGACGGCTCTGGCGGATCCTGGCTGGCTGACGGCTCTGGCGGATCCTGGCTGGCTGACGGCTCTGGCGGGTCATGGCTGGCTGACGGCTCTGGCTGGTCATGGCTGGCTGACGGCTCTGGCTGGTCATGGCTGGCTGACGGCTCTGGCTGGTCATGGCTGGCTGACGGCTCTGGCTGGTCATGGCTGGCTGACGGCTCTGGCTGGTCATGGCTGGCTGACGGCTCTGGCTGGTCATGGCTGGCTGACGGCTCTGGCTGGTCATGGCTGGCTGACGGCTCTGGCGGATCCTGGCTGACTGGCGGCTCTGGCGGATCCTGGCTGACTGGCGGCTCTGGCGGATCCTGGCTGACTGGCGGCTCTAGCGGCTCCTGACTGACGAACGGCTCTGACGGCTCGGGACAGACGGGCGGCTCTAACGGCTCGGGACAGACGGATGGCGCTGGGCAGACGGATGGCTCAGACGGCGCTGGGCAGACGGATGGCTCAGACGGCGCTGGGCAGACGGATGGCTCAGACGGCGCTGGGCAGACGGATGGCTCAGACGGCGCTGGGCAGACGGATGGCTCAGACGGCGCTGGGCAGACGGATGGCTCAGACGGCGCTGGGCAGACGGATGGCTCAGACGGCGCTGGGCAGACGGATAGCTCAGACGGCGCTGGGCAGACGCATGGCTCAGATGGCGCTGGGCAGACGCATGGCTCAGATGGCGCTGGGCAGACGCATGGCTCAGATGGCGCTGGGCAGACGGATGGCTCAGATGGCGTTGGGCAGACGGATGGCTCAGATGGCGTTGGGCAGGCAGTCAGCTCAGACGGCGTTGGGCAGACGGATGGCTCAGATGGCATTGGGCAGGCAGGCAGCTCAGACGGCGCTGGGCAGACGAGCAGTGCAGGCGGCGTTGGGCAGACGTCCGACTCTGACCTGCTGAGGCGCACAGTAGGCCTGGTGCGTGGTGCCGGAACTGGTGGTACCGGACTGGAGACACGCACCTCAAGGCTAGTGCAGGGAGCAGGAACAGGGCACACTGAGTTCTCGAGACGCACTATAGGACTGGTGCGTGGTACCGGGACTGGTGGTACCGGGCTGAGGGCACGCACCTCAGAGCGAGTGCGGGGAGAAGGATCAGTGCGTACAGGGCTCTGGAGACGCACATGAGGCTTGGTGCGTGGTGCCGGAACTGGTGGTACCGGGCTGGGGACACGCATCTCAGGGCTAGTGCGGGGAGCAGCAACAGGACACACAGGACTCTGGAGGCGCACAGGAGGCTTGGTGCGTGGTGTAGGCACTGGTGGTAATGGGCTGGAGACACGCACCTCAAGGCTAGTGCGGGGAGCAGGAACAGGACACACTGGGTTGTGAAGGTGTACTGGAGACCTGGTGTGTATAGCCGGCATCAAATCTTCCGGAACTTTAACACAAGTTTCAGGCTGAGTACGAGGAACTGACACAGGTGGCATCGGACAGCTAACACGCTCCTCAGGGAAAATGCCATGCATACTCTGCCAAATCAACAGCTCTCTCTCTTCACTCTCCTCCAATTTCGTCAACAACTCCTCGAATGTCTCATAATCTCCCTTTCGTTCACTCTCCTCCAATCTGTCCAATAACTCCTCGACCATCTCAGACTCACCCCTCAACTTCGCCGACGGCTCCAAGTGCCCCCCCCCCCCCCAATATTTTTTTGGGGCTGTCTCTCGGGCTTCCTAACGTGTCGCCGCGCTGCCTCCATCTCGGCCTTGGGGCGGTGATATTCCCCTGGCTGTGCCCAGGGTCCTCTCCCGTCTAGGATTTCCTCCCATGTCCAGAAATCCTGCGATCGCTGCTGTTGCTTTTATTCTGCCGCTTGGTCCTTTGTTGGTGGGTGATTCTGTCACGATCGTCATAATAAGCGGACCAAGGCGCAGCGGGATATGAAGACATCTTCTCTTATTAAAGATGACGAAACAAACACTTTTACAAAACAACAAACAACCGTGAAGCTACAAACGTAAGTGCATACACAAGCTACAAACGTTCAACATAGACAATTACCCACAAACACCTAAAGCCTATGGCTGCCTTAAATATGGCTCCCAATCAGAGACAACAATAAACAGCTGTCTCTGATTGAGAACCAAATCAGGCAACCATAGACTTTCCTAAACACCTACACTGAACACAACCCCATACATACTAAAAACCCCTTAAACAATACACACACCCTAAACTAGACAAAACACACAAACATCCCCCATGTCACACCCTGACCTAACTAAACTAATAAAGAAAATCAATATAACAGAGGCCAGGGTGTGACAGACGTTTACATACACTCAATTAGAATTTGGTAGCATTGCCTTTAAATTGTCCAATTGACTCAAATTATGTCAGTTAGACAGCCGCAAAGAGGGCATGACAAAGCCTATTCCCCCTCAGGAAACTAAAAAGATTTGGCATGGGTCCTGAGATCCTCAAAAGGTTCTACAGCTGCAACATCGAGAGGATCCTGACTGGTTGCATCACTGCCTCGTACGGCAATTGCTCGGCCTCTGACCGCAAGGCACTACAAAGGGTAGTGCGTACGGCCCAGTACATCACTGGGGCTAAGCTGCCTGCCTGCCATCCAGGACCTCTACACCAGGCGGTGTCAGAGGAAGGCACTAAAAGTTGTCAAAGACCCCAGCCACCCCAGTCATAGACTGTTCTCTCTACTACTGCATGGCAAGCGGTACCGGAGTGCCAAGTCTAGGACAAAAAGGCTCCTTAACAGTTTTTACCCCCAAGCCATAAGACTCCTGAACAGGTAATCAAATGGCTACCCGGACTATTTGCATTGTGAGCCCCCCCCCACCGCAACCCTTCTTTTCACGCTGCTGCTACTCTCTGTTTATCATATATGCATAGTCACTATACACTCATGTACATACTACCTCAATTAGGCCGAACACCCCCTGCTCCCATCACATTGGCTAACCGGGCTATCTGCATTGTGTCCCACCCACAACCCGCCAACCCCTCTTTTACGCTACTGCTACTCTCTGTTGATCATATATGCATAGTCACTTTATCCATATCTACATGTACATACTACCTCAATCAGCCTGACTAAACGGTGTCTGTATGTAGCCTCGCTACTTTTATAGCTTCGCTACTGTATATAGCCTCACTACTGTATATAGCCTAGCTACTGTTTTTCACTGTCTTTTTACTGTTGTTTTTATTTATTTACCTACATATTGTTCAACTAATACCTTTTTTGCAATATTGGTTAGAGCCTGTAAGTAAGCATTTCACTGTAAGGTCTACACACCTGTTGTGTTCGGCGCACGTGACAAATAAACTTTGATTTGATCAGAAGCTTCTAAAGCCATGACAACATTTTCTGGAATTTTCCAAGCTGTTTAAAGACACAGTCAACTTAGTGTATGTAAACTTCTGACCCACTGGAATTGTGATACAGTGAAGAAGTTAAGAAGTTAAGTTAAGGAAGTTTAAAATAATACATTTGTATTTTAAATGTGTTATTATTTTACTGCCAGACATAAGACTGTAAAACAGCAAATCAGCTCCAAGTGATTTTAATTTTGGAAATCTGTTCCAAAGTATTCCCACGCATAATAGAGAGATACACAGTAACAGTATGTGATTGTATACAAATGTAAGGAAGGTTTGCAATAATTATGTTTTAGTCAATGTTATATCTGTTTGGGCTTCTTGTGGTCAATTTGCAGGTTACAAATTCTTTGTAATTATGTTCCGGCCCCCTGACCATGCGCTCATGAAAAGAAACCGGCTCGAGGCTGAATCTAGTTGATGATACTTACTAAACGAATTTAGCCTCAATCTAAAAATGGATTTCTCACCTGTCTGATCCTAGGAGTCGGAATATCCTGGTGTTGTCGGAAATTTCCTGTGTAATCTGGTGGGAATATGGACAAGATCCAATAGTCACGTCATCACAGTCATTATCATATTCATCGTATAGTTTGAGCCAGCAGCATACCAACCTGCATACCACTGCTGGCTTGCTTCTGAAGCTAAGCAGGGTTGGTCCTGGTGAATCCCTGGATGGGAGACCAGATGCTGCGGGAAGTGGTGTTGGAGGGCCAGTACGAGGGACTCTTTCCTCTGGTCTAAAAAATATCCCAATGCCCCAGAGCAGTGATTGGGGACACTGCCCTGTGTAGGGTGCCGTCTTTCGGATGGGACGTTAAACGTGTGTCCTGACTCTCTGAGGTCATTAAAGATCCCATGGCACTTATTGTAAGAGTAGGGCTGTTAACCCTGGTGTCCTGGCTAAATTCCCAATCTGGCCCTCAAATCATCATGGTCACCTAATAATCCCCAGTTTACAATTGGCTCATTCATCCCCCTCCTCTCCCCTGTAACTATTCCCCAGGTCGTTGCTGTAAATGAGAATGTGTTCTCAGTCAACTTACCTGGTAAAATAACGAATACAATAAACAGTTCAAATACTATTGTTATACACAGTTATTGCGTCCGCCGGAGCATTGACACAACTTGCCTCATTAGATTTGAAACTCCGTCCTTGCATGCCATGTCTCCAGAAAGCCAGAACACTGTCTTGAAGGCAGACTGCGGAAAAGATGGATATTTAATATACCGTATTCAAAAGTTCACCACAATGTCATTTATCATAACATGACTGTGATACTCTGCTCTCCTCTCCATTCAATAGCTGTTGATACGTGTGTGTGTTAGCTAATCTCTAGCAAAGGGGGCAAGGGCGATTACCTATCGACTCAATCTGGAAATTAAACGTCAGCTCGGCTGAAAGCTTTCTACTGGACTCCAGCCTCCCCTGCAGATTCACAATCTTAATGGATCCTGAGGGGGGAAAATGACATATGGAAGTTAAACAATGATGCTATTACATGAGACTGAAGACATCCAGGCACAAAATGGCTGCCGTCCATCCAGGCGGAGTGCAACATATTGGTGGCTATTGAGGTGAGTTTCCCCCGTGTCATTTAAAGGACAGCTCAGTGATAAAACATGATACACGGTTCAAATATTGTCATAATGTTATTAGCAATGCATAGAATGAATGTACAATGCATGTATAATCTATATGGATAATATTACAATACAAATCTGATTTTTGGATAGTCAAGACATGCTGCTAGACTCACGATCCAAGCAGACAAGAATGGCGTCTCTTTCCAGTTGAGTCACATGGATAACACATAAAAACCTCAACTAACCATTTCATCTTTTGCTTTATTAACGTCAAACATGTTCCATTATGAATGTGCACAACGATATAGGACTATATTTTCTCTATAATTGTATAATTCTCTATAACAATTTCCAGTATGGTCAATGTGTAGAATGTGAACGTCAGTCTTCAGTGTGTGCTACGATAAAAAAAAAAAAGAATAAATGGGGATTTAAAAAAATGATGATATTGAATGTTTATTTAATTTCAATGAAGTTCCATATTAAAGGAGCACTAAAATCTAGAGTTGTGTCAAGTCTATGTCAATGAGGACTCAAGGTCAGTCTTTGAATGAGACCTTACCGGACTCTTTGAGCCAGGGGCAAGCGGTGTTGGGGTCCAGCGTCTCAAAGCGTACCACCTGGTTGAGCTCCGTGCCCTTGCTGACGCCCATACAGATGAGGGGGTACTGGTGCTCGGGCACCACAAGCATCTCTTAAACCTCCATCGGGCACGGCAGGGGAAAGTCAATGTTCTTAGGAGGAGAGGGTTAGCGTTAACATTAGCCTTGTCAATGTTAGGAAGAGAGGGTTAGCATTATCATTATGCTACATGGTCTAGACTCTAGCATGTTATCATGCTAATCTCAAATTCTTTATTCTTGGGAGGAGGAGAGTTAGCATTAGGCATGTAGACGGGTGGGGTGTTTACCAACAAGAACGATGCGCGCGGAACCACAAAGTAAAAACAGACGGGGTTGGCTTACAATCAAAGTATTATTGGCAACATGTATGATATATATCGTAAAAAACATAAATAACAGGGTAAGCGTTAGCATTAGCTCATCGGTTACAAAGCAAGGGTAGCTTAGTCTATGTTGGCGGGTTAGCATGCTCATCTCAAACACAGCCACCTCCGGTGCCAGCGGGCAGGGGGAAGTCAGTGTTTTTAGGAAGAGGGAAGTGTGTTTTCCATTAGCATGTAGGCTACAAAGTAAAGGGATGTCTCTTAGCATATCTCTCAAACACCTCCATTTGACAGGGCAGTTAGGGGAAAGTTGTGGACTGTTATTAGTCAATTCTTCCCCGGAAGCTATTATCATAGCTAGTGTGAATGCTTTTTTGTTTTTGATTGAAACCTCAATGGCCAAACTCTTATATGGCTATGACATGGGCTGTCAGCACTCCAAAAAGGTTTGGGGAGAGTGAGCCTGGCAAACACGTGGAGATGGCTAAATAAATGCACACAGACACAAAAATTCTTACCTTGATGAGCATGAACTTCCGCATGGGCTCCACCCATTCCAACATGACCACACTGGATTGGAAGCCTCCTCACAAGTACTTGTGGCCCGTGTAAGGGTTTCTCACTAAGGGGGAATACTTGGTGGTCAGCCGGGGTTGTCAATCATACTAAGCTGTGACCACAATGTATTTCAAAGACTTTTCTACTATTGGTACCCAGTTGAAGAGGTTGTTGTCCTAATTGGTTATAAGGGGAATGGAGAACTATTGTGTTTATTACACGTAGTGAAGTGGTGCATCTACTCTCCATCTTGTAGCAAGATTATGTAGCAACTTGTGGGAAAGTAATGGGTCCGACGTAGAAAGAGATGAAAACCAAGGGGGGGAGAGAGAGAGAGCGAGAGCGAGAGAGAGAGAGAGAGAGAGAGAGAGAGAGAGAGAGAGAGAGAGAGAGAGAGAGAGAGAAAAAGAGTATGTCCATGACTACTCACCCACACAGCACTTCTGACATCCCTTGGTGTCGGAAATCTTGTTGGAGATGGAAAATTTCCTAAAAACCACAATAACAAAGTCTGAAAAGTAGGACTCTACCCACAGAAAACTCCTACACACAGAGGCATCGCCACCTTCTTACCTTGGAATGATTTTGTCTGGGAGCCGGTGGGTGGGGATGGCCATTGGCAGCTTCTGCATCTGTCGAGCGTGCTCATACAGACCCGCCAGATTGTGACAGTAGAGCTGCGTGGCTTTTCCTGCCAAAAAACACAACGAACACACCTTTTGAGTGCTTTGAAGGCAATTATAATATCTTTAAATTTCACGCAAAAAGTGCAGCGTCTAACCGCTTGTATATCTGGAGCAAGTATTGACAAGTAGTATTTACATTTACGAGTGCATATTTCATGATAAAATTAGACTAATGCTCTTGATGACAGATTGCTGCTTATGATTTATGTTTTTAATGTCTGTCACTGCCATTGTGTGTGGCCAAAGGTGCATTTAAATGACGTGTCTGGAGAAGCTATTCTATTCTGGAAACTATAAACAAACAACGTAAAACTTTGTGTGTACTAGTTAATCCTTGAGATATATGAGCAATGTGTGGCAATACAGGTTTTCTATGATGAATCCTTACCAGATATGGAGAGCAGACTATTACTCATGACATAAAGCCACATACACTTCCGGGGACAGAGCTAGGAAATAAAACAAATGTTGATCTGTTTTTAATAGTTCTGTAGGTGGTCAAATGAAATCGTAATCCGTGTCTCGTTGACCAGTTCTGGATCAAACCTCAAATGCTTTACGTACGTCACAGAGAAGCAAGCATTCAAATTGAACTATAATCTGTAACACGATGTGATAGAGAATATTTCAACCATTACATAAATACATAGATTCCATTTCATACATTACACTGTGAAAACATTGGAAGCAGTTGGAACAATTGAAATGTACGGACAAAAAGATCATTCAAATGAAATATTGAGACACCGACCTGTTCCATGGAGGAGTCATGCAGTTCGTTGAGATTTAGAGTGTAAATGCCCTCTTCGGCACCCAATAGCAGGTATTGGTCTAAAACAGAGAATGAAACAATGAAGTATTATAACAGAGAGGCCGGTAAACTTGGACAATACACACATTGCCTAGGACTCTGCCTAAGAAGGAAAATAATAGTAGCACATGCAAACTGCAAATAAGACATGTGAGTAAGACAAAGACAAAAGTCAAGTTAGCCTAGACTCCTGTTCTAGGTTTCTCCCAAGCCTTTCTCGAACAAGAATACAGTGGGACGCCTGGTAGCGTGAGACTGAAAATAAAGTAATCCAATCAATTGCAGATAAAGGTAAACCGCACAGCGGGTTTGGTCAAAATATTAACCGCGCTCTGTCTGTCAGACCCTGCACACTTTCGGCGTGGGGGGGAAGGCCATTACTGATTGGTTTCTGAGGAAACAGGAAATGACATCATCATACCAAGGTCAGCGTAGAATAATTAACAATCATAGTTCAAATATACTGTATATTATACTGTAATATTATTCAATATGAAAATAATATGTGGATCTTATAGAGTTCTATTTAACTATGCGTTAACAATGGTATCATTCTGTCTTCATCAGTGCTGTAATATCTTGGGAATGACACGGTAGCACTTTGACTGAACTATAAGTGATCTTTAATTCATGAGTCGTTGCTTATTAACGATTAACTAATGAGGTAAACATAGAATAAATGCTCTTTGTGCAGAGCTCTGGGTGCAAATAGAAATACACTTCTAAGAAGAATGAGAAGATTTATGTGTAGTCATAATGCAAAACCGCATAATTATCTATTTTGCAATGAAAATGTAAGTCTTATCTTAGCTGTTAGGACATGTTAATGAATTAATCACCATTTACATGAATTATTCACCAAATAACTTACCTTCAGGTAACACATAGTAAAGTTAGTATTAAAAATGTGAAAAGGTCAGAAACATTTTAAATAACACTTTCTATGACCCAGCGCTGTGCAGTGCATTATGAATAAATTATGCAATAACGCATTATGTACATAATGAACACCTCATTATAGATATTAATGAATTAATGACAGCCATGACCGGTTATCAATATAATGCACTTACCTGTATGTGTAACACATAATGCTTACAGGAAGTCTTATAATGCACTATGGATTTGACAGAATCCGCTTTAAGTGAATTATATACAGAAAATTCACCAAAAGTGTCGCCACCAATTTTTACGCACAGCTTCTGACCAAGGCTAAATTACTATGATGTTACCAGAATCTCTTTCCTGTCCTTCCTCGTGGTGACACAAGGTGGCATAGTAGACTGCTTCTCGGCACCACCAGCATCCCCGCTCACTTCTGATGGGCTGAACCCATTGCCTGTTAGGAGGGAACTTAATTATTAAATATTACATTATTTATTGAAATGATTCCCCCAATCGCCACAATCTGAATGGTGCTGTGGAGAGTGAAGAGGAAGCAAGAGAGTATGTGGCTCTGTGGGAACTGAGCAATTCCAACAATTGTGCTGAAACATGACACTGATAAGACTTAAGATCACCACAGTGACTAAACTAAGATTTGTCTAAAGTGGCGTCCACTCCTCGTCTCTTCTCCTTCACCTTGACATATCTGAAAACAACAGGAACGGGCGAATGGAATAGGATGGAATAGCTCAGGTACTAGTCCAGTTCTCTCATGTCAAATGCAGATGAAGGAAAGCTGATGAGGGGTGGAGAACTATTGAGATGCACACGTGAGGGACAGTCAACTTCGTTTGAAAGTTGGCCCCTGCCACCAGACTACTCGAAGTGGACAGGATGTGGAAACTGGGGAAGTTTGTGCGAGTGCATTGGAGGGTGACTCGTGGCAGAGAGGGCGTGTGACATTATCGCATGCCAACACCAGACACACCACTGCTCCTAATTAAACTGACAGGCTATAAATACTAGCTGGCAACCGCGCGTGTACAAACACACACGCGCACGGTCCACTTTGAAAAATCTGACTGGCTAAGACAGGGAGGAGGTGGGGCGGAGCCTCTTGAGGATGTTGGCAGGGTTGGAAGGAGGAAGGAGAGATCCCTGAAAACAGTGGAAGCTTTTATCTCAGCATCATCACACTTATTGTCTAAGTGGTCCAGGTTTGGTATTGTGATGAATTGAAGTGACTGACTGACTGATTCATTCGACTCACTCACCCACTGACCCATTCATTCATTAATTCATTCATTCAAGGGGATCATAGCTTTCCCTCCAACTAAGTGCAGGGGAGATAAGAAAACCCGCATTAATGCATTTTTGACAGAATTGTCTACATCTCCCAGAATGCACCCATTCAGTTTGTGAGCATGCCTTTAAACTACGTTACCTACCTAAGCTAAGCTGCTTGTGCGGGGGGAGTCTGGGGGGCGGCGGCCTGGGCGGCACATGGGTGGCAGAGCGGGCGGGGCTCTCGGCGGCTGGACAACGCTTTATGGTCCCCCCGTTGTCGTCATGGTCATCGGGGGAGCCATGGTGTGCAGGGGAGCCATAGTGTGCAGGGGAGTTGGCAACATCCTGTGGAATGGGAATGGGCTAAGAGCAAAATACAATACAAAGAGATAGGATATCAGGGTTCTGGTAAATTCCCATTTAATGAAGTCAACTGAATTGAAACAAATTACATTTGTAAAATAAAATCATACGTTGACATTGATTTGACCCCCAACGCTACAGGATCGGCATCAAAGCACACACGTCAACATGTAAAACATCATTATTAGATGTAAAGTCACACCCAGAAATACCTCGAATATTATGCTCTATTGCACACAATAGGGCTATAGGAAATACAAACAAACGTTGTGCTATGTTCAATTTAAAGTGGTGCCACAACAGGATTCCTGTGTGTACACTGTAGAAAATAGATCATCGTGCAGCTTTATATGTGAGAAAACACTACACTCTCAGTCTCATACGATGGACAATGAGTCATTTGAGGAATACTTCTTTTGAAGTTGGGAGGCGGTGGTGGAGGCTCTTTGGGCCGCATAGTGGAGCCCTTGGCACTAAGAGAGAGATAGGGCATAACTATTAGAACAACCTATTGTACTAATAGTTATACCTTTATTTGTGTATCATATACAGTGCACAAAACATTAAGTACACCTTCCTGATATTGAGTTGCACCCCCTTCCCTTTGCCCTCAGAACAGCCTCAATTCGTCAGGGCATGGACTCTACAAGGCAACAAAACCATTCTACAAAGATGCTGGCCAATGTTGACTCCAATGTATCTCACAGGAGTCAAGTTGGCTGGATGTCCTTTGGGTGGTGGACCATTCTTGATACACACGGGAAACTGTTGAGCGTTGCAGTTCTTGACACAAACCGGTGGGCCTGTCACCTGCGACAATACCCTGTTCAAAGGCACTTAAATATTTTTGTCTTGTCCATTGACCCTGGTACACATACACAATCCACGTCTCAACTGTCTCAAGGCTTCAAAATCTTTTTTTTTTACCTGCCTCCTCCCCTTCACCTACACGGATTGAAGTTTATTTAACAAGTTACATCAATAAGGGATCATAGCTTTCACCTGGATTCAGTCTGTCATGGAAAGAGCAGGTGTTCATACACTCAGTGTATATCCTGGGTCACATTCATTAGGCACTATTTGGCGTTATAAGGCATCAAATGGAAGAAAACACAGTAAATAAAAAGACGGACTACCTGGACTTGTCCAATAAGAAACGCTTAATGAACATGAACCTGGCCCCTGGTAGAGTAGCCAGTTCCTATAATTTGCATAACAAAAAAACATTTAATCTATAAATTGTATCTATGAATTAAGAGGACAGTTGTTAAGTTGAAAGGAGAAAGAGGTTGAAGACAGTAGGACTTACTGTTGCCTTTCATCATCATGGTCACCACAATCATCATCATCATCATCTAAATGAGTCTCGTGTCCCCTAAGGGAGAAGAGGGTGTCAATTTCAA
This sequence comes from Salvelinus fontinalis, assembly GCF_029448725.1. Classification (NCBI taxonomy): domain Eukaryota; kingdom Metazoa; phylum Chordata; class Actinopteri; order Salmoniformes; family Salmonidae; genus Salvelinus; species Salvelinus fontinalis. Next base: position 28,296,602 of record NC_074704.1, on the reverse strand, counting down.
TTCAATTATTCAATTATTAATGCCTTTATAATTGCCCCTCTGGGATTAATACAATCCAACTATTTGTAGCGGTATTGAATTGAAGAGGTACAGTGGTAGAGGCTCCTTCGTAGCTCAGTTGATAGAGCATGACGTTTGCAATGCCAGGGCAGTGGGTTCGATTCCCGTCACCACCCATACATAAACGACAGCAGTTTTTATTGTAAGTCGCTTTGGATAAAAGCGTCTGATGAATCACATATAGAGGCATTTCTCAATCGTGGCTCAGAATCAGATGAGCGCTCCCTTCTAAGGGCTTATGAGAGACGAGGAAAGATCCACGCCATGACAACAATCCTTTTGAACAGCATTTCAGCAGTGGGGATGCATGCTCTTCTCATGTCCAATGTAAAAAAAATGCTTAATAGGCACCTCATGTCCAAAACGTTTCAACAGTGAAATGTGATACTATGCACCCTTATTCATTTCAATGTGAGGTCTACCTTAAGCCGTAACCGATCGGAAGAGTTTGTGCATATAATGTATTTGTTTTGGACTTCGGTGAGGGTTTTTTCAGGGCACACGTTTTTTTTCTTGAGGCAAACTGAAGTTGGTAGCCGAAGTCTACGTCCCTTCATCAGTGATTGCTCAACCGTAGTAAAGTCTGTTGTCATTCAGCAGTGACTCGTTTTCATGCAGTTATTTTGGTTGAGAAATACTGCACCAAACACCTTAGTTAGGATGTAAAATTGCACGACTAAGATCTCCAGGGCAAAATGAATGATGTTTCTTGCGTTATTTTGGATTCATTCGGACTATTTTGAGGAAGCGTATACTGGCTATGGCGTCTCAAAACGAACAAACTGTACTATTTCCGCTTTTTTTCAAGCAGAGGTCTTTTGAGGGAGTATGAGAGCACATTCTGTTCGCCTAGCCGACGTCTTTAGTAATGAACCGGCCAACATTTGAGAGTGCCATTTCATCAACAAAGATGAAAGTAGAGAAGACACCCGAAACAGTCAACGCCTTATTTTTTTTCAACCGAGTCTAGCTATCTATTTGAGTTGTCTTACCAAACATCACGTGTGGCAAGACAACGAACATTGGAGTTGGCTACATACAGGGACACCCAGCCGGCTTTCTCTGCGCTATAACTGGGCATACGGCTTTAACGCCTCAGCAAGGGTGAGAAATCACTCCGGTCTCCGCGGAAGTGGTCCTAAAGCAAGTTAGTCGTCCATTTCACTCGCTCAAGCACAGAGGCAGAAGGTTAGGTCACATTAAATATTGAGTAGTGCAAGAGAGAGAGGGGTGGGGGGAGGAAGAGCGAAAAAGTAAGGGAAGGAGAAAGCGAGGCTGAAGATGAGAAAAATATGAGGGGAAAGGGATGAGAATAAAATAGTCTAGAAAGAGAAGACAGAGATAAGAATAACTTTTATTTATCCAGGGAAGTCACGTTTATTTTTTTCCAATTGAGCCCTGTCCTATATAGAGAGATGGGAAAAAAATGAGTTTCAGTGAGAAAGAGAGACAGAAAGAAAGGGGAGTAAAAACAAGAAAAATGGGGACAGGAAGGAAAGACATAGTTGGGCCTACCTCTGGTTTAGCTCCTCCTCCACCGATTTCAGAAGACTCCTGTTGCGAGAAAATGACAGGAGATAATTAGAGATGAAACAGAAAATGATGAGATGCTGTTTACATTTGAACACAATGGGTAATTGCAGGGGGTGGTTGGGGATGAGGGAGACGATTTACAAAAACACGGTTTTACAAAAAGACTTTTATTGACTGTAAAGATTGATGTTGATTGTTCAAAGGCAGGTTTTGTGTCCGATTTTTGGAAGATGCTGTGAAAGTACCCAACCACCTTCGCTTTCTTGTCTAAAAATATCAGTGGAGCCATGTTCCTTTTTGTAAAATAACTTTGCCGCCTGTTTCTCCAATCTCGATTCTCCTTGTTTTGGTTGTAAATTATTTAGTGCATACCGGGGTCGTGCGACGAGGGCAGTTCCAACAAACAAATTGCAGAGTGATTGTGTCGGAGAAAAAAAAGGCTATTTATGTTTTATGAATTAGCACTCTGCAAAACCTCTCGATAGGTAGGAAGAATGTTGGCTGAACATTCAAAAACAAATGCAGACAAACATCAAAGCTGAAAGGGTTTCCTGCTAGTGAACAAAAACCTCTCAAACACACTATGCTCAGCAGTAAGCTACTCAATTTTCTATTGGTGGTTCCAATGGCTCAATTATGTCATGATGCTTGCAATACAATAGTTGTGGGTTTGATTCCTGCATGGGCCACATACAGTTAACCTATACCCAGTGTACTGTAAATTGCTTTGGCAGGGTCTGCTAAAATGTATGCATCGAAATTATATCATAATAATAGTACTGTATAAGAGTGAACGCTACATTGCGTTGTGTGGAAAGTGCTAGCTGCACAGGTTGTGGCTACGCTAAATTACCATAGATTTTTTGGGAGGGACCATTTAAACACAATACAACCACACATGTGGATACAGTGCAATGGCATTAAAATCATGGAGGATGAGTTTAAACACTTATTTTCATTGTGGTCCTCTTGAAAATACTTTAAAACCAAAATATACAACATGAAAACAAAATACATCTCATCAATAGGGAAGAAAGAGCAAACGGAATAAAAGAGATGACCAAGTAATGTTCATTGACACAATTATACTTTCTTATAGCCTCTGTCGCTTTAAAACATTTTGCTCATAAACCATTTCTTAAAGGGATAGTTCACCAAATTACATTGGTTTCCTTACCCTGTAAGCAGTCTATGGACAAGGTATGACAGCAATGCATGATATGGTTTTGTGGGACAAATCCTAATCAAGTCATGGGACCGATATTAGCATTTTTCGTGCATCATTTTCAAATCATCCAAAAGTATCTAAAATTGATTATGAAGCTTAACGAAGTCACTTATAGATGTTTTGAATATGATGTGCGAAAAATACTAATATCGGTCCCATGACTTGATTAGGATTTGTCCCACAAAACCATATCATGCATTGCTGTCATACCTTGTCCTTGAATGGGATTTGTGCCACAAATGCACTTGGAACAATCCCAGGGAAACTAAACCAAAGCATGGATTGTTGTCATAAACCAATATGTTATTTGGTCATTTGGGTGAACTATCCCTTTAAGGTTAATCGTAAAACACCCTTGCGTAGGGATGGATTTTATCTGATATTGGTAACTCTGGCTCTGGTGTGATGGCTACGAGAGTCTCTAATAAAATTAAAATAACCAGACAGGTAACTGGGGGCAAGGTCATGTATAACTTTAAAAACGATCAACAGTTTGATCTGCACCACCCAGAGATCAACTGGAAGTCAGTTCAGTTCCCTGAATTTATTAGGACAAATGTGCATTCTAGGGCTGAGCTCGAGTATAATTCTCATCAGTTGGTTTTGGGCCATTTGAAGTCTGTCCTTCAGATTTTTTTTATGCCACTGGACCATGAGATATAGTCATAGTGGCACTGGATCAGAGATGTTGCCAGGGTCTGCATAGTAGGATACTGTTTAAGAGAGGATGCTAGTATGTTTCTTTGTGTGGAGAGCGCCAGCTACACGAGTTGTGGCTAAGCTAAATGACCATAATCATTATTACTAGTACTGTATAAGAGCAGAGGGAGCACGCCACATTGCTAGGCTATGTGTGGAAAGCGCAAGCTTCACATGTTATGGCTAAGTCAATTACCAACAAATATACTGTATACTAGTACTGTAGAAAGGATGCTACATTGCTATGTGTGGAAAGCACTAGCGACACAGGTAGCGCCTAAGCTAAATAACCATATTATATTATTACTAGTCCTGTATAAGACAGGATGGTACGTTGTTAGTGTGGAAAGCGCTAGCTTAACGGGTTGTGGCTAAGCTAAATAACCAAATTATCATATTATTACTAATAATGTATATAAGGGTGCTACATTGCTTTGTGTGAAAAGCTCAAACTTCACAGGTTGTGACTAGGCCCATCGCTCACTCGTGTGTCATTCCATCTGTCTCGACGCCCCACTGGCCTTCTCAAATCTCCATCTTCCCCTATTATCCCTCTCCCCTTCATTCATGGCTGTCTCTACAAATAAACAATAAAATACGAACGGAGAGTGGAAAAGTTTTGGGGAAAAGTCTACACATATTCAAGATGCCCATTAAGATTCAGTGCAATGCAACCAGAGTTGGGTTCAAATACTATTTGAAATCCTTTCAAATACTTTATCTGGGCTTGATTGGCCTTGCCTAGTGGCAAAAGTGCACTCCAGATAAGCTGAAGAAAACAGTAAAAGTATTTGAAAAATGTCAAATAGTATAATCGAATCCAGGTCTGAATGCAACTTGCCTAGTCACCTTACCCTGCAAGTAGTCTTGCGGCATGACCCAGCTGCGCGTCAGCTTCAGCTTGCTGCCTGCAAAAATAGAGAAAATCAGAAAGGAGGCAAATACTTTGTCACGGCACTGTATCTACCTCTACTACTCCTGTATCCCTACAACACATTGTAAATATGGTACTGGAACTGACTCTGTAGCTTTCGTTGTGTTCTTATTTTTATTTCACCTGTGTTTTTGTTCTACCATGTGTTATCTTTAGTACGACATTATCGATTACCGCAAATCAAATAAATGATGTTTTATTGGTCGCACACACAAGTTTAGCAGATGCTATTGCGGGTGTAGCGAAATGCTTGCATTGGCTGGGTTTAGAGCCTAGCATTTTACTGTACTTGTGCACGGGACATTACAACTTGAAACCTCCATGCATGCAATCTCACTTACTTATGCCGTCCCGAGAAGGAGCTTTCGGGAGATCCCGCTTCGTAATCCAACTGCAAGTCCCAGGAGAAATGAAGACGGGTACAAGACAGAAGCCTTATTTCATTTCGCTTTGCATGTTCTATTCCTCAAGAGTCCGAAAGTCATTATAACTGCGTGATGATGAGTATTAGAAATGAAAGATACACGAATAAGGTTGGACTGAAATGAAATCATGACATGCTAAAGCTCCATCTCCTTTGATTGATAGGTGATAGAGGTTTTGTTGTGCAGAGGTGCTATGTATACTGTAATTCTAGTCGAAATGCAATGTGATGGCTTTTTGGATTTATTCAGTTGGTGAACATCTATTCATTGGCATGCCCCATGGCAGTCATTCATTCATGTATGCATGCAAATACATAATACCTCTTAATAATAGCATTCATTTAATTGGTTAAGCACGTAATGGATACACACAAGCAAAGACTATGCTGATTGGTGATTTTTTTTTATTTCACGTTTATTTAACCAGGTAGGCTAGTTGAGAACAAGTTGTCATATACAACTGCGACCTGGCCAAGATTAAGCAAAGCAGTTCAACACGTACAACAACACAGAGTTACACATGGAGTAAACAAACATACAATCAATAATACAGTAGAAAAAGTCTATATACAGTGTGTGCAAATTAGGTAGGATAAGGGAGGTAAAGGCAATAAATAGGCCATGGTGGCGAAATAATTACAATATAGCAATTAAACACTGGAATGGTATATGTGCAGAAGATGAATGTGCAAGTAGAGATACTGGGGTGCAAAAGAGCAAGATAAATAAATACAGTATGGGGATGGGGTAGTTGGATGGGTAAATTTACAGATGGGCTATGTACAGGTGCAGTGATCTGACAGCTGGTGCTTAAAGTTAGAGAGGGAGATATGAGTCTCCAGCTTCAGTGATTTTTGCAGTTCGTTCCTGTCATTGGCAGCAGAGAACTGGAAAGAAAGGCGGCCAAAGGAAGAATTGGCTTTGGGGGTGACCAGTGAGATATACCTGCTGGAGCGCGTGCTACGGGTGGGTGCTGCTATGGTGACCAGTGAGCTGAGATAAGGTGAGGCTTTACCTAGCAGAGACTGGAGCCAGTGGGTTTGGCGGCCAGCCAACGAGAGGGCCAGCCAACGAGAGCGCACAGGTCGCAGTGGTGGGTAGTATATGGGGCTTTGGTGACAAAACGGATGGCACTGTGATAGACTGCATCCAATTTGTTGTGTAGAGTATTGGAGGCTATTTTGCAAAATGACATCGCCAAAGTCGAGGATCGGTAGGATAGTCAGTTTTACGAGGTTATGTTATACAGCATGAGTGAAGGAGGCTTTGTTGCGAAATAGGAAGCCGATTCTAGATTTAATTTTGGATTGGAGATGCTTAATGTGAGTCTGGAAGGAGAGCTTACAGTCTTACCAGACACCTAGGTATTTGTAGTTGTCCACATATTCTAAGTCAGAACCGTCCAGAGTAGTGATGCTGGATGGGCGGGCGGGTGTGGGCAGCGATCGGGTGAATAACATGTATTTAGTTTTACTTGTATTTAAGAGCAGTTGGAGGCCACGGAAGGAGAGTTGTATGGCATTGAAGCTTGTCTGGAGGTTAGTTAACACAGTGTCAAAAGAAGTGCCAGAGGTATACAGAATGGTGTTGTCTGCGTAGACGTGGATCATAGAATCACCAGCAGCAAGAGCGACATCATTGATGTATACAGAGAAGAGAGTCGACCCGAGAATTGAAAAACAATGGCACTCCCATAAAGACTGCTGAGCTGTTTGTTTGAACGTCAACAAAATACATGTTGGTTGACACTTCATGTAATGGCAGCTACTGTATATGAACCAAACAAATAGCTGTTCATGCTGGACACAATACTTGTCCTTACTGGTTATGACAATGATCACTATAAAAATATTTTTAATATTTACAGTATACATTTTAAAAGATAAGATGCACCCAATAAGATACATCCATTGGTTAGACCACAGCCTTAAACTCAGGAAATCAAGTTGATATGACAAAACTTTAAATATATCACATTAGTTGATACAACTAAGTATTTTAAGTGGGGCAACTCATCTTTTAAGGTTTCATTTCAGGCGCTCTAATTGAGGTATCACCAACATGTCAAAAGGAGACAGTCGTTAAAAGGTGAGACGTGAGGATTTAGTACAATGATGACAAATGACCAAGGTCGACAATGACACAGCAACTCAGAAATAATGCAGTTATCTAATTCAGGACATAGTTTACGGTCAGAACAAAACAGGCATGGCAGTTAAACTAATGGCAAAGGCCTTTTTAACCCTTTTCCTGAGCTTAAACTCTACCTCCACAGTAAAGACTGGAGAGTTGACAGAAGATCCGGCTCAGTGAACGTCCCCTCTCTGCCCTCCTCTCTCCCTTTGGGTTTCAAATTTGTGGAAATGACACTCTCTAATTGTTTTATATTTTTTCCATTTTGTCAGGAAATGCAGCTCCGTCTCAGGTTCTGCTGTTGTGCAGTGGTTGCACAGCCTTTCCTCTACAGGGAGCCAGGTTTTCCTGTGTCTACCCTTCTCAATGGCAAGGCTGTGCTCACTGAGCCTGTACTTTGTCAAGGTTATTCTAAGGTTTTGATCAGTAACCATGGTCAAATATTTAGCCACGGTGTACTGTCGATTCAGGGCCAGATAGCACTGCATTTTGCTTTGTGTTTGTGCTTGTGTTTCCCAATAAGCAATATAGTTTTTTTGACTGTGTTGTAATTTGGTTTATTCTGATTGATTGGATGTTCTGGTCCTGAGGCTTCAGTGTGTTAGTAGAACAGGTTTGTGAACTCAGCCCCTTACCAGCTGGATGAGGGGACTCTTTTCTTTGCTCAGCTCTTGGCATTGCAGGACTTGGTAATGATATGAGAGGGGGTCACTGTGTTTTAGATGTTTCCAAAACTTAATTACTCTTTTTTGAGTTTTTATTATTAGTGGATATTGGCCTAATTCTGCCCTGCATGCATTGTTTGTAGTTTTCCTCTGGACATGTAGGAGAATCTTACAGAACTCTGCATGCAGTGTTTCAATGGGGTGTTTGTCCCATTTGATGAAATCTTGTTTTGCAAGTGGAAACCACACCTTGCTGCCATAAAGTGCAATTGGTTCAATGACATATTTCATTCGTTTTAGCCAAATTTGAATAGGTATTCCAATTTGAATTAGCTTTTTAATGGCGTAGAATGCCCTGCGTGCTTTCTCTCTCAGCTCATTCACTGCCTCATTAAGGTGTCCAGTTGAGCTTATTTTTAAACCTAAGTAATTGTAGTGTGTGCAGTACTCTATAGATTTTGTACCAATTGAGAACTTTGGTCTAATTCCCTGAGATCTGGATCTTCTCTGGAAAACCATTATTTTAGTCTTTTTGGGGTTTACTGACAGGGACAAGGTCTGGCAGGACTGCTCTAGCAGGTCCGGGCTCTGCTGTAGGCCATGTGCTGTGGGTGACAGCAGGCATAGGTCATCTGCGAAAAGTAGGCATTTAACCTCTGAATTGTGGAGACTAACACCAGGGGCTGAGGATTTTTCTAGAATAGGGGCCAATTCATTGATGTAAATATTGAAGAGTGCAGGTCTCAGATTACAACCCTGACGAAGGCCCCGCCCCTGGTTAAAGAATTCAGTTATTTTCTTGCCAATTTTAATGCTGCACGTATTGCCAGTATACGTTGATTTATTATGTCATATGTTTTACCCCTTAAACCACTTTCAATAACTTTGTAGAACAGTGTCACGTTCCTGACCTGTTTTATGTTATTTTTGTATGTGTTTAGTTGGTCAGGGCGTGAGTTGGGGTAGGCATTCTATGTTTTGTGTTTCTATGTTTAGGTCACTTGTAATTAGCCTTATATGGTTCTCAATCAGGGACAGGTGTTTGACGTTTTCCTCTGATTGAGAACCATATATAGTTTGGCTGTTCACACTGTTTGTTTGTGGGTGATTGTCTTCCGTGTCTGTGTCTATGTTGCATGTTTGCACTTAGTCGTTTATAGCTTCACGTTCGTTGTTTTGTTTTGTTTTTTCTTCTTCTAAATAAAGAGAAGATGTATTTTCCACACGCTGCGCCTTGGTCCTCTCTCTCACCCAAAGACGATCGTGACAAACAATCCTGTATGCCAAATAGAATCAAATGATTTTTGGAAGTCGATAAAGCAAGCGTATATTTTGGAATTATTTTGGTGGACATGTTTATCTATCAGGGTGTGTAGGGTGTAAATATGATCAGTCGTGCGATGTTTTGGTATAAATCCAATTTGGCTTTTATTCAAGACATTGTGCTTATTAAGGAAGTTTAGAACTCTTACATTTATAATACTACAGAAAACCTTCCCCAGGTTACTGTTCACGCAAATGCCTCTGTAATTGTTAGGGTCAAATTTGTCTCCGTTTTTAAAGATTGGGGTTATGAGTCCTTGATTCCAGATGTCAGGGAAATAACCTACACTCAGGATCAAATTAAACAGTTTTAATATAGCCAATTGAAATTTTGCACTAGTGAGTTTGAGCATCTCATTTAGGATGCCATCAGGTAGGCATGCTTTTTTAAATTTGAGGGCCTGAAGTTTCTTATAGAGCTCCTGGTCAGTAATTGGGGAGTCCAATGGATTTTGATTGTCCTTTATAGCTTTTTGTAATCCATTCAACTTCTCATGAATTTGGGGTTGTTCTGAGTTTGTGTCAATTTGAACGGTGTTGTAGAGTGTTTTAAAATGGCTTGTCCATGTGTCACCATTTTGTATCGCTAATTCCTCTTGTTAAGATTTTTTTCTCTCCCAATTTTTCTCTTTTTCTCTCTCTCTCTCAACCTCTCTCTCAACCTCGCTCTCACTCTCTCTCAACCTCGCTCTCTCTCTCTCAACCCCGCTCTCTCTCTCTCAACCCCGCTCTCTCTCTCTCAACCTCGCTCACTCTCTCTCAACCTCGCTCTTTCTCTCAACCTCGCTCTCTCTCTCTTAACCTCGCTCTCTCTCTCAATCTCGCTCTCTCTCTCTCAACCTCGCTCTCTTTCTCTCAACCTTGCTCTCTTTCTCTCAACCCCGCTCTCTCTCTCTCAACCTCGCTCTCTCTCTCTCAACCTCGCTCTCTTTCTCTCAACCTCGCTCTCTCTCTCTTAACCTCGCTCTCTCTCAATCTCGCTCTCTCTCTCTCAACCTCGCTCTCAACCTCGCTCACTCTCTCTCAACCTCGCTCTCTCTCTCTCAACCTCGCTCTCTTTCTCTCAACCTCGCTCTCTCTCTCTCAACCTCGCTCTCTCTCTCTTAACCTCGCTCTCTCTCTCAATCTCGCTCTCTCTCTCTCAACCTCGCTCTCTCTCTCTCAACCTCGCTCTCTCTCTCTCAACCTCGCTCTCTTTCTCTCTCAACCTCGCTCTCTCTCTCTTAACCTCGCTCTCTCTCTCAATCTCGCTCTCTCTCTCTCAACCTCGCTCTCTCTCTCTCAACCTCGCTCTCTTTCTCTCAACCTCGCTCTCTCTCTCTTAACCTCGCTCTCTCTCTCTCTTAACCTCGCTCTCTGTCTCTCAACCTCGCTCTCTCTCTCAATCTCGCTCTCTCTCTCTCAACCTCGCTCTCTCTCTCAACCTCGCTCTCTCTCTCTCAACCTCGCTCTCTCTCTCTCTCAACCTCGCTCACTCTCTCTCTCAACCTCGCTCACTCTCTCAACCTCGCTCACTCTCTCTCTCAACCTCGCTCACTCTCTCTCTCTCTCTCAACCTCGCTCACTCTCTCTCTCAACCTCGCTCACTCTCTCTCTCTCAACCTCGCTCACTCTCTCAATTCAATTCAATTTGCTTTATTGGCATGACGTAACAATGTACATATTGCCAAAGCTTATTTACAATATAAAAATGAGAATCAAAATGGTCAACGGGACAACAGTAACAACAATAACTAAGTGTCAAAATAACCATACATTTAACAATAACAATAAACATACAGTAGAGTACATGTGCAGGTTGATTGGTCTGTCAGACACTGTCCCTCAACTTATGGCAGGCAGCAATGTAGTGCGCTGCCAACCCACAGCTCTCTGCGTCCTCCCCCAACAGGACGGTTAGCCTATCCTCATCAGAGAGGTCTTTGAAACCTTGAATAAGAGTTTCAAATTTGGGGAAATGACACTCTCTAATTGTTTTATATTTTTGACATTTTGTCAGGAAATGCAGCTCCGTCTCAAGTTCTGCTGTTGTGCAGTGGTTGCACAGCCTTTCCTCTACAGGGAGCCAGGTTTTCCTGTGTCTACCCTTCTCAATGGCAAGGCTGTGCTCACTGAGCCTGTACTTTGTCAAGGTTTTTCTAAGGTTTTGATCAGTAACCATAGTCAAATAGTTAGCCAAGGTGTACTGTCGATTTAGGGCCAGATAGCACTGCATTTTGCTCTGTGCTTGTGCTTGTGTTTCCCAATAAGCAATGTAGTTTTGTTTTGACTGTGTTGTAATTTGGTTTATTCTGATTGATTGGATGTTCTGGTCCTGAGGCTTCAGTGTGTTAGTAGAACAGGTTTGTGAACTCAGCCCCAGGACCAGCTGGATGAGGGGACTCTTTTCTTTGCTCAGCTCTTGGTATTGCAGGGCTTGGTAGTGATATGAGAGGGGGTCACTGTATTTTAGATGTTTCCAAAACTTAATTGCTCTTTTTTGAGTTTTTATTATTAGTGGATATTTGCCTAATTCTGCCCTGCATGCATTGTTTGTAGTTTTCCTCTGGACATGTAGGAGAATCTTACAGAACTCTGCATGCAGGGTTTCAATGGGATGTTTGTCCCATTTGATGAAATCTTGTTTTGCAAGTGGACCCCACACCTCGCTGCCATAAAGTGCAATTGGTTCAATGACATATTCAATTAGTTTTAGCCAGATTTTAATAGGTATTTCAATTTGAATTTGCTTTTTAATTGCGTAGAATGCCCTGCGTGCTTTCTCTCTCAGTTCATTCACTGCCTCATTAAGGTGTCCAGTTGAGCTTATTTTTAAACCTAAGTAATTGTAGTGTGTGCAGTACTCTATATATTTTGTACCAATTGAGAACTTTGGTCTAATTCCCTGAGATCTGGATCTTCTCTGGAAAATCATTATTTTAGTCTTTTTGGGGTTTACTGCCAGGGCCCAGGTCTGGCAGTACTGCTCTAGCAGATCCAGGCTCTGCTGTAGGCCATGTGCTGTGGGTGACAACAGGCATAGGTCATCTGCGAAGAGTAGGCATTTAACCTCTGAATTATGGAGACTAACACCAGGGGCTGAGGATTTATCTAGAATAGTGGCCAATTCGTTGATGTAAATATTGAAGAGTGCAGGGCTCAGATTACAACCCTGACGAAGGCCCCGCCCCTGGTTAAAGAATTCTGTTCTTTTCTTGCCAATTCTAATGCTGCACGTATTGCCAGTATACATTGATTTAATTATGTCATATGTTTTACCCCCTACACCACTTTCAATAACTTTGTAGAACAGTCCTGTGTGCCAAATAGAATCAAATGCTTTTTGGAAGTCGATAAAGCAAGCGTATATTTTGGTATTATTTTGGTGGACATGTTTACCTATCAGGGTGTGTAGGGTGTAAATATGATCGGTCGTGCGATGTTTTGGTATAAATCCAATTTGGCTTTTACTCAAGACATTGTGCTTATTAAGGAAGTTTAGAACTCTTACATTTATAATACTACAGAAAACCTTCCCCAGGTTACTGTTCACACAAATGCCTCTGTAATTGTTAGGGTCAAATTTGTCTCCGTTTTTAAAGATTGGGGTTATGAGTCCTTGATTCCAGATGTCAGGGAAATAACCTACACTCAGGATCAAATTAAACAGTTTTAATATGGCCAATTGAAATTTTGCACTAGTGAGTTTGAGCATCTCATTTAGGATGCCATCAGGTCCGCATGCCTTTTTAAATTTGAGAGCCTGAAGTTTCTTATAGAGCTCCTGGTCAGTAATTGGGGAGTCCAGTGGATTTTGGTTGTCCTTTATAGCTTTTTCTAATCCATTCAACTTCTCATGAATTTGGCGTTGTTCTGCGTTTGTGTCAATTTGAACGGTGTTGTAGAGTGTTTTAAAATGGGTTGTCCATATGTCACCATTTTGTATCGCTAATTCCTCTTGTTTAGATTTCTTGAATTTTTTCCAATTTTGCCAGAAGTTGTTTGTGTTTATGGACTCCTCAATTAGCATCAGCTGCTTTCTGTTGTACTGGGCTTTTTTGGTTCACTCTCTCTCTCGCTCTCTCTCTCTCAACCTCGCTCTTTCTCTCTCAACCTCGCTCTCTCTCTCTCTCTCAACCTCGCTCACTCTCTCTCTCAACCTCGCTCACTCTCTCAACCTCGCTCTCTCTCTCTCTCTCAACCTCGCTCACTCTCTCTCTCAACCTCGCACACTCTCTCAACCTCGCTCACTCTCTCTCTCAACCTCGCTCACTCTCTCTCTCTCTCTCTCTCAACCTCGCTCACTCTCTCTCTCAACCTCTCTCACTCTCTCTCTCTCAACCTCGCTCACTCTCTCTCTCTCAACCTCGCTCACTCTCTCTCTCTCAACCTCGCTCTCTCTCTCTCAACCTCGCTCTCTCTCTCAACCTCGCTCTCTCTCTCTCTCTCAGCCTCGCTCTCGCTCAACCTCGCTCTCTATTTCAACCTCGCTCTCTCTCTCAACCTCGCTCTCTCTCTCAACCTCGCTCTCTCTCTCAACCTCGCTCTCTCGCTCAACCTCGCTCTCTAGCTCTCAACCTCGCTCTCTAGCTCTCAACCTCGCTCTCTCTCTCTCAACCTCGCTCTCTAGCTCTCAACCTATCCCTTTCTCAACACCTCCATCCCTATATCTCCATCTCAACCCCTCTCTCATCTCTCCAGCTCCCTGTCCTCCCTCTTGTCTGAGTTTGCCATCATTGATAGGGCTTTGCACTTTGATAACCATCCCCCTCTCTTTCAACCTTTCTCTCTTTGAAAAAAAGAGACGCTTCGCATTGTGACAAGCCCTAAAAATAAATCGCTGCTGTGCCCCTGTAAAAAAACAAGCGTATGTCAAAAAAAATACTTACTACAAAATAGGCCAGGGGACAACTTACATGTGATATTTCATCATTGTAACCCGTTTGGTGATTGTTCATGCTGATATTACTGTGTTATTTCATCATTCACGTCAAAACCAGGTAGGAATACAAATCGATCACACTGTAAGGTATACAGGACATTAATACATGTGCAGTGATACAGGACACTGTAATAACCAAAAGGAACTATAGGCTGCAAACTATATGTTACAAAAGGGAGGGTACGTGGCAAGGGCACGGTTTATGTCTTCACATGTGTAGGCCGTCATTGTAAATAAGAATTTGTTTCTGAACTGACTTGCCTTGTTAAATAAAGGTTACACATGCAATGACAAGGGAAAGTGTTATGGGATGCCAACGAAAGCAGCAAGACAGAGGGCTTCACCGAGTGAAAAGCATCCAAACGTGAACTGACAACGTATGCACTGCGATGAGGATGAGACAACACAAAACGGAGGTAAAATATGGGAACAGAAGTACCATGTTGGATCTTGCAGTGTAGTATTGTTCTGGCTGTTTAGTAGACAGACCAAGAAAACACAGATTATTCACAGTCATGGGGTATTTCAAAAAATAATCACACACACACAGTTTAAAAAAAAAAGTTGTGTTTAAGTTCTCTGAAGAGATGGGATGAAGGTTGGGTTATTAAAAATGTATAAACAAAAACACACATAAGGGGTGAGAGACTCAAAAGGCTGGCCAAGGTGCCAAAAGGATACCATGCAAGTGGGGCCTTCCGAAAATAATCTTTCATGGACATGCGCTTCTAAAATAAGTGACCGACCTTCCCCTCCAACCAAAGCATATCAAAGACAGAGTTGAGAGAGAGAAAGAGCATGGTATTACAAGCCTACGATTTTTTTTGTTGATGATAAAAAATAAATAAACTCTCCTTGCAAAAAAATACACAAATATATTTAGAATAATAAAGAAACATTTTTTTTTTTTTTTTTTTTTTTACAAATTCTTTAGTCCCCCAAATGTGTGTGGCTGGGGGGGTTATAAAAAAAAGCATAAAAGAAGAGAATACTTCAAGACTGGAGGATTGGAAGGTACTGTGTACAGGACTTGATAACTGGTTGTTGATTTACACTCACACACACACATTCAAACACTGCTACATTTAAACACTGTTTAGGCTAGGTTAGATATTTCATTGGAAGGGTTAGAAAATGTATTTAACAACGTGAGACTCTCACCCCTTCGGTATTTTGAAGTCAACATACAAACTACAACTCGTATCTGTTGACTGTGGGTACGTCCCAAATGGCACCCTATTCCATATATAGTGCACTACCTTTGACCAGGGACCATAAGGTGTCATTTGGAGTGCACGCTCTGGGTTTCCTATATATCTTTGTATGCAGGCGTCTGTCGTCGCTATTATACCTGTAACGGCTTTCTTCCTCCTCTTCATCCGAAGAGGAGGAGCAGGGATTTGACCAAAACGCAGCGTTGTGATATGACATGATGATTTATTGAACAGACGAAGACGAACACGAAAAACACTTGGAAAATTACAAAACAATTAAACGACGTAGACAGACCTGGACGACGAACTTACATGAAACACGAAGAACGCATGAACAGGGAAAACTGACTACATAAAAGAACGAACATACAAACAAACCGAAAACAGTCCCGTGTGGCGCAACGACATACACAGACACAGGAGACAACCACCCACAACAAACAGTGTGAAAACACCTACCTTAATATGACTCTCAATCAGAGGAAATGAAAACCACCTGCCTCTAATTGAGAGCCATATTAAGTCACCCTTAAACAAACATAGAAACAGAAAACATAGACTGCCCACCCAAACTCACGTCCTGACCAACTAACACATACAAAAACTAACAGAAACAGGTCAGGAACGTGACAATACCACATACAGTTAATATAGTCTATATAACATATCACCAAATACTGTAGTATGCCTCATCCAAAATACAATGCACAGTTATGGTATGAGAGCAGTGCAATAGCAATAGCAGTAGCCATGGAAATTGTGAGGTTCTGAATTTAAACAGTCGTTATTGTTGCAAAGCGTGATTTGGTTGGTCGAAAAGTATGAAATGTTGATGGGCAGGCCTGTGCGTGTTTGTGTGTGTGTGTGTGTGTGTGTTAGGAGAGTCACTCACTGCTGGGTCGTGATGAGATTCAGTCTCCTTCCTAAGCAGGGGATCAAACTTGACTTGATCGACTATCAGTGTCAAAAAATGAAACACAGAGAATGAAACAAACTGCAGTACTAAGAAATGAACACACAACACATTTCGAAATATAGTCACAGTGGCCTGGCAATAAAAACATTTTAAAAACTGCATGCTTCGAGCACAAAAAGCACAAAATATCACTAAAGATCGCTTACGGGCATATTACTACTAGTGCAGGCACTTTCCCTCCTATATAATCCCTGTGGGCACTGAGTCAAAACTAAATGGCAAAGATTAAGACCCTCAGATATAGAGTCCCTGAATGAACAGTGAGCAGTTCCCCATGCGCCTTTTGCACATGCAGGGCGAATATTCAAGTCTCTTGGAAAGTGATGCTCAGCGACTCAGTGAGTGACAAAAAGGAGAGCTGGAAAGATAAGGAGCGAGTGTGAAGGAGAGGCAGAGAGAGGAAGGAGTGGTTTTCCATACTTAACCACAAAAGGTCACGAGAAGGACCGCTCGGGAAGAAATTTGAAAAGGCTTTCGTTACATTGTTATAAACGTGACATTATAGATGTCATACCCAGTCACAATGACCTTAGTAGATGTTAGATTGTGGCTACTCACTTGATGCAGTCGTAAATAAAAAAGGTTTTTATAATTTCAGCCAGTAGTTTTGAAAGTAGAGCTCACAACCCAAAACGGGTCCCCAAACATTGTGCACAATTGTGTACAACATCAGTGCATGTGGGTTGTGCATGTTGGGCTCACCCAGCAACCTCATTGGACAATACTGTGCTGACCTGATCCCGCCTCCCCCTTTAACCTTGCAACCTTATTGGACCTCATTCCACCTGCCAATAAACATTCTCTATCAAGTTCTGTTGTTGCAGGCTAGCTCCCGTTGTAGGGTATGGTCCCATCAGACTAATATGGCAAACGAGCAAGCAAATGTTATGAAGTAAGTTTAAACAACAGAAAATGTACACTTCTACAATACATGACCATAAGTTTGTGGACACCTGCTCATCAAATATCTCATTCCAAAATCATGGTTATTAATATGAAGTTGGTCCCCCTTTGCTGCTATAACAGCCTCCACTCTGCTGGGAAGGCTTTCCACTAGATGACGGAACATTGCTGCGGGGACTTGCATCAGGCACTGATGTTGGGCAATTAGGCCTGGCTCGCAGTCGGTGTTCCAATTCATCCCAAAAGTGTTCGATGAGGTTGAGGTCAGGGCTCTGTGCAGGCCATTTAAGTTCTCCACACCGATCTCGGCAAACCATTTCTGCATGGACCTCACTTTGTGCACAGGGAAATTGTCACGCTGGAACTGTTTCCACAACGTTGGAAGCAAAGAATTGTGTAGAATATTATTGTATGCTGTAGTGCTAAGATGAAAAACAGCCCCAGACCGGTATTCCTCCTCCACCAAACTGTACAGTTGGCACTATGCATTGGGGCAAGTAGCGTTCTCCTGGCATCCGCCAAAACCCAGATTCGTCTGTTGGTGGTGAAGCGTGATTTATCACTCCAGGGAACGTGTTTCGCGGCTGAGCTGTTTCTACTTCACAATAACAGCACTTACAGCTGATCGGTGCAGCTCTAGCAGGGCAGACATTTGACGAACTGACTTGTTGGAAAGGTGGCATCCTATGACGGTGCCTGAGCTCTTCAGTAAGGCCATTCTACTGCCAATGTTTGTCTATTAAGACTGCAAGGCTGTGTGCTCGATTTTATACACTTCTCAGCAACGGGTGTGGCTGAAATAGCCGAATTCACAAATTTGAAGGGGTGTCCATCTACTTTTGATTATATAGTTGCATCAAATGTCCTACTCCGTGAAAGTCAATCGGGGGAGAAGGGCGTGACGCTTGGCATTCCAGACGTGACGCTTGGCATTCAAGCCAAAGAGTTCAATCTTGGTTTCATCAGACCTGAGAATTTTGCTTCTTATGGTCTCAGAGTTCGTTAGCTGCCTTTTGGTCAACTCCAAGCGGGCTGTCATGTGCCTTTTACTAAGGAGTGGCTTCAGTCTGGCCACTCTAACATAGATGCCTGATTGATGGAGTGCTGCAGAGATGATTGTCCTTCTGGAAGGTTCTCCTATCTCCACAGAGGAACTCTGTCAGAGTGACCAAGGCCCTTCACCCCCGATTGCTCAGTTTGGCCGGGCAGCCAGCGCTAGGAAGAGTCTTGGTGGTTCCAAACTTCTTCCATTTAAGAATGATGGAAGCCATTGTGTTCTTCGGGACCTTCAATGCTGCAGAAATGTTTTGGTACCCTTCCCCAGATCTGTGCCTCGACACAATCCTGCTCTGACATGCACTGCCAACTGTGAGACCTTATATAGACAGGTGTGTGCCTTTCAAATAATGTCCAATCGATTGAATTTATCACAGGTGGACTCCAATCAAGTTGTAGAAACATCTCAAGTATGATCAATGGAAACAGGATGCACCTGAGCTAAATTTCAAGTCTCATAGCAAAGGGTCTGAATACTTATTTACCCCCTGCCCTGTATTTATGTTTATTATTTTTCATAAAATTTGTAAACATTTCTAAAAACCTGTTTTTGCTATGCCATTGTGGGGTAGTGTGTAGATTGATGTGGATTTCTTTTTTAATAAGGCTGTAATGTAACAAAATGTGGAAAAGGGGAAGGGGTCTGAATACTTTCCGAACGCACTGTATATAGCGTCAAGAGGTAAGATCAGAGATCTGTATATAATGATGAGATGATCATGTTGTCTTGTCCATTGCGGAAGGCAGGCGACAAGTTTAGATTTTGGCGCGAGTGAAACCTCTCGCTTCATCTCTTCCTCTCTGGACAGACCGGTATAATGTAACGACAATCAGCGATAACGATGATGAGAGAAGAACAAGAATTCAAACCGTCTTGGCAGCCGGCGCATACATCCCAAATGGCACGCTATTCCTTTTATAGTGCACTACTTTTGACCAGACCCCTATGGACCCTAGTCAAAAGTAGTGCACCATATAGGGAATAGGGTTCCATTTGGGACCCAATCCACAAGTGAGTCACGTCTTCCTAGCAACCTTCCACATTTCCCTGATTAAAAAGGCTGGTGTAAAAATAACACCACTGAATGTCGCACTTTGATGGCACGTGTAATGAAAATGACCCTCCCTTCCACTAAGCCATGTGGGGAAAATCATTAGTTGGCTGCCAGTCTTCTTCTGTGTCTTGACTATAAGAAAGGCGTCCCAAATGGCTGCCCATTTCCTATATAGTGCACTAATTACGAGCACAGCCCATGTAGGGACCAGGGTGACATTTGGGGGCCGCCAAGGCAGTCCCAGGATGGCTTCCACTGTTATTTATTTAGCAGTGTGTCCTCCCTCGTGCATCAGAGGACATGCACTTTACTTTATGTGAAGGGCTCACAGTGGAACTAACATTTCCAGGGCACAAAATGGCAGTTGAAGGACGTCCTTCACTGCCTGGCTGTTTTTGAAGAAGAGACTAAAAGCATTTAGAGCCAAACCATCGGAAGCCAAGGGCGGTTGAAGTAGCTTCTCCAGCACAACTTAATCTTGGGACATAATATAGGACCATTCTTGTCTAATGTATGCACTCAGCAGTGAGTGCATACATTTTCATACTTTTTCGTAGTGGTCCCCGTGGGAATTGAACCCACAACCCTGGAGTTGCAAGCGTCATGCTCGACCAACTGATCCATACCGTTAAAGACAAATAGCATTTGGTTCCAATTTACAATAAGTGTCCCCGATACCTTTGTTTTTACATGCAGCTCTACAGTATCTACACTGTGTACACTAATTACACTACCTGATGTACATTTTTTATTATGGTCACCCACTGTAAAGTGGGACTAAGTACTCAAATGGTAAATGTAACATACATTGTAGCTTTAGCAAGGACCCAATGGTATCACACCATTCTCCACGTCAAACAACTTCAGCACATGCCTATTTCTGATGTTACACCCCAACACACTTCCCATGCACAAACGTAAAGACAACTAACCACACATCTATGTCTGTGTGCACACAATCTCAATTACCAGAGCAAGCAAACACACCCATATAGGCCCACAACGCCCGCACACGCACGCACACACACGGTACCTCTCTGCCAACGGAAAAGCGCGGGAGTCGCCGAGATAGGGGGACAACGGGTTGAAACACACCCCAGTATGAGCCAAAGCACCCTGTTGTATTTCAACTAAGGGCAAAGGAGAGAGGCAGAGACACTCAGCCCAACTGATGAGAGGAGTTGAAGAGGAGTAGGTTGAAATTGCCCTTAGATGCTGATCTTCGGTCAGTTTTGCAATTCCCCCACTAATGGTTAAGGTTAGGCTTGGGGGAAGGGAAGCTGATCATAGATCTGTACCTAGGAGAAACTTTACCCCGGAGCAGTTGAGGACCGGGCAGGGGGTGAAACGGCCTAAAGAATTCCTTTAAGGCACAGAGTCAACACCTACAGTCAGTTATTATGGGCCTTGGCCAATGTGACTACTGCCAGCTTAAGTGACAGTGCAACTTTTTGGAATGAGTCATGCGTACATTTGATGAGACGATGTTTTGAGATTTAAAAAAATAATTTGCAGGCAGCTAAGAGGCTAATTAATGCTTATGCTATGGCTAATACATCTTTAAAATGTAAACAAAAATATATAGATGCTGTATAATATTATACATTCTGTAATTGTCTAACAAATATGCATTTAAGTGTGCCAATGAACAAGACAGAATGTTCAGTCAGTGTATTCTAGTATAATATTGACAAAAATAAAAGTACTGCTGAGTGTGAACACCGTGGCTTTGAATAGCAAAAGCACTCCCGTCAATTATACACATAACACAATTATACACACTCCTGTGCATTATACACAGACTAAATTGACCCCTAAAACCTACAGTGACAAAATGTTCTGTATGACAAAGTACAATAGATGCTCTACAACCAATGATCGTCCTTTATAGTCAATTAAAATGATTTAGGGCCTTGATCAATCAAAACCAGTAACCAGGAATACAGGATAAGACAAAAAAAAATCTAAATTATGACTATTTCCGCTGTGAGAATTGATGTCACCATTTAAAAATGGCGACTTCAGAGGCAACCTAGCCTGGGTGCCAGTCTGATTCTGCTATCTTGCCAACTCCTTATGGAATAGTTATGCCAAATGTTTGGATTGACACTGAGTGACAAGGAGTTGGAAAGATTGTATTAACAGACTAGCAAAGGTTACCGGTTTTGATTAAAGGAGGATGTGTCCCGGGAGTGTCTGCAGCTGTACTGTACCTCCTCGGGCTCCTCGGGCTCATCATCTAAGTGGTCGTCGTAGGAGGAGTGGTCCCGGGTTGCTGGCCTTGTCCAAGAGCTCGATGGCCAGCGTGCGACTTAGAGGTTGCGAGACAAAGGGATGCTGGGAAAACATCAGGGGACAACAATGAAGCCGAGTTCATACTGTAGGATAGCCTGGTGTCGGATCTGGTTGTGCGGTCTTGCCAACTCCTATGGTTATTGATGGGGCAATGAGCATAGCAGTTGGCAAGACAACACAAACAGATCTGGGACCAGACAAACCATAGGAGACTATGGGCCAGATTCAGTCAAGAAAATCCACGTGTCAGATATTTTGCATTATGAGAAATGCAATCGAGTAAAACAAATTAATCATAGCTCTCAATTATAAAAAAAAAATAATACATTTCCTGCTGTGGTTGTTCCCTCTTGAGCCAAATAGCAGTTGAATAAAAATAGGAGTTGGCTTGGCTTGGGGAAAATGTTATCTAAGATGAGATAAGATACAACTTTATCCATCCCCTTAGGACAATTAGATTCAGGGCTAAAGTGGTGCATCTGATATGTACTGGCATACAAACACTAGACAGACAACACATTTAGGCTGCGTACCCAAATATGGGCATACGGTGCCATTTGCCTCAGACAAGCACGACACAAGACATTATCACATTTGTATTACATGCCTGTGCAATAGATTATTAAAAGGCTAAAGAGTAATGTGTAAAAAGGCACTCTAAGTGAGGTAGACCTAAACAAGATTTCTAAGATAAAATGTAAAAACAGTTGAGCCTGTAAGAGTTAGGCGGGTTCCTCTGTCCCAAGTTTATTTGAGTAATAAGCATGGTCGAGTTCTAAGAACACAAACCGCAGGCTAATAGTAAATCAGAGTTGCTACGTGGAGACTGAAGCACTTTCTACAATTGCGACATCCTTTTTTGGACTGTTAAATAAATGTTTACCCATTGATTCTTTAAGAATCTTTTAAATGCCTCATGAGCTCAGCTCAACTGCCGTACACCGCCAGAACCCAAAATGTAAGCTTGTTTTACTTGAAAACATACACTGTATAGCCTCAAAACGCATTACTGGGGGCAAAATGCCCACCCTCATGGACACCTACACCACCTGAAGCGAAAACAGGAAGACCAAAAAAAGAATCAAGGACATCAACCACCCGAGCCACTGCCTGTTCACCCCACTATCATCCAGAAGGCAAGATCAATACAGGTGCATCAAAGCTGGGACTAAAGACTGAAAAACAGCTTATATCTCAAGGCCATCAGACTGCTAAACAGTCATCACTAGCACATCAGAGGCAGCTGCCTATAGACATAGATTAGGAATCACTGCCCACTTTTAGAAATGGATCACTAGCCACTTTAATAACATTTCAGTATCTAGCATGACTCATCTCATATGTATAAGCTGCGCTCCACGCTATTCTACGGTATCTTAGTCACTTTAATTGTGTGTAAATATTCCATCACCCATCTCATATGTACAGTTGAAGTCGGAAGGTGACATACACCTTAGCTAAATACATTTAAACTCAGTTTTTCACAATTCCTGAAATTGAATCCTAGGAAAAATTCCCTGTTTTAGGTCAGTTAGGATCACCACTTTATCTTAAGAATGTGAAATGTCAGAATAAAAGTGGAGAGAATGATTTATTTCAGCTTTTATTTCTTTCATTACATTCCCAGTGGGTCTGAAGTTTACATACACTCAATTAGTATTTGGTAGCATTGCCTTTAAATTGTTTAACTTGGGTCAAACATTTCGGGTAGCCTTCCACAAGCTTCCCACAATACATTCAGTGAATTTCAGCCCATTCCTCTTGACAGAGCTGGTGTAACTGAGTCAGGTTTGTAGGCCTCTATGCTCGCAAACGCTTTTTCAGTTCTGCCAACATATTTTCTATAGGATTGAGGTCAGGGATTGTGATGGCCACTCCGATACCTTGATATTGTTGTCCTTAAGCCATAACTTTGGAAGTATGCTTGGGATCATTGTCCATTTGGAAGACCCATTTGCGACCAAGCTTTAACTTCCTGACTGATTGATGTCTTGAGATGTTGCTTCAATATATCCACATAATTTTCCTCCCTTATGATACCATCTATTTTGTGAAGTGCACCAGTCCCTCCTGCAGCAAAGCACCCCCACAACATGATGCTGCCACCCCCGTGCTTCACGGTTGGGATGTGTCACGAATCCCGCCGAGGATGGTGCCTCTTCCTGTTCGGGCGGCGCTCGGCGGTCGTCGTCACCGGCCTACTAGCTGCCATCGATTCCTTTATTTTTGTTTCTGTTAGTTTGGGCTGATTGGGTGCACCTGTTTTGAGTTTAGTTTGGTGGATAGGCTATTTAAGGGCAGATAGCCCGCTGGCTCTTGTGCGGGCTTGTATTCTGTTATGTTGTGGTTGGATTGTAATGTGGATTTTGTTATTTTCTGTTTACAGTTTAGTCCGGTGTTTTTGGACTCGTCTTTTCATGCGCCCGTGTGTTTTAGGGCATGATCGTTTGGAAAATAAATCCTCATTATTGAAACCTGCTCTCTGCGCCTGACTCCATCCACCCAGTACTCCTAGCAGCTCTGACAGGATGGTGTTCTTCAGCTTGCACGCCTCCCCCTTTTTCCTCCAAACATAACAATGGTCATTATGGCCAAACAGTTTTATTTTTGTTTCATCAGACCAGAGGACATTTCAGATGTACAGATGAATGTGGTACCTTCAGGCGTTTGGAAATTGCTCCCAAGTATGAACCAGACTTGTTGAGGTCTACAATTTATATTCTGAGGTCTTGGGCTGATTTCTTTTGATTTTCCCATGATGTCAAGCAAAGAGGCACTGAGTTTGAAGGTAGGCCTTGAAATACATCCACATCCAATTGACTCAAATGATGTCAATTAGCCTATCAGAAGCTTCTAAAGCCATGACATCACTTTCTGGAATTTTCCAAGCTGTTTAAAGGCACATTCAACTTAGTGTATGTAAACTTCTTACACACTGGAATTGTGATACAGTGAAATAATCTGTCTGTAAACAATGGTTGGAAAAATGACTTGTGTCATGTACAAAGTAGATGTCCTAACCGACTTGCCAAAACTATAGCTTGTTAACAAGAAATGTGTGGTGGTTGAAAAACGAGTTTTAATGACTCCAACCTAAGTGTATGTAAACTTCCAACTTCAACTGTAAATGTCCAAATGCAATCAACAGTTTATCATTAATACAGTGAATGTCTAATACATGTTTGATGACCAATTCCTAAGCCTGGTTCGCTCTGTAGTAAATTATAAATGATGCATAGCAATGTTGAACTCAATGAAAATCATGCAATAGTCATGTATTGTAGTAATTATACATATTTTGTAAGCTGGTGTAGGCAATATTCCCAAAAGGAATATGATATAAATTGTAGTGGTAGCACTGATATACAATTATTCCAGTCACTGTACAAGCATCTCAGACTTGATATAGCCTACTACACACATTGAATATAAAAGCGCACACACACACACACACACACACACACACACACACACACACACACACACACACACACACACACACACACACACACACACACACACACACACACACACACACACACACACACACACACACACACACACACACACACACACACACACACACACACACACACACACACACACACACACACACACACACACACAACGTGAAAGCAGAAGGTGCTATTCACAGCCAAGCGCAATTAACAGCTTGTCAATCATCGCCAGGTGGCGATTACACACTCACCAAATTGCCATTATTCATCATATTGAAACACACACATCAAAGAAAACAGTTGGACGTCTGGACTCCTTACCTAGTTTGACGTACCCGTTGTCTGTCAACAGTATGTTTGCTCCCTTTGTGCAGATAAAAGAAAATTACATTTGCAGTTGCATAGGCCTATGTAAGCGTTTAGTACGATTATACGCATTTTTTCTCAACAACGTATCAAATGTCTAACTAACTTGTATCTGCACATTGTCAATGCAGTTTCATTCATGCAGCAGTCTCTTAACAAGGCTATCTATCGAACGACACTTCGCATGGGAACGACCAAACGGGAAAAGCCTGAAGTGACTTTGAAAGATGTTTTGTTGGGGATTCAAATGGTGGCTATTGGTGTCAGAAATGTTTTTATAATGGCTATTACCCGTCTATGTCAAGAAATTCCAGAGGAACACACTAAACTACTGTAAATGTTTTTTTGTACATGTCTGGGTGAAGGTGTTGGTCTACTTGTGTGTAGGCTTGTGTACAATTATTTTCTTGAAGAGGACAATCAACTCTATTCGATCCTAATCTACACAATGCATTCCTGCTTGAAATGGTTATTGTCCCAGTCCCACCTTACCTTTGTGCACTCAATTCTACGCAATGGAACCTGTCATTTTCCCACCTTACCTTTATGTCTCTGTGCATTTTCCCTTTGTTGTGTAGATAGTAGAGACCCTGTGAAGGGAAAAATGCAGACAGTGAGTCAGTCCATTGACCTCTTCACAAATAACATCCCATCCTAATATGGTGCCCCTTTTAAGCCAATTCACATTCAACTAAAATCAGCCACATACCTTTCCAAAGCAGAACAGAATTGTCATTTTACCAGGAAAGCAATAGTCTGTTTGCTTATTTTTTTTGCGATTTGTAATTATGGATTTATTATGATATAATAGTTGTGCGTATCAAAAATCGAACAAATCAATGACAACAATAGCCCTACGATGTTGCTATTGCTAACGGCTGTCTTCAATCTCATTTCGAGCGGACGGATAAAATCGAAAAGGTAAGAGGCAGTTCAGAGGCTTTGAGCTGAAAGACATCTGTCTGAAGAGGAGTGAATGCTCGAGTGCTGGAGGAGGCAAACTGAATGGACGTACCTGAAGAGTTTCTCGAGACACGTAGGCTATTTGTGATTCTGTAAGAGGCCCCGTCACTGAAAGATAAGGAGAGACATGGTTGGAGCCTGAGAAGCACTGGGTGCTTTATTAAAAGGTTCCTCGCCATTGGTTATTGAGACAACATCTGGTACCTGAACTCAAATGTATCATGTATTTCATTAGTATTATTTCAGCTAAAAGTCTTATGTGGGCACACATCAGCATTTCAAGTTACATCAATATTGCTTGTTGGTTAAATTTGCCCCCCAAAATCATCAATGTACAGTTTTTGTGTCATTTAACCTCAGCTTCAACCACAAATCAAAAATAGGAGTTCAATGTGGGCAATGTAGGTTCAGGGTTCACAATTGGATGTTGATCTGACAGCTTTACCTGGCAACGTTAGGTTATTTGAAGGTCATTATTGGGACTCTAGAATAGTTATGACCGGACTGAACAGACCAGGCACAACAGGAGCCTATTAAAAACAGAACAAAAACATATTTGCTACTGAATTAGACAAGAGCTAGATTCCTAGGTTCTTCTTAGATTTCAATAACATTTATAGTCCTATACAGTAAATTGCATATTCTCAAATGAGATCGCATGTATAAACAAATAAAATAACGGTCTATTCAAACATGATCCTCCGGAATTGACTCACATGTCTGTCTGCCTGTCTTCGGTTCGAGTGAGAACACACATCGTACTCCATCCTGCTCCAATCCTAGGCTGTGTGGGTGGGAGTGCTTTGGCCATACCACTGAGAGACGAATCTTCTTCAAACGTTCTACTAAGTAGATGGCAAGTCATGATAGCACCAGTTGATTGGGGTCTGATTAAAAGATGCAGTTAGTCACATGACGGAGCTAATTCATCTAACTTTCTCTTAAGTGGGGTATATCAAAAAGCAGGGTCACCAAGTTAGCCAGTTGAATCACTTATAACATTCCCATTTTATTTTTTACCTTTATTCAACTAGGCGAGTCAGTTAAGAACAAATTCTTATTTTCAATGACGGCCTAGGAACGGTGGGTTTACTGCCTTGTTCAGGGGCAGAACGACAGATTTTTACCTTGTCAGCTCGGGGATTCGATCTTGCAACCTTTCGGTTACTAGTCCAACGCTCTAACCACTAGGCTACCTGCCGCCCCTTTCAAGCTTATCGTTCCAAAAAATGAGGGATTTACTTCCAAATAGTTACACAGGTTAGCTGGCTAACTCATTGATCCTGTTTGATGGGTTCTGACTTCTTAACTTGAAATATTGTTAATCATCGGGTATCCTTTGGAAAGGAGAAGGGCCACAGTCTGGTTTCTACACCAGAAGTTAATGGTTATCTGTAGGAGGAATGTATACGGTGGAGGCAATTCAGGTTGGACATGTGTAAAGGAAAGGCAATCACATGGTTGGGGTCACTGATAAGGCTGGAGAGCTGTGGATTAGTGAGGAATGGGGGCAGAGGTCAGGTCAGGTCACATGACGGGAGAAGGAACAGTTTATTACCCGCATCACTTAACTTCCTACCTAGCAATAAAGACGTCATCTTTAGAGGGAAGGAGGAGACTTCACCCAAATTGGGGTATATATATACTTGTGCTGGTGGAAACATGTCTTTGTTAGTTCAGCTGTCTGATCCGTAGGGTGAATAAACTTGGTTTGAGATGTACTAATCGTCCGTGAGTTAGAACCTAACGTGTTTCAAATCGAAAACTCAGTCTAAAATGACCTCCTTCCTTTCCATTCTTTCTTTCATCGGCACTGACCTGAAAGAACCTACACAGGTGACAGCATACTCCCGGCTAGGGTCTACCATACTGCTTTCACCTATCCCCCATGTTCAGATCAATGCAGATGGAAAGGAGAAAGGGAGAGGAAGCTATGTTAGACCAATCAACATGCTCCCTTAAGCCTTGTTAAGAATACCCAACGACTAAAACGATGGAGGTTAAAGGAATGTAACGCTGCGACAAACCTACTGGGCATTGTGAAGGTCACGAGGGACAGTGCGCCGAGCACGTAAGCCTTCCCGTTTCGATGACCCTCTATTTACTCCGGAGACGTAGACGGAGCCTTGGGTTGGGGACATTACGAGCAGCGTGTCGTCTCCGTGGCAGCGGGGGAGCCGATATGTGGGAGGGATGAGATCAACGGTAGTTGGTGGTGTCGACTGCTGTTCTGTCTCTCTAACGAGGGGCCTCGCAGCCGACTGAGCCCGGGCACAGTCATTAAGAGCAGAATCAACACCGTCTCTGTGCGAGTGTGTGTATGTGTCTGTGTGTGCGCACAAGTGCAACAACAGCTGCTAAAGACGGCCGCTCTAATGACCTGTTCATTAAATGGGCAATCTGCAGTTCAAACAATTACAAAGTGGTCACGCCACCAGTACTTTCGAAAATAGCTCAGGGATGGGGCTGAAGAAATGTAACTACTCAAATGTATAGATGGAGCTATGGATGCAAAAACTGACCATCCATGACATCAAACTTATAGTTTTAGCCATGTTTTAAATCTATACAGTGTTTGTTTACAACTACAACGTTTACAAAGATTGGAGTAAAACCAGCTTATATTTTGAGTTGTGATGTGGTAAGACAGTTGTACTATGCGCGTGAGGCAATATATAAGTTATATTCTTCTAGAATAAAATGGATATATATCATCTCTTTTAAAGTCCAAAAATGGATGTAGCAAATGCAGATCTTCCCTTTAACGACCAAGATAATAAGAGTCTGTTCACTGTCTGTCTGGTTATGTGGTAGGAGCTAGGTTACGTCCTACATGGCAACTGATTCCCCCTGGGCCGTAGTATAAAGTAGTGTACTATAAAGGGAATAGGGCGCCATTTGGGACGTAGAGGAAAGAGGACGTCTAGCTTGAGTGAGGAATTAGCTTAAAACCACACACCGAAACGTATTGAATTTGGCTTCATCGAACCGGTTGAGCCAGCTGTCATTTTTCAAATGCTGGTGTGTGTGTGTGTGTTTGTGCGCTGTATGTTGTTGTGTATGCTTACCGTGATACATGTCTTGTAGGGCCCCTCCCCCGCAATATTCCATACATATCCATCATTTATCTCTCCTGTAAAGAGCAAAAGGGAACAAATTACATTACAATCGATACTGTACGGCTCAAAATAGTCTGAGTAAAAAGCAAAAGCAAAGAGGCGGGGTGGAGTCTGGGGGGGGCAGAGAGAGAGTATGGATGAATGCTTTAGGGAGTCTTTCTAGGTTGTGACACAGCATGATGCGGTTTGGCTATTAGGCCACAACTGCCCTCCGGCCAACCAACGCGTTAAAACTTCTCAAAATGGCCACCCTCCACCTCCCCTTGTCTTGAGCAGTTCAACACAAAGCATTTCCCCGGAGCTAGCAATTAGCCACATTGTTAGTATGCTAGCGTTAGTGCGGCTAGGCTTGGAACGGAGGCTCTGACCGTAGCTTGGCTGCAGTGGAGAACGACTCTACGCTGAGCCTGTGTGTGTGTGTGTGTGTGTGTGTACTTCAAAACCCGAGAGTGGCTGGGAATTGACTGAGCCAGGGCAGGGGTGGAGGAGGGAAGGGTAGGTTAGGGATGGTGGCGGAGGAAGCACGGGGTGCGGGCCTTTAAATATGCTACCTTAAGTAACTGCCAAAGTAGGCCACGATGTTAGAGTGCTTGCAGTCCTTCATCATGACGATTTCCTGCTGCACCACCACAAAGTCCTCCCCTGTGGAGAGACGGCAGACGTGAGGCAAGGTGAGCGAGACAAATTAACATATGTACATAAAGACACATTTATAAACACATACACACATAAATGTATACAAACTTTAAAATGTTTTGTGTACACTACAGGTCAAAAGGTCTAGAACACCTACTCATTCAAGGGTTTTTCTTTATTTTTACAATTTTCCACATTGTAGAATAACAGTGAAGACATCAACACTATGAAAGAACACATATGGAATCATGTAGTAACCAAAAAAAGTGTTAAAAAAATCAAAAACAAATTATATTTGAGATTCTTCAAATAGCCACCCTTAGCCTTGATGACAGCTTTGCACACTCTTGGCATTCTCTCAACCAGCTTCATGAGATATCACCTGGAATGCATTTCAATTAACAGGTGTGCCTTCTTAAAAGTTAATTTGTGGAATTTCTTTCCTTCTCAATGTGTTTCAGCCAATCAGTTGTGTTGTGACAAGGTAGGGGTGGTATACAGAAGATAGCCCTATTTGGTAAAGACCAAGTCCATATTATGGCAAGAACAGCTCAAATAAGCAAAGAGAAATGACAGTCCATCATTACTTTAAGATATGAAGGTCAGTCAACACGGAACATTTCAAGAACTTTGAAAGTGCAGTCGCAAGACCCATCAAGATCTATTATGAAACTGGCTCTCATGAGGACCGCCAAATAAATGGAAGACGCAGAGTTACCTCTGCTGCAGAGGATAAGTTCATTAGAGTTACCAGCCTCAGAAATTATAGCCCAAATAAACCTCGCTGAACCAAAGCACTCTGACAAGACTAGCTGGGAACTTACAGAATGGGCCAAAAAGTAAGCAGACAATTAAACTGTGCAATAGTCTGCAACCTGACCCGATGCGCAGAGATAATGGCTCGGAGGATTGATTTAGCAGAATCAATGCGTTGTGTGTAATCTACGCTAGTCCCTTTTGATGAAGGCATCTGTCAAACCGGCGAAGCTATCGGTGCAAACTTTAAGCTACACACCTCCCGAATGAGGACCATACATCTCAGAATCAATGAGCCGCACGGCGTCCAACTACGATCACTGAGGGGAATCAATTCCACAGATCATAATTACACAGGCTGGGAATGTTCAGTTTGGCAGCTTGTCAACACCACCAGAAGGCCAGTGTTTCCCGACACTCAACGCTATTCTAACGCGGGGGAGTGCGATGGACTTGGAAACTGGGGATATAGAAACCGATAGAAGCTACGTTTTGGAGGCCTGTCTCCTCGAGGTTGCACTCAAACACATGCACACACACTCACAGATAAGAAATGATCTCAATGACAAGGCGGCAGTAAATAGCCCTTGATTAAAACCCGCGGGGATAGTTGCGTTCCGATTTCAGCATGTCTGTCAATACGGGATGCGTGCCGCCCATTCAAACCCCGCACTCTCCATCAGCACTGTTGCTGTGTCAGCGCATTCCTCCCAGGCAGAGCTATCGTGTGCAGCTCCATGCTTCTTCAGAGGGAGAAGCAGGGCACGTTTATTGGTTTTAACGAGAAATGAATGCCCATGAAGCTCTCCCTCGCCTTCGATTGGCCCAAGGGACGGAAGACAGGGCCCGGTTGATTGGCTGATTGGGCGAGAATCACGTTTTTTTTTCCCTCCGACAATGTCCCCTGGGGTTCGTGGACCTGACGGCGTCGATCTGGGCTGACCTTGATCTCTGGCTCGGATCTCAACATCTATAAGCATGTGCGTCATCTCATGCGCGGCGGCACAAACGCTTTGGAGGAGAGAGAGAGAGAGGGAGAGAGAGAACAAAGTCACTTTAGTGTGACTGCTGGCTTAATGATGGACGCTCCAGGCCTCATTAAAAAGCTGATCTATTTTTTTTATACCTCTCTCTCACCACTCTACAATATTTCTACGCCTGTCATTCGCTCTGCGTTCAAAATCCCTTCTGTAGCCTCAATGAGAGATGAAAATAAATATGTATGCCGGCTTATGTAATGGCTCATTAAAATGTATGGAACACGCTGGATATGCAAGGCGAGGGTTGTGAATAGAGTTTGCGCTGCAGCAAGAAAAAGCCCTATTAATAAAGTTTACACGGACCCTATGATTAATTAAATATCGGTGGAGGGGCGGTTTTGCGGGTCATTTTCTGCTTACGGCCTCCTCCCGAGGGAGCGTCCCCGGATTCACTTTCAACAGTGACCAAGGTCAGATGGCCCCTGGCGCTTCCTGTCGTGGTGAGCCTGTCCTTCTCCGGTGACGCAGTGACATTTTCCCAGTACAGAAGGGATTGGAGAGAGGGACTGACTGTGTAGGATACTCTGGGTGAAGTTTCCCCTAGGTACAGATTCAGGATTAGCGTCTCCTGCTCCAATCATAACCTTAACCATTAGTGGGGAAAAGGCTAAACTGACCCAAGATCAGGGTCTAGGGGTATGTAGGACTGCCATCACCTCTAAGTGCTAATACCAAAGGAGTGACTTTGGATAAACTGTAATGTTAGCTGAATTGCCTACATTTTTTAAAAGTTAAGAACATGGCGTAAACAGTAACTCAAAAAGTAATTCTTTTTATTTTGTCATTCGTTCACTCTTATGTATTCTTTTTGATCACAACATTCTACAAATACACGGAATGAAGTATTTATCTGCAGTTACAAAACAGTGTTTAATAATTACATTCTGGTCACTAAGCACTTACATATTGTATCTGTATGGACCAATGGTAGTTTTTAAGTTGGACTATTTAGCCAACAGTAGTGAATTTTTCCTTTCATCCAAGGTGACATGGAACAAAGCAGTGTACTAAGCAATAGGATGCCTCGTTTGGGATGCTCACATACGCTGACAGTAAGCAAGGACCTCATAATATGATCTCATGTTGGCTAATAGAACAGCAAAAGAACAGCAAATGTTGGCAAATACCATGGAGGACTGGAAGCCATCAGGGTTGTGCTCATTAGGCACCAAACGGTAGAAAAACGGAATTAAATGGAAACGCTCATTTTGGTTTTCCGTTGCAAAATGTTTTTAAACTTTTCCAGTTGCATGCCCTAATGAACAGGATCCAGATTTGAGTGAGGGGGCCTTGTGCAAACAGATTGGCTGTGTTGCAATCTAGTAGAGCAGTTACAAAGATCTTGGCAGCCTCTAACCCAGATTCTTGGACTGTACATGGACATCACGAAGCACAAGATGAAGATAAAGCCTGGCAGCCAGCCAAAATGAAAATGAATTTATGACCGAGATGCCATTTGAAAATCAAACACAGATTAGAACAAATTGGAACAGGTCAAAAAAGCACATATTAAATGACTTATTTGAATTCTGCACAGCATGCCACTAAAGCGAGATAAGCCAATGAGATCCCAGCAAACTGTTGCTAGGGAATATTAGTTGGGCTTGCATTGAAAGCATCTTTGGGAAACAGTGTTACATTTGAGATTGAAACAGACTGGCAGATATAACAAGGTGCTGAATATGGTGTCCGGCGTTGGTTGTGACATGTTAGCTGTGACAAGTTAGAGGGTGTTAACCGCCCACCCATTATTTTGTCTTTTTTTTAACCCTTTGTCCTCCCCAACTTCGTGGCTTCTAATTGGTAGTTACAGTCTTGTCTCATCGCTGCAACGCCCGTACGGACTCGGGAGAGGCGAAGGTCGAGAGCCGTGCGTCCTCCGAAACACGACCCAACCAAGCCGCAATGCTTCTTGACACAATGCCCACTTAACCCGGAAGCCAGAAGCCACCAATGTGTCGGAGGAAACACCGTACACCTGGCGACCTGGTCAGCGTGCACTGCACCCAGCCCGCCACAGGAGTCACTAGTGCTCGATGGGACAAGGACATCCCTGCCGGCCAAACCCTCCCCTAACCCGGACGATGCTGGGCCAATTGTGCGCCGCCCCATGGTCACGGGACGGCACGCGACAGAGCCTGGACTCTAACCCAGAATCTTTAGTAGCAATGCAGTGTCTTCGACCACTGCGCCACTCGGGTTGGCCCCAGCCGCTCATCCTTGGAAGTCAGTCCACTTCATAGTGTGTGGAGTGTTAGTCCACTCCACACACTATGATAGTTAATCACTCAGCCTATGTCTAGGCTACATAGGTTTCCATGGTCCTGGGAATTGGCAACAGAACCTCGAGCCAACGACCCTGTCACCAAGAAACACACTCATGGACACCATGACGACATCATGGCGAAATCTGTCAAGAGTGCTAGTTGCCCTGGCCGTGATGCGTGCTGACAAGCACCTCCATGTCACTCCACGCTGTCACAGTGGATTGTGGCACCTTCCCCTCGTCATGCCTCGCTGTTGGCATTTTAAGGAGATAGGGGAAACCTTGGCCACATTAATTATAGATGGGGTTCCTGCAGTGCGTTAGCGTGAATGGCTAATAAGAGACCTCCGGGCCGAAATCAACTGCATGTGGTCCACCTGATAAATCTGGGCACACACACAATCTCTGTCTCTTTAAAGCTTCTGACCCATTTCCAGCTCCAATTGTCACTGTCAATCCATCAAAGCCCTGTCTGGTGCGTTCTCTACCTCCAATGTACTGTAAGAAGAAAATAAAGCATTTAACCCAAAGACATCCGCAAGGGAAGTTCAAACAACATCAGAAACCCAATCTCGGACGTTATCTTAAGCCCGTGGATGTGTCACAAATGATAAGTCCACTATTTATAACCAGAGCCCAATGGGCCCTGGTCAAAAGTAGTTCACTATATAGGGAATAGTCATCAGAGACGCAACCTTGAAGTGACTGGTATTCCCAACAACTTCACAGCACAGTGTTCTTATATGATAAACTGACTCACACACCTAACATTGATGGTCTTTCATAAAGGGGGCCTTGAAAAAAGTGCCTTGAGCGACTACATGCAGAGGGCAAAATACACTCCTATGGGCCTATTGATTTGATTGACGCACGTCCCTCGGCGCCAGTCCTGCATGTTAACTCCATCGTCACACAGGCCTCTGCATAGAAGATCCTGTGACGTTGTATAGAATATGGTTCTATGGAACTCATGAATGAACATTTAAAGATATGAGGCATATCAGTTGTATTAGAATCCACACCTGTTTGAGATTAAAGGGATAGTTCACCCAAATTACAAAATTACTTATTTGGTACCTTAACCTGAACGCAGTCTATGCCATGGACAATGATGCTGTAAGAACTGCTCACAAGGTAAGGTTACAAATATGTCATTTTGTTCTTTGGCTTACTATCCCTTTATATAAATAAAACATGGTTTACAGTCAGCTGTGGATGATAACACAACTGACACAAATCAAAGGTTAGAAGTGACCATGGCATGAGCACAACCTAAAAATATGCCACAAATAAACCCCAAATCAATTCCTGTTATTGTAGAACTATGCAGTGTCCTTACAAGAATAGACACACAAAGGGAGGGAGAGGGAAGTTGCAGCAAAATCAATAGTACCTGTTAAAGTTAAAAGCGCTACGACAGAGGTCCCCCAGTCCAAAAGCCTTGCAGAAATACTCTAGTCTTGAGTGTCTATACCAAACCTGATTCCCAAATGGCACCCTATTCCCTATGTAGTGCACAATTTTAGTGTGCACAACCCCAAAAGCAGTGCACAACCCCAAAAGCGTGTAGTGCACAACCCCAAAAGCAAGACAGGAGCTGTCACAGCGGATATGGTAAAGAGGTGGTTTGACATTAAAAGGAGAGGATTGGGAGAGTCAGGGGGCGGTTCAATGCTGACTGACCCCTCAACCTTTCACCCAAGAATAGCTTTGGTTGTTGAAGAACAAGGACAACAACACACACGGCCGCACACATATACACACAAAATGATGAAAGTCAACACTGGATAACTACAGATGTAGGAACTTCATTTGAGCCAGTTTGCTGCAACAGGAAATGTATTTTCTTTATGTGGATTATAATTAATGGACATTTTCATAAGGGTTGATACATTTTTTGTAAGGGAAAATTAAGTCAAATGTCAAAGTGGAAATGACAAACTTCAGAAGCCTTTTTAAAAACCTCAAATACACCACAAGTTTAAAATGTCCTGTACTGTAAGAATGTACTCTTGCAACAGGCTATCCAAATCAAGATCCTATTCTGTACTGTATATTTAACAGACTGCCTGAAAGTTGAATATTAGTGGTCATATACACACACACACAAGTGTGCTTCGCACAAGCAGAGGCTGCTTCCTGTCTGAACTCTTACCATCCGCAACATCAGATAGTACCCCACAAGCCTCAGGCTGCATATCTGTACACGTACACACGCACGCACGCAAACACGCACGCACAGATAACCGCACACATGCCCATACACACGTGCACACACACTCACTCTCGCACACACACTCACTCGCACACACACTCACTCGCACACACACACACTCAAAAGTCCATCAAGCCTGCCACCTGCTTGCTGACTGTCAGTCTAACAAGCCAAACTCAAAGTGAATCCCTGTTGATTCATAGAAAGAAAAAGTAAGTAAACATTTCTTTAGCGTAGCCTAGCCTACACCCACCAGTTCCCACCCCCTTGGTTGGTTCGACTATAGCAGCAACAGTTAACTGTAAAATTATTATGAAAGTCGACTTAGACCAATGTTAATAAGATTCTAATAGCACCATACCTGTAAAATACCAATACAATATCGTATGACTGTACAGAATGAGATGTTCTAAACTCCACATTGACCCCTAGCCACCCATTTGCAGATCTGAAATAATTGGATTGGATAGGTATAAGCAATAAGGTAATAGCTCCACTTTGTAATCAAATTTCAAAAGTCAAAAGATAGAGTTCAGTGTGTCAAATCGGAGGGCCTGTTGTCCGGGGCCTCTGGCAGTCTCTATTGGGGTGCCACAGGGTTCAATTCTTGGGCCAACTCTTTTCTCTGTATACATCAATGATGTCGCTCTTGCTGCTGGTGAGTCTCTGATCCACCTCTACGCAGACGACACCATTCTGTAGTCCTCTGGCCCTCCTTTGGACACTGTGTTAACTACCCTCCAGACGAGCTTCAATGCCATACAACTCTCCTTCCGTAGCCTCCAACTGCTCTTAAATACAAGTAAAACCAAATGCATGCTCTTTAACCGATCGCTGCCCACACCTGCCCGCCCGCCCAGCATCACTACTCTGGACGGCTCTGACTTAGAATATGTGGACAACTACAACTACCTAGGTGTCTGGTTAGACTGTAAACTCTCCTTCCAGACTCACATCAAACATCTCCAATCCAAAGTTAAATCTAGAATCGGCTTCCTATTTCGCAACAAAGCATCCTTCACTCATGCTGTATAACATACCCTCATAAAACCGACCATCCTATGACTTTGGCGATGTCATTTACAAAATAGCCTCCAACACCCTACTCAACAAATTGGATGCAGTCTATCACAGTGCCATCTGTTTTGTCACCAAAGCCCTATATACTACCCACCACGGCGACCTGTACGCTCTCGTTGGCTGGCCCTCGCTTCATACTTGTCGCCAAACCCACTGGCTCCAGGTCATCTACAAGACCCTGCTAGGTAAAGTCCCGCCTTATCTCAGCTCGCTGGTCACCATAGCAGCACCCACCCGTAGCACGCGCTCCAGCAGGTGTATTTCACTGGTCACCCCCAGGGCCAATTCCTCCTTGTTTTACTCCACGTGTAACCCTGTGTTGTTGTATGTGTCGAACAGCTTTGCTTTATCTTGGCCAGGTCGCAGTTGTAAATGAGAACTTGTGTCACGTTCCTGACCTGTTTTCCTTTGTTTTGTATTCATTTTAGTTGGTCAGGGCGTGAGTTGGGTGGGTTTGTCTATGTTTGTATTTCTATGTGGGGTTTTGTGTTCGGCCTGGTATGATTCTCAATTAGAGACAGGTGTGTATTGTTTGTCTCTAATTGAGAGTCATACAAAGGCAGCCAGGGTTTCACTGGTGTTTTGTGGGTGTTTGTTCCTGTGTCCACACAGGACAGTTGAAGGTTAGTCACGTTTGTTGTTTTGTAGTTTTGTAGTGTCTTGTTTTGCTGTGTTCATTAAAAGATGGCTTATTTCCCTCAATCCGCATCTTGGTCCTATCCATGCTCCTCCTCGTTTGAGGAGGAGAACAACAATGACTGCCTTTACAGAAACACCCACCACAACAGGACCAAGCGGATTGAGGAGAGAGAAAAAGAACTAAAGCAATGGAGAGAAGAGGAATGGAGTTGGGAGCAAATTTTCAATGGAGAACGACCCTGGGCTAAGGTGGGAGAGAATCGCCGCTCTCGGGAGGAGAAGGAGGCAGCCACAGCCCAGGAGCGCTGGTATGAGGAGGCAGCACGTATGAGAGGCTGGAAGCCCGAGAGGCTCACCCAAGAATTTCTTGGGGGGGGGCTAAAGGGGAGTGTAGCGAAGCCGGGTTGGATACCTGAGCCAACTCCCCGGGCTTGCCGTGGAGTAAGAGGGCGTCGTACTGGTCAGACACCGTGTTATGCGGTAAAGCGCACGGTGTCCCCAGTACGCGTGCTTAGCCCAGTGCGGGCTATTCCACCTTGCCGCACTGGGAGGGCTAGGTTGGGCATCGAGCCGAGTGCCATGAAGCCGGCCCAACGTATCTGGTCTCCTCGGGCCGGCGTACATGGCACCAGCCTTACAGGTGGTGTCCCCGGTTCGCCTGCATAGGCCAGTGCGGGCTATTCCACCTCGCCGCACTGGTAGGGCTACGGGGACCATTCAACCTGGTAGGGTTGGGGAGGCTCGGTGCTCAAGAGCACGTGTCCTCCTTCACGGTCCGGTATATCCGGCGCCACCTTCCCACCCCAGCTCAGTACCACCAGTGCCTACACCACGCACCAGGCTTCCAGTGCATCTCCAGAGTACTGTTCCTGTTCCCCGCACTCGCCCTGAGGTGCGTGCCCTCAGCCCGGTACCTCCAGTTCCGGTACCACGCACCAGGCCTATAGTGCGTCTCAGCCGGCCAGAGTCTGCCGTCTGCCCAGCGGTGCCTGAACGGCCCGTCTGCCCAGCTCCGTCTGAGCCATCTGTCTGCCCAGCTCCGTCTGAGCCATCTGTCTGCCCAGCGCCGTCTGAGCCATCTGTCTGCCCAGCGCCGTCTGAGCCATCTGTCTGCCCAGCGCCGTCTGAGCCATCTGTCTGCCCAGCGCCGTCTGAGCCATCTGTCTGCCCAGCGCCGTCTGAGCCATCTGTCTGCCCAGCGCCGTCTGAGCCATCTGTCTGCCCAGCGCCGTCTGAGCCATCCGTCTGCCCAGCGCCATCTGAGCCATCCGTCTGCCACGAGCCATTAGAGCCGCCCGTCTGTCCCGAGCCAGTAGAGCCGTCCGTCAGTCAGGAGTTGCCAGAGACGCCCGCCAGTCAGGAGCTGCCAGAGACGCCCGCCAGTCAGGAGCTGCCAGAGACGCCCGTCAGTCAGGAGCTGCCAGAGACGCCCGTCAGTCAGGAGCTGCCAGAGACGCCCGCCAGTCAGGAGCTGCCAGAGACGCCCGCCAGTCAGGAGCTGCCAGAGACGCCCGCCAGTCAGGAGCTGCCAGAGACGCCCGCCAGTCAGGAGCTGCCAGAGACGCCCGCCAGTCAGGAGCTGCCAGAGACGCCCGCCAGTCAGGAGCTGCCAGAGACGCCCGCCAGTCAGGAGCTGCCAGAGACGTCCGACAGTCCGGAGCTGCCCTACAGTCCGGAGCTGCCCTACAGTCCGGAGCTGCCCTACAGTCCGGAGCTGCCACTCAGCCCGGACCTGCCGGAGCTGCCACTCAGCCCGGACCTGCCGGAGCTGCCACTCAGCCCGGACCTGCCGGAGTCCCTCAGCCCGGACCTGCCGGAGTCCCTCAGCCCGGACCTGCCGGAGTCCCTCAGCCCGGACCTGCCGGAGTCCCTCAGCCCGGACCTGCCGGAGTCCCTCAGCCCGGACCTGCCGGAGTCCCTCAGCCCGGACCTGCCGGAGTCCCTACGCCCGGACCTGCCGGAGTCCCTACGCCCGGACCTGCCGGAGTCCCTACGCCCGGACCTGCCGGAGTCCCTACGCCCGGACCTGCCGGAGTCCCTACGCCCGGACCTGCCGGAGTCCCTACGCCAGGACCTGCCGGAGTCCCTCAGCCAGGACCTGCCGGAGTCCCTCAGCCAGGACCTGCCGGAGTCCCTCAGCCAGGACCTGCCGGAGTCCCTCAGCCAGGACCTGCCGGAGTCCCTCAGCCAGGACCTGCCGGAGTCCCTCAGCCAGGACCTGCCGGAGTCCCTCAGCCAGGACCTGCCGGAGTCCCTCAGCCAGGACCTGCCGGAGTCCCTCAGCCAGGACCTGCCGCCCCTTGTCCCGGTGCTGCCCCTTATCCCGGTGCTGCCCCTTATCCCGGTGCTGCCCCTTATTCCGGTGCTGCCCCTTCATTTAGGTGGGGTTAGTGGGAGGGTGGTCATTGGGAGGGGGATAAAGAAGCGGGGATTGATTATGGTGGGGTGGGGACCACGACCAGCGCCAGAGCCGCCACCGTGGACAGACGCCCACCCAGACCCTCCCCTAGACTTTGTGCTGGTGCGCCCGGAGTTCGCACCTTAAGGGGGGGGGTTCTGTCACGTTCCTGACCTGTTTTCCTTTGTTTTGTATTCATTTTAGTTGGTCAGGGCGTGAGTTGGGTGGGTTTGTCTATGTTTGTATTTCTATGTGGGGTTTTGTGTTCGGCCTGGTATGATTCTCAATTAGAGACAGGTGTGTATTGTTTGTCTCTAATTGAGAGTCATACAAAGGCAGCCAGGGTTTCACTGGTGTTTTGTGGGTGTTTGTTCCTGTGTCCACACAGGACAGTTGAAGGTTAGTCACGTTTGTTGTTTTGTAGTTTTGTAGTGTCTTGTTTTGCTGTGTTCATTAAAAGATGGCTTATTTCCCTCAATCCGCATCTTGGTCCTATCCATGCTCCTCCTCGTTTGAGGAGGAGAACAACAATGACTGCCTTTACAACTTGTTCTCAACTAATTACAACAATACTGAATGAACACTTATTTTAACTTAATATAATACATCAATAAAATCAATTTAGCCTCAAATAAATAATGAAACATGTTCAATTTGGTTTAAATAATGCAAAAACAAAGCGTTGGAGAAGGAAGTAAAAGTGCAATATGTGCCATGTAAGAAAGCTAACGTTTAAGTTCCTTGCTCAGAACATGAGAACATATGAAAGCTGGTGGTTCCTTTTAACATGAGTCTAAAATATTCCCAGGTAAAAAGTTTTAGGTTGTGGTTATTATAGGAATTATAGGACTATTTCTCTCTATAAGATTTGTATTTCATATACCTTTGACTATTGGATGTTCTTATAGGCACTTTAGTATTGCCAGTGTAACAGTATAGCTTCCGTCCCTCTCCTCGCTCCCACCTGGGCTCGAACCAGGAATACATCGACAACAGCCACCCTCGAAGCAGTGTTACCCATGCAGAACAAGGGGAACAACTACTCCAAGTCTTAGAGCGAGTGACGTTTGAAACGCTATTCACGTGCACCCAGCTAACTAGCTAGCCATTTCACATCGGTTACACCAGCCTAATCTCGGGAGTTGATAGGCTTGAAGTCATAAACAGTGCAATGCTTGAAGCATTGCAAAGAGCTGCTGGCAAAACGCACGAAAGTACTGTTTGAATGAATGCTTACGAGCCAGCTGCTGCCTACCACCGCTCAGTCAGACTGCTCTATCAAATCATAGACTTAATTATAGCATAATAACACACAGAAATACGAGCCTTAGGTCATTAATATGGTCAAATCCGGAAACTATCATCTCGAAAACAAAATGTTCATTCTTTCAGTGAAATACGGAACCGTTCCATATTTTATCTAACGGGTGGGATCCATAAGTCTAAATATTCATGTTACATTGCACAACCTTCAATGTTATGTCATAATTACGTAAAATTGTGGTAAATTAGTTTGCAACGAGCCAGGCGGCCCAAACTGTTGCATATACCCTGACTCTGCGTGCAATGAACACAAGAGAAGTGACACAATTTCACCTGGTTAATATTGCCTGCTAATCTGGATTTCTTTTAGCTAAATATGCAGGTTTAAAAATATGTACTTCTGTGTATTGATTTTAAGAAAGGCATTGATGTTTATGGTTTTTACTTTACCTTTACCTTTACAGTCGTGCAACGATTGTGCTTTTTTCGCAAAAGCGCTTTTGTTAAATCATCCCCCGTTTGGTGAAGTTGGCTGTCTTAGTTAGGAAGAAATAGTCTTCACACAGTTCGCAACGAGCCAGGCGGCCCAAACTGCTGCGTATACCCGGAACTTTCCTAGTTAAAAGTAATTCATGTTAGCAGGCAATATTAACTATATATGCAGGTTTAAAAATGTATACTTGTGTATTGATTTTAAGAAAGGCATTGATGTTTATGGTTAGGTACACGTTGGGAGCTACGACAGTCCTGTTTCGCGAATGCGCACAACATCGATTATATGCAACGCAGGACACACTCGATAAACTAGTAATATCATCAACCATGTGTAGTTAACTAGTGATTATGATTGATTGATTGTTTTTATAAGATAAGTTTAATGCTAGCTAGCAACTTACCCTGGCTTCTTACTGCATTCGCATAACAGGCAGGCTCCTCGTGGAGTGCAATGTAAAGCAGGTGGTTAGAGCGTTGGACTGGTTAACCATAAGGTTGCCAGATTGAATCCACGAGCTGACAAGGTAAAAATCTGTCGTTCTGCCCCTGAACAAGGCAGTTAACCCATCGTTCCTAGGCCGTCATTGAAAATAAGAATGTGTTCTTAACTGACTTGCCTAGTTAAATAAAGGTGTAAAAAAAAGAATCATTAAAAAAAATCTGCCAAATCGGTGTCCAAAAATACCGATTTCCGATTGTTATGAAACTTGAAATCGACCCTAATTAAATCGGCCATTTCGATTAATTAGCTGGCCGACCTCTACTGTAGTTGCGCAAGACAACTTTACCAGCATCATAGCATATGTATCGATGAATCGTTGTGACATATGAAATACGAGTGACAGTGTAATCAATGTGTAATAACTACGTAAAACATTCATGAACGCTTCAAGTTATGTGACGTGCAGTCATATTCAGGTCTTGATTGGTCAAATAGTGTTGTTTGACACGTGTATAATTTTTGACACGCAAAGATCCAAACGGCGTTGTCACGTTCCTGACCTATTTCTGTTAGTTTGTTGTTTGTGTTAGTTGGTCAGGACGTGAGTTTGGGTGGGCATTCTATGTTGTCTGTTTCTATGTTGGTTAAGGGTTGCCTGGTATGGCTCTTAATTAGAGGCAGGTGTTTGGCGTTCCTCTAATTGAGAGTCATATTTAGGTAGGTTGTTTCACAGTGTTCGTTGTGGGTGGTTGTCTCCTGTGTCAGTGTTTGTCGCACCATACGGAACTGTTCGGTTTGTTTTTGTACATCGTCATTTTGTGTAGTCTATTTTCCCTGTTTGTGCGTTCTTCGTGTTTAATGTAAGTTCGTCGTCCAGGTCTGTCTACTCCGTTTGTTGTTTTTGTTAGTTTATAGTCAAGTTCGTGTTTTTCGTCTGTCTTTAAATAAATTATGTGTTCTCAACCCGCTGCGCCTTGGTTCCATCACTACTCCTCCTTTTCGGTTGAAGAGGAGGAGGACTACCGTTACAGAACCACCCACCAATCCAGAATCAAGCAGCGGTGTAATCAGAGGAAGGGACAGCGCAAGAAGGAGGAATGGACTTGGGACGATGTTTTGGAGGGTAAAGGTTGCTACACATGGGAGGAGATCCTGGCTGGAAGGGATCGCCTCCCATGGGAACAGCTGGAGGCACTGAGGAGAGCAGAGGCAATCGGAGAAGGGAACCGGCGTTATGAGGGGACGCATCTAGCACGGAAGCCCGAAAAGCCCGTGAGTACCACCCAAAAAATCCTTGGGGGGGGGCTAAGAGGTAGTGGGCCAAGGGCAGGTAGGAGACCTGCGCCCACTTACCAGGCTAACCGTGGA
Source organism: Salvelinus fontinalis (assembly GCF_029448725.1). Taxonomy (NCBI): domain Eukaryota; kingdom Metazoa; phylum Chordata; class Actinopteri; order Salmoniformes; family Salmonidae; genus Salvelinus; species Salvelinus fontinalis. The sequence goes on along the minus strand of NC_074704.1, from coordinate 28,252,678 downwards.
GAGCGGTAGTACGGGCAGACACCGTGTTACGCAGTAGAGCGCACGGTGTCTCCTGTACGTGTGCATAGCCCAGTGCGGGTTATTCCACCTCCCCGCACTGGTAGGGCTAGATTGAGCATTGAGCCATGTGCCATGAAGCCGGCTGTACATATCTGGCCACCAGTACGTCTCCTTGGGCCGGCTTACATGGCACCAGCCTTACGCATGGTGTCCCCGGTTCGCCTACATAGCCCGGTGCAGGTTATTCCACCTCCCCGCACTGGTCGGGCAACGGGGGGGATTCAACCAGGTAAGGTTGGGCAGGCTCGGTGCTCAAGGGAGCCAGTACGCCTGCACGGTCCGGTATTTCCGGCGCTACCTCCCCGCCCCAGCCCAGTACCACCAGTGCCTACACCATGCACCAGGCTTCCAGTGCGTTTCCAGAGCCCTGTTCCTCCTCCACGCACTCTCTCTATGGTGCGTGTCTCCAGTCCGGAGCCTCCAGTTCCGGCACCACGCACTAAGCCACCTGTGCGTCTCCGGAGCCCTGTTCACACTGTTCCTTCTCCCCGTACTCGTCCTGAGGTGCGTGCACTCAGTCCGGTGCCACCAGTGCCGGTACCACGCACCAGGCATATAGTACGCTTTGAGAATCCAGTGTGCCCTGTCCCTGCTCTCCGCACTAGGCTTGAAGTGCGTGTCTCCAGTCCGGTGCCTCCAGTTCCGGCACCACGCACCAGGCCTACAGTGCGTCTCAGCCGGCCAGAGTCTGCCGTCTGCCCAACGGCGCCTGAACTGTCCGTCTGCCCAGCGCCGCATGAACTGCCCATCTGCCATGAGCCTACAGAGCCTTCCGCCAGACAGGAGCAGCCAAAGCCTTCCGCCAGACAGGATCAGTCTGAGCCATCCGTCTCCGCAGCGCCATCTGAGCCATCCGTCTCTGCAGCGCCATCTGAGCCATCCGTCTCCCCAGCGCCATCTGAGCCATCCGTCTCTCCAGCGCCATCTGAGCCATCCGTCTCCCCAGCGCCGTCTGAGCCATCCGTCTGTCCCGAGCCATTAGAGCCGCCCGTCTGTCCCGAGCCGTCAGAGCCGTTAGTCAGTCAGGAGCCGCTAGAGCCATTCGTCAGTCAGGATCTGCCAGAGCCGCCAACCAGACAGGATCTGCCAGAGCCGCCAACCAGACAGGATCTGCCAGAGCCGCCAACCAGACAGGATCTGCCAGAGCCGCCAACCAGACAGGATCTGCCAGAGCCGTCAGCGAGCCATGAGCGTCCAGAGCCGTCAGCCAGCCATGAGCGTCCAGAGCCGTCAGCCAGCCATGAGCGTCCAGAGCCGTCAGACAGCCATGAGCGTCCAGAGCCGTCAGCCAGCCATGAGCGTCCAGAGCCGTCAGCCAGCCATGAGCATCCAGAGCCGTCAGCCAGCCATGAGCGTCCAGAGCCGTCAGCCAGCCATGAGCGTCCAGAGCCGTCAGCCAGCCATGAGCGTCCAGAGTCGTCAGCCAGTCATGAGCTGTCCCTCAGCCCAGAGCGGCTATTTATCCAGAACTGCCCCTCAGTCCAGAGCTGTCTCTCTGTCCGGAGCTGCCTTTCAGTCTGGAGTTGCCCCTCTATCCTGAGCTACCTCTCTATCCTGAGCTATCCCTCTGTCCTGAGCTATCCCTCTGTCCTGAGCTATCCCTCTATCCCGGTGCTGCCCCTTGTGTCGATGTTACCTAAAGGATGGAGTGGGTGTAATATGAGGGTGGTCATTTGTAGGGGGAGATGTAAGCTGGGATTGACTATGGTGGGGTGGGGACCTCGCCCGGAGCCTGAGCCACCATCGTGGTCAGATGCCCACCCAGACCCTCCCCTAGACTTTGTGCTGGTGCGCCCGGAGTTCGCACCTTATGGGGTGGGTTATGTCACGTTCCTGACCTATTTCTGTTAGTTTGTTGTTTGTGTTAGTTGGTCAGGACGTGAGTTTGGGTGGGCATTCTATGTTGTCTGTTTCTATGTTGGTTTAGGGTTGCCTGGTATGGCTCTTAATTAGAGGCAGGTGTTTGGCGTTCCTCTAATTGAGAGTCATATTTAGGTAGGTTGTTTCACAGTGTTCGTTGTGGGTGGTTGTCTCCTGTGTCAGTGTTTGTCGCACCATACGGGACTGTTCGGTTTGTTTTTGTACATCGTCATTTTGTGTAGTCTATTTTCCCTGTTCGTGCGTTCTTCGTGTTTAATGTAAGTTCGTCGTCCAGGTCTGTCTACTCCGTTTGTTGTTTTTGTTAGTTTATAGTCAAGTTCGTGTTTTTCGTCTGTCTTTAAATAAATTATGTGTTCTCAACCCGCTGCGCCTTGGTTTCATCACTACTCCTCCTTTTCGGTTGAAGAGGAGGAGGACTACCGTTACAGGCGTTCCATAGAATTGCTGGTTGATACTGAAACAACTGAACAAATAAACAACAAAACAGCACAGCAAATAAGTGAAAGAAATAGGTTTTGATTATGTCTTGCTGATAATGGGGACATACGTAAATGCCAACAAAATAACTTTTTAGTCAGTGTGGTGTGTGTGTGTGTGTAACCTTTATTTAACCAGGCAAGTCAGTTAAGAACAAATTCTTACAGGCCTCTCTCATCTTTTACAGGCCTCTCTCATCTTTTTAAGTGGGAGAACTTGCACAATTGGTGGCTGACTAAATACTTTTTTTGCCCCACTGTATATGTTAGGTATGATGCAGATGCCTTTTACACTAATAAGGCCAGTGTGTGGCCTATACAGGATCTAAACCCGCAACTCTACTGTAAACAACATGCTCCAACCAACATAACCACTAATGTTATGCTCCCACTTGGTCATAATATACTGTATGCATATGGCCTGGGGCAGCCAGGTGGGCTTCATTTGCATAACACTTTTGTATTTTGCCTAGGGTCTTAAGTCAATTCCTCCAAATGTTTAGTGGGTCTCATAAACAGGCACAGTAATGACTGGAGAAGTAGGATGGTGGGGGAGAGAAGTTTAAGTGAGACCAATGGAATAATAGGACAGTCTAGCTGATCCTAGATCTGTACGTAGGGGAATCTTAACCCCAGAGTGTGTGAAGAGGGAGGCAAAGATTCTTACCGGGCTCCAGTTTGATGACCTTGATGGCCGCCAGCTCCCCTGTGGTGACGTTCCGAGCCTGGAAGACGAACAAGACAGAGGGTGAGCACATCGACCAGTCTCCAAAAACACACACAGAAAGCCACGGGCGATCGATGGAGAGCTGACCAAGAACACACCTTGAGAAGGACGTGATTTGGAATCGGGGCTCGACCCATAGGTCCAATTCAGTCGTTTTTATCTGAATATCAAATCATTTCTGGGTAAGAATTAAGTACCTTACCGTGATCATTTTTTAATTAAAATGGTCAAAAATAAACAATATTTTCTAAACAAAGAGCAATTTCTCAAGCAACAATTTTGCTAGGACTGTCGAGGAATGGTCTGAGTTGGGAGGAAAACTGAAAACTAGCTGTTACTGGTAGACCGATTTGAAACTCTATTTCTTATTGGTCTATTAAGGTGATGACACCAGGCAGGACAAAACTCCATCCCACCAAAACAGGCTGAAATTTCACAGTATTATTCCAACCCACTGGGCCATTAAATAGCTACAGATAAAACTTGCATAGTCATGATGACTCCGGTTTTTCGAGACTCTGGTCTAATGGGACAACTGTATATTCTGTTTTTTATCCCAACCTGTCTAGTGAGGAATTGTCGATCACAAGGAGATTCATGTTTCATGTGTTCAGTGAAAAGATATTCAAGTCATTATGGATTGAAAACCACCATATGATCATTCAGGATCAGGGAATCACCATTTCGATAATACGTGAATTTTATTGTGGAGAAATGCAATACAGCATCCCTAGCCGCATCCTCAGAGCATGCGCAGACCAGCTGGCTGGTGTGCTTACAGACATATTCAATCTCTCCCTATCCCAGTCTGCTGTCCCCATATGCTTCAAGATTGCTAGCATTGTTCCTGTACCCAAGAAGGCAAAGGTAACTGAACTAAATGACTACAGCCCCGTAGTACTCACTTCTGTCATCATGAAATGCTTTGAGAGACTAGTCAAGGATCATATCACCTCCACCTTACCTGTCACTCTAGACCCACTTCAATTTGCTTACCGCCCCAATAGGTCCACAGACGACGCAATCGCCATCACACTGCCCTATCCCATCTGGACAAGAGGAATAAATATGTAAGAACACTGTTCATTGACTAAAGCTCAGCATTCAACACCACAGTACCCTTCAAAAATATCTATATCCACAGTAAAACGAGTCCTATATCGACATAACCTGAAAGACCGCTCAGCAAGGAAGAAGCCGCTGCTCCAAAACCGCCATAAAAAAAGCCAGACTACGGTTGGCAACTGCACATGGGGACAAAGATCGTACTTTTTGGAGAAATGTCCTCTGGTCTGATGAAACAAAAACTGTTTGGTCATAATGACAATCGTTATGTTTGAAGGAAAAAGGGGGATGCTTGCAAGCCGAAGAACACCATCCCAACCGTGAAGCACGGGGAGGGCAGCATCATGTTGTGGGGGTACTTTGCTGCAGGAGGGACTGGTGCACTTTACAAAATAGATGGCATCATGAGGTAGGAAAATTATGTGGATATATTGAAGCAACATCTCAAGACATCAGTCAGAAAGTTAAAGCTTGGTTGCAAATGGGTCTTCCAAATGGACAATGACCCCAAGCATACTTCCAAAGCTGTGGCAAAATGGCTTAAGGACAACAAAGTCAAGGTATTGGAGTGGACATCACAAAGCCCTGACCTCAATCCTATAGAACATTTGTTTGCAGAACTGAAAAAGCGTGTGCGAGCAAGGAGGCCTACAAACCTGACTCAGTTACACCAGCTCTGTCAGGAGGAATGGGCCGATATTCACCCAACTTATTGTGGGAAGCTTGTGGAAGGCTACCTGAAATGTTTGACCCAAGTTAAACAATTTAAAGGCAATGCTACCAAATACTAATTGAGTGTATGTAAACTTCTGACCCACTGGGAATGTGATGAAATAAATAAAGGCTGAAATAAATCATTCTCTCTACTATTATTCTGACATTTCACATTCTTAAGATTAAGTGGTGATCCTAACTGACCTAAGACAGGGAAGTTTGAATAGGATTAAATGTCAGGAATTGTGAAAAACTGAGTTTAATTGTATTTGGCAAAGGTGTATGTAAACTTCCAACTTCAACTGTATGTATATATTCTTATTCCAGTCCTTTACTTAAATTTGTGATATTAGATATTTGTCGTGGAATTGTTAGATTACATGTTAGACATCACTGCACTGTCGGAACTAGAAGCACAAGCATTTCGCTACACTCGCAATAACATCTTATAACCATGTGTATGTGACCAAAACAATTTGATTTGATTTAAAAGGCAGACATTTAGCCAGCAGATTCAAAGGTTAATCAAAATTGGTTTAGGATTAGTGTTTAGTTTAGGAGGGGTAAGTTAAGTTAGATAATAGGTGACAGAATGTCAATGGCACCATCATCTAGCCTTCTGGGGTCAAGAGGCTATGTTCCATTACATGCAATATATTGTGCACGCATTTGAAGTTGTACAGTATTAAACAAGTCGCTGTCATGTTGATCCACCTATCCAGGCTTTTCAGATTTCTGATCGTCAAGGGCCACTTGCAAAGGGCAGAGAACAAGACTCTTTAGCTCTCAACAGAACATCATTTCAGTAACCCCGAACCAAGAAAATCACGCAAAGTACTTGATTAGGTTCTGGGGGGAGAAGTGTTAGATATAAGCCGAAAAGTCTTTGGTGGCTTCATACCCCTCTCTGAAAAAATGTCGATATAACCAGTGACTCAAACCCAGTGTACTGGAACTATGTTGCTCGCTAGTCATCGCATCCCAGTCTGTTGATAGACGCAAAAATAACATTCATGCTACGTAGTCTGTCCACGAGAGATTAAGGCAAAATAGCTTACAGCAAATGCCACTGCAAACACACACTGCGACATTCCACGACCAACATTACCCAACCTTCCACCGCCGTGACGGTGGCAAAGAGGAGGAAAAGCAGCAGCAGACAGATCATGAAACCTTTACTCTGACTGGCCCACAACTATTTCTACTCCGACTTCTCTAAGAACTCCAACCCCCACTCCTTCCAACCTTCCCCTGCAGGCTGCCCATGCCTCTTTCCCCACAGACTACACCCCAACTGCGCCAGCACCACTCAGCCAAGGCAACACAGGTGCAAGGTACAGATGGAGGCAAAATCATTACCCACCGCCATCACTGGGGTAAAGGGGCAGGCCATGAAACCTTTCCTAACACCTGTCTAAAAACTCCAACCTCTACTCCTTCTGCCAACCTTCCCCCTGCAGGTCCCCCCCCCCCCCCAATCAAGAACGCTGACCCAACTCTCCTCAGTCCCAGCGACATGTACTCAGTCTAGCTCAGGCAGCACAGGTGCAGGGCGCAGCAGGGCATTTGGCTGCCATCTCAGGTAATTACAGCCGGAGAAAATAAATCACAACATAGGCCAACGCAACACGGGCCCCAGGGGCCACAGGGTTCGCACCGACTGTAGAGGAGAATCTGGAGCAACCTTTCCTTTGCACCAGGGCAGAATTTATTTCACTGCATTGAGAGAAAAGGAGAGAGAGATAAAACGTGTATCTATGTTCACGGCAATGTGTATCCGTGTTGCTTTTGGATGTCGTCAGTTATAGCGGTTTTGTCGTGTTTAATAGGTGATGTAATTACTGTCATTGTTCGTAAGAACAACAGATGGAAATATTATCCAGAAATGCAGAGAGACACGCTTTCTGTGTCTGATCAATCCAGTCCTGAATGTCAAAATTCAAACATCAGAGACATGTCCGGAGGGAGACTTAAAAGAGGACGCGCATGGCAGAAACTCTCTCGTCTTTATTGGGTCATTTAATGTGAAAATGGAGCAACTAATGACCCTGACGTTGTGGACTTTCCTGAAATGTAATCCATAGGAATGTCCTTTGGAGGAAATATGTTTATCATATATTTCACATCTGTCTCCAAATGGATTATGGAGAAATAAGTCATATGTTGTTCCATTTTCACACAGAATGACCCTATTTCCCCTCTGCATGCCTGCTCATAGCAGTGCTGTGGAATTCCACACACTTCCTGGTCCGAGTGAAACAATACCTACCATTGATCCAGCAACTTTGTTTACCAAGGGAGTATGACAGATAGGGGTGGCTAATGTTCACTTTTCATGGTGAGGAAAGAGAAGACCCTCTTTTGAACTTGTACTCACAGTGGAGAGAAGGCATCCATGCAGTATTTCACACGTTAAAGGGATAGAGCACCCAAATTACAAAATGGAATGCATTGACTTGCATTGTAGTTGTCCCTTAAAAGCTAAAAGGTTAGCACTTGGAGACAGTTGCCAGGTAAACAAAACCAAAGCAAGACACCTTGTCCATAGGCTGCTTACAAGGTAAGGAAACCAATAGATCATTTTGTAATTTGGGTGAACTAACCCTTTAACGTTTTCCTGAGTCAAGTAAAACTGGTGTATGGTTTTGGGTAGCAACCATAAAAAAATACCAAGTAGACTCACATCTGAAATATGTAACGCACAAAAATGTCAACCAAAATACTGCCAACGATTTTTAATGTAGGTTTGATAGAATCCAGCCGAGTTAGTGTACTTATGACAGACACTCAGAATTACATATTTCTAATATAATAAAACATGTCACTTAGTAGATGCTTTATATCCAAAGCGACTTATAGTTTAGTAAGTGCATGTGATCACTGGGGGAATTGAACCGGCGATATTGACGTTGCTAGCGCAATGTCTTCCAACTTCAAGGCTTGATGAACTAGTCTCACAACTAGTCAAACCAATGAACAGGTGGTTGGATGTTTTAAATGTTTTTAAAAAATCATTAAAATCCAGACGGAAAATATTTACACAAGAAGCAACCTAATATCAAACAGTCAAACTCTTCAGTCATTTAGTAAGTTCACCATTCTGCGATTCTCACCGTTAAACATCGCACGGTGTTTCAACATCATTTGATCTGAGCAGTCAACGCCCCCAAAAAATTCTAAAGTAATCTGGTATCATTTCATTTCAAGGGTTGTCTCTAAAACTAGTCTCTAAAATCCAACCCTAGGCTAGCCTAGGGCTGGTTTCAATGACGGACTCCTTTGGCAACTTCGATAAGAAAAAAATATAATAAATCCAGGATGGGTTCTCTTCAGACAGACAACTTTCCCAACAAATCACGAGTCAGACATGCCAGAAGTTCGCAATTCGAAGCGTAAGTTTGCTGGCAAAACCTTTGCAGTGGTTTTAGTGAAGGTAGCTGAAGCAAACTAGCCACTTGTGAAATGCACTCACTGATCTCCATCTTGCTAGCCACTATTTTGTATTTTATTCAAGCAGATAAGATAGTGACGTAGGCAGTGACGTAGTTACTCTATACCTAAAGAAGTCCATCATTGAAACCATACCCTAAATCACTGCGGCTTAGGGTTGGGTTTTCAAGACAACCGAAGAACAGGTTCGTTAAGAGCTCAGGGGGAGCATATTCCTCAGCTTTCTAAAAAAACGATCCAAACGTAGCATGAATCGGTTATGAAATTGATTCAAACGTTACGAATCGGCGGTTCACAAAAATGTTTTGCTCATATTACTTTCTACCTTTACGAAAATACCTAACCTTTTGTGTGTCGGTGTCGAACTAAGCAACTGTGTTGACAGTCATTGATCAACAAGTAATGTTGCATGCCAAACAACCAGGACATTATCAGTAGCCTAGTCAAACTGTGCGCTGCTTCGCACGCTGACCAAGAGGTAGGCCGCGCATTACCTTCAGCATAAAAAAATTTGTAAAATGGCTTGCGCATTATTAGGCTTTACTAGTTGAGTGACAACCAATGTAATTTGCTAGGTTATTGTAATCAAATGCGCTGTTGAAAGTTGTGTTTACAGGAATAAAGTAGCCTAAGATACTGCCTGAGAAATGTCTCTCATCTGGCTATAGTCTACCTGCTGATCAGGGCTTAGGCTACATTCCATTTTTGATTGTTCAGGTTTACCATCAGCAATAGTTTAGGTAGCTTTGCTTTAAACATTCAGTGTATATGGTCATTTGCAAGAATTGCAAAAATCGCTGAAGTTGGAGACTTTTATTTCCCTCACCAACTTTAAACATCTGCTATCTGAGCAGCTAACCGATCGCTGCAGCTGTACATAGTCCATCTGTAAACAGCCCACCCAATTTACCTACCTCATCCCCTTACTGTTTTTATTTATTTACTTTTCTGCTCTTTTGCACACCAGTATCTCTACTTGCACATGATCATCTGATGATTTATCACTCCAGTGTTAATCTGCTAAATTGTAATTATTCGCTCCTATGGCCTAGTTATTGTCTACCTCATGCCTTTTGCACACAATGTATATAGACTCATTTAGTTTTTTTCCTAATGTGTTATTGACTTGTCTATTGTTTACTCCATGTGTAACTCTGTGTTTTTGTCTGTTCACACTGGTATGCTTTATCTTGGCCAGGTCGCAGTTGTAAATGAGAACTTGTTCTCAACTAGCCTACCTGGTTAAATAAAGGTGAAATAAAAATAAAAATAAATAAATAAATTATATAGATATACAGGGTAAAGTTGATCATTTCATAACGAGGACAGAAAACCTCAAGAAGGTCTGAACCATTCAATTTTGAGATGGGGCATAAAACCCAAAGTTGTGCTATATGGTCATTGGCTATGTCAGATTTTGTATTACATTACTAGCTCAAACACTTTGAATCTGCAAAAATTACAAATTATTTAGTGGGTGATGTAGATTTCAGATCAAAAAGCAAACATTGCCCCCCTTATCTGACAGTGGGGGTGGTGCATTATGGCTCAGCACAGGTGCCTACACATACTGTACACATGTATATAATTCTCACACACAGACAGACAGACAGACGGGGAGAGGGGTCAGCTCAGACAGATCCAGCTCAGAGGCCTAGCACAGAGTTCCATCAGCAGCGGTTTTGAATTTACAACGGGAAATGAATGTGTTTATGCAACAAATGTTCGCGCGCTGAATCGTTTTGTGCCGAATTGCTTTCATTCGTTCATCTAATCAAACTGCATCGCACCGAATCAATTCAAACTAAAACGTATCGTTCCTGTATCGTATCAGAGGCCAATAGATACGTATTGAATCGTCTTGAAAGGGAAAGATGCACATCCTTACTGCTAACTATAGCCAGAAAGGCAGAAAAGGGGTAGATGGGTGGCCTAAAGGGTGCTAAGACAGAAAAGGGGTAGATGGAGGGCCTAAAGGGTGCTAAGACAGAAAAGGGGTAGATGGGTGGCCGAAAGGGTGCTAAGACAGAAAAGGGGTAGATGGGTGGCCTAAAGGGTGCTAAGACAGAAATGGGTTAGATGGGGGGCCCAAAGGCTGCTAAGACAGAAATGGGTTAGATGGGTGGCCTGAAGGGTGCTAAGACAGAAAAGGGGTAGATGGGGGGCCTAAAGGGTGCTAAGACAGAAAAGGGGTAGATGGGTGGCCGAAAGGGTGCTAAGACAGAAAAGGGGTAGATGGGTGGCCTGAAGGGTGCTAAGACAGAAAAGGGGTAGATGGGGGGCCTAAAGGGTGCTAAGACAGAAATGGGTTAGATGGGGGGCCCAAAGGCTGCTAAGACAGAAATGGGTTAGATGGGGGGCCTAAAGGGTGCTAAGACAGAAATGGGTTAGATGGGGGGCCCAAAGGCTGCTAAGACAGAAATGGGTTAGATGGGGGGCCCAAAGGGTGCTAAGACAGAAAAGGGGTAGATGGGGGGCCTAAAGGGTGCTAAGACAGAAAAGGGGTAGATGGGGGGCCTAAAGGGTGCTAAGACAGAAAAGGGGTAGATGGGGGGCCTAAAGGGTGCTAAGACAGAAAAGGGAAGCCTTTTATTATTCTAGGCATTTGACTCCTGAATAGGGTGTTTTAGATGATTCCAGGATGAGGATACAAGTTCATACAAAGTGCCTGTGAAGGACAGTCTAGTGTGACTTCAGTGTCTGATCATTAACTCCATTCTGTAATGTTAGAAATATGTATTCATTATTTAAAGGCTCCTTTATAATGCCTCCATAGAGATGTCATAAGCATGTCATTCAAGCACAAAATAAGGAGACGGGTTTAGGGTCTGGTTATGTGACATCGTTTGTCAACTTGTTATGTAATGTCAATTAAGTAGTGTTTGCGACCACCTTATGTAGCTAGGCATTATGACAACACATTTAAACAAAGTGTCAGGCTATTTTAAAGCGGTTGTGACGTAAGAATTGGAATGAACCGCTCATATGCCTCTTGTGAATGTGTTCTGTATGGGTTATGAATGTGTTATGAAGGCCTTATGTACATACCCTTCAAATAAACCACTGCTGACGATGTATCAGAGCCAGAGGTGTTCAAAGTCAGGGTTGTGAGCCCCGGTTGGTCCGCATGGGGAGATTCCAATCTCGGCGCTGTGATAGCGCAACAGGAATGGGACAACGGCCCAGTTGTGGGACTCGGGTAAATAATTGATGAAAAATTCTAAGTGTGAAAGGATTGGGTGACCACATTTATGAGGGTTCGTTGAGCAAAAGAACATTGATGCCGGCTTGTGTTTCGCCACAGGCTTTTTATACAAAGACAGTTCATTGATACGGTAAAATAGATGCTTTGTATTGACACATGAAAAGGATGGCCTCACTGTCTCCTAGCTAAGGGTAGACTTTTGATTTTATTCTCACACCATGAGAAAGACATGCCAAGAGATATATATGCCTACCGAGAGATGAATGGCGAGGGATAGAGAGAAAAGAGAGAGAGAGAGATCTCAACAGACTGAATATGTAACAGTTTAGTATCTAATAGGCTAGGAAGAGGAGAAGAGAGAACGGGAGAGGCAGAGGAAGAGAGAAACAGAAAGAGAGAGAGAGTAGTACGTGTTGTGAAGAAGGCAGGCCAACAAGGCTCAAGACAAGAGGATTAGTAAGCTAAAGTGTTAATCACCTTAACCAAATTAAACGCATCCCTCCATAGCCGTGCCTCCGGATGGCTTAAATGGACTGAGATGACTGGATGCCAAGTAGGCTCTTCACTACACTCTCTCTACACAATGGCTGCTGCTGGACCACACCCAGTCAATGTCTATTCAAAGTTCGGCCCCAAACTTCAAAGAATTCCGGGTTGAGCTGGACTTGGGGTGTATTCAGTGCACACCGTAGAAAAACGTTTCGCAACGATAGCTTCGTTTGGACAAATTCAGGCAGGTCCCTCCTCGTTTCATTTGTTTTCTTCTGTTTGGTTTCTAGTGAATACACCCCTGAAAGTTAAGGTAGCAGATGAAATGCAGGAAAATCAAAGGGCCCTGTTGGAATACTTCAAATGCATCCTTCCCCTTCTCCCTTTCTTGAAGTAATCACAGATCCCGAATTGGTTGGATCAGTGAAAATAACGGGGTGGTAACCTTGCTTTCATCTATCCAATCACTTATAGATCTGTTGATTACCTCAAGGAAACAAGGAAGGATGCATTTAAGTATTCTAACAAGGCCATTGAGTCTGAAGGAGGCCCTGTCTGAGAAGATCTGCTTACACAATCCATTTCCCAGTTAACCACTACAGCCCTTAGAAAGAGAATGGACAAATTCCACTCAAACCAGGGCTGTGATGCAAATATGCAGCATCACCATATTTCCTTTAGACCCGCACTCTCCCTCTCACTATATCTCTCTTGTCCACGTTCTCTCTCTCTCACTCTCTTTTTCTCTATTTATTTATCTGCCTCCCTCGCCCTCCTCCAACTCAATTTTTCCTCTTTCCATCCCAACTCCACACTGACACACTCCCTCCCCGGGCAATAGGGCTTCCTCAGATTGTCGAAATCAATACAAAACCATTTTCTAGACACATAGAAGCCGCAGAACTATCAAAACAACCAAACCCAAGCCTGACGTACTGTCCAAACAGGCAGTTCAGCAACTTAAAAGGAGTGGGAGGACGGTTTCCCCACTCTGGTCAGTCTCAATGGAGGAAAGGAAAGAGCAGGGACAGTGAGGCAGACCCTCTGCTGCTCACTCCCTCCCTCCCTCCCGTTGAGACTGACCAACAGATGCAGGTACAGTACCATCAGTCCAGTAAAATAAAAAAGCTGTGCCTCGCAAGTGATACAACGGGATCAATTTTGTTATCAAAGCTTGAGTTGTGAATTATAATATGGTCTTAAAAGAACAATATTGTCAGGCCAAGCAGTGTTAATACAGTATATGTGTCACGGCCATTGAAAGAAGAGGACCAAGGCGCAGCGCGGTGAGCGTACATTTTCTTTTTATTAGAAAAGACGCCGAACAAAACAATAAACACTACAAAACAAACCGTGAAGCTAAAGGCTATGTGCCATAAACAAAGTCAACTTCCCACAAAGACAGGTGGAAAAAAGGGCTACCTAAGTATGGTTCTCAATCAGAGACAACGATAGACAGCTGTCCCTGATTGAGAACCCTACCCGGCCAAAACATAGAAATACAAATAATAGAACATAGAATACCCACCCCAACTCACACCCTGACCAAACCAAAATAGAGACATTAAAAGGAGCTCTAAGGTCAGGGCGTGACAATATGGCCTACTGCACACCCCTCAGTCCTGCAGAACTGTTTTTATTAATGTTGCATAGGCTTATATTTTAAGTCATGTTTACAAACAAATCTGAGCAGTAGATCTCGGCTTGCTTTTTAACTGCGAAAGTGATCTTGACTTAGAAAAGGTTGGTGATCACTGCTATAGACAGTACAAGCCTATGGGAAATAATAATTTTGGCCGTGATGGAGGTCACCGTTTCTGTATAGAGCAAGTTTACAAGGTGTTTGTGGGGGCTGCATGTTGTGGTAATTTGGCCATTCTGTGGCTCCGGGGGAGTTATCTATACAGCTTGCCAGGTGCGAGCGCAACTGAAATGCCCCGCTTCGGCCATGGATCCGGATCTGGCAGCATTTGGAGAAGCCCGAGAGCCATTCTTTCTTTGGAGGGGTGGAAGTTTCTTTTTTGATTTTAGGATCAATGTCATCACAGTCTCTTCTCTTTGAAGAGGCAGCTGCTAACGTTACCATGCTACCATGCTAACGTTACCATGCTATCCTTGTCCTCTTTTTCTGAATCAATTTGTGACCATTTCTTTCGAGCTGGAAAAATAAGTGAGATAGATTTTGTGTTGCCATATATCGAATACATAGCTAAATTTGTCACTGGTATGGACAAGTAAATATCCTAAACCTAGCCAGCTAGACAGTGATAGCCACAAGCTAAATCCGGGGAGAGAGGGAGGAGAGAATTCACTTGGTTTCATCGAGCTGCTAGCTTGCTAATGTTCACTCAAACACATATTTCCACATAATATTGATATATTGTAGAAAAATCCTCACAGCAGTTTCCCATATTAAAAAGTGAAGTGCCACTTACAGCTTACCACAGTACAGTAGGCTACAGGCAACATGTTCCTCCACCGTGTGACTCACAGAAATTACAAATCTTGCGTTCGGGGTTTTCCAGCAGGCAAAGCATCAATACAGGACTAAGATCGAATCGTACTACACCGGCTCTGATGCTTGTCGGATGTGGCAGGGCTTGCAAACTACTACAGACTACAAAGGGAAGCACAGCCGCGAGCTAAATTACTTCTATGCTTGTTTCGAGGCAAGTAACACTGAAACATGCACGAGAACATCAGCTGTTCCGGACGACTGTGTGATCATGCTCTCCGCAGCCGATGTGAGTAAGACCTTTAAACAGGTCAACGTGTACTCCGAGCATGCACTGACCAACTTGCAAGTGTCTTCACTGACATTTTCAACCTCTCCCTGTCTGAGTCTGTAATACCAACATGTTTCAAGCTGACCATCATAGTCCCTGTGCCCAAGAACACTAAGGTAACATGCCTAAATGACTACTGACCCGCAGCACTCAAGTCTGTAGCCGTGAAATAATTTGAAAGGCTGGTCATGGCTCACAACACCATTATCCCAGAAACCCTAGGCCTACTCTAATTTGCGGACCGCCCCAACAGATCCACAGATGATGCAATCTCTATTGCACTCCACACTGCCCATTCACACTTTGACAAAAGAAACACCTATGTGAGAATGCTATTCATTGACTACAGCTCAGCGTTCAACACCATAGTGCCCTCAAAGCTCATCACTAAGCCAAGGACCCTGGGACTAAACACCTCCCTCTGCAACTGGATCTTGGACTTCCTGACGGGCCGCCCCCAGGTGGTAAGGGTATGTAACAACACATCCACCACACTGATCCTCAACAAGGGGGCCCCTTAGGGGTGGGTGCTCAGTCCTCACCTGTCCTCCCTGTTCACCCATGACTGCATGGCCCGGCACAACTCCAACACCATCAAGTTTGCTGATGACACAACAGTGGCCTGATCACTGACAACGGCGAGACAGCCTATAGGGAGGTCAGAGACCTGGCCGTGTGGTGACAGGACAACAACCTTTTACGCTGCTGCTACTCTTTGTTTATCATATATGCCTAGTCACTTTAACTATACATTCATGTACATACTACCTCAATTGGCCCGACCAACCAGTGCCCCCGCACATTGGCTAACCGGGCTATCTGCATTGTTTCCCCGACACCCACCATCCCTTCTTTTACACTACTGCTACTCTCTGCTTATCATATGTGCAAAGTCACTTTAACCATATCTACATACTACCTCAAATCAGCCCGACTAACCGGTGCCTGTATATAGCCTCGCTACTGTTATTTTTCACGGTCTTTTTTACTGTTGTTTTTATTTCTTTACTTACCTATTGTTCACCTAATACCTTTTTTGCACTATTGGTTAGAGCCTGTAAGTAAGCATTTCACTGTAAGGTCTACCTACACCTGTTGTATTCGGCGCATGTGACAAATAAACGTTGATTTGATTTGTTTACTGTACTTGTCCCGTCATTCTTACGACAGTATGACACACTTCAAGTGAAGTGGTGTTACCAAGTTGCACACTGTCTGGAACAGCCAAGTCCTCCTACCCACAAAAAAACACTGGAGGAACTCAGACATTTTGTTAGCATTTTTTCACATGCAAAAATGTTATCTTAAAGTCAAGGATGATAGACGATGATCAATCTTATGGAGCCAAATGCAGCCACTGGGTGAAGTTGCCCCTAGCAGTTTTTTTTTAAATATCGTCAACTGGGTTTTGTCAATATATTAGTAATAAAATGCACTTCAAATTATTTTGGTGATCAACTCAATTGGCATTTTTGTCTAAAAGCGCCATACTGCGGGATCCAAAATTATTGATCAAAATATTTAACAAGAACGACTGTATAAAATTATGAAAATACTGAGCTATATTGTATGCAACAGAAATTCTATTATTTTATACTAATACAATTGCCCAGAGAAAGAGATTTTGTTCAACAAGTAATATTATTTTTCCTCAAAAAAGGTAGGGGTCAAAATGATTGACACCCCTGTTTTCAATACCTCACCTTGCAAGGATAAGGGCACGGAGACTTTTTCTAAAATGTTATAAGAGTTGGAGAACACATTGGGAGGGATTCTTAGACCATTCCTACATACAGAATCCTTCCAGATCCTTGATATCCTTTGTCTGTGCTTAAGCACAGAGGCGTCACTACAGTCCCTGGTTCGATTCCAGGCTGTATCCCATTCGAACATGATTGGGAGTCCCATTGGGCGGCGCACAACTGGTCCAGTGTCGTCCGGGTTTGGCCAGGTTAGGCATTCATTGTAAATAAGAATTTGTTCTTAACTGACTTGCCTAGTTAAATAAAATAAAAAAATTGAAAAAGTATTTCATGAAAAAAGTAAGAAACAAATGCAAATCAAGAGGGACGGTTTAGTGTGTACTGTTGGTAATTTAAAGTGATATGGGCCAACTTACTTTGGTGTAGTAGCTCATTTTCGGGCCTAACTGTCCACTCTGGTGCTTGTAAGCTAAAGCCTTCAGAATGAATGGATCGACGAGTGGGTTGAATCCCAATGTTGAAGTATGTATAGATACTCATTATATGGCCAGTCATCTAAGCACCTTTCATAAGGGATAGAAAAACAAAGTAGGCTAGAAGTCTTTTTAAAATATTCAAGCTTAGCCAAAGATTAAGCAGAAAAAATATTGGGGTGCATTTCAAACCATGACCCACATTCACATAATAAGTTAAAACTGAGAAACCATTAACCGTGTAAGCCAGCATTTTTATCTTTGGGAGCCCCTTGAGCTATTGTTTTCTTGGGCCTGAAAATACAATTTGTTAAAGATAGGCTACTGTGAATGTAACAATAGGAAAACGAATGTCATCCTCTGTAAACTACTTTTCCTGTCCATCTTGATATATACACTGTACATTGTTAAATATAACAGTTCCTTATCTTTCATATCAGCGAGAGAGATATATAAATAGATACAGTTGAAGTCAGAAGTTAACATACACTTAGGTTAGAGTCATTAAAACTTGTTTTTCAACCACTCCACAAATTTCTAGTTAACAAACTATGGTTTTGGCAAGTTGGTTAGGACATCTACTTTGTGCATGACACAAATAATTTTTCCAACAATTGTTTACAGACAGATTATTTCAATTATAATTCACTGTATCACAATTCCAGTGGGTCAGAAGTTTACACACACTAAGTTGACTGTGCCTTGAAACAGCTTGGAACATTCCAGAAAATGATGTCATAGCTTTAGAAGATTCTGATAGGCTAATTGACATAATTTGAGTCAATTGAAGGTGTACCTGTGGATGTATTTCAAGGCCTACCTTCAAACTCAGTGCCTCTTTGCTTGACATGGGAAAATCAGAAGAAATCAGCCAAGATTTTGTTGTTTGGGCACGTTACAGCCTTTTTAAATTCATTTTTCCCATCAATCTACACATAATATCCCATATTGACAAAGCCAAAACCATAGCAGCACCCACCTGTAGCACGCACTCCAGCAGGTATATCTCTCTGGTCACCCCCAAAACCAATTCTTCCTTTGGCCGCCTCTCCTTCCAGTTCTCTGCTGCCAATGACAGGAACGAACTACAACAATCTCTGAAACTGGAAACACTTATCTCCCTCACTAGCTTTAAGCACCAGCTGTCAGAGCAGCTCACAGATTACTGCACCTGTGCATAGTCCATCTATAATTTAGCCCAAACAACTACCTCTTTCCCTACTGTATTTATTTATTTATTTTAGCCCTTTGCACCCCATTATTTCTATCTCTACTTTGCACATTCTTCCACTGCAAATCTACCATTCCAGTGTTTTTACATAAAGGTCCCACAGTTGACAGTGCATGTCAGAGCAAAAACCAAGCTATAAGGTCGAAGGAATTGTCGTAGCGCTCCGAGACAGGATTGTGTCGAGACACAGATCCGGGAAAGGGTACCAAAAAAATGTCTGCAGCATTGAAGATCACCAAGAACACGGTGGCCTCCATCATTCTCATTTGGAAGAAGTCTGGAACTAGGGCTGGGCGGTATACCGTATTTTACTATATACCGGTATTTATGCACGGACCGGTTTGGGTTTTTACTTTACCTTCTATAACGGTATTTTAATGTTTGGTTTGTTAAATGTGATACGCCGTGTGTAACGTCCATTTTTATAGTTTACTCCGCTACTTGAGTCATCCCGCTCTGCTCTCTCTCTCTCCATGCCGCTTTCCACACAGACCTAGTCCCACCCTGTTTTTGCTTGACCACGAGACACTTTCATTCAGTCTGCATGGTAAATACAGCACATGCAACAATATTGATGACATCGATGCTGTTTCCACTTTGATCTTAATATAAATCCAATGGCGTTCTATAATTACAATATTCGTTTGTGTTTCTTACGTCTGCAAACTGCTAGTTTGTATTTTCTAAGCAAGTTGAGCTAAATCGTGTTAGCCACTAATGCTAATCTCTAGTTAGCTGGCTAGCTAACTAACGTGAATTAACTCACTTTCGTACATCGCGCTGGTTCGTACAATTGACCTTATTTTAGCACCCAAAAAATGTAATACTTCCAAATCAACTGTAATATCAATACCATTGTAAAGCACAATTTCTCCCCTTTCCAACAAAATCAATGACGAGACCTTCATGATGCCCATCTCTGCATGATTCAAGAAGGCAATGAGCTCCGTCGGGTCTTTTTAAAAATGGCGGGTGAGGAAGCGAAACCTATTGCGTGATAGTGAGAAGGAGAGATGTCGTGTGGGGAAACGGCTTTTTTCACTCGATCTGTCCAACTTATCGCCTCTAAAATGTAAATAAAACACTATAAAGAGTTTATATAATGTGTCATTACATACCTATTTCAAGGTTTGTGTCGAATTTGAGTCGGGTTTTTAGGGCGGTGCTAAAGTGATCTTCAGAAGTAAACAGCGGCTTTTGAGAGTCATAATAGCTTGCAGTGAGGACGCAAAAAATTACTAGGTATCCCCACCCTACCCTGTCCCTTTCTTGTTTTAAACGGTGAGAGAAGTGCTACACCTGGCGGAGAGAGGCTGTAAGACAGAATGAGTTGCTTTATGCGTGCTGTACGTTACGCCATGACACGTCACGATGTAACGTACAGCGTCGGAGGGGTCAGTTTTTTCAACTTTTCTCCAATACTATAGAGACATTACCATGTCAATCAACGCTTGAATATAAACGTAGTTAACACCACAGATTTTGATGTCAACACAGTCGCTACAGTCCCATTAGTTTTCTTTGCAGCCTCGTTTGAATGTCGCGGTTCCGCACATTTGTACAGAATGGAGTTAGCGTCTGTTAGCTAATAGAAGTACTGAGTCAGAGCAAGCGTAGTTAGCTAATACAGCCTGATAATAGCAGCACTGGTGGAGGCTTAAATCAGCATGTTGTTTGTGCAACAGTATCTTCTAAATCAAAGAGTAATAGGCGAAGCATGAATATGTTGGCTATATGAATAAAGATTTAATGTAGCCAAAGATTTTAGGGTCCCCTAGGAAACACTGAACATCACTTTGCTTCCTACCCTGTTACAGTAACTCGTCCATGGCATTTTCATTCGTTGTCATATCAAACAGCACTGTATTCAAACAGCACTGTGCCCACTATTACTATTACTTATATTCTAACTACAGAATCATAATAAACATTGCCCTTAGGATGGCAGTGCGGAAATTATCTCAAATGAGTGCAGGAAATGCAGAAATTGATAGAAATGCAGGAAATTATTTTGGGTTGAAGTTGAATTGAACAGTATAATACAATCCGAATGGAGAAAGACCCATTGAAATAATTTAGAATATATGTGTTGCCACCCTAGGGTCACACACTACACAAAGCAAATGTAGAACTTTTATTAATCAAAACATAAAATACCATCATAAATTTGAAAAATACCATATGATATGATGGCCAGCCCTATCTGGAACCACCAAGACTCATCCTAGAGCTGGTCGCCCGGCCAAACTGAGCAAACGGGGGAGAAGGGCCGTGGTCAGGGATGCTCACTCTGACAGAGCTCCAGAGTTCCTCTGTGGGGATGGGAGAACCTTCCAGAAGGACAACCATCTCTGCAGCACTCCACCAACCAGGCCTTTATGGTAGAGTGGCCAGACTGAAGCCACACCTCAGTAAAAGGCACGGCAGGCTGCTTGGAGTTTGCCAAAAGGCACCTAAACTCTCAGACCATGAGAAACAAGGTTCTCTGGTATGATGAAACAGATTGGACTGAATGCCAAGCGTTACGTCTGGAGGAAACACGGTGTCATCCCTACAGTGATGCATGGTGGTAGCAGCATTATGCTGTGGGGATGGTTTTCAGCGGCAAGGACTGGGAGACTAGTCAGGGTCGAGGGAAAGATGAATGGACAAAGTACAAAGAGATCCTTGATGAGAACCTGCTCCAGAGTGCTCAGGACCTCAGGCTGGGGTAATGGTTCACCTTCCAACAGGGCAACAACCCTAAGCACACAGCCAAGACAACGCAGGAGTGGCTTCGGGACAAGTCTCTGAATGTCCTTGAGTGGCCCAGCCAGAGCCTGGAATTGAACCCGATCGAACATCTCCAGAGAGACCTGTCATCCAACCTGACAGAGCTTGAGAGGATCTGCAGAGAAGAATGGGAGGAACTCCCCAAATACAGGTGTGCCAAGCTTGTAGCATCATACCTGATAAGACTTGAGGCTGTAATCGCTGCGAAAGGTGCTTCAACAAAGTACTGAGTAAAGGGTCTGAATACATATTTAAATGTGATAGTTTTTTAATTGTAATACATTTAATAAAAACCTGTTTTTGCTTTGTCATTATGGGGTATTATGTGTAGATTGATGAGCGGACAAATCTATTTATTACATTTTAGAATAAGGCTGTAACGTAACAGAATTCGGAAAAAGTCAAGGGGTCTGAATACTTTCTGAAAGCACTGTAGGTTTCAGCGGTGGAGCTAGAATGACTGCTCTCTATCTCATGGAAATAGTTGCCGTGTTAAGCTGTATATAGTCAGCTAACTAGTTGGTTGTTTTGTCTTGTTTCTACCAATGTAATTCATGTGGAAATGGCACAAGCTGCTTGCTATAGCTATAGAGCTAGAGAGAATGTGTGTGTGGAATGGGAGCCTATTTGCCACTGTCACACAGCCTTGGACTAAAGCGACAGTGGTTTCGGAGTTGTTTTTAAATGTGGTCCGAACCTTTATCTGTTCCAGAGCTTGTAATGGATTACAACAAGACAATGGGCGGGGTTGACCATCTTGACCAACTGAGGAGCTAATACAATGTTGGATGCACAGGCAGGAAATGGTGGAAGTATGTGTTTTGGGGGATGCTCAACATTGCCATCATAAATGCGTACATTTTGGGAGACTCTGCAAAGGCCCCTTCCCAGAAACCCCAGGCGCTGGTCCCCGAAGGCGTTCAAAATGCAGCTTGTGCATTCACTTTGTGACATGGCTACAGTAGCAGGAAGAGGGGAGGCCTGAGTTGTAACTAATTTGAAAGCAGGTGAAGTTTGAAGGGCGTTAGAGAGTGTGCATCTGGAGTGGACGCAGGGCAAAGAGTAGGAGATGTGTAGAAATCTCTTTTGGGTACTCTACGTGTTATGTGCCACTTTGCAGGCTGGGGCAGAGCTTCCAGAAGTTCCATGACATGTTGTAGGCTAAATGCCAATACTAAAGTGACAGTGTGAAATCTCCTAAAAATCTTTTATTGTCTCTGGAACAGTTGTGTTTTGTATCTTCTCTATCTAATACTTGATGCATTAACTGAACTGTTGTTGAAATAGGCTACTATTTCTACATTTTGTGTCAGGCCTGGTCTATACTAAATATTATTGAGAGAGGTTACCCACATTTTGAAATAGTCTCTGAATATTTTTTAATTTTTACATTGTTACAGAAGTAGGAAACGTTGTCAATCAAATAGCATACTTTGTGTGGGTTTTGAAATACTTTCGGAATAATTGTCCTCTCGTCAAATTTTGGATAATTGTTCTATTTATATGTAAATAATATTTACAGTGGCAAGAAAAAGTATGTCAACCCTTTGGAATTACCTTGATTTCTGCATAAATTTGACATACAATGTGATCTGATCTTCATCTAACTCACAACAATAGACAAACTCAGTGTGGTTAAACTAATAACACACAAATTGTATTTTTCTTGTCTATATTGAATACATAATTTAAAAATTCACAGTGTAGGTTGGAAAAGGATGTGAACCCCTAGGCTACTGACTAGTCCAAAAGCATACTGGAGTCAGGAGTCAACTAACCTGGAGTCCAATCAATGAGACGAGATTGGAGATTTCGGTTAGAGCTGCCCTGCCCCATAAAAAACCATCACAAAATTTGAGTTTTCTATTCAAAAGAAGCATTGCCTGAAGTGAACCATGCCTCGAACAAGAGATCTCAGAAGACCTAAGATTAAGAATGGTTGCCTTGCATAAAGCTGGAAAGGGTTACAAAAATATCTCTAAAAGTCAGTCCACGGTAAGACAAATTGTCTATAAATGGAGAAAGTTCAGCACTGTTGCTACTCTCCCTAGGAGTGGCCGTCCTGAAAAGATGACTGCAAGAGCACAGTGCAGAATTCTCAATGAGGTTAAGAAGAATCCTAGAGTGTCAGCTAAAGACTTACAGAAATCTCTGGAAGATGCTGACATCTCTGTTGATGAGTCTAGAATACGTAAAGCACTAAACAAGAATGGTGTTCATGGGAGGACACCACGGACGAAGCCACTGCTGTCCAAAAAAAACATTGCTGCATGTCTGAAGTTTGCAAAAGTGCACCTGGATGTTCCACAGCGCTGCTGGTAAAATATTCTGTGGACAGATGAAACTACAGTGGAGTTGTTTGGAAGGAACACACAACACTATGTGTAGAGAAAAAAAAGGCACAGCACACCAACATCAAAACCTCATCCCATCTGTAAAGTACGGTGGAGGGAGCATCATGGTTTGGGGCTGCTTTGCTGCCTCTGGGCCTGGACAGCTTGCTATCATCTATATAAATATGAATTCTCAAGTTTATCAAGAAATTTTGCAGGAGAATGTAAGGCTATATGTCCGCCAATTGAAGCTCAACAGAAGTTAGGTGATGCAACAGGACAACAACCCAGAAGACAGAAGTAAATCAACAACAGAATGGCTTCAACAAAAGAAAATGTGCCTTCTGGAGTGGCCCAGTCAGAGTCCTGACCTCAACCCAATTGAGATGCTGTGGCATGATCTGAAGAGAGCATTTCACACCAGGCATCCCAAGAATATTGCTGAACTGAAACAGTTTTGTAAAGAGGAATGGTCCAAAACTCCTCCTGACCATTGTGCAGGTCTGATCAACAACTACAGAAAACATTTGGTTGAGGTTATTGCTGCCAAAGGAGGGTCAACCTGTATTAAATCCAAGGGTTTCCAACCTGCACTGTGAATGTTTACACAGTGTGTTCAAAAAATACATGAAAAATTATAATTGTTTGTGTGTTATTAGTTTAAGCAGACTGTGTTTGTCTATTGTTGTGACTTAGATGATGATCAGATCAAATGTTTTGACCAATTTATGCAGAAATACAGGTCATTCTAAAGGGTTCATATACTTTTTCTTCCCACTGTACAAGTATAATATACTTGGTACATTTTTTTGTGAGTAATTTACTACTCTGCTTTTTGTTGTATTGAGTGTTAATAGTTTTTTGATAGTGTCTTTACAAAATGAGTGTTATTCCTATTGACATGAATGAGGGGTCATACACTACATGACCAAATGTATGTGGACACCTGCTCGTTGAGGCTCTCATTCCAAAATCATGGGCTGCCATAACAGCCTCCACTCTTCTGGGAAGGCTTTCCACTAGATGTTGGAACATTGCTGCAGGGACTTGCTATCATTCAGCCACATGAGCATTAGTGGTCGGGCACTAATGTTGGGCGATTAGGCCTGGCTCGCAGTCAGCGTTCCAATTAATCTCAAAAGTGTTCGATGGGGTTGAGGTCAGGGCTCTATGCAGGCCTGTCAAGTTCTCCCACACCAATCTCGACAAACCATTTCTGTATGGACCTCACTTTGTGCACGGGGGCATTGCCATGCTGAAACAGGAAATGGCCTTCCACAAACTACTGCCACAAAGTTGGAAGCAGAGAATCATCTAGAATGTCATTGTATGCAGTAGCGTTAAAATGTACTTTCACTGGAACTAAGAGGCCTAGACAAAACCATGAAAACAGCCCAACACCATTATTCCTCCTCCACCAAACTTTACAGTTGGCACTATGCATTGGGGCAGGTAGCGTTCTCCTGGCATCCGCCAAACTCAGATTCGTCTGTCGGTGGTAAAGCGTGATTCATCATTCCATATAACGCTCCCCGGCTGAGCCGTTGTTGCTCCTAGACGTTTCCACTTCACAATTACAGAGCTTACAGTTGATCGTGGCAGCTCTAGCAGGGCAGAAATTTGACGAACTGACTTTTGGAAAGGTGGCATCCTATGACGATGTAAGGCCATTCTACTTCCAATGTTTGTCTATGGAGATTGCATGGCTGTGTGCTCGATTTGATACACCTGTCAGCAACGGGTGTGGCTGAACTAGCCAAATCCACTAATTTGAATGGGTGTCCACATACTTTTGTGTGCAATATATATATATATATAATAATGACTTGTTATTGTAATTTGTTCTTTGTTTTGAGCCATGTCTGTTTGCTTGAAATGTTAACTTTATCTTAAATTGTCAGTAATCTACAGCAGCATTCTAGAAGTATATTGAGGTCTAAAGGGTTAAACAGAACACGTGGGAGGGGACAGAGGAGGGAAAGATGGCAGAAGTGGTTGCTGAGGTTGAATCAAGCACCGCGATGAGCAAAGTTGGTGAAGATGAATGTTCTGAATGGACAATAGTAGTAACAAAATCTGGAACAAAAAGGAAATTGTCTCAAATTGGAGTGGAGGATACGTATATGAATGATAATTAATTGCTTGTTTGTTGGGATGCGTTTGTTGAGTAAGGATGCATACGAGGGAGACCCGTTTGTGGTGTCGAAAATGGTGAAGTACGCACAAGGAAAAGTTGAGTTTGTCAGGGAGTGGTCTAGTTTTTTTCTTCTGAATAGCAGAGGTTTTGAACTTCGGAGTAGAGAACCCGTCAAAGGAATCATCTCAGGGGTTACGACGTATGTTCAGGTTGAATACCTGAAGAGAAATCCTGGTGTGGTTGGTTTCCCCGGCGTCTGACCCATTGGGTGAATGGAGAAAAAGAAGAAAATATGTCGGTCCTGTTGTTTTTTTGATAAAGAGCAAATACCTACGCATGTGAAGCTTGGTTATGTAAGAGCTTTCGTCCCCAAACCATTGCAGTGTAAGAATTGTAAAGGATTTGGCCAAGTTCAAGTGAGGTGCAGACAGACAGAGTATACTGTGTGTAGAAGGACGGCGGTGTTGCAATTGTGGTGGTGATCACGATCCCGAGTTCCCAAAGTGCTCTGTAAGGGAGAAGGTGATTGAGGTGGCAAAGGTTAGAGCGGTCAATCAAATGGAGATTAAAAGAAAAGAAAACAAGTGATGCTCGTGAAGACATGGTAGTGGACCGACCACAGCCTGTAGTAAATGTTTGCTGCCAGTCAAAAGATACTGTGTGTTAAAAAGGTGGATATTATGGCGTTCATTGCCACAGTTATAAACTCTACGGCACGGATCTCAAAGAAGTCTAAGAAACTGGATATTATTGTGGCTGCGGGAAAAACCGTTTTTGGGACAGTTTTTACATCGGAAGACTTGTAAGAGGTACTGGTACCAGAAGACCCGCCCTTCCTCTTTCCCCTTGAGCCTGTGCAGTGATCAGATCTGTTAGATGTTTTATCAGAAAAGTTGTTTGATTTAGTTTCGTTTATTTTTTTGGTGGGGGGGGGGTCCTGTTTCCATCCCGTACAGTAGGTGGCGGAAAGCACACTACATTGTGCGATCGCCAATATACCATAGAAGAAGAAACAGAACATGTAAGGTCCTTTGACTCTAAGGCGTAATGTTAGAACTCCTTTCGTCCATTATTGTGCTAGGGATAGCGACGACAACACTGAAAGTAAATTGAAACATTGTAACAGTATCGTTCGTGGAATTGCACAGGGATAAGTATGCGTTTATCACAAGAACCGGTCGAATTCCTTACGTTAGGCTTTGTGAATTGGAACACATCTGTAGCGGGTTGGTAAAAATGCTAACAGCTTGGATATACTAGTTCAACAACCACTGTTGCCAAGTTATTGCCCGACTGGCTAAACTCCTGAAGGCTACTCCAAGTTCCTACATTGTAGTCAGGTTACTAATAACAATGTCTTTATTTGTAACATATCAATGGTTTATCAAAAAAGACAATGTATAGCTAAAATCCCATGTTACCTTGTATACATCTCCGTAGGTCCCGCTCCCAATTCTCTGTAAAAACTCGAAATCCTCTTGCGGATTTCGCCTTGAAAGGTCGAAAGTGGAAGCCATTTTTAGGTCCACGGTTTAGTTATCCAGTCGTTACATTTGTTGGGACACTGACACGACAAATAACGAAAAACATACAATATTAAAAACAAAAAAAACTTCACATTGGCCTTCTCTGCACACTGCGCGTGCGCCGCAGCCAGCTGGCTTGTCCAAGAAGGGAATGCAAGGAATGGGCTGGCTGGGGTCTGCCCTGGACACAGATCAGATCTAAAACCAGAGTTTAGTCACTGGTTTCAGATCTGATCTGAAAAAACACGTCGTCAGAAAAACTGGTTTCAGATCTGATCTGAAACCAGTGACTGGTTTGGTTTAATTCTTTACTTAATTACAGCTGGATCCTTTCGTCTCATTCTCACAAATATCCAGAGGTGCAATAGAGTAGAATAGCATAGATTTTGAGAATTAGGAAAATGAAGATCATTAACTTGGAAAAACGATCTTATGAGTTTGATTATATCAATCCATAATTATGGTATAATAGATAATATGTTGCATTAGGCAACAATATTGATAGAATGTATTACTTGTCATTAAAACTAGAAAGCACACAAAATAATAACCATACAAACAATCATAATGTGTTAATGTATTATATTCTATTGCCTTGTGAGTCAGAATTACTAAGAATTTGTTCATGTGGAAAGTTTGCAATAAAAAGTCCTTATTACTGAATGATCGAAAAAATGACTCATACAAAGCCAATGCGTTATTACATTTGACCATATCACAAATCACTCTTATTCTTAATTTCCATTTATGTCCTGCCTTTGTGTACTATCCTCCAGAGAAAAACAGGTGTCACTAGATGGATCTGTCCCTACTCCCTAGGCCTACATTAATCGGAAAATAGGAATGCACAGCACAAAATTATATTAAACAAAGGCAATCACCCACACAATGTGAAAGTAACCTTTTCCAATGCCCCAATGATCAAACTACTTCATTTACTGTCGAGCAACACTGAAGCATGCATGAGAGCACCAGATGTACCGGACGACTGTGATCACGCTCTCCGTAGCCGATGTGAGTAAGATCTTTAAACAAGTCAACATTCACAAGGATGTAGGGCCAAATGGATTACCAGGATGTGTACTCCGAGCATGCGCTGACCAACTGGCAAGTGCCTTCACTGAAATTTTCAACCTGTCCCTGACCAAGTCTGTAATACCAATGTCACGTATACACCCTCTCCGGTGCTCGAGGTCACCAGTCTGCTTATTATTACGCACATCTGTCACCACCATTACGCGCACCAGCGCCTCACTGGGACTCCATCACCTTCCTGATTACCTTCCCCATATCTATCACTCCCTTTGGTTCTTTCCCTAGGCGTTATTGACTCTGTTTGTGTTTCATGTCTGTACGCTACTCGTGTTTCTTGTATTGTTCCATTTTCGTTTATTTATTAAATATTCACTCCCTGTACTTGCTTCCTGACTCCTAGTATATACTTTGCAACCAACATGTTTCAAGCAGACCACCATGGTCCCTGCCCAATAACACCAAGGTAACCTGCCTAAATGACTACTGACCCGTAGCACTCATGTCTGTAGCCATGAAGCACTTTGAAAGGCTGGTCATGGCTCACATTAACACCATTATCCCAGAAACCCCAGACCCACTCCAATTTGCATACCGCCCCAACAGATCCACAGATGACACAATCTCTATTGCGCTCCACACTGCCCATTCCCACCTGAACAAAAGGAACACCTACATGAGAATGCTATTCATTGACTACAGCTCAGCGTTCAACACCATAGTGCCCTCAATGCTCATCACTAAGCTAAGGACCCTGGGACTAAACACCTCCCTCTGCAACTGGATCCTGGACTTCCTGACAGGCCGCCCCCAGGTGGTAAGGGTAGGTAAAAACACATCTGACACTCTGATCCTCAACACGGGGGCCCTTCATTGGTGCATGCTCAGTCCCCTCCTACTCCCTGTTCACCCATGACTGCATGGCCAAGCACGATTCCAACACCATCATTAAGTTTGCCAACAACACAACAGTGGTAGGCCTGATCACCGACAACGATGAGACAGCCCTATAGAGAGGAGGTCAGAGACCTGGCAGTGTGATGCCAGGATAACAACCTCTCCCTCAACGTGATCAAGACAAAGGAGATGATCGTGGACTACAGGAATAGGAGGGAAGAGCACGCCTCCATTCTCATCGACGGGTGTGTGGTGGAGCAGGTTGAGAGCTTCAAGTTCCTTGGTGTCCACATCATCAACAAACTATCATGGTTCAAACACACCAAGACAGTCGTGAAGAGGGCACGACAACGCCTATTCCCCCTCAAGAGATTTGGTATGGGGTCCTCAAATCCTCAAAAAGTTCTGCAGCTGCACTATCGAGAGCATCCTGACTGGTTGCATCGCCGTCTGGTATGGCAACTGTCGGTCTCCGACCGCAAGGCACTACAGAGGGTAGTTGGTACGGCCCAGTACATCACTGGGGCCAAGCTTCCTGCCATCCAGGACCTCTATACCAGGCGGTGTCAGAGGAAGGCCCTAAAAATTACCGGAGCTCCAAATCTATGTCCAAAAGGCTTCTTAACAGCTTCCACCCCAAGCCATAAGATTCCTGAACAGCCCGGACTATTTGCATTGACCCCCCCCCGTTTCTACGCTGCTGCTACTCTCTTTTTATTATCTATGCATAGTCACTTTACCTCTACCTACATGTACATATTACCTCAATTACCTTGACTAACCTGTGCCCCCGCACATTGACTCTGTACCGGTACCCCCTGTAAATAGCCTCGT
This sequence comes from Salvelinus fontinalis, assembly GCF_029448725.1. Taxonomy (NCBI): domain Eukaryota; kingdom Metazoa; phylum Chordata; class Actinopteri; order Salmoniformes; family Salmonidae; genus Salvelinus; species Salvelinus fontinalis. The sequence continues at coordinate 28,222,887 of NC_074704.1, read as the reverse complement.
TACTGTTATTTTATTGTTGCTCTTTAATAAATTGTTAATTTTCTATTTTCTCTTTTAAATATATATATATATATATTTTTTTACTTCTGTTTATTTAGTAAATACTTTTTTAACAATAATTTTTCTGAAAACTGCATTGTTGGTTAAGGGCTTGTAAATAAGCATTTCACTAAGGTTGTATTCGGCGCATGTGACAAATAAAATGTCATTTGATTTGTAATTTGCACCAGTTTGGTTAACCTAGCAAATGTGCCAATTTAATTGCTCAATGTTTTCCCATGTCCACTCCACCAGTACAGATTGCAATCCTTGTCGTCCCCATTTACATGTTTATTTATATAATTTTTGTCATGCCAGGCACACATCCAGGCTCCATTTTAATGGGCCATTATTAGAGCAGGCGAAGGCGCAGATCAAACAAGCCAAGTTAACACCCACAAATCCATTTCACCAATGCTCGTTTGATGGCAATTATTTCATCACTATGAGCTCAATTCAGACTTTGATACTGTCACAGAATAGAATTGCAATAGCATGATGCTGAAATGTATATTGATCATTTGTTTGGGGACAGATAGGGGATTGTTGAAAATCCGGACATTTTGGATATGTCCCCTGAAAGCTTAATATACAGTTCATGAACTCCGTTCATTAGTTCACTTTGATATGTCCATTGTTTGCGTGTGTGTGTTTTTGGTTTCACTATCCTTGTGGGGACCAGAAATCCTCACTAGTATAGTAAAACAAGAAAAATTGGGGACTTTTCGACAGGCTATTTTAGGCTTAGGGGTTAGGTTTAGGGTTACAATTAGGGTTAGGTTTAGAATTAGGGTTAGGGGGTAGGCTAAAGGTTAGGAGTTAGGGTCTGGTTTAGGATTAGGGGTTTGGGTTAAGGCTAGGGTTAGGATTAAGGTTAGGTTAAGGTTTAGGTTTAGGGGTTAGTGAAAATAGGATTTTGAATGGGAGTCAATTGTTTGGTAGTGCATATGTGTGTGTGTGTGTGTGTGTGTGTGTGTGTGTGTGTAAGATAGAGAGAGGGAGTACTGCAGTATTGGCTCCTATCATTCCTTGAAAGTTTGTGTGACCATTGCGTTCAGAACAGGTGCATCTTCCAACATTGTGTAGCTGGTCCTCACTCAAAAGGAGATTCAAGGTTTCTTTTTAGTATTCATTTCATTCAGGGGTAGGTAGATAGACAAATGTTTTGGCCTGTTTCGCGTGTGTCATGTATGTGTGTGCATCTGAGAGAGAGCGAGTAATTTAAGTTTTACACATTAAAATTGTCAAACTGTTACTTGTTGTTTTGGGAGTGTTGATGTTTCATCGAAATAAGGACGCAAGGGTTAAGTTACATTTGGAGTCATAGGAAACCATTATTTTATCTTAAAGACACACCCATCTTTAAGACTGACTTTGAAAGAGTAGTACAACCTTGACATTCCCTCACACAAGCGCCTCCGGGAGATAGTCATTTCCCTCTCCATGTGAATAGGAGGAGCCTTTCGTTTTAGAGGACACGACTTCAAGTCCAGGTGCTGAGGAGAGGGAAAGAGCGAGAGGGGTGGTGTGGTTTATGCAGGTAAACACTAGTAATCTCGACCACAGAGAGGCAAGTGCGGAGTTTAGCCCACACCCAGCACGCTTGCGGACACCGTACCGATCCACCTGTGTTGCTGTATCTTCCGTTTCAGCAACCCGCGGGTGGGAAGCAGCCAATGCCAAAGCGCTCTCGACTGTGGACCGTGCTCGCGGGTCAGAGGATGCGTAAAAATGCTTAGTAACTGGAATAGCAGGTGCTGGAAGAAGGGCGTCCGACTGTCAACACGTCTAAACTGTGCGCATAGCGCCGAGCGCTGATGTTCAAACCATGGAGAAACAAGCTCTTGCAACGGCTCTGAGCTTGTCCATGAGCGTTGTCTCTTTACTCTTGCTGGTCACCGCTATCTTCACCGACCATTGGTACGAGACAGACACCAGAAGGCATAAGGAGAACTGCGACGAGTATGGGTCGGATTCTAACGACCAGAAAAACAGGGAGATGCCAATATACCATTTGCCTCTTGTGGACAACGGTAACTCCAAACGGAACGTGGCGCTTATGAAGCCGATTCACGTCGGGAGTAGAGAGGAGGAATTGCTTGAGAACTGGAGGGCGATACTGGGGATGGGGATTCTTGAGACGGAATGTGGGCGCCCGTTGTTCTCCACATATTCTGGACTGTGGAGAAAATGCTACTTTCAAGGCATGGACCGAGATATCGATAAACTCATATCAAAGGGTAAGTTTTAATGTGCACACTAAAAAGTGTGAGAAAAGAAAAACAGTTTGCAGAAATTTTCTGTCAATGATCCGTGACTATTAGGCAAGGACTGTTTTGCATTCCTTTAATCGAGGTAGCTCCATCTGTGGTGATGATTCTGCATACGTGCATTGCGTCAAAACAAGGTTTATGAGGGCTCATGCACAAGGGCTCATGATTATACACGCCCAAACTAATTTTCAGGAACATGAATTGCCATTTCAAACTCATTGCCAAAGCTTGCTTTAGTAGGCTATTATTATTTCTATAATTGTCGCATCATGATGAGGGTGCTGGGAAATTATAGCCTAATGATTTAGGTTATTAAGAGGTTAATTTATGAAGAACATTTTTACATTTATTTCCCTCTCATTTTCCCACAGTGGTAATCGTTGTAGACTGGCCTTGGAAATGTTTGTTTATGTTGTTATCCCAGTCAAATCGTCAATAGAGCCATCCATAGGGCTACAAAAGCCAAAAATGTTGATTGACTACACTTAGGGAAAAAAAGATTCCAAGAGGGTTCTTTTGCTGCACCCATAGGAGAAGCCTTTTTGATTCCAGTTAAACCCTTTTTGGTTCCAGGTAGAACCATTTTGGGTTCCATGTAAAACCCTATGTGGAAAGGCTTCTACATGGAACCCAAAATGGTTTTACTTGGACGCAAAAGGGTTCTACCTGGAAGGGACAGATAGCACCTTTTTTTTACCCACAAAAAAAAACCTTTGAAGCCATTTTTTATTCTACAGGGAAGTGTTCAACATGGAATCCTACAGGGTTCTTAAGAATAATCTCTATGGAAAAAAGGGATCTAAAAGGTTTATTTGATTGAAAGTGTTCTACCTACAGCCATAAAGGCTTCTCCTTCAGGGATACGCCAGAATAAACCTTTTCTAAAACTTACAGTGAATTCATGCCCAATGTGCTGAAGTTCAAGTCCCTACAAAGTCTTTTTAAGGTTGAAACTCAAAAGGTCGATCGGGATGAAATTTCCCCACGGTGTAAAGTCCATCAAGATTAATGTCGCCCTGATTAAGCCAGGGGCTCAATGTCACCGAAACCCACTTGCCACCTTGCATTTAAAACAGATAAGGTGTCATGTGAAGGATCTCAAGCTTCAACACCTACCCTTTGATTTCTGTCAATGTTGATTTAATTTGATACCTGCTTCAACCTGTGAAGGATTGTGCCCATACACTCTTAGAAAAAAAGGGTTCCAAAAGTGTTCTTTGCGGAAGGATAGGGTTATACCAAGAACCGTTTTGATCAGAAGAAGGGTTCTTTGTAAGGCGAAGGGTTCTACCTAGAACTTTTAACATCCGAAAAAACGTTTTTGGAAAAAAGGGTTCTTTGATGATTCTTTGGAAGTCAAGAAGGGTTCTACTTAGAACCACATATACAATTCATTAGGAAAGTATTCAGACACCTTGACTTTGTCCATGTTACAGCCTAGACATTTTTGCAAATGTATAAAAAAATGAATTAAAAAATATCACATTTACATAGGTATTCACACCCTTTACTCAGTATTTTGTTGAAGCACCTTTTGGCAGCTATTACAGCCTCGAGTCTCTTGGATATGACACTACAAGCTTGTCACACCTGTATTTGGGGAGTTTCTCCCATTCCTCTCTGAAGATCCTCTCAATATCTGTCTGGTTGGATGGGGAGCATCGCTGCACAGCTATTTTCAGGTGTCTCCAGAGTAGAGGTCGACCGATTAATCGGAATGGCCGATTAATTAGGGCCGATTTCAAGTTTTCATTACAATCGGTAGTCGGCATTTTTGGACACCGATTATGGCCGATTACATTGCACTCCACGAGGAGACTGCGTGACAGGCTGACTACCTGTTATGCGAATGCAACAAGGAGCCAATGTAAGGTGCTAGCTAGCATTAAACTTATCTTATAGAAAACAATCAATCTTAACATAATCACTAGTTAACTACACATGGTTGATGATATTACTAGTTTATCTAGCTTGTCCTGCGTTGCATATAATCGATGCAGTGATTCTGTTAATTTATCATTGAATCACAGCCTACTTCGCCAAACGGGTGATGATTTAACAAGCGCATTCGCGAAAAAAGCACTGTCTTTGCACCAATGTGTACCTAGCCATAAACATCAACGCCTTTCTTAAAATCAATACACAAGTATATATTTTTAAACCTGCATATTTAGTTAATATTGCCTGCTAACATGAATTTCTTTAAACTAGGGAAATTGTCTCACTTTTCTTGGGTTCTGTGCAACAGAGTCAGGGTATATGCAGCAGTTTGGGCTGCCTGGCTCGTTGCGAACTGTGTGAAGACCATTTCTTCACAAGCGCATTTGCGATAAAAGCACAATCGTTGCACAAATGTACCTAACCATAAACATCAATGCCTTTCTTAAAATAAATACACAGAAATATATATTTTTTTACCTGCATATTTAGTTAAAAGAAATTCATGTTAGCAGGCAATATTATCTAGGGAAATTGTGTCGCTTCTCTTGCGTTGTAATTTGCCAGAATTTTACATAATTATGACATAACATTGAAGGTTGTACAATGTAACAGCAATATTATGGGTTATGGATGCCACCCGTAAGATATAATACGGGACGGTTGCGTATTTCACTGAACTCTACGCAAAGAGTTCTATTCAGCACCAAAAAGGGTTCCCCATGGGGACAAACCAAAGAACCCTGTACTGTATGGTTCTACTTAGCACCTATTTTTCTAAGTGTGTAGACTAAGGCTACTCAACCTCATACCAAAACCATTGTCTCTTAGACCTTCTTGGACCTAAATGGCAGCATAATGTCTCAATGAGCATATTATTTACACAGTGGCTGCATCTCAAATGGCATCTTATTTCCTGTAATGCACTTATTTTGACCAGGGCACATAGAGCAATAGTCAAAAGTAGTGCACTATACACTCTTAGAAAAAAAGGTGCGATCTAGAACCTAAAAGGGTTTTTCGGCTGTCCCCATAGGAGAAACCTTTGAAGAACCCTTTTTGGTTCCAGGTAGAAACTTTTTGGGTTCCCTTCAAAACCATTTCCACAGAGGGTTCTACATGGAACCCAAAAGGGTTCTACCTGGAACCAAAAAGGGTTCTACCCAGGCTCCCAGTGTTCTGTCTGGAGCGTGAAATCACGAGCTCTGCTGGTTGGCTACTGCGAAGCAACATAGTGGTGCCAAAAGCCCTAGAAAACGTATGTAAATTACGATCGTCAGAACGGCCAAAAATGTTTGGGGTGGACAGCCGTTTTGGGCTCAATCTAGTTTATTATGGTCAAGTTCGATCCCCACAGTGAATTATTTAAGAGTTCCCTACAAATTGAGGTATTTAATTAAATAGTGATCCGGTCTGACTACTACACAGGACCACATGCTGACACAGACCAATCACGGGCTACGAGGAGGCTCCCAGTTCACTCTCTCAGGCAGAATGAAAACGACTACATCGACCACGATCCTTTGCTAGTTACAGCCACTTTCACTATGATCCTTAGTGCCATTCAGCCCCGTTTAGCCATAGGGCATGCTTAAAATGAACTTACTTCCGGCTCCATGTGCCAATCGGGAGTTTTCCAGGGTTTTCCATAGGAATACGTGGATGACGTCAGCGCTATCACTATCTACTGGAACTAAAAAGGGTGCTCCTATGGGGCCAGTCGAGTGTATAGGGAATAGGGTGCCATTTGGGACACAGCCAGGGACTGCGAGCAGAGCTACTCATATCTATGCAAAGGCACGGAGTGTGTTGGCTACTGTAAATAACCAAACAACCTCCCCACTCTCTGAGCGTGAGATGCAGATGCTCGGCTCGCAGCCTCACACGCCTCGCGTTCGCAGTGAGAGACCAAACACAGGTGTCAGCGCTCACTTCAAAGTGCCTGCTCAGATATGCACATGATGATGTTTCGTAATGTCTACCAAGTCTGAAATGGTAGCGGTTCCCATGCATTATGTAGATGTTGACCACAAGACCTATGATAGAGCTTTTGGATGTGTGTTAAGATTTGGAATAATTCAAGTGTTTTAAAGAGCATCAGGGCTTCATTCGATGGTAAACTGTCGAGATTTTGTCCCACCAATTCAAGTTGTGGGAGCTCAGCTTGAAATAAGGACAGACGTTCTCACCAGCAACATAGCAACATAGGACTCATGGGGCGTCTACTGTACTCTCGAACAAGAAAGAGACAATGTTTTACAGTAGCTCACATACAGAGACACCGTAACAGCAGCACAGGTAACTTGGTAACACTTCATAGGTTGCCTTTATAAAGGTACATTTTCTAAATGGCTTATAACAGTTATTTAATCATTTGTAAATGCATCATAAACAAATTGAAAAGGGTACCTTATAAAGGGTTACTGAGCACTCACTATGTGAACCTGTCTAAGCCTGTCCAGTTTGGAAAAAGAACAACGTAAGCAACAGCACAGGCCAAGTTAAATTAATTTGTCCTGCATATAGTTGATTACTATACCAATTCAACTCTGCAGAAGACCTAGGCCTACCATGTGTGTAAGGGAAACTGGACAACCCAAGTCATAGGTTGCTTCAAAGCCAAGTAAATGTTAAAGTGTTTACCCTTTTCCAACCAAGTGAGCCATTGCATGGAAATACAAGAGCTCTCTCAAATGTCACAGTTTGAGGCAGTTAATGAGGGTTAAAAAAAGATTGAGTATTGCAATGGCCCTTTACAATGCGACCTGACACATCAAATTTATAACACTGTTATAAGCATGCCCTGTATAATATGCAATGCCTGGTTTATGACAGCCCGGTACCACCAGTGCCGGCAACACGCATCAGACCTCCAGTGCGCCTCCACAGTCCAGTACGTCCTGTTGTCCTGTTTCTGCTCCTCACACTCGCCCTGAGGTGCGTGTCCTCATCCCGGTACCACCAGTTCCGGCACCATGCATCAGGCCTCCAGTGCGCTTCCACAGTCCAATACGGCCTGTGCCTCTTCCCCGCATTCGCCCTGAGGTGCGTGTCCTCAGCCCGGGACCACCAGTTCCGGCACCATGCATCAGGCCTCCAGTGCGCTTCCACAGTCCAATACGGCCTGTGCCTCTTCCCCGCATTCGCCCTGAGGTGCGTGTCCTCAGCCCGGTACCACCAGTTCCGGCACCACGCATCAGGCCTCCAGTGCGCTTCCACAGTCCAATACGGCCTGTGCCTCTTCCCCGCATTCGCCCCGAGGTGCGTGTCCTCAGCCCGGTACCACCAGTTCCGGCACCACGCATCAGGCCTCCAGTGCGCTTCCACAGTCCAATACGGCCTGTGCCTCTTCCCCGCATTCGCCCTGAGGTGCGTGTCCTCAGCCCGGTACCACCAGTTCCGGCACCACGCATCAGGCTTCCCGTGCGCTTCCATAGTCCAGAGCTTCCGGCGACAGTACCCAGTCCAGAGCTTCCGGCGACAGTACCCTGTCCAGAGCTTCCGGCGATAGTACCCAGTCCAGAGCTTCCGGCGACGTTTCACAGTCCGGAACCTCCAACGACGGGCCACAGTTCGGAACCTCCTATGACGGGCCACAGTTCGGAACCTCCTATGACGGGCCACAGTTCGTAGCCTCCAGCGATCTCCAGTCCGGAGCCTCCAGCGGCGATCTCCAGTCCGGAGCCTCCAGCGACGATCCCCAGTCCGGAGCCTCCAGCGACAATCCCAAGTCCGGAGCCTCCAGCAACGATCCCCAGTCCGGGGCCTCCAGCAACGATCCCCAGTCCGGAGCCTCCAGCGACGATCCCAAGTCCGGAGCCTCCAGCGACGATCCCAAGTCCGGAGCCTCCAGCGACAATCCCAAGTCCGGAGCCTCCAGCGACGATCCCCAGTCCGGGGCCTCCAGCGACGATCCCCAGTCCGGAGCCTCCAGCGACGATCCCCAGTCCGGAGCCTCCAGCAACGATCCCCAGTCCGGGGCCTCCTGCGACGATCCCCAGCCCGGGGCCTCCGGCGACGATCCCCAGCCCGGGGTCTCCAGGGACGGTCCCTAGCCCGGGGTCTCAGGCGACGATCCCCAGTCCGGGGCCTCCGGCGAAGAGCTGCGGTCCGGCTCTACAAAGGCGAAGGGACCAGTGTAAAGAGGGGGGCGGCGTCCAGAACCAGAGCCGCCACTGGGGGTAGATGCCCACCCGGACCCTCCCCTATAAGTTCAGGTTTGCGGCCGGGAGTCCGCACCTTTGGGGGGGGGGGTTACTGTCACGCCCTGACTTTAGTTATCTATGTTTTCTGTATTATTTTGGTTAGGTCAGGGTGTGACTAGGGTGGGTATGCTGGTTTTGTATTGTCTAGGGGTTTTTGTATGTCTAGGGGTTTTGGTAGTCTAGGTATATGTAGGTCTATGGTGGCCTGAATTGGTTCATAATCAGAGGCAGCTGTTTATTGTTGTCTCTGATTGGGGATCATACTTAGGTTGCAATTTTCCCTTTTGGTTTTGTGGGTTCTTGATCTATGTTTAGTTGCTTGTCTGCACTATACATATTAGCTTCACGGTTCGTTTTGTTATTTTTTTCGTTTGTTCAGTGTTCGTTCTTTTAATAAAGAAGAATGTACGCTTACTACACTGCGCCTTGGTCTCCTCCTTATGACGGCCGTGACATATATTGAGATTCTTCAAAGTAGCCACCATTTTCCTTGATGACAGCTTTGCACACTCTTGGCATTCTCTCAACCAGCTTCATGAGGAATGGTTTTCCAACAATCTTGAAGGAGTTCCTACATATGCTGAGCACTTGTTGGCTGCTTTTCCTTCACTCTGTGATCCAGGTCGCGTGATTGTGGAGGCCAGGTCATCTGATGCAGCACTCCATCACTCTCCTTGGTCAAATAGCCCTTACCCAGCCTGGAGGTGTGTTTTGGGTCATTGTTCTGTGGGAAAAACAAATGATAGTCCCACAAAGCGCAAGCGAGATGGAATGGTGTATCGCTGCAGAATGCTGTGGTCGCCATGCTGGTTAAGTGTGCCTTGAATTCTAAATAAATCACTGACAGTGTCACCAGCAAAGCACCCCCACACCATCACACCTCCTCCTCCATGCTTCACGGTGGTAACAACACATGCGGAGATCATCCATTCATCTACTCTAAATCTCACAAAGACACACTGGTTGGAACCAAAAATCTCAAATTTGGACTCATCAGACCAAAGGACAGACTTCCACCAGTCTAGTCCATTTCTCGTGTTTCTTGGCCCAAGCAAGTCTCTTCATCTTATTGGTGTTCTTTAGTTGTGGTTTCTTTGCAGCAATTCGAGCATGAAGGCCTGATTCACGCAGTCTCCTCTGAACAGTTGATGTTGAGATGTGTCTGTTACTTGAACTCTGTGAAGCATTTATTTGGACTTCAATCTGAAGTGCAGTTAACTCTAATGAACATCCTCAGCAGCAGAGGTAACTCTGGGTCTTCCAGTCCTGTGGCGGTCCTCATGAGAGGCAGTTTCATCATAGAGCTTGATGGTTTTTGACCTGTTCTTGCCATAATATGGATTTGGTCTTTTACCAAATAGGGCTATCTTTTGTATTAGAGGTCGACCGATTATGATTTTTCAACGCCAATACCGGTACCGATTATTGGAGGACCAAAAAATACCCATTAATCGGCCTATTTTTATTTATTTATTTGTAATAGTGACAATTACAATAATACTGAATGAACACTTATTTTAGCTTAATATAATACATCAATAAAATCAATTTAGCCTCAAATAAATAATGAAACATGTTCAATTTGGTTTAAATAATGCAAAAACAAAGTGTTGGAGAAGAAAGTAAAAGTGCAATATGTGCCAAGTAAGAAAGCTAACGTTTAAGTTCCTTGCTCAGAACATGAGAACATATGAAAGCTGGTGGTTCCTTTTAACATGAGTCTTCAATATTCCCAGGTAAGAAGTTTTAGGTTGTAGTTATTCTAGGAATTATAGGACTATTTCTCTCTATACCATTTGTATTTCATGTACCTTTGACTATTGGATGTTCTTATAGGCACTTTAGTATTGCCAGTGTAACAGTATAGCTTCCGTCCCTCTCCTCACCCCTACCTGGGTTCGAACCAGGAACACATCGACAACAGCCACCCCGAAGCATCGTTACCCATCGCTCCACAAATGCCGCAGCCCTTGCAGAGCAAGGGGAACAACTACTCCAAGTCTCAGAGCGAGTGACGCTATTAGCGCGCACCCCGCTAACTAGCTAGCCATTTCACATCGGTTACACCAGCCTAATCTCGGGAGTTGATGCTTGAAATATTGCAAAGAGCTGCTGGCAAAACGCACGAAAGTGCTGTTTGAATGAATGCTTACTAGCCTGCTGCTGCCTACCATCGCTCAGTCAGACTGCTCTATCAAATATCAAATCATAGACTTAATTATAACATAATAACACACAGAAATACGAGCCTTTGGTCATTAATATGCTCGAATCCGGAAACTATCATTTCGAAACAAAACGTTTATTCTTTCAGTGAAATACGGAACCGTTCCGTATTTTATCTAACGGATGGCATCCCTAAGTCTAAATATTGCTGTTACATTGCACAACCTTCAATGTTATATCATAATTATGTACAATTCTGGCAAATTAATTACGGTCTTTGTTAGGAATAAATGGACTTTACACAGTTCGCAACGAGCCAGGCGGCCCAAACTGCTGCATATACCCTGACTGCTTGCACGGAACGCAAGAGAAGTGACACAATTTCCCGAATTATAAGAAATTCATGTTAGAAGGCAATATTAACTAAATATGCAGGTTTAAAAATATATACTTGTGTATTGATTTTAAGAAAGGCATTGATGTTTATTGTTAGGTACATTGGTGCAACGACAGTGCTTTTTTCACAAATGCGCTCAAATCATCACCCGTTTGGCGAAGTAGGCTTTGATTCAATGAGAAATTAACAGGCTCCAGCATCGATTATATGCAACGCAGGAAACGCTAGATAAACTAGTAATATCATCAACCATGTGTAGTTAACTAGTGATTATGTTAAGATTGATTGTTTTAATAAGATAAGTTTAATGCTAGCTAGCAACTTACCTTGGCTTCTTGCTGCCCTCGCGTAACAGGTAGTCAGCCTGCCACGCAGGCTCCTCGTGGAGTGCAATGTAAGGCAGGTGGTTAGAGCGTTGGACTAGTAACCGGAAGGTTGCAAAAACAAATCCCCGAGCTGACAAGGTAAAAATCTATCGTTCTGCCCCTGAACAAGGCCGTTAACCCACCGTTCCTAGGCCATCATTGAAAATAAGAATGTGTTCTTAAACACTTCTTGTGAATAGGGGGCGCTGTTTTCACTTTGGGAAAAAATCGTGCCCAATTTAAACGGCCTCGTACTCTATTCTAGATCGTAGAATATGCATATTATTATTACTATTGGATAGAAAACACTCTCAAGTTTCTAAAACTGTTTGAATTATATCTGTGAGTAAAACAGAACTCATTTGGCAGCAAACTTCCAGACAGGAAGTGAAAAATCTGAAAACGATGCTCTGTTCCAGGGCCTGCCTATTCAATTGCTTAATATTTATGGATTTGCATGCACTGCATACGCCTTCCACTAGATGTCAACAGGCAGTGGAAGGTGGAATGGGGTGTCTAGCTTGATCTGAGGTCGAACAAGAGCTCTTGGAATGACGTGACCACAATTTCCTTTCTCTACCTAGGCGCGGGAAGGACATCAGCATTGGCTTCTGAAAAGCGTTCGGTATAGACGGTGGATGTCTCCGGCTCTGATTTTATTTGATAGATGTGATAAAAACATCATAAAGTAGTTTTTTTCAACCAAGTTGTATCAGTTTATTCAACGTTTATTGCGACTTTTGGCATTTTCCTTTCTTTGCGTCAGGAGAAGATGGGCATGTTCGCGCCACATGGCTAGCTAAGGTTGCTAATTCGACAGGAGAGGAGGACATTCTAAAACCAAACAACGATTTATTCTGGACCTAGGACTCCTTGTACAAGATTCTGATGGAAGCTCAGCAAAAGTAAGAACCATTTATGATGTTATTTCGTATTTCTGTGGAAAATGTAGAGTCCTATTTTCCGCCCTTTTTGCGGGCGCTGTCTCGCTATAACGTAAGCTGTTTGTTATGGTAAAGTTATTTAAAAAAATCTAACACGGCGGTTGCATTAAGAACTAGTGTATCTTTCATTTGCTGTCCAACATGTATTTTTTAGTAAAGTTTATGATGAGTTCTTTGGTCAGATTAGGTGAGTGTCCAAAATATCTCCGGAGATTCTGGTGAATCGATGCTACATATTCACAATGTATAACCACGGTTTGCAGCTCAAAATATGCACATTTTCGAACAAAACATAAGTGTATTGTATAACCTGATGTTATAGGACTGTCATCTGATGAAGTTGGTCAAGGTTAGTGATTAATTTTATATCCTTTGCTGTTTTTTTGCGATCGCTACCTTTTGCTGCTGATAAATGCATTTGTGTGTTTGGCTATTGTGGTAAGCTAATATAATGCTATATTGTGTTTTCGCTGTAAAACACTTAACAATATCTGAAATATTGGCTGGATTCACAAGATGTTTATCTTTCATTTGCGGTACACCATGTATTTTTCATAAATGTTTTATGATGAGTATTTAGGTATTTCACGTTGCTCTCTGTAATTATTCTGGCTGCTTTAGTGATTTTTTTGATGGTAGCTGCAATGTAAAACTATGATTTATACCTCAAATATGCACATTTTCGAACAAAACATACATTTATTGTATATCATGTTATAAGACTGTCATCTGATGAAGTTGTTTCTTGGTTAGTGACTAATTATATCTCTATTTGGTCGGTTTTGTGATAGCTACCTATGCGGTAGAAAAATGGTGAAAATATGCGGTTGAGTCTTTTTTTTAAATCAGAAATGGTGGCTGGATTCACAAGATGTTTATCTTTCATTTGCTGTATTGGACTTGTGATTTCATGAAAATTATATTATATGATATCCCTGTCGCGTTAGGCTAGGCTATGCTAGTCAGCTTTTTTGATGAGGAGGATCCCGGATCCGGGAGAGAGAAGCGGTAGAGGTTTTAACTGACTTGCCTAGTTAAATAAAGGTGTTAAAAAAAGAAAAAAAATCGGTGTCCAAAAATGCTGATTTCCGATTGTTATGAAAACTTGAAATCGGCCCTAATTAATCGGCCATACCGATTAATCGGTCGACGTCTATTCTGTATACCACTTCTACCTTGTCACAACACAACTGATTGGCTTAAACGCATTAAGAAAGAAAGAAATTCTACAAATTAACTTTAAACAAGGCACAGCAATTTGGTATTTTATTAGGATCCCTATAAGCTGTTGCAAAAGAAACAGCTACTCTTCCTGAAGTCCACATAAAACATTTAACATGGAATAATACAGAACATTAATAGACAAGAGCAGCTCAAGGCCTGAACTACATACATTTAAAACAAGGCCCACGTAGCCTACATATTAATGCATACACTTAGACAAACTATCTAGGTCAAATAGAGGAGAGGCGTTGTGCTGTGAGGTATTGCTTTATCTGTTTTTTAAATCAGGTTTGCTGTTTATTTGAGCAACAATAGATGGAACGGAGTTCCATGCAATAATGGCTCTATATAATACTGTACTCTTTCTTGAATTTGTTCTGGATTTGGGGACTGTGAAAAGACCCCTGGTGGTATGTTTGGTGGGGTAAGTGTGTGTGTCAGAGCTGTGTGTAAGTTGACTATGCAAACAATTTGGGATTTTCAACATATGAATGTTTCTTATAAAAAGAAGAAATGATGCAGTCAGTCTCTCCTCAACTCTTAGCCAAGAGAGACTGGCATGCATAGTATTTATATCAACCCTTTGATTACAATGAAGAGCAATACGTGCCTCTCTGTTCTGGGCCAGCTGCAGCTTAACTATGTCTTTCCTTGCAGCACTGGACCACACAACTGGACAATAATTATGATTAGACAAAACTAGAGCCTGCAGAACTTGCTTTTTGGAGTGTGGTGTCAAAAAAGCAGAGCATCTCTTTATTACGGACAGACCTCTCTCCATCTTTACAACCATTGAATCTTTATGTTTTGACCATGACAGTTTACAATCTAAGGTAACGCCAAGTAATTTAGTCTCCTCAAATTGTTCAACAGCCACACCATTCATTACCAGATTCAGCTGAGGTCTAGAACCTAGGGAATGATGCTCTTAGTTTTAGAGATGTTCTGGACCAGTTTATTACTGGCCACCCATTCCAAAACAGACTGCAACTCTTTGTTTAAGGTTTCAGTGACTTTATTATCTGTGGTTGAATCATCAGCATACATGGACACATATGCTGTGTTTAATGCCAGTGGCAGGTCATTGGTAAAAATAGAAAAGAGTAGAGGGCCAAGAGAGCTTCCCTGCAGTACACCACACTTTACATGTTTGGCATTAGAGGAGCTTTGGCATTAGAGGAGCTTCCATTAAAGAAAACCCTTTGAGTTCTATTAGATAGATAGCTCTAAATCCACGATATGGCAGAGATTGAAAAGCCGTAACACATGCGTTTTTTCAACAACAGGTTATGGTCAATAATATCAAAGGCTGCACTGAAATCTAACAGTACAGCTCCCACAATCTTCTTACTATCAATTTTTTTCAACCAATCATCAGTCATTTGTGTCAGTGCAGTACATGTTGAGTGCTCTTCTCTATAAGCATGCTGAAAGTATGTTGTTAATTTGTTTCCAGAGAAATATTTGGTCAAACACAATTTTTCCAACAGTTTGCTAAGAGCCGGCAGCAAACTTATAGGTCTGCTGTTAGAACCAGTAAGGGCCACTTTACCACTATTGGGTAGCAGAATAACTTTGGCTTCCCTCCAGGCCTGAGGGCAAAGACTTTCCTCTAGGCTCAGATTAAAGATATGACAGATAGGAGTGGCTTTAGAGTCAGCTACCATCCTCAGTAGCTTTCCATCTAAGTTGTCAATGCCAGGAGGTTTGCCATTATTGATCGATAACAATATTTTTTCCACCTCTCCCACACTAACTTTACAGAATTCAAACTTGCAATGCTTTTCTTTCATTATTAGTTTTTTATGCATGAATACGATGGTGTAACAGTCCTGACCTGTTTTATGTTGTTTTTATGTGTTTATGGTCAGGGCATGTGTTTTGGGTGGGCAGTCTATGTTATTCGTTTCTATGTTGGTTTTGGTTTGCCTGGTATGGCTCTTGATTAGAGGCAGGTGGTTTGCATTTTCCTCTAATCAAGAGTCATATTTAGGTAGGGCGTTATCACTGTGTGTTTGTGGGTGATTGTCTCCTGTGATGTCTATCGTGTTGTCGATGTTTTTCACATTTGGAGCTGTTTTGCTGTTCGTTCGTTTTGATGTTCGTTCCTGTTCGTAAGTTTACGTTTGTCCATGTAAGTTTATGTTCAGGTTCCGTTGTACGTCGTTTTCTTATTTTGTAAGTTTTTTGAAAGTATTTTGTTTTGTTTCGTGTTGCCATCAGTTCATCGTTATAAATAAAGATGGCATATTTCCCTGACTCCGCATTTTGGTCCGAAGATCCTTCTCTCCTCACCTCTTCTGAGGATGAGGAGAGCGACAGCTCTAACAGAATCACCCACCAACAAACAGTGACCAAGCGGTATGGGAATGCTCGACGGAGCAATAAGAACTTCTGGACTTGGGAGGAGATCTTGGACGGTAGAGGACCTTGGGCTCAACCAGGGGAATATCGCCGTCCAAAGGAGGAATTGGAAGCAGCGAAGGCTGAGCGGCGCTGGTATGAGGAGGCAGCGAGACGACGCGGTTGGGAGCCGGTGAGTCAGACCAAAAAATTTCTTGGGGGGGGGCACACGAGGAGTGTGGCAAAGCCGGGTAAGATACCCGAGCAAACTCCCCGTGCTTACCGTGGAGGTAGAAGGCGTCGTATTGGTAAGACACCGTGTTATGCGGTAGAGCGCACGGTGTCCCCAGTACGCGTGCTTAGCCCAGTGCGGGCTATTCCACCTTGCCGCACTGGGAGGGCTAGGTTGGGCATCGAGCCGGGTGCCATGAAGCCGGCCCAACGTAGCTGGTCTCCAGTACGTCTCCTCGGGCCGGTGTACATGGCACCAGCCTTACAGGTGGTGTCCCCGGTTCGCCTGCATAGCCCAGTGCGGGCTATTCCACCTCGCCGCACTGGCAAGGCTACGGGGTTCATTCAACCTGGTGGGGTTGGGGAGGCTCGGTGCTCAAGAGCACGTGTCCTCCTTCACGGTCCGGTATATCCGGTGCCACCTCCATGTACCAGTCCTCCGGTGGCAGCCCCCCGTACCAGGCTGTCTCTCCGGGTTCTCTCTCCTGCTGTTTCCTCCTCTCCAGCGCAGCCGGTGCCTAGACCACGCACCAGGCTGTCTCTCCTTCTCCTCCCTACAGAGCTATCTGTCTCCCCAGCGCCATCTGAGCCATCCGTCTCCCCAGCGCCATCTGAGCCATCCGTCTCCCCAGCGCCATCTGAGCCATCCGTCTCCCCAGCGCCATCTGAGCCATCCGTCTCTCCAGCGCCATCTGAGCCATCCGTCTCCCCAGCGCCGTCTGAGCCATCCGTCTGCCATGAGCCTGCAAAGCCGCCCGTCTGCCATGAGCCTGCAAAGCCGCCCGTCTGCCATGAGCCTACAGAGCCATCCGCCAGACAGGAGCCGCTAGAGCCGTCAGCCAGACAGGAGCCGCTAGAGCCGTCAGCCAGACAGGATCTGCCAGAGCCGCCAACCAGACAGGATCTGCCAGAGCCGCCAACCAGACAGGATCTGCCAGAGCCGCCAACCAGACAGGATCTGCCAGAGCCGCCAACCAGACAGGATCTGCCAGAGCCGCCAACCAGACAGGATCTGCCAGAGCCGCCAGCGAGCCATGAGCAGCCAGAGCCGTCAGTGAGCCATGAGCAGCCAGAGCCGTCAAAGAGCCATGAGCAGCCAGAGCCGTCAGTGAGCCATGAGCAGCCAGAGCCGTCAGAGAGCCATGAGCAGCCAGAGCCGTCAGAGCGCCATGAGCGTCGAGAGCCGTCAGCCTGCCATGAGCGTCAAGAGCCGTCAGCCTGCAATGAGCGTCGAGAGCCGTCAGCCTGCCATGAGCGTCAAGAGCCGTCAGCCTGCCATGAGCGTAGAGAGCCGTCAGCCAGCATGGACCTGCCAGAGCCGTCCAAACAGGACCTGCCAGAGTCCTTCAGCCGGGATCTGCCCCTTGTCCCGGTGCTGCCCCTTGTCCCGGTGCTGCCCCTTGTCCCGGTGCTGCCCCTTGTCCCGGTGCTGCCCCTTATCCCGGTGCTGCCCCTTGTCCCGGTGCTGCCCCTTGTCCCGGTGCTGCCCCTTGTCCCGGTGCTGCCCCTTGTCCCGGTGCTGCCCCTTATTCCGGTGCTGGTCCTTATCCTGGTGCTGCCCCTTGTCCCGGTGCTGCCCCTTGTCCCGGTGCTGCCCCTTGTCCCGGTGCTGCCCCTTGTTCTGGTGTTGGCCGTTTATTTAGGGGAAAGTGGTTTTAGGGTGGTCATTAGAAGGGGTAGACAGAAGAGGGGAGTGACTAAGGTGGTAAGGGGACAGCGTCCTGAGCCGGAACCACCACCGTGGTCAACTGCCCACCCGGACCCTCCCCTGGACTTTGTGCTTGTGCGCCCGGCGTGCGCATCTTGAGGGGGGGGTACTGTAACAGTCCTGACCTGTTTTATGTTGTTTTTATGTGTTTATGGTCAGGGCATGTGTTTTGGGTGGGCAGTCTATGTTATTCGTTTCTATGTTGGTTTTGGTTTGCCTGGTATGGCTCTTGATTAGAGGCAGGTGGTTTGCATTTTCCTCTAATCAAGAGTCATATTTAGGTAGGGCGTTATCACTGTGTGTTTGTGGGTGATTGTCTCCTGTGATGTCTATCGTGTTGTCGATGTTTTTCACATTTGGAGCTGTTTTGCTGTTCGTTCGTTTTGATGTTCGTTCCTGTTCGTAAGTTTACGTTTGTCCATGTAAGTTTATGTTCAGGTTCCGTTGTACGTCGTTTTCTTATTTTGTAAGTTTTTTGAAAGTATTTTGTTTTGTTTCGTGTTGCCATCAGTTCATCGTTATAAATAAAGATGGCATATTTCCCTGACTCCGCATTTTGGTCCGAAGATCCTTCTCTCCTCACCTCTTCTGAGGATGAGGAGAGCGACAGCTATAACAGATGGTTCACTGTTCGTTGAATTGAAATGCATTCCAAGTGACTACCTCATGAAGCTGGTTGAGAGAATGCCAAGAGTGTGCAAAGCTGTCATCAAGGCAAAGGGTGGCTACTTTGAAGAATATAAAATATATTTTTGGGTTACTACATGATTCCATATGTGTTATTTCATAGTTTTGATGTATTTACTATTATTCTACAATGTAGAAAATAAGAAAAAATTATTTAAAAAACCTTGAATGAGTAGGTGTGTCCACACTTTTGACTGGTACTGTATGTTGTCCTAAGAGTTGTGCAAAGTTGGTAGAATATTATTCACAGCTGTAATGGCTGCCAAAGGTGCTTCCACCGAGTATTAACTCTGAGGTGTGAAGACACATGCAATCAAGACATCTTATTTTGAATTCATTTAGACATTTTTCTCAAACTTTCTTTCAATTTAAATATGTGGAGTAGGTTGTGTAGATATGTAGGTAAAAATCCAGTGTAATCCCTTTTTAAATGTAATTATGGTAACTTCAAGTAAAGACATGCAAGTCGGGCAAAGATTTTACATAACGAAAGTAATGCGTTCTAATGTTAAAACGTAGAGCTTTTTAGTAATCTTTTCTCTCCACAGGTATTGCGGACCGATGCACAACTGTCAAGTACCATTTCTCTCAGCCCATTCGGCTTCGAAACATCCCGCTCAACCTGACGAGAACCATTCAGCAAGATGAATGGCATCTCTTACGTAAGTATTGCAGACTGAACGTCCCACAACCACCTGCAATAAAACCGCTTGCATGGCTAGCAGTTTTGTATAGAGAGAAATAGTAATTGTGTCTTTATGTAGGAACTAAAGGAGGCTAACTGCACCATAGATCGTTGGCCAAAGCCTATGGGGAAATGTATGTTTTATTTTGGAGGGGGGGTTGGATAAATGTAAAAAATGATGTCTGTGGTATAAGGTCACAGGCTTATGAGATCTTATACGTTTCGTTCTATGAGATAATCTTCCTCAGCTAACGTCACTTTGTGAATTTTTAAGCATTTATGTAATCAAAACAAGCACACAAAGCACATAAATACTTTATAATTCATAAAGGTCATGTAATCTTACTGATATTATCTCATAGAACAAAACATATAAGATCACCTAAGCCTGTGTTAACTTCAGATCTTATTTTCAGTGTTTATCCTAAAATCCCACTCCTTCCCCATTCATTTCCCCCATTTCCCCAAACGAACCAGAGGTAGAAAATGCTATCTCATTTCCAGCTGGGTCTGAGCAAAAAGTATTTTGAACAATGGATAGATGGCCTTGGTGTGGTGTGAGACGTTTGATTCCAGGTGCCCCACAACTGATCTGCGGTGGGATAGTCTGACATCTGTCACGAGTAGCGTTCGGGTCCTTCAAGATGAGCTTTTCCAGGTAGTGGTTGGTGCAAAAACTTAGCGATCCGAACGTTCATCTTACGGATTTGGGGCAAATTTCTACCACCATCTTTGCTCAAACAATCATTTCATTATTTATTGGGAAATATTTGTACTGTTCTTGCTCTTCCCGTCCCTTGTATTGTGTGTGTTTTTTTGTATAAATATTTACATGTTTTGTATGTGTGTTTTTTAAAAATATGTTTTTCAATGCTTCATACAGTACTGCAGACTAACGGTTCCGTCTGTTGTGTCTAGGTTTGATAATGAAATAACAGTGGAGGTCCAAATCTCAGTGCTCCATATTCATTTGGCTTCATGCTGTGGAACTTTTAGATCCTTCAGACAACCCTAGTGATCCCATCAGACATCCATGATCTGTAATAAGGCTACTATGGTACCCACATGCTGAATATGTTAAGTTAACCTTTTCGAAGCTAGTATTCCTACTCCAATGTCCAACCCCTGATGAGTGGATTGCTACATGGTTATAGAACATGTTCACGGGGAGGAAGTAAATGTCAGCTCGTACAAGAAAAACATATTAACTCCACACAGTCTTATTATTACTGCACAACTAGTCTGAGGAAGAACATTCATCAAAGTCAATATACGTTTGGTTTTCTTTGGCCCGCATCCCAAATGGCACCCTATTCCCTATTAAGTGCACAGTTGTTCCCTATTAAGTGCATACGGTGTTATTTGGGACGCCGACCTTGTTTTTCCTGTTCGAGTTTGATCCCGTGTTATAGAATTCCGCAACTCGATCTGACAAATGTCTGAGATGCAGAGCAGGCCTAAACGTATCGGACATGTGATTTATGATCAATGGGTCAAAATGTTGTTACAGTATATCATACGTTGCAGGAATTGAATATTTCCAACAACATATCCCATTATAAAACTGTGTGTTGAGTGACATAATGCTTACTGAAAAACAATGCTGTCATGATGCATTAAGGAAATCATTCAAATTCACCTATTTTTAACAGTCGTTGCTGGCCATTTTATGTTATGACAGGCATCGTGTCATTCTTATGACAGGGTTGTAACAAATGTAGGACAGGGGTGATCAAAAGAATAGTATTACCTAACAAAAACGTGTGTTTTTCCCCGTGTTTGTTTGGAGACTGTTGACGGGCAGCACGAGCGGGTTTACCAGGGGGGTGGTTGTCATGGAAATGTTGGTGTGTGCACGTGTGCTAATGTTTTCACTTGTGTTTGTGCTCTTTTGTGTGTGTGTGTGTGTGTGTGTACGCTTTGTGTTTGTCTGTGTGTGTGTACCTATATGTGTGTGTGTGTGTGTGTGTGTGTGTGTGTGTGTGTGTGTGTGTGTGTGTGTGTGTGTGTGTGTGTGAGTGCTATGTTTATATGTGTGTGTGTCTCAGATCTGCGGCGAATCACGGCAGGGTTCCTGGGGATGGCGGCTGCCGTTTTGCTGTGTGGCAGCATTGTGGCCACAGTGGGCTTCTTTTGGGAGGAGAGCCTCACCCAGCACGTCTCCGGCCTGCTCTTCCTCATGGCAGGTACATCGCCTGCCAACTACCAACACCCTACCTTTCCTGTGTGTGTGTTAGGGCTTTCATTGCCAACGACCTACCTATCCTGTATGTGTGTGTGTGTGTGTTTGTGTGTGTGTTAGAGAGAGAGAGAGACAGCGAGAGATATAGAGAGTGTGTGGTTCTCTTTCCCTTTCATTGTTGGTTTCTTTGTGATGGCAGCTTTCAACTTTTGTCTCTCTGTGCCTCTTTTACTGCAGCCTTCCTCTATATCTCTATCTTTAGTTTTCTCCCCCTTTCACTCTCTCTGTCACATCTTCTCCTGCTCCTCCCCTCCGGCGTACGACATCGCCAGAATACTAACCACTGGTCCTGGGATTCATCATTATGCGCACCTAGCACTCATCATTACGCACACCTAGCACTCATCATTACGCGCACCTGTTAATCATTACAATTCACACCTGGACTTCATTACCTTCGTCATTTCCTCCCCTTTATATGTCACTCTCTTATGTCTTCTTACCAGTTGGTATTATTCTTGTGTACCTGCGTATAGCCACATGGAATTGTCTTGTTTCTGTTTTTGTTGTTTTATTAAACGTTTCACCTGCACCTGCTTCCCGACTCACAGCTATGTTATTACAGAATACCAACTCAAACTATGGAAGCAGCAGGAAAGTCTGGGAGAGAGGAGAGGAGGAGCTAGATTATTATGAGGGCTTCATGGCTCTGTTTAAATGCATTGTCGATCATCCCGCGGAGGGCAGTGAGTGTTTGCTTCAGCTTCAGCAGGGGAATCAGATGGCTGCTGCGCTCACCTTCCGGACAGTAGCAGCTTCCAGTGGAGAGGTTCCTGTCCAGAGGGCACCCATAATCCCATCTTGCTGTGTCGTGGGTCCAGTGGTTTGGGACGTAGATGTGGACATCCGCCAGGCTCTAGAGAGGGAGCCCGCACCCTGGAATTGTCCTCCCGCGCGCATCTATGTTCCCACAGGGATAAAGGATCTGCTGCTGACCTGGGCACACACAGCTGTTGCCGTTGGATATCCAGGTATTTCTCGCACCATCCACTCCATTGCTGAGAAGTACTGGTGGCCCACCTTGGTGCAGGATGTTACTCGGTATGTCAACTTCTGTTCTGTATGTGCTCAAACCAAGTACCCCCGGAATGCTCCAGCTGGGAAGCTCCTGCCGCTTCCCGTGCCTCAGCAACCTTAGTCACATCTATCCAATGACTTTGTAACCGATCTTCCCCGCTCTGATGTTTTCACCACCATTCTGGTGGTAGTTGATAGATTTTCGAAGTCATGTCGATTAATCCCTCTTCCTGGTCTCCCCATTGCTCTCCAGGTCATTGAAGCACTCTTTCAGCAGGTCTTCCAGCATTATGGCCTTCCGGAGGACATCGTCTTGGACCGTGGCCCCCAATTCACATCATGAGTTTGGAGGGCCTTCTTGGAGAAGCTCGGGGTCACAGTCCCCCTCACTTCCGGGTATTGGCCTCAGTCCAACGGGCAGGTGGAGAGGATGAGCCAGGAGCTGGGGAGGTTCCTGAGGAATCAGGGTGATTGGGCACGATTCCTTCCCTGGGCAGAGTACGTCCAGATCTCCCTACGTCACTCCTCCACTGGGTTGACCCCCTTCCAGTGTGTTTTGGGTTTCCAGCCAGGACTGGCCCCGTGGACCCTGGGTCAGACCGCGGCTCCTGCGGTAGATGAGTGGTTCCGGCGTGCGGAGGAGGTGTGGAGCGACGAGCACGTGAGACTCCAGCGCGCCTTCCATCATTAGAAGGAACAGGCAGACTGCCACCGCAGTGAGACTCCTGTGTTCCATTCTGGGGACAACGTCTGGCTCTATCAGGAACATCCCACTTCAACCATCCCGCAAGAAACTGAGCCCCATGGTTTGGCCGTTCAAGGTTCTCCGGAGTGTCAACAAGGTGACGTACAGGTTACAACTACCCAGTCGCTATTGCATCTCTCCCTCTTTCATGTCTCCCTTCTCATGCCAGTGGTTCCTGGTCCCTTAACTGATACTGTCCCCCACGACACACCTCCACCCCCTTGGACATTGAGGGGGGGTCCGGCATACGCTGTCAGATCTTCAGGTCGTCCCTCTTGGCGGAGTCGTTCTGCGGCTGGAGCCACGTGTCACATCTTATCCTGCTACCCCCCTCCGGCGTACCACTTTGCCAGAATACTAACCACCGGTCCTGGGATTCCTCAATACGCACACCTAGCACTCATCATTACGCGCACCTGTTAATCATTATGATTCACACCTGGACTTCATTACCTTCATCATTTCTTCCCCTTTATATGTCACTCTCTTATGTTTTCTTACCAGTTGGTATTATTCTTGTGTACCAGCGTATAGCCACATGTAATTATCTCGTTTCTGTTTTTTGTTGTTTTATTAAACGTTTCACCTGCACCTGCTTCCCGACTCACAGCTCCGTTATTACACTCTCTCTCTAGTCCAAATCTTCCTCCAAAGTGTTCATCAAACACATACAGTAAAGGCTCTTTTTTTTAGCATAATTTGTAAATGCCTAATGGACACAGACGCATTCATAATACCTTACAGACAGGTGTTAATATGCATAATAAAACATGCCATAAGCATTCATAATAGCTCATCGCTACAAACAGGAGACTACTTTCTATGGTTGTATGCAAACATTCCTGTAACATATTTATAACATTACACAATAGGGCGGCTAATTTTTCATTTCAGTTGTGTTTTAGATTTCCTTTCAACTTGTGTTTTTTATTTATTTATGTTATGCTCATTCATTTCCGTTCCATGTGAATGGCAATCCGGATTGGTACTCCATTTTTTTTACTTTTAAATGACTAATATATAAAGCCATTGAAGAATACAATTTATAAATGCCTCATGATCTTACTTCAACTGTCTAACCTGTCCTTTGTTGTTATTTTACTCCTGCAATGTCTCTTTAATACACATCTTGGAAGTTACAATTTGTCCCCTCCAGGGATCTTCTGCACCATCTCCTTGTGTACCTACGCCGCCAGCGTCTCCTATGACCTCTCCCGGAACCCACCCTTCATCTACGGACTGCCCGGCGACGTGGACCATGGCTACGGCTGGTCCATCTTCTGCGCCTGGGTCAGCCTGGGACTGACCGTGGCATCAGGCTGCCTCAGCACCACCTACCCGTTCCTCAGCCAAACCATGGCCCTGCACTCCAAAACCGCACGGGAGTCCTCAGTATGAGCGGCATGAGCAGTGTGAGAGAATGCCCCTTGTAGATTCGCGGGGGGATGAATTGTTGGTGTGGACATTTTGTTGCTGACTGAAAACCAATATAAGAGGAGATGTTTTATTTTTACGAAACCAGAGATGAAAACATAGTGTTTCGGTGAGATGTGGGAATCTTGTTGCTCTTTTGTAGACTCTCGTCATCCTTTATCGAGGTGTTGTGCAAGGTGCAGGTGTTATGATGTGTTATTTATGTGTGTTTGTATGTGCACACAGGCAAACTCCCACATACATATGGACCTACACACCCGTACACAAGTACACACACAAATTGTTAGTTCTCTCTCTCTCACTATCTCTCTCTCTCTCTCTCTCTCCAAGACATGGAGAACAACATGAGAGTGAATGAAACATGAAACAACGTAAATACCCACACAGGCATACCACACACACATAAAACATGTGTGTATATATTACCATATATATGAAAAAGGCATCATTCTTATGGGTGGTTTGGTAAGATTGAATCAAATGGACATTGTATAAAAATACTAGTATCACTTTGAAAGCAAGAAATCCTTTTTTTTCCAGATGTAAGTGGTATATTTTCAAAACTCTTAAGTACAAAACTCTTAAGTACAAAACTGATAACGTGTGTAATGCCCCCTATCTTGTGTTCAGAACTTTTGACTGTGCATTCATCGCGGTTTCACACATATTTCACCCCTGAGTCATTAATGCAAAATCAAAGTTTTCCTTAAATACCACAAGTAAAAAAAAATTGTCACCAATACATCAGATAATGATAGGCTCACCATATAGTCATTTGAACTACCACATTCAATTATTATTTTTTTCAATCACTTTGGCGCAATTTTCATTAGTATGTGGTACATTTTCGCAAAACAAGCACAAAAATCAAAACAGATCATCACAATCGCTCATGTTTCAAAACTTTAAGCACATTTACAATTGACTGAGTACGACAAACAAATTCACAAAGTCAATTGTTCACTGCACCAAATCACTTTTTCAAGTTGGATACATAATCAATCAAAGTATCTGCTTTTCAAAATCGCAATATCCACTTTACTTTTGATGTGAGTTTCTTGTCATTTGTTAACAATGCTATAAACTATCACTTAATCAAACTGCTCAAAATGACAACCACAATTATGTACTGCCTAGCTAACATATATAGTTTGATAACTGTTGAACACTGTAAATGTCTATATTTTTACCTAAATGTATCAATTTGACATCAATTTATGCTGGAAGTTTTGAAACATGAGCCATTTTCATTATCTGTTTAGATTTTTGTGCTTGGGAGTTGTGTACAACATACTTGTGACGTGATTGAAAAAAACTGTAACCCACAGCCTATGAGATCCGATGGATCGATTGGTCATTTCAGTTGTGGCAATCAAATTGTACAAAGTTTTTAGCAAACCCATTAACCAGTCCCTTCCCAAACAGACGAGGCATAATCACAAATAATTTGAAAATGTGCGCCAGACTGTGAGAACAATGCTGACAATGATAGACGAAGGACTACAGGGTTTGTCGCTGACATAGTTGAGGAAAGTCATATTTCTCGCCCATGGACACAAACGGTGCACAATTCTACATTGGAGTGTGAAAACGGTGGAAACTGGAGGAGATCATGTTGACACCGCTTGAATGGATGTAAGACTTTTGTGCTGAACCATCATCACAGATATTCTGAGCAGCCAACAGTGAGGGGTGGGCTCTGGAAGTTAGTTGCTGCCCCATGGAAGGGCCAGCTTTCGCAACGACTCTATCTGACCTGGACGACTTGTAGGGACCTTGAATGGCTTGTGGGGACATTACATGACACGTGTGGACCTGGCAGGTTATGTATGTTCGACTCAGCGTGCTGTGTCAGAAGCAGAGCAGCATTTCCGAAACAGTACAATGAGCTTCAAGTTTTCTCTATGAATTGTAAATAAAAGATTATCAACAAGAACGTATGTGGAGAGTTTTATGACGTGCCTTATGTTGAGCTTTGTCTCTCTGTGTTACAGGCGTTACGAAGGCCTGCATGATGCTGTTATAATGCATTTTCAAGACCCCCTTATGATGTCATATCATCGTATCATAATGATCCTTACTAAATGCACCATTTCATATCAGTTGACAAAACCTATTTTATTCTTAAGGTATTATAAAGGATCCTTCATACGCTCATGACAAGGTATTGTCAGTAAATCCATTGTAGCACATCAGAGCATGGTTTAAATACCAGATACCAGAGATCTTGAGCAGTATTGCCATAATCGTCTTTGTTGGGAGCTGGGAGCGGCGCCTACTGGACAGGTGACTTCAACAGGATGTGTAAACTACACTCTCTGTCTGACTTGCCACAAACACATTGGTAAAACAAGACACAACAGCCTCTACTGCAGTCCTGAATTCATCTGAGGAGTTCCGGTCCACGTGCACGAATATACATTCTGAGGTGTGTACAAAGCACGCAGGAGTCGCTCAAACATCTCAATCTTCTCATGGACCACGATGGAGTAGGTGATGGGGAAGTCTCCCTCCTCCACACCCAGGGGTGTCATGACCAACCCTTTGTCTGTAACATAACTTCAACAGTTTTAGGTCACGTCGTGGCAGAATGCCTCATAACGATTTATCTATGTATTATTAGTATTTGTGCAGACCATAGCTTTGGAGCACTGCTGTTAAATTATAATTGTCACACACAAACACACTGTAATGGAGACGCAGGGAGTCAGGAATTAGGTGCAGTTGGTGAGTTTAATGGTAAATGAACATTACCATTAAACTCAAATACAAAAGAGGAGAAGCGTCTGGACATGATAACAGAACCAATACTGTCTGATGATAAATTCTACAGTGCTAGATAAAGGTGAAGTAATCAGGGTAGGGATGAAGTCCAGGTGTGCCTAATGATTGGTCGGAGGTGTGTGTAATGACGGTTGCCAACGTGCATCACACTTAACGTCAGAGGCAAATGCAGCATCCTACAATGCTTGTGTAACGGATGTGAAATGGCTAGCTAGTTAGCGGGTACGCGCTACTAGCGTTTCAATCAGTTACGTCACTTGCTCTGAAACCTACAAGTAGTGTTGCACCTTGCTCTGCAAGGGCCGTGGCCTTTGTGGAGCGATGGGTAACGATGCTTCGTGGGCGACCGTTGTTGATGTGTGCAGAGGGTCCCTGGTTCGCGCCCGTGTCGGTGCGAGGGGACGTACTAAAGTTATACTGTTACACTTGCAGCTCTACCGCTGCTTTCTGCTAGTAGGAAAGTCAGTTAAGAACAAATTCTTATTTACCATAAAAGACATTGTATTTATTCTAAGCAGCCCCAGGTTTGCAACATTACCGTTTTGGTATAATTTAGCAGACGCTCTAATCCACAGCCACTTCCAATTCGTTTAATAGTTAAACCTGTCATGAGAGACTGGGGTTGGTCGGGGTCAATTCAGTCAATTCCGGAAGTACACTGAAGAAAGAAAATGCAGGTAATATAAGCTATGTTCAATGTGCTAAATCATGAGTTTCATAAGAATGGTTCGGCCTACTGTTGATCATTTTCAAACAATTTTGTGACAACAGCCTTGGACAATAGAGTGACGGCCAGTGAGAGCCAGCTGGAGGAACTTTTGTAATTTGTGTGAACTATCGCTTTAAGTAATTTCTTGAATTCATTATTGTCCAGCCTTGGAGGCCAGAGTAACAGCCAGTGACAGACAGGTGGAGGAACTGAAGAATGGGAATGCAGGTAGTGAAAGAACAAACATAATATAAAATCAAATGCTCCACCCTTCTGTTGTTCTTTTATTAAATAACACTTTTATTGAATTCAATATTCAAAAAAATTCAGATTTTAGCCTTGGAGGCCAGACTGAGTTCCAGTGAGAGTCAGTTAGAGGAGATGAAGAAAGACAATTCTGGTAATAATGAGATCTGAATATGAATGAGAGCTAAAACTCTATAAAACATGTAGTTTTTGCAAGTCGGTTAGGACATCTACTTGTGCATGACACAAGTAATTTTTCTAACAATTGTTTACAGACAGATTATTTCACTTATAATTCACTGTAACACAATTCCAGTGGGTCAGAAGTGTACATACACTAAGTTGACTGTGCCTTGAAACAGCTTGGAACATTCCCGAAAATGATGCCATGGCTTTAGAAGATTCGGATAGGCTAATTGACATAATTTGGGTCAATTGGAGGTGTAGCTGTGGATATATTTCAAGGCCTACCTTCAAACTCAGTGCCTCTTTGCTTGACATCATGGGAAAATCAAAAGAAATCAGCCTGGTTCATCCCTGGGAGCAATTTCCAAAGGCCTGAAGGTACCACGTTCATCTGTACAAACAATAGTATGCAAGTATAAACACCATGGGACCACGCAGCCGTCATACCACTCAGGAAGGAGACGCGTTCTGTCTCCTAGAGATGAACATACTTTGGTGCTAAAAGTGCAAATCAATCCCAGAACAACAGCAAAGAACCTTGTGAAGATGCTGGAGGAAACAGGTACAAAAGTATCTATATCCACAGTAAAATAAGTCCTATATCGACATAACCTGAAAGGCAGCTCAGCAAGGAAGAAGCCACTGCTCCAAAACCGCCATAAAAAAGCCAGACTACGGTTTGCAACTGCACATGGGGACAAAGATCGTACTTTTTGGAGAAATGTCCTCTGGTCTGATGAAACAAAAATAGAGCTGTTTGGCCATAATGACCATCATTATGTTTGAAGGAAAAAGGGGGAGGCTTGCAAGCCGAAGAACACCATCCCAACCGTGAAGCATGGGGGTGACAGCATCATGTTGTGGTGGTGCTTTGCTGCAGGAGGGAATG
The DNA here is from genome assembly GCF_029448725.1 of Salvelinus fontinalis. Lineage (NCBI taxonomy): Eukaryota > Metazoa > Chordata > Actinopteri > Salmoniformes > Salmonidae > Salvelinus > Salvelinus fontinalis. The sequence continues at coordinate 28,193,430 of NC_074704.1, read as the reverse complement.
GTGCACTTCACAAAATAGATGGCATATTGAGGAAGGAAAATTATGTGGATATATTGAAGCATTATCTCAAAAAATCAGTCAGGAAGTTAAAGCTTAGGTCTTCCAAATGGACAATGACCCCAAGCATACTTCCAAAGTTGTAGCAAAATGGCTTAAGGACAACAAAGTCAAGGTATTGGTGTGGCCATCACAAAGCCCTGACCTCAATCCTATAGAAAATTTGTTTGCAGAACTGAAAAAGCGTGTGCGAGCAAGGAGGCCTACAAACCTGACTCAGTTACACCAGCTCTGTCAGGAGGAATGGGCCAAAATTCACCCAACTTATTGTGGGAATTTTGTGGAAGGCTACATGAAACGTTTTACCCAAGTTAAACAATTTAAAGGCAATGCTACCAAATACTAATTGAGTGTATGTAAACTTCTGACCCACTGGGAATGTGATGAAAGAAATAAAAGCTGAAATAAATCATTCTCTCTACTATTATTCTGACATTTCACATTCTTAAAATAAAGTTCCGACTTCAACTGTATAGTATATACTATATTCTATCATTTCAGCCCAAGCAGCAGAAGTGTCAACCCTGGAGAACAGAGTAGCAGCCAGTGAGAGTCAGGTGGAGGAAATGAAGAAAGAACACACAGGTAACATTAAGCTATGTTCAATGTGCTAAATCATGAGAGCTGAACCTGTAAAAAAAAACATTTCCTTAATAATTCATTCAATGCAAATATAAAAAAAATGATTCATAATTTCAGCCCAAGCAGCAGAAGTGTCAACCCTGGAGAACAGAGTAGCAGCCAGTGAGAGTCAGGTGGAGGAAATGAAGAAAGAACACACAGGTAACATTAAGCTATGTTCAATGTGCTAAATCATGAGAGCTGAACCTGTAAAAAAAAACATTTCCTTAATAATTCATTCAATGCAAATATAAAAAAAATGATTCATAATTTCAGCCCAAGCAGCAGAACTGTCAGCCTTGGGGACTAGAGTTACAGCCAGTGAGACTCAGATTTTGGTTGTGGCCTTGTTGTGGTTATTTGGTTTGTTTGTGTTGGCACCCTTCAACACCCCTACTTATCACATGTATACACGCAACCACTCACCTACACTACTGACTACTGACTACACACACACCATTGTTAATTGTATTTACTTTACCTTAGTTAATACATATATTTTGTTATTCCTTATCTCCATGTGGTCTCCCTTTTGTTACGGGCTTTGAGCCGGTTCATGACAATAATCATTACTATAACAATATTACGTTTTTCCATTCAGTGAGAGCAAGCTGGAGGAACTGAAGAGAATTATTGCAGGTGACATACAAAAACCATCAGCTCAATCCATCATTTACGGACACAAACACTGTGTGGCCGTGTCATGCTTATAAGAGTAAAATGGGCTAAACAAAGCTTACTCTCCTGTGTTTGCAGACAGAACGAATGTGGCTTTCTCTGTTGGTTTGACTAACTCAGGATATGTGGGATGATTCAACTCAGAGAAAACTCTGGTCTACACACAAGTATTCACCAACATCGGCAATGCTTACGACACAACCTCAGGTAACAGTTTACAGCCTTACACCAACAATACTACAGGTGCAGCTTATGGCATTAAAAATAATTAGGGATAGACACTTTTTATTTATTCTTTTGCCAAAATGACCCAAATCTAACTGCCTGTAGCTCAGGACCTGAAGCAAGGATATGCATATTCTTGGCACCATTTGAAAGGGAACACTTTGGAGATTGTGGAAATGTGAATTGAATGTAGGAGAATATAACACAATAGATCTGGTAGAATAAAATACTCAGAAAAAACAACCAGTCTTTTTCTACCACCATCTTTGAAATGCAAGAGAAAGATCACAGTTCCAGCCATCACTCTGGTTGTAATTCCAATAGTGTCCACAAGATGGCAGAAGTGTATGTGCAAAGTTTCAGATGGATAACTTGAGGTATGAGAACTACAAGACTTTTAGTGTGAAGTCCCCAGGTACATTTGGGCAAATAGTGAAGGAGACATTTGCATTCCTATTATATTTTTCTGCAAGAATATAGTCAAATCTGTATACTTGGACTTTGATTTAGCTTTCCAAGTATTAGTAGCCATATTATAACTTCAACATTTGCAAAACAACCAGTTTTCATAACTCTGAATATCCTTATAATTTTTTAGCAAAATGAAAAGGCATGCTGTCGTACAAGGTTAGTAGCTACATTCTACACCAGATACATGGTTTACGGATAGTCCCATCAAGCCCAGCTCTTTGGCTATCTAATTAGCTTTGTTTGACCCCGATTGGTGCTTATGGCAGCAATTCTACAGGTGCTGCTTATGGCAACAAAAATACAGGTGTTGCTTGTACAGCAACAATACAAAGGGTGCTGTTTATGCAGCAACAATACTACAGGTGCTGCTTATGGCAACACTACTACAGGTGCTGCTTGTACAGTAACAATACTACAGGTGCTGCTTATGGCAGCAATACTACAGGTGCTGCTTATGGCAGCAATACTACAGGTGCTGCTTATGGCAACAATGCTACAGGTGCTGCTTGTGCAGCAACAATACTACAGGTGCTGCTTATGGCAACAATACTACAGGTGCTGCTTATGGCAACAATACTACAGGTGCTGCTTATGGCAACAATACTACAGGTGCTGCTTATGGCAACAATACTACACGTGTTGCTTATGGCAACAATACTACAGGTGCTGCTTATGGTAACAATACTACACGTGTTGCTTATGGCAACAATACTACAGGTGCTGCTTATGGCAACAATACTACAGGTGCTGCTTATACAGCAACAATGCTACAGGTGCTGCTTGTACAGCAACAATACTACAGGTGCTGCTTGTACAGCAACAATACTACAGGTGCTGCTTATACAGCAACAATGCTACAGGTGCTGCTTGTACAGCAACAGTACTACAGGTGCTGCTTATGGCAGCAATTCTACAGGTGCTGCTTATGGCAGCAATACTACAGGTTCTGCTTATACAGCAGCAATACTACAGGTGTGCTTATGGCAACAGTACTACAGGTGCTGCTCATGGCAACTATACTACAGGTGCTGCTTATGGCAACAATACTACATGTGCTGGTTATGGCAAAAATACTACAGGTGCTGCATATACAGCAACACTACAGGTGCTGCTTATACAGCAACAATAATACAGGTGTTGCTTATACAGCAACACTACAACAGGTGCTGCATATACAGCAACAATACAACAGGTGTTGTTCATGCAGCAACAGTACAACAGGTGCTGTTTATGGCAGCCATACTACAGGTGCTGCTTGTGGCAACAATACTACAGGTGCTGCTTGTGGCAACAATACTACATGTGCTGCTTATGGCAACAATACTACAGGTGCTGCTTGTACAGCAACAGTACTACAGGTGCTGCTTATGGCAACAATATTACATGTGCTGGTTATGGCAAAAATACTACAGGTGCTGCATATACAGCAACACTACAGGTGCTGCTTATACAGCAACAATAATACAGGTGTTGCTTATACAGCAACACTACAACAGGTGCTGCATATACAGCAACAATACAACAGGTGTTGTTCATGCAGCAACAGTACAACAGGTGCTGTTTATGGCAGCCATACTACAGGTGCTGCTTGTGGCAACAATACTACAGGTGCTGCTTGTGGCAACAATACTACATGTGCTGCTTATGGCAACAATACTACAGGTGCTGCTTGTACAGCAACAGTACTACAGGTGCTGCTTATGGCAACACTACTACAGGTGCTGCTTGTGAAGCAACAGTACGAAAGGTGCTGCTTATGGCAGCAATAATACAGGTGCTGCTTATGGCAACAATACTACAATGGCTGCTTATGGCAACAGTTCTACAGGTGCTGCTTATGGCAGCAATAATACATGTGCAGCTTGTATGGCAACAGTACTACAGGTGCTGCTTTTGGCAGCAATACTACAGGTGCTGCCTATGGCAACAATACTACAGTTGCTGCTTATACAGCAACAATGCAACAGGTGCTCCTTATACAGCAACAATACTACAGGTGCTGCATATACAGCAACAACACTACTACAGGTACTGCTTATACAGCAACACTACTACATGTGCTGTTTATGCAGCAAAAATACTACAGGGGCTGTTTATGGCAGCAATACTACAGGTGCTGATTGTACAGCAACAGTACTACAGGTGCTGATTGTACAGCAACAGTACTACATGTGCTGCTTATGGCAACAATACTACACGTGTTGCTTATGGCAACAATACTACAGTTGCTGCTTATGGAAACAATACTACAGGTGCTGCTTGTGGCAGAAATACTACAGGTGCTGCTTATACAGCAACAATACTACATGTGCTGCTTATACAGCAACACTACTAGATGTGCTGCTTATACAGCAACAATACTACATGTGCTGCTTATACAGCAACACTACTACATGTGCTGCTTATACAGCAACAATACTACAGGTGCTGCTTATACAGCACCAATACTACAGGTGCTGTTTATGCCGCAAACGTACTACAGGGGCTGCTTATGGCAGCAATACTACAGGTGCTGCTTATGGCAACAATACTACAGGTGCTGCTTATGGCAACAATACTAGAAGGGCTGCTTATGGCAGCAATACTACAGGTGCTGCTTATGGCAACAATACTACAGGTGCTGCTTATGGCAACAATACTACAGGTGCTGCTTATGGCAGCAATACTACAGGTGCTGCTTATGGCAACAATACTACAGGTGCTGCTTACGGCAGCAATACTACAGGTGCTGCTTATGGCAACAATACTACAGGTGCTGCTTATGGCAACAATACTACGGCTGCTGCTTATGGCAACAATACTACGGCTGCTGCTTATGGCAACAATACTACAGGTGCTGCTTATGGCAGCAATACTACAGGTGCTGCTTATGGTACCAATACTACAGGTGCTGCTTATGGCAACAATACTACAGGTGCTGCTTATGGCAATAATACTACAGGTGCTGCTTATGGCAACAATACTACAGGTGCTGCTTGTACAGCAACAATACTACAGGTGCTGCTTATGGCAACAATACTACAGGTGCTGCTTATGGCAACAATACTACATGTGCTGCTTATGGCAACAGTACTACAGGTGCTGCTTACGGCAGCAATGCTACAAGGTGCTGCTTATGGCAACAATACTACAGGTGCTCCTTATACCGCAACAATACTACAGGTGCTGCATATACAGCAACAACACTACCGGTGTTGCTTATACAGCAACACTACTACAGGTGCTGTTTATGCCGCAAAAGTACTACAGGGGCTGCTTATGGCAGCAATACTACAGGTGCTGATTGTACAGCAACAGTACTACAGGTGCTGCTTGTACAACAGCAATACTACAGGTGCTGCTCATGGCAACAATACTACAGGTGCTGCTTATGGCAACAATACTACAGGTGCTGCTTATACAGCAACAATGCAACAGGTGCTCCTTATACAGCAACAATACTACAGGTGCTGCATATACAGCAACAACACTACTACAGGTGCTGCATATACAGCAACATTACTACAGGTGCTGTTTATTCCGCAAAAGTACTACAGGGGCTGCTTATGGCAGCAATACTACAGGTGCTGATTGTACAGCAACAGTACCACAGGCGCTGCTTATGGCAACAATACTACATGTGCTGCTTGTAGCAACAATACTACAGGTGCTGCTTATGGCAACAATACTACATGTGCTGCTTGTACAGCAACAGTACTACAGGTGCTGCTTATACAACAGCAATACTACAGGTGCTGCTTATGGCAACAATACTACAGGTGCTGCTTATGGCAACAATACTACAGGTGCTGCTTATACAGCAACAATGCAACAGGTGCTCCTTATACAGCAACAATACTACAGGTGCTGCATATACAGCAACAACACTACTACAGGTGCTGCTTATACAGCAACACTACTACAGGTGCTGTTTATGCCGCAAAAGTACTACAGGTGCTGCTCATGGCAACAATACTACAGGTGTTGCTATTGGCAACAATACTACAGGTGCTGCTTATGGAAACAATACTACAGGTGCTGCTTATGGGAGAAATACTACCGGTGCTGCTTATGGCAACAATACTACAGGTGCTGCTTATACAGCAACACTACTACAGGTGCTACTTATGGCAACAATACTACAGGTGCTGCTTATGGCAACAATACTACGGCTGCTGCTTATTGCAACAATACTACAGGTGCTGCTTATGCCAGCAATACTACATGTGCTGCTTATGGCAACAATACTACATGTGCTGCTTATGGTACCAATACTACAGGTGCTGCTTATGGCAACAATACTACAGGTGCTGCTTGTACAGCAACAATACTACAGGTGCTGCTTACGGCAACAATACAACAGGTGCTGCTTATGGCAACAATACTACATGTGCTGCTTATGGCAACAATACTACATGTGCTGCTTATGGCAACAGTACTACAGGTGCTGCTTACGGCAGCAATACTACAAGGTGCTGCTTATGGCAACAATACTACAGGTGCTGCTTATGGCAACAATACTACAGGTGCTGCTTATGGCAACAGTACTACAGGTGCTGCTTACGGCAGCAATACTACAAGGTGCTGCTTATGGCAACAATACTACAGGTGCTGCTTATGGCAACAATACTACATGTGCTGCTTATGCCAACAGTACTACAGGTGCTGCTTACGGCAGCAATACTGCAAGGTGCTGCTTATGGCAACAATACTACAGGTGCTCCTTATACAGCAACAATACTACAGGTGCTGCATATACAGCAACAACACTACCAGTGTTGCTTATACAGCAACACTACTACAGGTGCTGTTTATGCAGCAAAAGTACTACAGGGGCTGCTTATGACAGCAATACTACAGGTGCTGCTTGTACAGCAACAATACTACAGGTGCTGCTTGTACAGCAACAGTACTACATGTGCTGCTTATGGCAACAATACTACAGGTGTTGCTTGTGGCAACAATACTACAGGTGCTGCTTATGGCAACAATACTACAGCTGCTGCTTATGGCAACAATACTACAGATGCTGCTTGTGGCAACAATACTACATGTGCTGCTTATGGCAACAATACTACAGGTGCTGCTTATACAGCAACAATGCTACATGTGCTGCTTATACAGCAACACTACTACATGTGCTGCATATACATCATTAATACTACATGTGCTGCATATACATCATTGATACTACATGTGCTGCTTATACAGCAACACTACTACATGTGCTGCATATACATCATTAATACTACAGGTGCTGCTTATACAGCAACAATACTACATGTGCTGCTTATACAACAACAATACTACATGTGCTGCTTATGGCAACAATACTACAGGTGCTGCTTATACAGCAACAATGCTACATGTGCTGCTTATGGCAACAATACTACAGGTGCTGCTTATACAACAACAATACTACATGTGCTGCTTATACAGCAACATTACTACAGGTGCTGCTTATACAGCATTAATACTACAGATGTTGCTTATACAGCAACACTACTACATGTGCTGCTTATGGCAACAATACTACATGTGCAGCTTATGGCAACAATACTACAGGTGCTGCTTGCACAGCAACAATACTACAGGTGTGGCTTACATCCCACTTGGCATAAACTGGTTGAATCAATGTTGTTCCAACGTAATTTGTCAATGTATTGTGACGAGAAATCTACATTGAAAATACTTTGGATTAGGAAAAGGTGTAGTTTTGAGAATAAAACGTCAATCACATGATTATGTCATCATTGTAACCGATTTTCAACAGACAAAACTTGTATGAAATATGTTGAATTTGTACCTTTGAAACAGCGTCAGATCTTCAACGTTATATCCAATATCAGAAAATAAGACAATAGGCTGGGCAGCACCTCCTGATAGAGAGTTTATCTATCTACAGCTATTTTTGGTCTCCCATCGAGGGTTTTACCAAACCAAGCATTGATATTTGTCACTGACTACTACCAACCTGCTAGCGTGAGAATGATTATTGAGGAATTTCTTAATAACTAAATATTCACTGTTGCTCGCGCAGTCATTCCAAAGGGTTGGTTTAACAGTCATATATTGTTAATGATACTATTTGGTCCATTATAGCATTTGCAAAGTCATCTACAGCTATTGTTTCAATTCAATCCAGGGTTCAACTAAAAGTAGACAATACATATAGGCTCAGGGTTTCAAGCTTTGGTTGATTTCAAGCTTTGGTTGGATTAACCTCTCCTTTTCAAACAAAAATATTGTAATGATCGTCTAATGGAGGAGACCAAAACGCAGCGTGGTAAGTGTTCATATTATAATTTAATTCAAAACTGAACACTAAACAAAATAACAACGAGAGTGAACGAAAACGAAACAGTTCTGTTAGGTGAAGACACACAAAACAACTACCCACAAACACAGGTAGGAAAAAAAGGGCGGGGGTGTATGCCTTATGTTGTTGAGAGACGGTGTTGCGCCTTCTTCACCATGCTGTCTGTGTGGGTGGACCATTTCAGTTTGTCTGTGATGTGTACGCCGAGGAACTTAAAACTTTCCACCTTCTCCACTACTATCCCGTCAATTTGGATAGTGGGGTGCTCCCTCTGCTGTTCCCTGAAGTCCACAATCATCTCCTTTTGTTTTGTGAGGTTATTTGAGGTTAGTTGAGTGTGAGGTTATTTTCCTGACACCACACTCCGAGAGCCCTCACCTCCTCCCTGTAGGCCGTCTCGTCGTTGTTGGTAATCAAGCCTACCACTGTAGTGTCGTCTGCAAACTTGATGATTGAGTTGGAGGTGTGCATGGCCACGCCGTCATGGGTGAACAGGGAGTACAGGAGAGGGCTGAGAACGCACCCTTGTGGGTCCCCAGTGTTGGGAATCAGCGGGGTGGAGATGTTGTTTCCTACCCTCACCACCTGGGGGCGGCCCGTCAGGAAGTCCAGGACCCAGATGCACACGGCGAGGTCGAGACCCAGGGCATCCAGCTTAATGATGAGCTTTGAGGGTACTATGGTGTTAAATGCTGAGCTGTAGTCAATGAACAGCATTCTTACATAGGTATTCCTCTTGTCCAGATGGGTTAGGGCAGTGTGCAGTGTGATTGCAATTGCGTCGTCTGTGGACCTATTGGGCGGTAAGCAAATTGGAGTGGGTCTAGGGTGTCAGGTATGGTGGGGGTGATATGATCCTTGACTAGTCTCTCAAAGCACTTCATGGTGACAGAAGTGAGTGCTACGGGGTGATAGTCGTTTAGCTCAGTTACCTTAGCATTCTTGGGAAAAAGAACAATGGTGGCCCTCTTGAAGCATGTGGGAACAGCAGACTGGGATAGGGATTGATTGAATATGTCCGTAAACACACCAGCCAGCTGGTCTGCGCATGCTCTGAGGATGCGGCTAGGGATGCTGTCTGGGCCGGCTGCCTTGCGAGGGTTAACACGTTTAAATGTTTTACTCAGGTTGGCGGCGGTGAAGGAGAGCCCGCAGGTTTTTGGTAGCGGGCCATGTCGGTGGCACAGTAGTGTCCTCAAAGCAAGGAAAGAAGTTGTTTAAATTGTCTGGGAGCAAGACGTCGGTGTCCGCGACGGGGCTGGTTTTCTTTTTGTAATCCGTGATTGACTGTAGAACCTGCCACATACGTCTCATGTCTGAGCCGTTGAATTGCAACTCTACTTTGTCTCTATACTGACGCTTAGCTTGTTTGATTGCCTTGCGGAGGGAATAGCTACACTGTTTGTATTTGGTCATGTTTCCGGTCGCTTTGCCATGATTAAAAGCAGTGGTTTGCACTTTCAGTTTTGCGCGAATGCTGCCATCAATCCACGGTTTCTGGTTGGGGAAGGTTTTAATAGTCTCAGTGGGTACAACATCACCAATGCACTTGCTAATAAACTCGCTCACAGAATCAGCGTATACATCAATGTTGTTGTCTGAGGCTTTCCGGAACATATCCCAGTCCACGTGATCGAAGCAATCTTGAAGCGTGGAGTCCGATTGGTCGGAGCAGCGTTGAACAGACCTGAGCACGGGCATTTCCTGTTTTAGTTTCTGTCTATAGGCTGGGAGCAACAAAATAGAGTCGTGGTCAGATTTGCCCGAAAGGAGGGCGAGGGAGGGCTTTGTATGCATCGCAGAAGTTAGAGTAGCAATAATCCAGAACGCTGCCAGCCCGCATTCGATATGCTGATAAAATTTAGGGAGCCTTGTTTTCAGATTAGCTCTGTTAATATCCCCAGCTACAATAAATGCAGCCTCAGGATATATGGTTTCCAGTTTACATAGAGTCCAATGAAGTTCTTTCAGGGCGGTCGAGGTGTCTGCTTGGGGGGGATATACACGGCTGTGATTATAGTCGAAGAGAATTCTCTTGGTAGATAATGCGGTCGGCATTTGATTGTAAGGAATTCTAGGTCAGGTGAACAAAAGAACTTGAGTTCCTGTATATTGTTATGATCACATCACGACTCGTTAATCATAAGGCATACACCCCCGCCCTTCTTCTTACCAGAGAGATGTTTGTTTCTGTCGGCGCGATGCGTGAAGAAACCGTGTGGCTGTACCGACTCTGATAACATATCCCGAATGAGCCATGTTTCCGTGAAACAGAAAATGTTACAATCTCTGATGTCTCTCTGGAAGGTAACCCTTGCTCGAATTTCGTCAACCTTGTTGTCAAGAGACTGGACATTAGCGAGTAGTATACTCGGGAGCGGTGAGCGATGTGCCCGTCTACGGAGCCTGATCAGAAGACCGCTCCGTCTGCCCCTTCTGCGGCGCCATTGTTTTGGGTCGCCTACTGGGATCCAATCCATTGTCCTGGGTGGTGGTCCAAACAGAGGATGCGTATTCCTGGTCGTAATGTTGGTAAATTGACATTGCTCTTATATCCAATAGTTCTTCCCGGCTGTATGTAATAAGACTTAAGATTTCCTGGGGTAACAATGTAAGAAATAATACATAAAAAACGAAATACTGCATAATGTCCTAAGAAAGCGAAGCGAGGCGACCATCTCTGTCGGCACCAATCTTACGTCTCCATCTCAAACACTAAATCAAATTGGAATGTAAATGCACTTTAAATAAGGTTTAATTTGATTTAGTCCTATAATTTAACTAAGTATTCTTGGTTGAGATGGAGACATGAATCCAACATATCAACTATTAATTTGTAGACAAACTGGAATTATAGCCAGACTGAGTCATTGGCACAAAAGACACATCTCCTTCAAATGTTGATAATAAGTTGCGCTGTCAGACAAACACAATTCAATAATACTTTTGTAATAGAGTAAATAGCCTGAAGTTAACAATCTTACAAACTATTGTAACAGTATTTATTCAACCTTATGGCCACATTTTGAGGTTAGCCTACTGTAACTAAACTCAGCAAAAAAAGAAACATCCTCTCACTGTCAACTGCATTTATTTTCAGCAATCTCAAAATGTGTAAATATTTGTATGAACGTAACAAGATTCAACAACTGAGACTAAGTTGTTAAGATCCAAAGACATGTGACTAACAGAAATTTAATAATGTGTCCTTGAACAAAGGGGGGATCAAAATCAAAAGTAACAGTCAATATCTGGTGTGGCCACCAGCTGCATTAACTACTGCAGTGCATCTCCTCCTCATGGACTGCACCAGATTTGCTAGTTCTTGCTGTGAGATGTTACCCCACTCTTCCAACAAGGAACCTGCAAGTTCCCGGACATTTCTGGGGGGGATGGCCCTAGCCCTCAATCTCCGATCCAACAGGTCCCAGACGTGCTCAATGGGATTGAGATCTGGGCTCTTCGTTGGCCATGGCAGAACACTGACATTCCTGTCACTGACAAACAACGACTCGTCAGTGAAGAGCACTTTTTGCCAGTCCTGTCTGATCCAGCGACGGTGGGTTTGTGCCCATAGGCAATGCTGTTGCCGGTGATGTCTGTACAACAGACCTACAAACCCTCAGTCCAGCCTCTCTCAGCCTATTGTGGACAGTCTTAGCACTGATTAAGGGATTGTACATTCCTGGTGTAATCCTGTACCTGTCCCGCAGGTGTGATGTTCGGATGTACCGATCCTGTGCAGGTGTTGTACACGTGGTCTGCCACTGCGAGGACAATCATCTGTCCGTCCTGTCTCCGTGTAGCGCTGTCTTAGGCGTCTCACAGTACGGACATTGCAATTTATTGCCCTGGCCACATCTGCAGTCCTCATGCCTCCTTGCAGCATGCCTAAGGCACATTCACGCAGATGAGCAGGGACCCTGGGCATCTTTCTTTAGGTGTTTTTCAGAGTCAGTAGAAAGGCCTCTTTAGTGTCCTAAGTTTTCATAACTGTGACCTTAATTGCCTACCGTCTGTAAGCTGTTAGTGTCTTAACGACCGTTCGACAGGTGCATGTTCATTAATTGTTTATGGTTCATTGAACAAGCATGGGAAACAGTGTTTAAACCCTTTACAATGAAGATCTGTGAAGTTATTTAGATTTTTACGAATTATCTTTGAAAGACAGGGTCCTGTAAAAGGGATGTTTCTTTTTTTGAGTTTATATATGTCTTCCTATGTAATCATAGATGCGTGCATGTCAAGATAGCATGCAAAGCAGGTCTGTGGAGATCTTCACAATTGCTATAGTAATCTGCGTTGACTCTTGAACCGTAATGATCACTTGCACTATGTACTTTTGTACTATGTACTTTTGTACTACACTTGCACTATGTACTTAATCTCATCCGCAATCCAGGTCATTTGTTTGCGCTATTAGATGAAGCACAGTGATAACACATTTAGATGGCAAATAAACTAACACAACTAATTAATTAGGTTGTTTTATAAATACAAACTATCTGATATTGTTTTCCCTTTTTAACTTTGCTTTGCTTAAAAATGGTTGAAAGTGCAGTGCAGTGATAAAACATGACAACTAAACAAAAAATCTGACATTGTTTTTCTAATGGAATTTGTGCTTTTAGATGGTTGATCGCAATAGTGATACCACATTGGGATTTCAACAAACTGGCTGTCTTTTTGAGTGGGTGAATAAAGGTTGAAATCTCATTGATCAACGTCTCAAACAAATAATACACACATTTCCACATTGAAATGACGTGGTGTGCCCAGTGGGTTGCAACAATACTAGGTACTGCTAACACATACCATCTTCATATACTGTACAAACGCACATGCCTAACAGGCTGCTCCGGTGTCTATGAGAGACGGATAGTGTTTATCCCTGATTCTCCTTTGATACAGGCATCTTCAGAGCACCAGTGAAAGGAGTCTACTACTTTAGATTCACCGCCATGGTCGACGAAAGTCTTCTCCGAAAATCGGTGTGTACTTGACCAAAAATGGACAGCGGCTGCTACACAACGTCCAGGACAACTTCAATGGTAGTTCCGAGTACATATCAGGTGCCATGATTCTGCAACTGGAGAAAGATGGTCAATGATACATGGAGCTTCCCTGGGCATGTGGGCTGTTTGATGACTCGTACAACCACAACATCTTTAGTGGCATCTTGCTCTTCCCCACCAACCCAGCTATGGTCCTACACCATTAAAATCCTTATGTCCCTCCCGAACCCTGTACTAAAGTTCACACCCACAAAGTCCCCAAGTCTTTTCTAGTCAGGAATAATTGATAATTAGTTGATACAATTTTAAAAACTTCTGTCAAATAGTGTTATTAGCTCATTTATAATAAGGTTTCGATGCAGGACTTGCTTTTGGGAACATATGTCATAAGAATGCAATTTCACTGAGAGCCATGATTGAACAACATTTTTTCTATGGGAGTCACAGAGACAACAGGATAGCATATCTGTTATTTGGGTAACACTTTGTTTGAGGTAGAATCAATGGCTCATATTTTTTACCTGACGATTATATCTGGTACTACCCCCAGGGTTTGGAAGGCGGCTCATGTACCTCCTCTTCGCAACGGAGATGACCCTTGCCACCTAAATAACGATCAACCTATTTCAGAGCAATAATATTAGAATCCTTGATCAATTCTCAGTTACGATCTTTCGTATCTATGAATAGTATTCTTGATGTTAATCAGTCTGGTTTTAGACTAGGACATAGCACCATCTTTGCTGCATCCCTAGCAGTAAATGATGTAGTAAATTGTTTAGATAAGAAACAACATTGTGCTGCACTCTTTATGGACCTTTCACTGTTGATCATTCATTGTTGCTTCAGAAGCTATCTTCAATTGGCCTAGATGAGGTCGCTTGCACGTAATTTATCTGACTGATAGAACGCAATGTATATCTATTGATGGTGTTCAGTCTAGTTTTCTTAATATAACAAAAGGTGTTCCGCAAGGGTCTACATTTCTAAGTCTAGTACCTTGTACTATCTACACGAATGATATTGGTTTGTCTGTGAATAATCGTTGTGTATTCTATAGCGTCCACTGTGGACCAGGCTGTCAGGTGTGTGCGTACTGGTAGCAGAGTCAGGTGCAGGAGAGCAGAGAGTTGTGAACAGGCGCACACTTTATTGAGGCAGGAGAAACCAACAGACGGATGCAACTGCGTCAAAACCTCCAGCCCATAGGCAAAAGTGCAAAACGCGCAAAACAGTCCCAATAATTGATGTTTAACAATAAACATCTTCGTGAACAACACGGTATAAGCAAACCAGTCTGGCGAATCAACAATTAAAATTTCACACAAAGACATGAGGGGGAACAGAGCAATAAATACATGCAGTGTGATTGGGGAATGAAAACCAGGTGTGCAGGGAACAAGACAAAACAAATGGATCAATGAAAAATGAGCGGCGATGGCTAGAAAGCCAGTGATGTCGACCGCCGAACGCCGCCCGAACAAGGAGAGAAGCCGACTTCGGCGGAAGTCGTGACACAGGCTCTATCTGACCTACAGAATTCTTTCGTCTTACAAAAAACACTAATTGTTCTTAATTAAATTAGTATCGAATGTGGGAAAAACTAAATACACTGCTCAAAAAAATAAAGGGAACACTTAAACAACACAATGTAACTCCAAGTCAATCACACTTCTGTGAAATCAAACTGTCCACTTAGGAAGCAACACTGATTGACAATAAATTTCACATGCTGTTGTGCAAATGGAATAGACAAAAGGTGGAAATTATAGGCAATTAGCAAGACACCCCCAATAAAGGACTGGTTCTGCAGGTGGTGACCACAGACCACTTCTCAGTTCCTATGCTTCCTGGCTGATGTTTTGGTCACTTTGAATGCTGGCGGTGCTTTCACTCTAGTGGTAGCATGAGACGGAGTCTACAACCCACACAAGTGGCTCAGGTAGTGCAGCTCATCCAGGATGCCACATCAATGCGAGCTGTGGCAAGGAGGTTTGCTGTGTCTGTCAGCGTAGTGTTCAGAGCATGGAGGCGCTACCAGGAGACAGGCCAGTACATCAGGAGACGTGGAGGAGGCCGTAGGAGGGCAACAACCCAGCAGCAGGACCGCTACCTCCGCCTAAAACTATACTGTTTTCTGCGAACAGTACCGCGGTCTGCCGTGAACTTCCATGGCTTCAATGAGCGGGGAAAGTTGTTCTCTGGTTGGATTAAAGATTGTGTATTATATTGACAAGATATTCATGTGACCGCTCTATCAATGGAAATACATGTCCTCAAAGATGGAAGGCAGGCGGGAGAAGGCGAGATCAGGTGGGACCCTTCTAGCCAATGAGAGGGCAGATATGCGTATGAACAACAGACCATAGAGATAGATGGATGACTCAAATTTGTATCTGTGCCATTATAGCATCTGTGACAGCATGGAGGCTCAATTTGAAAGTAGTCATTTGTCTTCTTCTTCATTGGCTGATTGCTCCCAACTCATAAGAATCCCCACCCAGTTGGCTACTTTAAAATCATGGAAGCTCTCCATTGCAATGTTCATGCTGAAATAGGTTATATCCATGATAAGTCCTCTATCTATCTTTATGGTAACAGACACAACTGTGTCTGTTACCATAAAAAAAGTTTTTTTCCAAAGTTGCCAAAATGCCATATGCATCCATATCAGTGCATTCCTAACAACCTAACCATTACGAAACTCCTTTTCGATCAAATAAGCCTCACTTAGAAAATTAGCCATTACATTTTTTGTTGACCAAATTTTGACAGTCTCCTTGACCTCCATACAAAAATTCCTCACTCCGTGTGCTTATTTTCATGGACAGATTTTGGGTTGAGTGAAACCTCCTCTCTGGCTGAATTCACTCCCCGGCCTCTGTTTTTCAACCCTTACCATCAGCTGGGCAATCTGCAACTGCTACTTCCATTTGTGGACTTTTAAATGAATAATATAAAGCCATTGATTATTGAAGAATATAACCTATAAATGCCTCGTGTACTTAGTTCAACTGTCTAACCCGCAGGCTGTAAAAAAATATGGACGAAGCCATCGATGACATCGCCCCATTGTTTCCTACGAGAATGCTCAGTGGCGCATTTGAAGATCAAGAAGTGTCATTTCAGCGTGTCACCATCTTGCTACATGAAGGAGCATCTAACCCCATCAGGACCGTAAAAGGTCCGTTTGTTTTACTCCATTATTTGTGACCAATGTAATTGTAAATTAACACGGTAGAGCTTCAAAACATGGTTAAAACTATCATTTTGATCTCATGGATGGTCAGTCCTTGCATCCATAGCCCCGACTAAAGGGTGACCGCTTTGTTATTGTTTGAACTGCAGATTGCCATTTCATGAATCTCTTCTGGTTTACCTGCACACGCAGAGACGTTTGAAGGACATTTTATACGATTAGATTAATATTCAGTCATTTTTTCAAAATGATGAAAATATGTTGTTTTTTTTAAATATGGGAAAAAAGTCAAGTCCTGTAAAGGAATACAGTAATATGTATCTTAAGCGTTTGTCAATACAGTATCAGCTAAATGTACCAGAAGGGGGCGCCAACTTACTGTTTATTAGAAATATCTATTTGACCAAATACCCGACTCCTAACATCATACACAATCATGTACACACCCATAACAACTCTACTGATGTCCCTGAGACAAGCTCGGTTTCAAACCTTTTATTTTCTGTGACAGAACTAATTGAGCCTTGGTACACATTACAGATTGTGTACGCCCCTCCTGTTTTGCATGCACAATGAAAGAAAAAAGAATTACATTCAAATACATTTTACAGCAAACAAATACATTTAAACCAAAAACCCTGATAAAAAAAAAAAAAAAACGAAATGAAACCTATAGAACAAGCATTCTGAGACAAATATGGTGTTTGTATTACCTAGCCTTGTGGTCCAGTCTGTTTGCGCTTTTGCCAAATCCTCTACATGACCAAAAGTATGTGGACACCTGCTTGTCGAACATCTCATTCTAAAATCATGGGCATTAATATAGAGTTAGTCCCCCTTTGGTGCTATAACAGCCTCCACTCTGCTGGGAAGGCTTTACACTAGATGTTGTAACATTGCTGCGGGGTCTTACTTCCATTCAGCCACTAGAGTATTAGTGAGGTCGGACAATGATGTTGGGCGATTAGGCCTGGCTCACAGTCGGCATTCCAATTCATCCCAATTCATCTGATCTCAACAAACCATTTCTGTATGGACCTCACTTTGTGCACTGGGGCATTGTCATGTGAAACAGGAAAGGGCCTTTCCCAAACTGTTGCCACAAAGTGGGAAGCACAGAATCTCTAGAATGTCATTGTATGCTGTAGCATTAAGATTCCCTTCACTGGAACTAAGGGGCCTAGCCCGAACCATGAAAAACAGCCCCAGACCATTATTCCTCCTCCACCAAACTTTACAGTTGGCAGTATGCAGGTAGTGTTCTCCTGGCATCCGCCAAACCCAGATTAATCCGTCAGACTGCCAGAGGGTGAAGGGTGATTCATCACTCCAAAGAACGTGTTTACACTGCTCCAGAGTCCAATGGCGGCGAGCTTTACATCACTCCAGCCGACAATTGGCATTGCGCGTGGTGATCTTAGGCTTGTGTGCAACTGCTCAGCCATGGAAACCCATTTCATGAAGATCCCGACGAACAGTTATGGTGCTGATGGTGCCTCAAGAGGCAGTTTGGAACTCAGTAGTGAGTGTTGCAACCGAGGACAGACTATTTTTACGCGCTATGTGCTTCAGCACTCAGCTGTCCCGTTCTGTGAGCTTGTGTGGCCTACCACTTCGCGGCTGAGCCGTTGTTGCTCCAAGATGTTTCCACTTCCCAATAACAGCACTTACAGTTGACCGGGGCAGCTCTAGCAGGGCAGAAATTTGACAAACTGACTTGTTGTAAAGTCGGCATCCTATGACGGTGCCACGTTGAAAGTCACTGAGCTCTTCAGTAAGGCCATTCGACTGACAATGTTCGTCTATGGAGATTGCATGGTTGTGTCCTCGATTTTATACACCTGTCAGGAACTGGTGTGGCTGAAATAGTCAAATCCATTAAATTTGAAGGGGTGTCCACATACTTTTGTATATATAGTGTATGTATAGCTTGACAAGGATGGAAGAATAGAAAGTTGGCTACAGCACAGTTACAGAAGGGGACAAGGCTATACAGTATGTATGACCAATGTTAATACATAAAACAATTTGTCTAGAGATGGGCCTAGGCTTGTGACGAGCTGAGGAAGAGTGAATTAATCAAATATTGTCAATGTGTGTGACATCACCAGTAGGAACAATGAGAAAGGTGAAATAAACAGAAGCCACAATATAGTTTTTTTTTTGAGCATCAGCTGTCCTAATAGTGAATCAATGTTCCTAATGTGAGAGAAAAAAATTGGGCTTGATTCCTTTTGTTTTGTTTAAACCAGTCAAAACTGTGTAAGAAGTTACAATACCATACATTCACACAGTACTGGTAAAGGGAATGCTATTTTTTATTTAATTTTTTTAGATTTGGCTGAATTCACTCTGTAGTCGGTTTGTAGTATCCGTTTTGGCCCCTGAATGTATTGACGACAGGACAACTTCCATTGCAAGAAAGGATCAAAATACCTCAACAAGGACAAGAACCACCCAGACTCATTCAGAAATATGTGAGGAAAAGAGGGGGGGACGTCAATTCAAACGTGGCTCCCCTGGAAGGCAACATTAGCTATTCTTGTGTCCCCAAAAGGGTAGGAAAATAAATAGCTTGAATCTTATATTTTCAACATTGAGGCCAACTACCTCACTTTGACAACACTGTACATTATATACAAAAAAAGTACAAAGTACTGCTTCGTCTTTTCCTCAATCTTGACATCAGCAAACTAAAGCAGAGCAATATAGCTTTGGACAGTACAAATAACTATTTCATCAACTCAAGAGTATGAGATATTGCCTTTCATACAAATAAGAAATGATTTGTTCACATCACTTTAAAGAAGTGGAGTCTTTCAGATAACATTGTTCTAGGAGCAAACACACAAAAAACTAACTAAATCAACCCAAATCCATTACTAGTCATTATTAACACGTGTCCCCTAATGTTAACGATAACTACGGCTTATCATATACAGTTATGTTTACTCTCATGCATATAGTTCACAAGCAGCACATTGATAATCCAACGTTGAGGATGGTTCAGCCAGAGTTAACGCTAGCACACTATGCTCACCACAGCGCTAAAGTGAACATCGCCGCACGCCTGGACAAAGAATCGACGACAACGTATATGACAAAACTTGACGCGCAGGACATTCTTGATGAATTTTCCGTGAAAGAAGCACAACTGAAGAGTTTGTGTTGTTTTGTCTGTCACCTGCGGTGGTTAACAGACCAAATGAAAGATCACATATATAAAGGGATTGGCAGTCTCTGTCTTGGAGATCTTGATAGCTTACTACAGGGATGGGCAACGGAACTCATCATGAGGGGCAGCAGTGGGTCGTGGGTCTGCGTGCCCACATCCATACCACCCACCGACCAGCAAAGCACCGTTGTGACAGCGAAGAGAAACATCTTAAGTTTTCAAGTTTCTTTCCTGCAGTTCTACACATTTTGCCATGGGGCGTAGAGAAAATGTTGCCGTTTTAAAGCAAGTTCTCTGCAATTCTACACATTTTGCCACAGGGCAGAGAGAATATATTTTTATTTTATAACTCATTTCATGCAATTCTACTCATTTTGCCATGGGCTGGAGAAAACAATTAGCAGTTTTACAGCTAATTTCATGCAATTCTACCCATTTTGCCATTGGGTGGATGCAAATGTTAGCAGTTTTTAATATGATAACTGATAATCAATGGGACCACCCTGGTTGGTAATTCGACCATGCTTACTACAAGTTTAGACCGCTGGCCACTAGACTAACTTACCAATCAAAAAACATTTAGCTGACATGGGCTAATTGAGTGACTGCTGATGCACAACCCCATTTCGAAATTGCATCTTGTGTATTCTTTATTCTAACCTTCAACAGTAAGTTGAGACCCCGACTTAACTTAACTAACTCCTAAGAATTCGTTTTTTTTGGTCCGCAGGCCTACAAAAGGATGGTCGCCAGTTGCCCATCCATGGCATACTATATATTTTCTGGACTTTATCTTCTTGATATGGCAATGATAGAAGTCTTAAAAGCCCTATTTACCCAAATATGGAAGCTCCATACTGTATAGGATATAATCCTTGTCATAAGAGGTCTGATAAGAATATCAAAAGAGCTTCAACCTGTCCAACCGCGCTAGAAAAGGTTGATTCATTTTCCTAAAAACATTTTCAAAAATCTTCCACTGAAAGATATCTTGGCTCATTCCTTCCGATTTTTTTTTTTTTTTGATAAAACAACTTGTTGATTTCAATTCACGCAGTTTAATTTTTGTTTTACAATTATATTTAATTTGTAAATTGTGGTAAATGTATTTTAGTGAAAATTTAGATCACCTTTTGACAAAAGATCTCAGTGCATTGTGGTCTCCACTCTATAGCGATCTCACAATCTCTTCATTGTAAAAACGGTCTGCTAGCAGACACAGCCGACTGAATGAAATATGTTTTACTCAATGAAAAGAAAGATCATAGAAGACATCATATGATATAAATCAAGTCATGTACAATGTGTAGTCACCGACCTTTAGACAGTACATTTCACAAAGCCATTATGCTTATTTCACCTCTAATTCATTATTTATTGACTTGTCTAGTGTTATAGTATTGTTGCTGATAAATGTTTAGTGGGGGAAAAATTATAATATGTAACATGTGCATTAGTGACATTTTATATCAAGACATTCTAAGGAAAGGTTTCTTTAGTTTCTGTAATATTAGAGATACAGTCATCACTGCAACAGTACAGTGTAGAAATAAAATGAGCTATAGCCTCATTCAAGTTTTTACCTAAGTAACTATGCATTTATCATCCAAATGCTCTTTGCATTTACATTTACATTTAAGTCATTTAGCAGACGCTCTTATCCAGAGCGACTTACATTTTTAACCTTTTTTTTATTTAACTAGGCAAGTCAGTTAAGAACAAACTCTTATTTTCAATGACGGCCTAGGAACAGTGGGTTAACTGCCTTGTTCAGGGGCAGAACGACAGATTTGTACCTTGTCAGCTCGGGGATTTGAACTTGTAACCTTTCGGTTACTAGCCCAACGCTCTAACCACTAGGCTACCCTGCCGCCCCATTTAAACAACCACTCACGTTTCTGTGTTACAGGAATATTATGACAAATTTGTGTAGTTTTTTTTGGGGGGGGGGGGGGGGGGGCACAGAACAGAACAGAAATTGTGGACGCCAACCAGCAGCAGTTTTATGCCCAGCTTTGAAGTTCTGTATAACCAAACAAGCATGCGTTTTTGCTTCATCCGAAAGTACACATTGGATACACAGCCTTAGGAGTCTTGATCCAATGAAAGTCAACAGATAGCTTCCATTTAAAATAAAGCTGAAACAACAGGATTGAAGGAGCTAGAGGACAAACACTAAATGAATAGTAAAAAAAAAAAAAAAACTATTTTTGGGCCACCATCCTGCTGGTGTTGGTTCAGAGGCCTTAGTTGTAGTAGTGGATGCTTCGGATGTCTTGGATGTGGCAGTAGATGGCTTAAGCATAGGACGAGATAGAAGGCTATGCAGAGTCATGGATGTTAGATTTAGGATAAAGACCTTGGATGTCAATAAAGTGGTTCTTTTTAGAAGCCTTAAAATATATTTTAGAAGCTTTAAAGACTAAAAAGCTTTAAAATATATTTTAGAAGCTTTCAAATACTTTTGGATAGCTTTATTAGACCTTATAGAAGCTTTCAAAGACTAAGAAGCTTTCAAAGATCTTTCAGAAGCTTTTGAAGACTCTCGAAGCTATGGCTTTCTTAGATCTTTTAATTATTCCTTTTTGAATCTTGCTGTCAGATACTTTATAGAGAAGTTAGAAACCCTTGATGTGGCAATAAGCTTCCAGGGAGGAGAATACAATGTACATGAGCCACAGGCTGAAGAAGAGACAGGTGGTTGCGATTTTGGGGCCACGGGGCCCACCCAGCTCGCCCCCAATCTCGGGCCGGCGCCGGTACATGAGCACGGCCACGGCGACAAAGGCGAAGATGGTGAATAGGGTGACGGAGAAGGCCAGGGTGCCCGGGTCCACCCGGAAGTCGTTGCCCTTGGAATTGTGGTAGATGGCGGCGATGGACCAGGCCACGCCGATGCCCAAGAAGACGTTGACGGCATTGCTGCCCGTTACGTTGCCGATGGAGGCATCGGCGTACTGGTCCTGGATTGCGGCTACCTTGCTGGCAAATGTATCTGGGGGAGAGAGAGAGATAAAGGGAGAATTGGGAATGGTGATAGGGTAACACAGATCCAAAATTATATGTCAATGCATGACAAGAGCTATGACATAGTGTACTATTCAAGAACACTTCATATAAACCCTACATAACACTGCTTTTGACAATGACAATGCCTAATTATGATAAAACCCTGTCATGAGAGTAAAGAGTTAGATGGTGTATGTTACTAACCTGGCGTCCCAATGCCGCAAACACCAGATTGGTGACAGAGTCTTAATAAGACCCAGAGTTTGTGAATATGTCTTAGCGCGTGTATGCGTGTCTGGGTGTATTGCAGCATGCATGGAACGCACCTGGCACAGACGTCCCGAGCGCCACAAACACCACGGCGGTCACGGAGTCCTTGAGGCCCACGGTACAGCCAAAGTGGGAGGCCAGGTCTCCAATGAAGGCGGTGAGCAGGCCAATCATACTGATGGAGACCACGAAGCAGGCCCAGCCGTTCCAGTAGTCGGTGGGCGGCACAAATGCGAACAGGAGCTTCCAGAAGATGGTGAGGAAGTGCATGACGTAATCAAAGCAGGAGGGCAGCTTCTCCTCGCCGCACTCGTCCTCATCATCATCGCCTGAGACATTTTTAGGGGAGGGAAGATGTGTTGTATTTATTTTATTTAACTAGGCAAGTCAGGAAAGAACAAATTCTTATTTACAATTTAGGAAAAAGGCCTCCTGCGGGTACGGGTGCTGGGATTTAATAAAAAAATATATATATACAGTTGAAGTCGGAAGTTTACATAAACCTTAGCCAAATACATTTAAACTCAGTTTTTCACAAATCCTGACATTTAATCCTAGTAAAAATGCCCTGTCCTAGGTCAGTTAGGATCACCACTTTATTTTATGAATGTGAAATGTCAGAATAATAGTAGAGAGAATGATTTATTTCAGCTTTTATTTCTTTCATCACATTCCCAGTGGGTCAGAAGTTTAGTATTTGGTAGCATTGCCTTAAAATTGCTTAACTTGGGTAAAACGTTTCAGGTAGCCTTCCACAACCTTCCCACAATACGTTGGGTGAATTTTGACCCATTCCTCTTGACAGAGCTGGTGTAACTGAGTCAGGTTTGTAGGCCTCCTTGCTCGCACATGCTCTTCCAGGTCTGCCAACAAATTTTCTACAGGATTGCGGTCAGGGCTTTGTGATGGCCACTCCAATACCTTGACTTTGTTGTCCTTAAGCCATTTGCGGCAAATCTGATGGCCAAATGGTAAAGAACATCTAGCCCCCCAAGAGCACCCTTACCTGCCGATCTATAAATTATGTCTCCGTAATCTAGCATGGGTAGGATGGTCATCTGAATCAGGGTTAGTTTGGCAGCTGGGGTGAAAGAGGAGCGATTACAATAGAGGAAACCAAGTCTAGATTTAACTTTGGCCTGCAGCTTTGATATGTGCTGAGAGAAGGACAGTGTACCGTCTAGCCATACTCCCAAGTAGTTGTATGAGGTGATTACCTCAAGCTCTAAACCCTCAGAGATAGTAATCAAACCTGTGGGGAGAGGGGCTTCTTCTTACCAAACCACATGACCTTTGTTTTGGAGGTGTTCAGAACAAGGTTAAGGGTAGAGAAAGCTTGTAGGACACAAGGGGCCAGCTGAGTATAAGACTGTATCATCTGCATATACATGGATGAGAGAGCTTCCTACTGCCTGAGCTATGTTGTTGATGTAAATGGAGAAGAGCATGGGGCCTAGGATTGAGCCTTGGGGTACTCCTTTGGTGACAGGCAGTGGGTGAGACAGCAGATTGTCTGACTTTATACTCTGCACTCTTTGAGCGAGGTAGTTACCAAACCCCCGGTAGTTAGTTGTAACCCCAACTTCGTAGTTCAATTTCAACATTTAACATGGTTAAAACCTCTTCTACAATGCTAAGTTTCTCCGTAATGTAAACAAGTCAAACTGTGAGTAGACCAGGAGAAACTAGCCACCACTAGTCCATTCTAAATTAAAACACAGACGTTCAGGCTTTCCTAGTAGTGTTAGCCGTTAGCTCCACTCTCTCCACTCCTTACAGACTGTGTGGAGAGTGAATGTCGACATGACACAAACAATGAAGCCTCTCATCACATCAATTCAGGAAAGTGAGCCACATCTCTACTCATTGAAGCCATGGGAGAGTTCATTAGGGTGACTGACAGCGTTGCTTAAAATAGCTGATGGGCAAAATTCATCTGAATGCGTTTCTCTGCATGGGAGCAGGGAATGGTCACATTTTAGCGTGTGGGTATGTGTGTGCGTCTGTATTTGAGTGTATTTTTGATAATACAATACATGTCGTGTCCATGAGTATGTCTAAAGACATAGGTCTGCATTTCAGTATTGTTTCAATGTTTGTTTCTACGCGCGCGCGCATGTGTGGGTGCGTGTGCTCATGCATGCATTTGAGTGGACAGGAGGCCATAGTGGTTAAACAGATCCAGCTTGACCATGTCCTGTCCTGTTTTGTTTCCAATTTAATTTGTGTTACAGATTAGGGATGAGATCAACCATAGCCCATCTGCAGCAAAGACTCTGTGCCTATCCTAGTGGAAAGGGTCTTCCTGGATATTAGCACAGTTCAGAACTCACGAGTACACACACACACACAATGGTCGTGTCCGAATACCCATGCTTGCATTCTGAAGAGTAGGCATTGTTTCATAGAATGTTTGTATGTAAAATTCCAAAATGTTTTAATGCTTTAAATGGCAATGTCACGTTCTGACCTTTATTTTCCTTTGTTTTTGTCTTTAGTTAGTACGGTCAGGGCGTGAGTTGGGGTGGGCAGTCTATGTTATGTGTTTCTATGTTGAGGTTGGTCTTTTGGCCTGATATGGTTCTCAATCAGAGGCAGGTGTTTTGCATTGTCTCTGATTGGGAACCATATTAAGGTAGCCTGTTTTCACTGTTGGTTTGTGGGTGATTGTTCCTGTTCGTGTGTTCCTGGTTTGTCTGTGTTTCACTAGTTCGGGACTGTAGCTTCGTTGGTTTTTCGTCTGTTTATTGTTTTTGTTCATATTGAGAAGTATTCTAATGAATTATGGATACGCACCACGCTGCGCTTTGGTCCTCCTCTCCTTCTACAGACGAAAACCATTACAGGCTGGATGTCATACCAATTTCAGCTTTTCAGCCAGTAGAATTCTCTGTACACTTTTGAGGAAGAGAATCGTCTTTCGAGAACCAAGTGTCTGACAACAGCTGACAATCAGCTGAGGGGACGCGCTGTACCAAAATGAACGAATGGCGGGAATAAACGGAATTCGCTCCTTAGATTATGCATCCTCAGGATTCTATTATGCTGATATTTGTTGCTTACTGAATTCATTTTTTTTTAACAGTATGTGATACTAGCACACAATATGCAGTTAAGTAAGTAGTAGGCAAGCCTGATTCTGGGCATAGCCACAAACACACACGTAGTTTAGAACCCCATGAGCAGACTAAATCATTACACAGACTTTTTAATGATCTCATTACTACTGTATCCCTGGAGGAATCACCTCTGGAGCGCACTCCCATGGCTAACACGCTTTGTCATCTCCACTCAGGCCCTCAGTGGAACTTTCTGTGTGTGTGTGTGTCTGTCTGTGTGCGTGTGTTCATGCATGCGCGTGTGTAGGTAGGTGTGTGCGTGAGATGTGTGTGTATATGTGATTGTGCATGTGAGATCGTGTGGGTGTGTGTTGCTTGATGAGTCCGTTGTGCTTCGGCACTACCCTGCTGATAAATCAATAGTGCGCATTGTGTCTGGAATGTGCTTCGGAGTGCGCCGCTACAAGAACTTCACATTTCCCACTAATTACAAAAAGCATTCCAATTAAGATTTGGGCAGATGGTTTTGTGGCTAGGGTGATTGTGTAGCCAATTAAGACAAATGTGACATGAATGGAAAATAACATCATATTTTCTCTTTTGGACAAGATTTGATTTTGCTCTGAATACATCATCCTGTATTGTTGTCCAAGAATCCGAATATAGGCTGGTTCCCAAATGGCAACCTATTCACTATAGTGCACTACTTTTCAACAGAGCCCTATAGGCCTTGGTCAAAAGTAGTGCACTTATAAAGGGAATATGATGCCATTTGAGACGCAGATATGGTTTTTAAGAGGTTACCTTGAAGGGTTCTTCCTACTGCACTTCCTAGACCTAGGGAGTGTTCCCCTGTCACTCTAGTTGTGGCTTGCTCTTTTGGGGTTGTTAGGCCTGGATTTTTGGTTAGTCACTTTGTTACAAACACATTCTAACAAGCTCTATAGGCTGCCAATTAAATGATTAATTGATTGATCTGCTTACCAGAGCTGACTGTGATAGCTTCCATAAACTGCTGCCTCCAGCTATTGGTTCCAATCAATAGAGCCAAGTTGGTCTTCTTAATCAGCTTATCCACTGTGTTCTGTGGGGCACCAGAAAATAATATTTCAGTCTAATAATCCTCAATCCTGGTTATTTAGCATTCCACAAACACAGATACATGCCCAACGAATACACCTTGGCAGTGCACATGATGTAAAAGTCTATACAATACAATAAAGACAAAGCAGTTTGATTTATCAGGCCAGACTGGGAACCAAATAGTGCACTATTTGTTTTACGGTCCTATCAAAGCTGTGATTTACTATTATTAAAGGTACAATTTGCAGGTTTGCGCGCGACCCGAAATATGTCAGATATAAATGAGAGATAATGATTTGCCACTCTCATTGAAAGCAAGTCTGGTAAGCGGTAGGGTAGACCTGTTCTTTGTGCGGTATGCTATGCTTCCCCTCTGCAAGTTTCGTTTTTGCTTTTTTTTTTTCTTCAATTTTATACTTCAGCTTCAAAGAGCTAAAAATACAATATTTTGGGTTATTCAAAATATAATTTCACGTACCTTGAACTCATACGACTCCTCGATGACGACTTCCAGTTTGACGTGCTCACCCAGGGTGGGCCGGCCCATCCCAGCGATGCGCCGTTCCTCCTCCTCCTTCTTGGAGATAGCTTCCTCGTCCCCTTCCTCTGAGGGAGAGAGGGGAGAAAGAAAGGGAGTGAACACATTTGGGTGGTCAGTGGCCATGACAAGGACGATACCCATAAAAGGCCATGCATGTATGTCCGTGAGTGGCCAATGTAGCTGTTGACTGCTCAACAACTGCTCTTGAAAATATGGACACTTTTCCAAATATTGTGCTCAGCTGTGCCGTACTATGCTGCCTTGGATATTGTATTGTCACATAATCCTTTCTAGCACAGCTCCAGCTACTGTGTTGGATGCATAACCTGGCCTGTGCATAACAGTTCAGCTTGGTTCAGTTTAGCGAGGCTCATAAGTGTGAAAATGTCACTTGAGTCCAGGTTTCTGTTGCAAGTGTACCTTCTTGTGCTCTGTTCATGCTAATTTATTCACGATAAAGTGAGGACTAAGAAAAGTGTGCATACACAGGCTACCATAAATGATCTATGGACATAGATAGTAGGAGAAGCCACAAAGGTGTGTGAAAGAGGCAAATGTGCAGTAGCTGCAGGATACGGACTATTAGCTTTGCAGTGACAACCTAGCCATTTGACTGGCCCAAAGCGAGTCACCAAAGCAGGAGCACTGGCGTACTGAGCTGATAGAGAAAGGGGGTTCATTCAGAAAGAGTGACACTGGAAATGTGAAAGCAGACTGTTAATTCACAGAGGTTTCCAGCTGGAGGCAGTATTGGGACATCCGTGACAGAGAACTCATGAGTGACATGAGCGAGACGATAGAGAAGTGAGGGAGGATAGAGGAGAGCGACGTGAGGGGAGGATGGAGAGGACAAAGGGAGGATGTATACCTGCAATGCTGATAATGGTGGCAGGGACAGGGTTATCCCTACCCTGCACTTTCCGGTAGACGTCCCTGCCTGAGGGATAAGGTCACAGTTCAAAGTTCATGGCACAAAGAGCCCCCATTAGATTGAAAAAAAAAACTGTTTCCCAATGTTTCCGGATAAGTCAAAAACACTATCCAATATATTTCACAATATTATGGTGGAGGAACACACGTTTCATTTGAAAAGTTGTTGAGATTCTTTGATCCCACTGTAAACATTACTTTGTTGAGTACATTCATTTGAGTACATTTGCTTTGAGACTTTTGTTAAAGTTGCAGCTCTAGAGGAGTCAAGTTTTTAAAGTTATCCAGCGGGAACCAGTGACAGTGTTTGATTGAAAATATTATTTCTCATACAGCATTTGGATCACAAACACACCTGATTCAGCTAATCCCGGCCCAGACGGAAGAGCTGAATGAAGTGTGTAGCCTAAGTGCTACCAAGTGTGTTAGTGCTGGGCTGGAACAAAAGCCTGCACACCCAGTACCTCTCTTGAACCGGAGTGACCACTGATATAGCACATACAGCCATCACCAGGCATGTTAGGTGAAATGGCTATACAACTGGTCACACCTTACACAACAAGAACACATTCATAAACCATGTATGAATCATTTGTAATAACTGCATTACCATGATACAAGTGTGTCAAGTGTGTAAGCTTTATGAGTGTCTATTTCCTGTAAAATAGAGGAAAGTTCTTTGGGACATGAAATGATCTGAGTCAGAATTGAACTAGTTCCGTTTCGTTACATTGTTATATTTACCTTATCAGTATATAGTTGAGTAAGTACAAAGTGTTGGTGGAAATTGCATTCCCAAGAGACTTGATTGAACCCTGATGAATAGTGTGACCTGGCCATTAACGGTCCACGACCCAACCGTTAAAGGACCACAGAGTGTGCTCAGTGATACCAGTATGAGTGTCTGATCACGGGTGTGGTGCATATAAGCCAAAGTGGACAAAGGGCAAAAGCTGTCTCGTTGGAGGGCAATCTAGGCTTTGAATCATTCCACGAACCCCGGTGGCATGCAAATGACACGTGTCTCGGGACGTACACGGCAGTGGAGGCTGCTGATGGGAGGAAAGCTCCTAATAATGGCTGGAATGAAGTCAATGGCCAGGGTTACTAGTTACCTGTCCAGAATTGTAATCAATAAAGTAACTTTTGGATTACTCAAACTCAGTAACGCAATCTGATTACATTCAGTTACTTTTGGATTACTTTCCCCTTAAGAGTCATTAGAAGAAGACAAAAATGTATGTTACCAATTGAAGGACATCTATTGCAGGATAAATCAATGTTGAAGTTTACATAGCTGGCCATATATGGATGTTAAATTTGACTTTACTACATTTAATAATACGACTAAATGATATCTTTACATTGATATATATCATTTATAAGTCCAAAAATAGATGTACCAACTACAGATCAAAAGTGTGCGAGTTTGAACATGTGTCCATTAGGCCTATGGATGTTTTTTTTATCAGCATGAATTAGATCGAGCAATAAAATCCCCACTTTTATTCCATAGGCTGTTATCTGCACTATGCAGCTGTTGCAAGAGTGCATTTTTCACTGGCTGGCCAATGGTTTAAAAAACAATGATTGATAAGCACCTTGAACTTGTTGACTTCAACCATTATTGGGTTCAAATACATATTTAGATTTGGGAACAGTCATCCACAACAACCACAATCCGTAAAGCGCAAATAGCTAAATGAGAGAGCAGCAGTGTGATTCACATCAATGCGCTTTGTAGATATCAATAATAAGTGATATCCGTATCGCCGTAGACTACACCACTGCTGTCATCCTTTACCTTCAAGCGTTTATTAAAGATGGATAATCTGTGGATGCCGACAGCAGTCGCACCATTGTAAGACATAGCTTGTACTGTAGCCTACACACGCTTATCCGTGCTCTTTTCCCGCGATCCATCAAACACATTTGGTGTGTCATCATAATGGTCAGACTGGCTCAGGCGGAACACATTTTAATGTGCACCTTGTTTCAATGCTGATTTGAATGTCATTGAGAAATCAAAGATTTTATTTTTCAAACATCCTTTCTGAATTCAAAAGTAATCCTCGAAGTAATCCTGTAGTTTTTCAAAAGTATCTGTAATCTGATTACAGTATTTTTTTTCTGGTAATGTACCGGATTACAGTTACCATTTTTTTTTTGTAATCCCTTACATGTAACGGATGGCATAGTATCAAACACATCAAAGATGTGGTTTCCATGCGGTTAATACCACTTCATTGACTCCATTCCAGCCATTATTATGAGCCCCCTCAGCAGCGTCCACTGGTACATGCCTACAGAAACACACAGTGTGGTCACACACAGTGAGGTCATTCATCCTCTTTCACACTCTTTCGCACACAGTGAAGTGTGACTCATTCAGTGATAGGATAAAAAAAACGACATTTCTAGTATCAAAGAAAAGACTATAGTAGTACTACAGTAGTACACAGTCGAATATATTCATTCAAGTGTACACAGTGCTGTCTTTGGAGTATATTTGATTTGAAAATATGCCATGCTCAAATCAACTAAAGTCTATCAAAGCTTTCTCAATATAATCAATCTATTACATTGGTTTATTATAAATGTCTATGTGTAAATAGACATAGTTACAAAGATAGTCTAAACAATGAAAGAGTAGCCTGAAAGGCTTGTGCCATTAGTAATGGGTAGGAGAACGCACGATTCTCACCAAGGTGACATATGTTACTTGAATTTGACTTGCTTTAAATTTCACAGATTTTAAAGCAATCAATTACAACACTGAATCGTCTCTTACCATAAAGCCTTTTGTCTATTAAAATGAATAAAAATGACCCATTAATTAATGAATGAATGAATCAATATATACATTGAATCCAAAACAATATAATTTTTTTTATAATAGCAATATTCCATACCTGTCTTCACGAATCCACCTAAAACCAAAGAAAATAAAGAAAATAAATCAAACATGCCTTTTGGTTGTGAGTGGGTATTAGTTTATATGAAGTATCTTAATAGTATTATTCATTAATGACAAATTTTGATCAGCAAATAATAATTCAACTCTAGTAATAAAAATACCGTATAAGCCTACTTCCAACTCTCTCTTTACTAAGAACACTTACACATGTTTTCTTGCAACTGAGAACATCATTTAGGAAATTAATTGACCCTTCTGTAGAAGGTTACCATGTACACGGACTGCCAGCGTATGCACTTTTGACACTTCACTACAATAGTAACAGACAATGATTGGCATTTCAAGGAATAGGTGACTTCAGAAGCGAGGGAAACAAAGAGTGTGACAGCACACCAGAGCAGACTAACGAGAAAAAGTAGGCCGCTTACCAATTTCTTGAAGCAACACAGCTGATAGGATGGAAACAGATGATACAAGAGACAGTTGAGCAGAGAGAAACGAGACATGAGAAATGGAAACAAGTAACAAGGGAAACAGAGGAATGAGTATACACAAGCCGGTGGCAAAAACTTATATCCATCAGGCAAGTTAGTTATAATATATAGATTTCGTGGTTAGGTTGTTGTTCACTACAGACTAGACATGTCTAGCAAGTTTTTGAATTCGAAATCAGACTTGTAGGACTCGAAATGTTATACATTAAAATGCCAATGAAACACTTGGGCCAATCAAATCTCAGAGGTAGTGTATATTGGGCACAATTTAAATTCGCGATATCTGTGAGAATTGAAAAATTTAACATATTCGGAAATCAAAACAAGGTATCAGTGAGCATTTGTTACACGCTAAATGTTTCCACTGGATGAAAGTTTAAACAATGAGAAAGGATGCCTAAACGCACACTGAATAAGTCAAGACAGAGTATTGTCAAAATGATGCGCTAACATTATCCTGCAGCGTACTGTTTTGGGCCCAGCTTCCTGAGATGGAACTGAAGTCTCATAAGAGCGTTTTAACGATGCACCGTCCCTAATGTCCCAAAATGTAACATTACGAAGGTTTTGGGAAACAGGGCCTCGGGCTCTGGCATTGCTTCATTTGGAGGTATACATAAAAAAAAGATGAAATGAAATGGCACCACAACAAACATGTATGGCAATCACTTCTCTGTGATGGCAAAGTTTCCACGAGAAATTAACCACCGCATCACAACGTTTTCTCATTAGCACAGTGATAATATGTTTGAGTTATTTCCGTACATTGAGAGTGGTGATTCAGTATATTTATTGGTACCTTATATAAATGTTAATATGTATTATGTCATTCTAAAAATATATTTAATGGCATTTCTTCCAAAATCCTACAGTAAGGAGTTAATCAAAGTCCAACATGCATACTGACAAACGTATAACGTTCTTGAGTATTGTGAGTGTGTGTTCCAAGCAGCACCCCAAACATAAACAGTGGAACACAGTTAGTACCAAGGGGTATGGTTATAAAAGGGTCAACTTGGGACCATTTGCTTGGCTGAAGACCACACGAGCTCAAGGGCTAGAAAAGCACCTACTTGAGCATACAACCACTACCAGTCAACATTCCACCTTTGTTTATCAACCAAAAAAGCTATTATCGCTCTGCACGCCTCATAGGATGGGACTCCTTAACAGGACAGAAATAAACCTCACTGACTCTGCTCAAATCCTGTTCCTGTTCCAAATCCTGTTCACTGAACAGCGGTGTCGACCAGCGGCGGTAGAAACACAAGAAACCAGAGGAGAGGGTAGGTAGCCTCAGCGGAGAAAATACGAGAGGGAGCAGAATAGGGTGAGACAAAGAACAGGAAAGATGGCAGTAAGAAGGAGTGGAAGGAAGAGGAGGAGGAGGTCAGAAGCTTGAGCCCATCTTCTACTCTTTTCAGTTACTTTCACACCTGTCAATCGCCTTTTCCAATGGGGCTCCTGCAGCTCTATGTAGAATCTGGCCTGTCTTTCATATTCGTCGTGGTCAAGTATTCTAACCGCTATGGTCTTCCTGCAAGGGGACACAAGACAAGGTATAAAACAAAAAGGGAAAGGTGAAGGACGAGGGCAGGAAGTGGGGGATGGATAGATTGTGCACGTTTCACAAACACACACACACACCAAAAAGGATTTGGACTGGTTTCGATATCCACCTATCCACTGAGCCATCCATGGACGTACAGATGGAACAGTTTGACCGGGTTCGGGGGTAGGGGGGAAGTCGAGCTCTGTTGCACACTCGTACCATCTCATGGCGCATACATGGAGGGACAGTTGGAACTCTGTTTGGAAGCCTCTATAATCTCAGTTTGAGTTTAAAAATCAAAGCTTTTCATTGATCTTAACCTCTAACCATAATATCACTATTGTTAAGTCTGTGCATTTGATATTGTTATGTCCTATTTACCTCTCATAACATTGATATTGTTTTGTCTAGGTGCTGAGGTCAATAAAAGGTCACAGATAAAAAAGTGACTATAAACAAGTGCTCTGTAGTCTAGGTCTGACTAAAATTGTTTTAGGCTTAATGCTGGTCCTGGAGGACCACGGCGTATGCTGGTTTTGGCTCCAATCAATCTTGGGATTCATAATCAAGAAATATACACCCGGCCATTATACAAATATGGTTGAAAGGTAACAATGAAAAAATACCAAAAAAGAGAATCCAGTGGGTAGGAAAACCTGTCTATTACAGTGTTCCTCTCGGACCAGGATTGTGAAAATGCTCCATGGAGGATGTAAATGTGGCCTTTATCCATGTATACCCAATACAGTAGGTCTGAGCGAACACAAAGTATTAGTGGATGGATCCAGTAGGGGACGCCATACATGGTGAATGGAATGGGGTGGGGTTAAGGGGTACAGGGGTTGGGACCAAAGCCTCGGAAGGGAACGCCCCACCTTTCCTCTCACTCATCTCCAGCAGCCGAGGTTCTCCCATCTCAAGGAAGAAGTTCTTGTTTTTCTCATACTCCTCGTCATCAATTATATTGATCTGTATAGTTTTGCTGAAACAGAGAGTGAGAGAAAGAAAGAACACAAGATTGCAGATAGAAAAGCGTATGGAGAACATGAAAAGCGTACGCAAACATGAGGGAAGAAGAACGACGAGCCATGCATTGTCAAACGACACAAAGGCGACGGCACAAAAACAAATGGGAAGTTGGGTTGTAGAGTGACATCGAGCGATTCCGGTAGGGGGAGACAATAAATCACAAACAATGAAATCAATGTCTTTTTATACAAAAATGTACTGGAAAAATGAAAACGCCCTCAGATATCGCCTCATCAAAATCCTACATTTAAGTTCTGAATGAAAGTAATTTGAGACAAATGAGGGACACAACGATTCACAACAAGACTGAAATATTTTCACGAGTGTGACCATGCAGTGCTGTATTGTACTGTTAGTGTTCTTATAGGCCATAGGACCTACTGTATGTACAGACAGGCATGGTGGACATGTTTTCCCTCCAACATATATTACTACATTTTTTCCCTCAGCAACAGGTCAAATGTAAGTTGAGCTTGGCTTGGCTCAGTAATGCGAAAAGGCCTAGAGAGTCTATCCGTCTATTTAATAGTCTTATACTGTGGCACAGGCCCATGTTTGAGAATGACCAGGATCCTCTCAACAGCGGTGCTACCCAAATATGGAGACCAAAACAACTCTGAGACAAAAGCAGAGCACCCATGGGTTGAAGATGCACTCCTGCATAATGTTTATGAACTAAACCATGGGGAAATGATTACCTGATCCCAGATATGTTTGTGCTGTATATCCAACTCATGACAATGACCTTAGGAGTTGGCAAGACAGCACAAACAGATCTGGGACCAGACCAGACCAGGGGGTAAGGTGAGAGGGAGATAGGCTTGTCGATCTAACAGCTAGCCAAACATGTCTGAACATGTCTCCAAACACCACACTACTAATATACTTGGACAAAAGATGCAAGTAATGACAAAAACTATGTAGGCAGCTTTGAATGAAAAGCCTTTCTACTTGCCTTGGGCCTTAACAGGAGATGACATTGTCAATTTATAAGTTATTAATTGTCTGATTGCTACTGCTAAATAATGCAGAAACTAGCTCCTGTAGCAGATGGCCATTTGCTGCTGGATTTGAAATATGTTAGGATTTATGTTTATGCACTATAGGC
This sequence comes from Salvelinus fontinalis, assembly GCF_029448725.1. Taxonomy (NCBI): domain Eukaryota; kingdom Metazoa; phylum Chordata; class Actinopteri; order Salmoniformes; family Salmonidae; genus Salvelinus; species Salvelinus fontinalis. Next base: position 28,157,699 of record NC_074704.1, on the reverse strand, counting down.
CGCTAGCATATTGTTTGAAGATTAATATTGTTTTGTTACACACACACAAACAATACAGACGTGTGTGTGTGTAGGTGTGTAAAGACTGACCAACATTGAGTGACAGGCCATAAAAGCTGTGGTCAATCTGGAGAGGGGAGGGGTGCATATCTCTAAGCCAACCAGGGAGGGTAGGGCACTGGACAATACCATATTAGGAACTGTTTCAGTGTAGAATCGACAGACACAAGACGGATCTAATCTACACAACGACCAGATGCGGACATCTGAGAGAAGGGGACAGGCTGAGTAGAGTCTAAACCGCGCTCAGCCTCTACTGTGATAGGCCAACAGACGCGTTGGAACTACGTCATCACGGTATAATAACAGCTGTTTACGTACTTCCTCCCAGTTTCCTGTTCAACCCTGCGCGGTGATACAGCGAACCCGTATATACGAAAATTGCATTTGCCAATCATTGCTTGCGGTAATTAAACATAATTTTAAAAAGTTAGCAGACCTTGCTTTTTATTTATCCTGATACCGGATTCGAATAACGCAACGCTCACAAATAACAGGGAATAATCACAACAGATTGTGATAATTTTAGGGATGAACTATTCACAAAATCCACGATTTGTTGGCAATTTATCATCTCCAAAAAATAAACAGCCAATCCATGTGACAAACCAATTCAAAATGTAACCTTGTGGATGGTTGATGAACGATCCTTCAAGGCTGCTGTGTTTGCCATATTTCTCCCGTGACAAGATGGACCATTTAAATCTGGCAGATAACTGCATCCAATAACAGAACATTTCCGTGGTCTGACATGTATTTCCTCCATTAAAGGTAGGCTAAACACTGATTGCGAGTCCTAATAGAATTAGCATAAACACAAATCAAATCAAACTTAATTTGTCACATGCGCCGAATACAACAACTGTAGATCTTACCGTGAAATGCTTAACCAACAGTGCAGTATTTACCAAATACACTAAAGTAAAAAATAATAAAAAGTAACACAATAACATAACAATAACGAGGCTATATGCAGGGAGTACTGGTACCGAGTCAGTGTGCGGGGGTACAGGTCAGTTGAGGTCATTTGTACAAGTAGGTAGGGGTGAAGTGACTATGCATAGATAATAAACAATGAGTAGCAGCAGTGTACAAAACAAATGGAGGGTGGTGTCAAAGTAAATAGTCCGGTGGCCATTTTATTATTTGTTCAGCAGTCTTATGGCTTGGGGGTAGAAGCTGTTAAGGAGCCTTTTGGTCCTAGACTTGGCGCTCCGGTAGCAGAGAAAACAGTCTATGACTTGGGTGACTGGAGTCTCTGACAATTTTATGGGCTTTCCTCTGACACCGCCTATTATATAGGTCCTGGATGGCAGGAAGCTTGGCCCCAGAAATGTACTGGGTCGTACGCACTACCCTCTGTAGCGAATTGCGGTCAGATGCCGAGCAGTTGCCATAGCAGGCGGTGATGCAACCGGTCAGGATGCTCTCGATGGTGCAGCTGTAGAACCTTTTTGAGGATCTGGGGACCCATGCCAAATCTTTTTAGTCTCCTGAGGGGGAAAAGGTTTTGTCGTGCCCTCTTCACGGCTGTCTTGGTGTGTTTGGACAATGATAGTTCATTGGTGATGTGAACACCAAGGAACTTGGGTATCTGGGAGGATGCTGTTGATGTGAGCCATGACCAGCCTTTCAAAGCACTTCATGGCTACCGACGTGAGTGCTACGGGGTGGTAATCATTTAGGCAGGTTACCTTCGCTTCCTTGGGCACACTATGGTAGGCTGTAGGTATTACAGACTCGGTCAGGGAGAGGTTGAAAATCAGGAGACTGCTGAATAGACAATAACAGATAAACTATACACACGAAAAACATATGTGAGGTCCTGAGTTATGCACTATAACCCAATACTATAACAAACGTGATTAGCAACTATATCATATGTGATTGAATATTGTATTGTATGTGATTGAATACTATAACAAATGTGATTTGATATTGACAAACTGTTTGGGCGCTTGGATGTCTGTATGTGTGTGCTGGAAGTAACAGTTAGCTCAGATAAGAAGCTGGGAAGCTGTAGTTAGCCTTGAGCGAGAACAGAGGCCATTGTATACAGGTGCAGATATTTCAGACAATGTTATAAAACTGTCTGACCCCAGTCTTTGGGGTGAAGAAGGGTAATCTACACAGCAACAGCGTTGGGACATCATATGCGCTAAGGGGCCAGGACTGGCTTAAGGCGCCAACATCAACGATAGGCTGGGTGAGTCTAAACCACGCCCAGTCTCTACTCTGACAGGCCGGCTCGGAAGCGGGAACAATCTCTGTTACGAGTATAAAATATTATCTTTGTCAGAAACAAATCAGTTCTCTGTCTTATCCTGCGTGATGAAACATTGAACCCGTATATACGGAAATTGTATTTGCCATTTATTAACTTTTGAATTAAACAAATATTTTAACCAAGTTCAGGTGTACTATTGTTCCTATCTCAGTTGAACTTTCGCAACCCTAACAATGCTTCAGTGTTGCTTGCCTCGAAGCGAGCATAAAAGGCATTTAGCTCATCTGGTAGGCTCGCGTCACTCAGCAGTTTGCGTCTGTCTTTCCCTTTGTAGTCCGTAATAGTTTTCAAGCCCTGCCACATCCAACAAGTGTCAGAGCAGGTGTAGTAAGATTCAATCTTAATCCTGTGTTGACGCTTTGCTTGTTTGATGGTTCGTCTGAGGGCATAGCGGGATTTCTTATAAGCGTCCAGATTAGTCTCCGGGTCCTTGATCGCGGCAGCTGTAGCCTTTAGCTCGATGCGGATGTTGCCTGTAATAGATGGCTTCTGGTTGGGATATGTACGTACGCTCACTGTGAGGACGACGTCATCGATGCACTTATTGATGAAGCCGATGACTGAGGTGGTATACTCCTCAATGCCATTGGATGAATCCCAGAACATATTCCAGTCTGTGCTAGCAAAACAGTCCTGTAGCGTAGCATCCGCGTCATCTGACCACTTCCGTATTGAGCGAGTCACTGGTACTTCCTGCTTTAGTTTTTGCTTGTAAGCAGGAATCAGGAGGATATAATTATGGTCAGATTTGCCAAATGGAGGGCAGGGGAGAGCTTTGTATGCATCTCTGTGTGTGGAGTAAAGGTGGTCTAGAGTTTTTTTCCCTCTGGTTGCACATGTGACATGCTGGTAAAAATGTGGTAAATGTGATTTAAGTTGGCATGCGTTAAAGTCCCCGGCCACTAGAAGCGCTGCTTCTGTATGAGACATTTCTTGTTTGCTTATGGCCTTGTAGAGTTAATTGAGTGCGGTCTTAGTGCCAGCATCGGACTGTGGTGGTAAATAGACATCTACGAATAATATAGATGAGAATTCTCTTGGTAGATAGTGTGGTCTACAGCTTATCATAAGGTACAATACTGTACCTCAGGCGAGCAATACCTTGAGACTTCTTTAATATTAGACATCGCTCACCAGCTGTTATTGACAAAAAGACACACACCCCCACCCCTCGTCTTACCAGACGTAGCTTCTTCTCTGTTCTGCCGGTGCATGGAAAATCCAGCCGGCTCGATATTATCCGTGTTGTTGTTCAGCCACGACTCGGTGAAACATAAGATTTTACAGTTTTTAGATTCTTGTTGGTAGGATAATCGTAATCGTAGGTCAGGTCATCAATTTTATTTTCCAACGATTGCATGTTAGCAAGTAGAATGGATGGCAGTGGGAGTTTACTCGCTAGCCTACGAATTCTCAGAAGGCAGCCCGACATGTGCCCTCTTTTTCTCCGTCTTTTCTTCACGCAAATTACAGGGATTTGGGCCTTTTCCCGGGAAAGCAGTATGTCCTTCTCGTCGAACTCGTTAAAGGAAAAAGCTTCTTCCAGTTCGTGGTGAGTAATCACTGTTCTAATGTCCAGAAGTTATTTTCGGTCATAAGAGACGGTAGCAGCAACATTATGTACAAAATATGTAAAAAAAAAAAAAAAAACAATGCAAAAAAACTAACAAAATAGCACAATTGGGTAGGAAGGAGCATGTAACACGTCAGCGATCCTCTTCGGCCCAATCTTATTACAAATGTCAACATTGGTGCAATTTCAATTGCTTACACATATTCAGAGACTGGGGGATAAACAGGGTCATTATTTGGAGTGGAATTACACTGTCCCTTGATAAAACAGTGCTGCTTTGTAGCAATTGGAAATGTAAGTCCCTTTTGGAAGGGAAAATTGCCATAGAAAATAAACACATGCTGTATATTCAACCTGGTCTCAGAGCATTTCGTATTATTCTGTATGTAAATCGTAGACACTCCTAATTAGTATGATGTGTTACGTTTCGTATGGTATTAATAGTATTAATTTGTGGATGTCCATCACCCATTTCGTTTGATAAGTTAAGAATTACAATTCGTATTATATGTTACAAATTTGCTAAATGTACAACATGTTACGAATTTCCAAAACGTATGATATGTTACAAAATCTAGCTAGGTGGCTAACGTTAGCTAGGCTAGGGGTTAAGGTTAGGGTTTAGTTTAGGTTTAGATTAGCTAAGATGCTAAGTAGTTGCAAAGTAGCTACAGTTGTCCATATTGAGATTTGATCTCACAACCTTTGGGTTGCTAGATATTCGTGTTATAAGCCAACCCATAATTTTACATTTTAGTAGACGCTCTTATCCAGAACGACTTACAGTAGTGAGTCGATACATTTCAATACTTTTTTTCGTACTGGTTTCGTACTGGTGACTTAAACCCACAATCCTGGCGTTGCAAATGCCATGCTCTACCAACTGAGCTACACGGGACTACCATCCACCCTGACCAACCACCATAGTAAGTAAACATCTGTCTTATGTAACCATACCAAACGTAACATATCATACTAATTTTTGTATCTCGGATATACATTTACTATGTTACGTCTACTCTATGAGATCAGGCTGGTATACGTGGGTTCCACAGTGATTTGTGGGTATGTTCTCAAAGGCATATTGGAGGTATGAGGTTTTTGCTCTTACATTGTTCCTAACATTACATGGTTTTTGGGTTAGAGGCTACGAGTCAACTGGAAGCTAATCTTACACAGTGTGAATACAGTATGGATGAATTGTCAGTAATAATGTAATATGTAACCTTTATTTAACTAGGCAAGACAGTTAAGAACAAATTCTTATTTACAATGACGGCCTACCCCAGCCAAACCCTAACCCGGTCGACACTGGGCCAATTGTGCGCCGCCCTATGGGACTCCCAATCACGACCTATTGAGATACAGCCTGAAATCAAACCAGGGTCTGTAGTGACGCCTCTAGCACTGAGATGCAGTGCCTTAGACCGCTGCACCGCTCAGGAGTCTGAACACTTTGATTACTTTTTCAAAACTTCATTAGGTGGAGGCTAGAGAGGGATTGACAAACCACAAACTAGTTCAAATGTATTGGAACCTCCAAACTGATTAGAATTAGGGCAATTATGTGGGATAGTCAACCTGAGCATGCAACACTTTATTTCATGTCTTGTTTGTCCATTCTGTGAGACATTTAATTTGTGATTTGGTGTGGAAATGTCACATCCATCACGCTGGAATTGTCCATTACTTAAAGTCAACTACTAAGTGACAAGGGACCTTTTTATAGAGTCATTAAACTGATGTTCATGTGATTGACTAAGATTAACATGAATTATTGTTCAACGGCCTCTTGGTGCCACGTAGGTGAATGAGTCTCTGGTGAAAGGAAATAGCAAGAGTCCTGCTGGGCCCTTGGGTGACATAACAGGGAGTCAGTCCCTTCCTCTTGTGACACCTCCTATTCAACCACTCAGGCAGCCCTGGGTGTCATGGATTAAACCAGGGGTGTCTTCAACGAGGTACGGCGGGCCGCACTGAAAATTGGTTATGTTTCCTTGCCATCGTTTTTGGAATTCTCTATGCTTCCTGACTGTCTAGTGATTATTAGCGACTTGGACATTCAAGAAACTGTATGAATGTAGGTCCATTGACTGTGCACAGTGATTATTAGTGAGCTGGACAGTTAAGAAACTATATGAATATATTGTAGGTCCATTATCATTTCACACAGTCTAGATTTGGTTCTAGTTATTTTTAAGTATATTGAGTTCGTTTCCCCCCTCAATTTTCAATCCACCTGTGGGCATTGTTCCCTCTAAGCTGCGGAAGGCCGCGCAGATCCCCCGGGACTACCACACTGAAGAAACATGAACCCGCACAGAGAAGCACGAGATTGAACTCAACTTTATCGAGTTTTCTCCCTTAGTTATGTTGCAACTTTGTGCTGAAGGTAGTTAGGAGTCAAGCGCAGGAGCGCAGAGATGTCAAATTAGCGTCTTTTAACCGTCCAAAAACGGTTCAGGTACAATACCAATAAATGCCCAAGACATAGGAACACACAGTCACTCACAGAAGGAGAAAAACAACACTCCTTACTTATCCTATAACACGGCACACGCGTGAATAAACTGAGGGCAACCTCAACGAGCAACATGACAATAATCCCGCATAAACCTAAGCGGGAAACAGGGGTAAATATACACACAGAAATTAAAGCAAATGAAAACCAGGTGTGAATGAACCAAAGACAAAACAACCCGAAAAAGAAAAATGGATCGGTGATGGCTAGTAGGCCGGCGACGCCGACCGCCGAGCACCGCCAGAACAAGGAGAGGATCCACCTTCGGTGGAAGTCGTGACAAATTAACACTATCAACGTTTCCCTTTACTGTGGGAATTGTGTTTGAATCAACACAATATTAGCCACTTTTAATTCAACATAATGAAACAAAATGAACTATGCAAGATTTAGAATACAAAACTAACTATGCAAGGGATGTTGTTGTAGGCAGAAGGCATTGGAGTAGGATTCTATTGCATTGAAATGCATGAGCCATTCTCTACACATACCTGTGTGGCATAAACAGTCAGAGCTGCAGTAGACCTATATGCAAATAGGTATTTTCATTTCCCATATATGGACCTGTGCCAATCACTTTGAACTGGACTGTGTTTACAGCATGAGCAGTCGTGAGTAGATGCGTTTGTTTTGAGATCAAAGCAAGAGCTGCATGTAGTCATGTGTGCACATTTGTTCATATCCTTTGCTAGTAAGTGAGTTATTAGCCCAGTTATAGATAATTTGTAGTCAGCAATGGGGGAGTGATTGCTTCCTACAGGAGCACAAAACGTGTACATTTCTAGACATCTTTGAAAAGCGAGTCCGGTAAAGAGCTTTTTTTGGTCTTAAAAGAGCAGTGTTGCATTTCGAAACAGGCTTGTAGCCAATAGGCAGAGGGCAGGATAATTTGTCTGATTCTCTGTAGTAATGGTGTGGGAATAATAATGCATTTTATTTTGTAAAGTGGTTTCTTGCATCAAACAAGACAACAACATTTGCAGTCACCTCCTTGTCTGAAGGACAAGTGGATAAACAGGTTAATGTCAAGCCTTGCATGTTTTTTTCAAAAGTCAAGGAATGTAGGCTTACATTGAGCACACTGACTGCTTCTGTAGGCTGAATGATATAACAGCTATTTCCATGTTAAAATGTTATGGATGCATTTTATCCATTGTTATTTATGGTAGACCACTCTGGTAGGCCTACATTACGATCAAATAGCCACAGTCTGAAACTGTAACTTAAAATGGGTACAGCCTCAGTGTTCACAGTAAACACGCGCTGGAAGTTACACAGAATTTTCACAACGTTCAAGTTTTTGTTCAGCAGACCTGAAATTTGCTCAATGCCAAAAAAGATTTCAGGGAACATTGGACCCTCTCGCAGGCCATATATTTGACACCCCTGGATTTAAACCAAAAACCTGGACACAGCAGATGATGTCTGTGTGATAATCTTTCATTGCTCGTACCCGAGCCCTCAATAATAGTTTTTAAAGAAAGATCAAGAAGTTCTTTGTTTGGATTGATGGCCTATTACAATATAATACTGTAGCAGGTTTCCTGATCAAAAGAGTGAAAGAAAAGAATGTTCTATTTTTTATTGTTCCTACAGGCTTAGAGTGCCTAACAGAGAGGCTGCAAACTAATACTCTTTTGGCAAATTCAGAGGGCTTCTTCTGCCACCTGGCAAAAACGGTACACAGGGTTACTAAACCTATTTAGTGGCTCTAATCTGAAAGAGTCAACAGAGAGACCCCCCTAGCGAGCCATTGTTACTCCCACAAGCATGGGAAACTGGGGATTGGACTGTCTCCACATTTCAACTGGCTTTTGAAGAGATACAGTCCCCTTTTTCAAGGATGCACAACAAAGTAAACGTTGGAGGCCAACAACTCTGTTGTTGGAAGGGATATTGGAAGGGATATTTCTACTGTGTTGGCTCTGAGCAGGATTACATGTGCCGGCTTCCTCACAGCTTTTTCAAAGGCAAGCTCTGGATGTAACTTTTACAGAAGCCAAGTGTACAAGCAGTTTAACTGACACAGAGAGAAAGATTGACAGACAGTGAGTGAGTCATGACAGAGCGACTGAATGGCAATGACAGTAAGAGAGGGAGGGGGGGGGGGGGGGGGGCAGAGTGGACATAAAGGGGAGAAGAGAAGCAAACAACAGAGAGAGGAAAAAAGAGTGTGAGAGAGAGAACATAGAGGAGAGAGAATGTTCCTTTGGCTTCTTAGCCCCGCGTCAATCCTATCCCTATGAGCCAGCCCTCCAACTGAGTCAAATCAGCCGATGGGCTGTTTGACTCAGGGCCAAACACCAGCTGCGAGCCAGCATCTCCTCAGTCCTCAGAACTTCCATACTCCCACTCAAAGGCATCCCTCCCACAAAATAGACAGTGTCAACGGTCACGCTGCCACTGAATGTCAACACCAGTGACCTTGTAAATTGCCAATTTTATTTTCAGTGAAACACAGCAGCACTTGATAGTTACACCTTTTTTCATGGTATACAATTAGTAGTTACAGTCTTGTCCCATCGCTGCAACTCCCGTACGGACTCGGGAGAGGCGAAGGTTGAGAGCCGTGCGTCCTCCGAAACAAAACCCCGCACTGCTTTTTGACACAATGCCCGCTTAACCCAGAAGCACCAACATGTCAGAGGAAACACCGTGTCAGCGTGCACTGTGCCCGGTCACTAGTGCGCGATGGGACAAGAACATCCCAAACCACCCCCGTGGGTCTGCTGCAGAGCCTGGACTCAAACCAGGATCTCTAGTGGCACAGCTAGCACTGCGATGCAATGCCTTAGACCACTGCGCCACTCGGGAGGCCCCCAAAAAGTTATACTTTAATGTCCGATTTGCGAAAGACTCAAGCTCAAGCTTTACTGTGACCAGAATTGAATAGAAATTAATGGTTTAAAACACTCGTGGAAATTGGCCTATTTGGATAGGGCCAAATTTAAATGTTTTTAAAATAAGAACTATAAAAAAAACATATGCATGATGATGGTAGCAACTGACAGAGAACACTGGAGATTATGGGGAAATAATTAGACCAAAGGTGAGGACACAAGACTGAACCCAAACATTACACTGTTCATTTCAATTGTATTTTACATTTTACTCTTAATCACCTTTTTTTCCAATTTTTGCCTAAAATGACATACCCAAATCTAACTGCATGTAGCTCAGGACCTGAAGTGAAAATATGCATATTATTGATACCACTTGAAAGGAAACACTTTGAAGTTTGTGGAAATGTGAAATTAATGTTGGAGAATATAACACATTAGACCTGGTAAAATATAATACAAATAAAAAACATGCGTTTTTTGATTTTTTAAATCTTTGAAATGCAAGCGAAAGACTATAATATAATATTGCAGTTAAGGCTACATTTACAGTGTGTGTACAAAGTTTCAGATTGATCCAGTGAAGCGCTGCAATTTGTGCCGAATTGGTCAATTTATACATTTTGAAGTACATAACTATAGAGAACATATAAAAATATATGGTAATACAACATTTAAGTTTACACACTCCCAGGAATGTCATACATGATGGATCATTAGCTTATGCACTAACTTTCACACATCTAGATGGCCGGGTGGGGTTGGTGTGGGGCCATATATATGGAGTGGAGCCATATATTCATATATATATATATATATATTAAACAATGCTACATTTTATCTCTGGGACCCTCAGGATGACAAATAAGAGCAAGATTATTGAATTTAAGTACATTATTTACCTTCAGAGGTGAATGTTTTTTGTTGTTGTGCTCTCTTCTCAGAGTTGGACTAGTAACCGAGAGAATGCAAGATCGAATCCCCGAGCTGACAAGGTAAAAATATTGTGTCGTTCTGCCCCTGAACAAGGCAGTTAACCCACTGTTCCTAGGCCATCATTGAAAATAAGAATTTGTTCTTAACTGACTTGCCTAGTTAAATAAAGGCATAATAAAATAAAAAAATAGCATGGTATTTTTTCACTGTAATAGCTACTGTAAATTGGACAGTGCAGTTAGATTAACAAGAATTTAAGCTTTCTGCCCATATAAGACATGTCTATGTCCTGGAAAGTTTGCTGTTACACCTGTCATGCTAATCACATTAGCGAACGTTAGCTCAACCGTCCCGGTATAGGGACACCGATCCCGTACTTTTTATAGCATTTGTCAATAACAACATTTTAAAATACTCTTGGTACATTCAGTAACATAATAAGAATATTTACTGAACTGTTGGATTGGTGCAAGATAAGAAAAAACAATTACAAGGGTTTGAGTGAGAGGTCTATCTGGCATCTCCAAATGCAAACACACCTCTGCACAGTTCCTAAGTCATTTCAATGCAATTTTATGACTCAAGGAAAGAGCCTTGAACTAAAGGTGCTTTTTTGAGCTCTCCTAGCTTTGCCATTGAGAAACTGAAGCAAGCACACTTATAGTTTTTTGTTTGGGACACAGCACCAATTAGACAATTACTGTTGCTGTTTACACAATCCAAAAACATTCCTTTATAAATCGCTATCTGGGTGAGGTGGGCATCATTTGAAAACGTATTCTTAAGTTATAAAATAAGATCTTACAGTGTTAGGCATTCAAAAGGCACTTCAGACAAACAGATTGTAATTTTCTTGCGCATAGAATGAAGTCATGAGTGCATTCAAGTGCGTGTTCTGCGGCAAAGAAAATTCACAATACGGCAAACATAAGCTCATTCTGTTCAGGACAATCCAGTGTATAACGCATGTTATCCTTGAAACTTTGGATCAAAAATAGCGATCATAAACATTGTGTCACGCCCTGACCTGAGAGATCCTTTTTATGTCTCTATTTTGGTTTGGTCAGGGCGTGAGTTGGGGGTGGGCATTCTATGTTCTGTGTTTCTATGATTTTCTATTTCTATGTTTTGGCCGGGTATGGTTCTCAATCAGGGACAGCTGTCTATCGTTGTTTCTGATTGGGAACCATATTGAGGTAGCTTTTTTCCCACCGTTCTTTGTGGGGAGTTGTCTTTGTTTGTTGGCACTATTGCCTTTAGCTTCACGGTTTGTTTTGTATGGTTTATTGGTTTTTGTCGGCGTCATTCTTAAAATAAGTCAAATGTACGCTTACCACGCTGCACCTTGGTCCTCATCCTTCAACAGCCGTGACACATTGAAAATGTAAATTAAATGAGTTTTCAAATATGGAAACGTGAACTACATTTGGATTCATGAGTGTGTGGTTTGCTTGTTTGACATCAAAGCGGTATTTTTTATAATACTAAACATCTCACCTTTCAGAACACATCGACTCCTCTTGATTTACAGCATTTCCCTCACTCAGACAACAACAAATGTGCAAAAGTAGCCCAATTAGTTGGAGGGATGGGGGCATCTTCTTGTCTGTGTGGTGCTCAAGTTTATAACAGCTGTCAATCAAAACGCATACAGCACTGTGAAGTGGAGAACCTGAGCTCTGATGTCATGTATTGCATGTTACTGTACAGTCACTGCAATCCAATTAAGGCACTTATCAATGACAAAATATTCAATTTTCAACCCGCATACGAGACGACAGGTGCTGTGAGTGGAAAGAGCTAAACAAGTTATTCTAACTGAGTAAATCAAAGGAAAGACGCACTGAGTGCGAAAGAATAGCTTAGCAAAGCCATTGAGTTGACCAGACCCAAATTAGTACTATTATGAGAACATGAACGCTCATGCTAAATGAAACAAAACCAAATAGAAAAGGTTATCCAGTCAGCATAACATGTGGAAAACTACTGGGTGATGTTACCTCCTGGAAAACTACTGGGTGATGTTACCTCCTGGAAAACTACTGGGTGATGTTACCTACTGGAAAACTACTGGGTGATGTTACCTACTGGAAAACTACTGGGTGATGTTACCTCCTGGAAAACTACTGGGTGATGTTACCTCCTGGAAAACTACTGGGTGATGTTACCTCCTGGAAAACTACTGGGTGATGTTACCTACTGGAAAACTACTGGGTGATGTTACCTACTGGAAAACTACTGGGTGATGTTACCTACTGGAAAACTACTGGGTGATGTTACCTACTGGAAAACTACTGGGTGATGTTACCTACTGGAAAACTACTGGGTGATGTTACCTACTGGAAAACTACTGGGTGATGTTACCTACTGGAAAACTACTGGGTGATGTTACCTACTGGAAAACTACTGGGTGATGTTACCTCCTGGAAAACTACTGGGTGATGTTACCTCCTGGAAAACTACTGGGTGATGTTACCTCCTGGAAAACTACTGGGTGATGTTACCTCCTGGAAAACTACTGGGTGATGTTACCTACTGGAAAACTACTGGGTGATGTTACCTACTGGAAAACTACTGGGTGATGTTACCTCCTGGAAAACTACTGGGTGATGTTACCTCCTGGAAAACTACTGGCTGATGTTACCTACTGGAAAACTACTGGGTGATGTTACCTCCTGGAAAACTACTGGGTGATGTTACCTCCTGGAAAACTACTGGGTGATGTTACCTACTGGAAAACTACTGGGTGATGTTACCTCCTGGAAAACTACTGGGTGATGTTACCTCCTGGAAAACTACTGGGTGATGTTACCTACTGGAAAACTACTGGGTGATGTTACCTACTGGAATACTACTGGGCGATGTTACCTACTGGAAAACTACTGGGCGATGTTACCTACTGGAAAACTACTGGGTGATGTTACCTACTGGAAAACTATTGGGTGATGTTACCTCCTGGAAAACTACTGGGTGATGTTACCTACTGGAAAACTACTGGGTGATGTTACCTACTGGAAAACTACTGGGTGATGTTACCTCCTGGAAAACTACTGGGTGATGTTACCTACTGGAAAACTACTGGGTGATGTTACCTCCTGGAAAACTACTGGGTGATGTTACCTCCTGGAAAACTACTGGGTGATGTTACATCCTGGAAAACTACTGGGTGATGTTACCTACTGGAAAACTACTGGGTGATGTTACCTCCTGGAAAACTACTGGGTGATGTTACCTCCTGGAAAACTAATGGGTGATGTTACCTACTGGAAAACTACTGGGTGATGTTACCTACTGGAATACTACTGGGCGATGTTACCTACTGGAAAACTACTGGGCGATGTTACCTACTGGAAAACTACTGGGCGATGTTACCTACTGGAAAACTACTGGGTGATGTTACCTACTGGAAAACTATTGGGTGATGTTACCTCCTGGAAAACTACTGGGTGATGTTACCTACTGGAAAACTACTGGGTGATGTTACCTACTGGAAAACTACTGGGTGATGTTACCTCCTGGAAAACTACTGGGTGATGTTACCTCCTGGAAAACTACTGGGTGATGTTACCTCCTGGAAAACTACTGGGTGATGTTACCTCCTGGAAAACTACTGGGTGATGTTACCTACTGGAAAACTACTGGGTGATGTTACCTACTGGAAAACTACTGGGTGATGTTACCTACTGGAAAACTACTGGGTGATGTTACCTACTGGAAAACTACTGGGTGATGTTGCCTACTGGAAAACTACTGGGTGATGTTACCTACTGGAAAACTACTGGGTGATGTTACCTCCTGGAAAACTACTGGGTGATGTTACCTCCTGGAAAACTACTGGGTGATGTTACCTCCTGGAAAACTACTGGGTGATGTTACCTACTGGAAAACTACTGGGTGATGTTACCTACTGGAAAACTACTGGGTGATGTTACCTACTGGAAAACTACTGGGTGATGTTACCTACTGGAAAACTACTGGGTGATGTTGCCTACTGGAAAACTACTGGGTGATGTTACCTACTGGAAAACTACTGGGTGATGTTACCTCCTGGAAAACTACTGGGTGATGTTACCTCCTGGAAAACTACTGGGTGATGTTACCTCCTGGAAAACTACTGGGTGATGTTACCTACTGGAAAACTACTGGGTGATGTTACCTACTGGAAAACTACTGGGTGATGTTACCTACTGGAAAACTACTGGGTGATGTTACCTACTGGAAAACTACTGGGATGCACCCGGCTCAGCGTGGTACAAAAAAATGTCAGAACATGCTTTCTTTGACATCACTGCTTTCTAGGATTTTATGGGTCTCTTTCATGGACAAGGCCAATTGGCCTTTGTGTACAGCCATTGCGTTCCTGACAGCTAGGATACATGGTAAGCTCAAGTTGAAGTAGTGGTGAAAGACAACTGTCATGACGTTGGCCTGTGGGTAAGGTTTATGACCCCCCCATAAATACCTTTCTCCCTTCCCTCTCTCTTGACTCTATAGAGGGACTCTTGAATAGCCTTTGTTAAACAGAGATTCTGGGAACATCAGATGGTGGGGGGAAATTAACCATATTTTGGTAACCCAACCAGTCATTTTAACTTTGTGGACTGGACACGTGCATTTCAATGAAGTGCTATTACTTTTTGTTTTGGTAACCCAACCAAACAAAAAGTAATAGCACTTCATTGAAATGCACGTGTCCAGTCCACAAAGTTAAAATGATCGGGATTGGCTAGGAGGTGGATCGTCCAACTCAAAGATTCATCAGCATATGCGTGATATGGATATGCGTGATGTCAGTTCGGTTGTCATCTGAGACATTCTCATCAATGATAGGATGACATAAACGGTACAGTGGAAAGTCTACACATTATAGTTATCAGATTCACATGGAATTGTTGTGCAATTCAAATGTTTAAATATAAAATTATTGGTGAAAAATATTAAATGTAATTTTAGCTTCCAAATGAGAGATTTGGGTTTTCATAAGGTTAGGGCTCTGCTCAATCAGTGGCCCGCCCCTGTGAAGAGACATGGGTTATAAAACTATGAAAACACACCCTTCTCCCTCCACTTTATAAGCCCTTGACTAAAATGTAACCTTCTGTTCTGGATACTTTAGGATGACGATCCGATGTCAGAAGGGTTCAGATAATAACTACAGAACGAAGCCAACCTCAGCGTGAGCTTTGGTTGCGAATGGCATGAACTTTGAACTCTTATTCACTACAGAAGTGATACCTCCTAGCCGCTGAGTTAGCAACAGCAGCTGCAAACGTAGGCTAGGAAAGAACAGACAGAGTATCCCGTCTACCACACAACGACGTTACTACAACGTATTCAATTTACCACCAGAGACATTCTTCAAAGGACAAAGGACTCTGTTGGGCAACACGGCCTTCCATCTACCACCAACCTACCGAAGCGCAGCTCAGAGTAAATATTTATTGCATTTTCCTTTTCCAAATGGGCGGTAATGTAGAATGCATAAGATTCTGTATTTACGATAGAGACATCGCTTCTCCCTTTCCAGCCCCCTTTCCTTTGGGTAACCAGCTGTCATATCTGTTCCGTCCGCGAGGGACGATTTCCTTAATGACGTAATTTGTAATCAAGGTATGATTCATTCTGTGTCATTAGTTAGGTATTTAGTAAATAAATAATTAAACCCAATTTTGTATTGCTGACTCAACTTGTTAGCCAGTGTTCGTGAAGATAACCAAGACTTTACAACTTTCAGATGAAACTGAAATAAGGTGACAATTAATATTGACTGCTATTGATCTAAAATATTACTAGGTCTTTAAGAGTTTATTCGGAAGATAACTGCTCTATAAATATTATTTCGTAGTGCCCCGACTTTCTAGTTAATTACATTTAAATGATTAGCTCAATCAGGTAATATTAATTACAGAGAACGGATTTTATAGAATAGCATGTCATTATCACGTAATCCGGCATAGCCAAAGACACGACACAACCCAACCCATGAACAGGTTGTGAATTAAAATCATTAACCATCTCTTAAGACAACGTCATCTTGGGATTCCCCTCATACACAAATCTCCCAACCTCAAAGGCCAAGATACAAGGGATCCATTCCCTCCCTATGACTGTTGCTTTGTTTTTGCATGCAAGCAACTCATCTGGCACTTTCCTAAAGTACCAGACAGACATTTGGCGATGTTATTTCTGGCTCTGCTTTGTGTAGAACTCCTTGTCTTCAACTGTTTGTCTGTGGATAACAACATTTCTGATTGCCTAATCTTCCACTTTTAGTGTGCAAAGTTCAAAGACTCCTCTTTTCCTTGAGGGAAACAGAGTTATTATACTCTCAGCCACCATAAACTGGGTGCGTGTGGAAAACTATCCCCTATAGGTTGGCCGCTGGCTAAGAAGACGTCATAGAATCCGAATACAACATCTGTTACAACCGGGTATGTTTTTCATGACGACATCAAGACATTATGGTTAAGACTTCATGTTCAACCACATGAATACATTATTTTTCTGGTTGTTATAAAGACATTTACAAAACATCTTATTAGTATACAACCTGATCATCAAAGAATTCATAATGACATCATTGCAACCCTTGCAGTATTGCTCTCTGAGTTTGGTCTGGTTCTTAGAGGAAATAACTATTTTTTAATAGTTAAAGATCTGATGCTTTCGTACACATCCATGCATTTCAGACTTTAATGGATAGGACACACCGAGAGGTGACAGAGGAAAAACTCCAAAGACCCACATACACCAGACTAGGAACCCTGGTTTTACCTGGCTCTGCTTTCGGTGTATTTTGGGTCTTCCCAGGTTATCAGACCCTGTTGTGGAGAATTCTAACAGGGAAAGACTTAAGACCAACCAGTAACAGGCATTACCCTCTAGTCTTCAGACCCAGCCACACAAAAGGAGACTGAGAGCGAGCCTTGATAACACAGAGTCAGTCCCAATACGCTTAAGCTTAGCCTTTTAATTCAAGCCCTCCAACTGGACTGGCGGTATCTGTGATTAACTAGAGGAGAATACTGTGCAAGGCCCGACTCAGCGACTCCACTCTATCAGTCAATGTAACGACTCCCCAATGTAAAAACTCTATTAACCAACTCCTTCGCGACCTACTCCATTATAACCTTCCAACCACATACAGTAGTACATCATACTTCCATGCAGAGAGTAGGCTACAGTCTGTCTCTCATTGGAGAGAGGAGCAGGCAGACCAATAAGGTGCCTTCCCTGCCATGAATATCATTTGTTTTTCCCACCTCACATTCATTTTCTATTTCTGGCCCTGCTATGAATCAAATCAAATGTTATTGGTCACATACACGTGATTAGCAGATGTTATTGCGGCTGTAGCGAAATGCTTGTGCTTCTAGCTCCGACAGTGCGGTAATATCTGACAAGAAATATCTAACAAAATTACACAACATATACCCAATACGCACAAATCTAAGTAGGAATGAATTAAGACGATGTACATATGGACGAGCGATGTCAGAGGGGAACGGACTAAGATGCAGTAGAATAGTATAGAATACCGTATGTACATATGAGATGAGTAATGCAAGATATGTAAACATTATTAAGTGACTAAGATACCGTAGAATAGTATAGAATACAGTATATACATATGAGATGAGTAAGGGCCTTATGCCAGTGATCTTGTAAGAAGACAGCTCACGAAGTGAGGGAGGCTTATTAAATAACAATAATAATAATAATAATTTGGTGGGTGCTTATTTGTCCTATTTCACACATGTACACGTGTGTATTAATAAACATGTCTGATTTGGAAATGTTTTTACCTGTTAAAATTATGGTAAAATAAAAAATTTGCATTTCCCAACTCCAGCTGAGTAACCCCTCAGAGAGTGGGGTTTTGGCCAGGGTCTGCTATTATCAACGGTGACCCTCGAGCAATTAGGGTTAAGTGCCTTGCTCAAGGGCACATTGACAGATTTTTCAGCAGGTTGACATTTACTGTCATGAAACTTGCCCTGGAGGCAGATCTGAGCAACTTCTGCTAGATAGGCCAGCTGTAAAGTTAAAATTGGGTATATGGTAAAATGATAGTCAGTTTGCATTGCTATTTGCTGCTTCCCTCACAAAATATACAATGCAGCTCACTGAATGTGTTTCCTTGTCCTTTATTCCTCACTGCTACGGTAAAGCATGGAAATTGTGATTTGAGTTCATGCGGTCTCAGAATTTAAATGGATTTACAAAGAGACGTGGGTCCCCCTATCTGCAGTGTACATAATGTTAAGTATCCCTCTTGGGGTGAGAAGAAGTACAATGGTATTACATCAGCAAAGCTACTAAAAAAAGTCAAAATAATCCTACAATTCGTCATGTGTCACTGTTTTTCCTACAGCTATTCATAACCTATAGACTGTACCCTTGTGAGCACACAAATGTAACTTGATAGAGAGGTAGCCGAGTGTTCCTAAGCGGCTGAGATGCGGAATGTAACAATGTTGTTTCTGACTATCGGGCATGTGTGTCCTATATTGACTGTCTTTCCACTAAAATAAGTGTATTTTGCTAAGATATGCTATGTTTATTTCATGGCATCTTCATTGATGAGCTTACGTGAGTAGCAGCCAGGGTCGTCAGTGTGATCGGTTTTTGCACCACGTACGCAATAGGATACAATGCTAGGAGAATCCGTCAGCACAGATGAGACGGGCATAATGAGCGATCAAACTGTGGATGTGTAACGGCAGTCTAAGTCCTCCTCCTCCTCAGACGAGGAGAGGCGAGAAGGATCTGAGGACCAATGTGCAGCGTGGTAATTTTCCATGATTTAATTAACACAAAACAAGACACTATACAAAATGACAAAACAAACTAGCCGTCACAGTCCTAGCTGGTGCAGACAAAACACAAAGACAGGAAACAGACGAACTAGACACACAACATAGAATTCCCACCCAGCTCACGTCCTGACCAACACTAAACAAGCAAAACACATAAGAACTCTGGTCAGGACGTTACAGTACCCCCCTCCTGAGGTGCGGACTCCGAGCGCACCCCTAAAACTCAAGAGGAGGGCCTGGGTGGGCATCTGTCCGCGGTGGCGGCTCCGGCGCAGGACGAGGACACCACTCCACCACTGTCTTTGTCCCCCTCCTTAGCGTCCTTTGAGTGGCGACCCTCGCCCACGACCTCGGCCTAAGAATCCTCCCCAAGGCCCCCACATGATTTAGGAGGTAGCTCAGGACAGAGAGGTAGCTCAGGACAGAGAGGTAGCTCAGGACAGAGAGGTAGCTCAAGACAGATGGGCAACTCCGGACAGAGAGGCAGCCCCGGACTGAATGGCAGCTCCGGACTGAATGGCAGCTCCGGACTGAATGGCAGCTCCGGACTGAACCGGACTGAGTGGCAGCTCCGGACTGAGTGGCAGCTCATGACTGTAGGGCAGCTCATGACTGTAGGGCAGCTCATGACTGTAGGGCAGCTCATGACTGGAAGGCAGCTCATGACTGGAGGGCAGCTCATGATTGGAGTGCAGCTCATGACTGGAAGGCAGCTCATGAATGGAGGGCAGCTCATGACTGGAGGGCAGCTCATGACTGGATGGCAGCTTATGACTGGGGGGCAGCTCATGACTGGGTGGCAGCTCATGACTGGAAGGCAGCTCATGACTGGAGGGCAGCTCATGATTGGAGTGCAGCTCATGACTGGAAGGCAGCTCATGACTGGAGGATAGCTCATGACTGGAGGGCAGCTCATGACTGGAAGGCAGCTCATGACTGGAGGGCAGCTCATGACTGGAGTGCAGCTCATAACTGGAAGGCAGCTCATGACTGGAGGGCAGCTCTGGCAGCTCCTGACTGGCTGGCGGCTCTGGCAGCTCCTGACTGGCTGGCGGCTCTGGCAGCTCCTGACTGGCTGGCGGCTCTGGCGGCTCCTGACTGGCTGGCGGCTCTGGCGGCTCCTGACTGGCTGGCGGCTCTGGCGGCTCCTGACTGGCTGGCGGCTCTGGCGGCTCCTGACTGGCTGGCGGCTCTGGAGGCTCCTGACTGACGAACGGCTCTAGCGGCTCCTGACTGACGGACGGCTCTAGCGGCTCCTGACTGACGGACGGCTCTAATGGCTCGGGACAGACGGGCGGCTCTAATGGCTCTTGGCAGACGGATGGCTCAGATGGCGCTGGGCAGACGGATGGCTCAGATGACGCTGGGCAGACGGATCGCTCAGATGGCGCTGGGCAGAAGGATGGCTCAGATGGCGCTGGGCAGACGGATGGCTCAGATGGCGCTGGGCAGACAGGTGGCTCAGATGGCGCTGGGCAGATGGATGGCTCAGATGGCGCTCGGCAGACGGATGGCTCAGATGACGCTGGGCAGACGAGCAGTGCAGGCAGCTTAGACGGCGCTGGTCAGACGAGCAGTGCAGGCTGCGTTGGGCAGACGGCCGACTCTGACCTGCTGAGGCGCACAGTAGGCCTGGTGCGTGGTGCCGGAACTGGTGGTACCGGACTGGAGACACGCACCTCAAGGCTAGTGCGGGGAGCAGGAACAGGGCACACTGGACTCTCAAAGCGCACTATAGGCCTGGTGCGTGGTACCGGCACTGGTGGTACTGGGCTGAGGGCACACACCTCAGGGACAGTGCGGGGAGAAGGAACAGTGCGTACAGGGCTCTGGAGACGCACAGGAGGCTTGATGCGTGGTGCCGGAACTGGAGGCACTGGGCTGGAGACACGCACCACAGGGAGAGTGTGTGGAGGAGGAACAGGGCTCTGAAGACGCACTAGAAGCCTGGTGCGTGGTGTAGGCACTGGTGGTACTGGGCTGGGGCGGGAAGGTGGCGCCGGATATACCGGACCGTGCAGGCGTACTGGCTCCCTTGAGCACCGAGCCTGCCCAACCTTACCTGGTTGAATGCTCCCCGTAGCCCGTCCAGTGTGGGGAGGTGCCCGCACTGACCTGTGTTGGCGAACCGGGGACACCATACGTAAGGCTGGTGCCATGTACACCGGCCCGAGGAGACGTACTGGAGGCCAGATATGTTGAGCCGGCTTCATGGCACACAATGCTCAATCTAGCCCGCCCAGTGCGGGGAGGTGGAATAACCCGCACCGGGCTATGCACACTTACAGGAGACACCGTGCGCTCTTCCGCATAACACGGTGTCTGCCCGTACTCCCGCTCTCCACGGTAAGCATGGGAAGTGGGCGCAGGTTTCCTACCTACCTTCGCCACACTACCCTTTAAAATACATTTTTGGTGTTTCTTCACGGGCTTCCAACCACACTTCCGTGCTGCCTCCTCATACCACCGCTCCTGGGCTTTAGCTGCCTCCATCTCTTCCCGAGAGCGGCGATATTCTCCAATGTGAGCCCAGTGTCCTTTACCCTCCAGAATTTCCTCCCATGTCCAGGATTCCTGTGTAGTGGGCCGCTGCTGCTTGTACTCACACTGCTTGGTCCGAGTTTGGTGGGTGGTTCTGTAACGGCAGTCTAAGTCCTCCTCCTCCTCAGACGAGGAGAGGCGAGAAGGATCTGAGGATCAATGTGCAGCGTGGTAATTTTCCATGATTTAATTAACACAAAACAAGACACTATACAAAATGACAAAACAAACTAACCGTCACAGTCCTAGCTGGTGCAGACAAAACACAAAGACAGGAAACAGACGAACTAGACACACAACATAGAATTCCCACCCAGCTCACGTCCTGACCAACACTAAACAAGCAAAACACATAAGAACTCTGGTCAGGACGTTACAGGATGTCTCTTCATCTCCCCCCTCGCTCTTTGTAAGTAACATGCCTGCCAATATCTGCTCCCAGTCTCTGTGTCTCGGCCAATTAGAGGCCTGACAAAACATTGCTTCAGCCATGTAGAAAGCCTGACAAACATTTCAGGCAGCAGGGGGCCTCCTTCACCTGCAGAAAAAAAAAGACACAAATATGTCCATCACCCCTGAAGCGCTTAGCTCCCCAAAAATTGGGACATATGCACTGCAATGACCAACCCCCTCAAAAACATCCAAAGGCTGCAACGGAAAATGTGAGGCGTGTATAGACAGAGGTTGAGTCAGTGGAGTTGGCGAGTTTTTTGTGTGTCCTCCTCCCTTGTCCTCCCAGGCCTGGGTTTGCATAGTATATGATATCGTTCAAATACTTTAAGCGTTTGCTTGAGCCTGCACCAGGCAAGCTCAATCAAGCACAGCTTGAAGTCATTTGAAAGATTTCAAACATGATTTGAACGCTTGGTCGTCTTGCTCCTCTATGGTCCAAAGTGCCATGGTCTCCTGCCTCTGTCTGTCCCTTGTCTGATGAAGCGGTGGTGACAGCCCCGCTGTCGTGCAGCCCAAGGCAACACATCACTCCCTCAGCCATGTGATCCACAGGCCAGAGCCGCCACTGGGCCGCACGGGAAGCTATGCTAGCCCTGGATCATGACAGTGGTCTACTGAGCTTATAAGGATAGAGGAACACGAGGTCTGTCCTCATGCGAGAGCACGCCAGAGACGAGAGGGCAGAATTAGCATAGGCAAAAAAAACGATTTAATTAGTTGTTTAAAATAGTACCTCCTCCTAAAGCCCAAAGTAATCCCCTGTCAAGTTGCATGCTTGTCAATGTGTGTAGTCAAAGCAAAGCCATTAATTTCACTACATGTAGGCAGCAAAGTTAATAATATCTACATTACCAGAGGGCGGGTCTTGTCAAAATTAAAAAAGGCATGGTTGAACCATCATTCTTTACGGTTGAGGGCAGCAGATATGATCTTGTCTAATAAGGACAGTCGGACACAAAGGACACATTCTGGCTATAATAAATTGTGATATAAAATGATGCCGTGTTTACTCAGTAGAGTTAAGTACAGCGGACCAAAACCACATTTTTGGAGAAAAGATCCAGTCGAAATTCGACTGAAACGGGTACTTTGTAGAACATTGTTAGTTTGATATTTCAACTGAAAGGTCCTTGGCGGAGTACCTGGTGCTAATTCTTAAAAAACCTATACAGGCTCAGTCAGGAGCGAAGCCCTTATTACACATTCATGTCCACCAATATCATCACAACAACAAACACTTGTTCCTACCAGCAAAACAAAAGAACATGGTCCCGACCGTGTAGTTTCTCGTAACGATATAACTAGATCGTCTTTGACTATTCAACCACCCTTATCTGGATACGGGACACAGCAGGGTTGAGTGTAACCAGGTCTCTCGCTCCAGTGACAAATGGAATTACCAATCAATCATATTCTGTCTGTAGCATAAGTGAATGATATGTGCAGAAACATAAATACATGTTTACATAGCAATGGACATTGCAGGCATCTTAAAATAGGTTTGGAAATAACTTGCAACTGCATTCTCTCAAATGGGTCAATGTCAACGCTCATACATTTTCCAAATGAAAACTTAAGAACTGACTCCCCGACAGAGACTGCCGCCTTGTCTATATATGGTGCTGCTTCTCTATGCAAAGCTTGCTGAGCCGATTTACATTGCTCACTTCAAAGCGATCTGTTTGCCTCGGTATAAATGTGTGGATGTCTTAAAACTTAAAACAAGCACAGAGCCTTTTCCATTTCAACACGTTGGTGCTATCCTCATACTGGCAATGTTAATCCTCTATGGAATACATTTGTTGTCATTATATCCCCTACCCCACAATCCATGGAAAATGTCTGGCCCAACTGCTATTTCAGATATGCACAGTGTACCTGACCATTGCAGTATATCATTCACGGGAGTTCATGTTTGAAGAGGGGAGTGATGAAAGTGTTGCTGGATTTCCCATTGAAAAAGGCAAAAAGGCCTTACTCACATTCAAATCTGGTGGTTTTCTATAAATGATGAACACACTGATACGAAAAACCTGTATCGATAGCAGCTGCATTTTTGTTCAATCTGATATGGATGAAAAACATTTAAATATTACAACTGCTTAGCTGACATGTCATGTCTTCATGAATGAGGAGTTTGTTTTGAGTTGAAATAAACAGGATGGACTGCGGACCAATTCAAGATCCAAATGATTTGAGCTAGTATGTAAACTACACGTGGAGTGAACATGTAGGAGTCCCACAGTCTCGTGTTCATAACTCCTTGCTCTACTCGTATCTCTCTGGAACCTATAACGTACTCCAAAAAAATTCTGGCGTTTTTGCGAGCTCTTCATAAATAGTAACCGTTTTCCGTTTAACTGTTTAGAGTCCATTATATCTTTTGATACACCTGTTACATTGATATCATTTCTCTTTATCAGGAAGGTATTCCCAGTGTTTTTACATGATCAGCCGAAGAACAACTGCCGCCTCTGGGCTCCAACACATTCCATACCTAATCCATTCACGCAAACATGCTTCACGCGTCATTACCGTTAGCGTCACAAGGATCATTTCTTGATGTGCTTTCTCTCGTTTGTCCAGCACCGGTGAGTTATCAAGTCCCGTCTTCGGTGAGATACACCGCGGTATTTGGTACGCTTGAATACTCTCAATTGTACAGTATGTACTACGCTGAAGCACTGCAAGTCATAAAAGACCCAAGGGGCGTTGAGCGAAAGTGGATGAGAAATTGCGGAAAAACCCCCTTTAACTTAAATGAAATCATTCAAGCCAGTTCTGCAATACTACAGTCCACAGTATCTCTACATATGGTATGCAAAACAGTAATTGGTAGATTTGTCAGGCAGTCAATTGAATGCTCACATGAATGATTACAACAACAAGGGCAGTGAGGGCAAAGCTGAGAGAAAAAGAACACAAGACAGTGAAGCAGAAAGTAGTACAGTGGAAAGATAGATAGGAACTTAGGACAGGATTCCTTCTTGAACCCCAGAGACACTTACATCCCCTGAGGAAATGTAATCTAAGATAATAGATTAAAACAATAATTGGAATGGAATGCACATTGAAATGAATGGAATCTAATGACGAGGTCAACGGGCCATACAAAGTACAACCCACTGTGCAAAAACTGGTTGATTCAACGTTGTTTCCACGTCATAAACAAAAAAAATGACGTTGGATCAATGTGGAAAACTGATTAGATTTGCAAAAAGTATAGGAATGTATAGGAATTTCATATTTTTTTCACCCAACTTTTAACCCAAATCCAATGACACGATGACATTTTTGTTGATTTCACATTGAATTCACATTAGTTGACAACTAAACAAAGTGTAAAAAATATATATACGCTGAACTGACGTCTATGCTTAGTGCTAGGCGACAACAATAAGCTATTTTCTTTTTGAGACAGAAAGTCACTTCTGTGGGACATAGAAACAGGGACATTGACTTAACTAAGAAATAACAGGTCATAACTTCAATGTGCTGTGGGCCACACCTCATTTACATGACAACAATATAAACATGACAATGTTAAAAGCAAGTGTGTAACTTACAAAATCTCATCGTTCTGGAATTCCAGCGCTCCGTGCGTATCTTCAAAGTCTTTTCCCCCTCCTTTTGCTGTACCCTCCATGGTCTTGTAGGGTACGACCACTAGTCCCCGCGCTCCTGAGGTACGAAGAACCTTTACTTCCATCATGCCGATACTCTCGCTTACGGTCATTACCGGTTCTTCAAAAGTAAAGATCCCGGCATGGTCATCGTCAAAGATAGTCACGGTGGCTGAGCAGGGTAGGCCAAGGCCCGCCAAAGTGTCCAAGTGATTAGCCCTTGGTTGTACGTAGCCAGTCCCCTCCGATATGACCTTCACGTTGCTAAGGTGGACCAGAAAATGCTCATCCTCCTCAAAGATGTCATCATCAATGATGTCTATCCGGATCTCCTTCTCAGTCTCACCGGGGTTGAACACCACAACGCCCTCAGTGAACTGGTAGTCCGAACCGGCATTGGCTGTGCCGTCTTCGGTACGGTATTCCACTGAAACAGTGTTAGTCAAGTCCCCACCAAGGCGTACTACATTCAAGGCCACTGTACCGCAGTTCTCCAAGCACTGGTATGTACCGGGGTCAAAAAAGACCTTTGACGAAAAGTCATCCTCAGAAACTTCGGAGCGGATCTCGTACGCACCAACAGCTTTCCTGGCTTGGTCTGCTGCATGCTTCTTCAGTACATTCCCTGCTCCCGTCATGATCCTGGTAGCCTGGCATCGGTAGAAGGCGCGGCTCTTTTGCTGCTGTGTCAATACCTGGTAGTTGGCCAGTTCTATCAGCTGCTCCATCTCCTTCTCTGGATGCTTCTGCTTCAGTTCCTTCAGGATCCGGACCATTTCCCTTCTGGCCTCCTCCTCATCCAGGTCCTTCTCATCGAAACCCATCGCTCCGTCCATGAAGCTCTCTGAGTTGAGCATTTTCCCGTCCATTTCAATGTCCATCTTTGAAGGTATTTGAGCCTCCCCTTCCGTCTCAATGATCACCCCTCTTCGTTTCCCTGCGCGGTAGCGTTTGTACATGTACTTATAGACAAGAAGTCTGCGATCCGCGACGTAAGCCATCCCAACACATAACGGGAAGAAGAACAGTGTGACAAGGCCCTCCCACACCTGTACGATGCCCGGAGAGATGACAGCCAAGATGAGATAAAGCCAGGTGTATGCAAATATACTCCAGGTGGCGGTAACAAAAAATACCCTCAAATGTTTGACTTTCCGGTGCTCTCCATCAGGAATGACAGAAACACAGAATCCAATGATAACGAACATGTTGAAGGCAGCACTACCAACGATGGTGTTCGGGCCCAGATCACCTGCGTCAAAGTTGTGACCGCACACCTCAACGACGGACAGTAGGATTTCCGGGGCTGAGGAACCCAGGGCCATAAGGGTCAGGTTGGACACCGTCTCATTCCATACATGCACAGTGGTTGTCACTTTTTCGCCATTTGGTTTCTTGATGGTGATCTCCCTCTCTTGTGATGTAATTACCTCGATGGACGCCATGAAGCGATCCGCAATGATAGAGACCCCCAGGAACATGTAAAACAAGGCCACAAAGTAAACTGTGGCTCTTGCCAGTTTATCACCAAAGGATGGGTTCTCTGGTAACCATATGGGCAGAATGACACCCACTTTGCATTCAGTATCCACTGAATCACACTTCCTATTAGTTTGGTTGCCAATGGAAGAGTTTGTTCCGAGGCTTGGGTTTGAATTCCCAGCTGTAACAAATGTAATTTCAGATGAAAAAACTGCCAACAACACTGTGAGTTGAAGAGTGCAGAAGCGGAAAGATGATGTCCCAGTTTGTCTCATGATTCTGATGAGGTGTGATGCTCCAACTCTTCCTTTCACCTATGCAAAAAATAAAAGGCATTGATGAGAATAGAACTACCAAAAACTGTACACATTTGAGAAATTACAAATGACTGAAAGAGAAATATCAATATTCCTAACTCCAGTGTTTCCCTAAGTTACAGTAGATATAAAGCAACATCCCCCAGAGCCGCCTCCAATGCACACATCACACATTTAATATTGAAGCTTGGTCAGATAGGAGGGTGCTTCAGGTGTCCTCTGGGCTACCAGGTTAGGAGGGTGGACCTGTCTAACCTGGCAGGGGAAACACTTCCTAAATCATTTCTAGAAAATAACACTGGTTTAACCAGACAACCACACAAGCGTACCACACACTTCTCTCTTTCTCTCTGATTGTGTGTGTGTCTGTCACAGATCACTGGAACTGTGTCATTACGCACACCTGGTCCCCATTCCCACGGATTGTAATTGTATAAATGTGCCCGTTGGTTCACCATTGGGCTGTTGATTATTGTTCCCATGTCCGTTGGTCGTGTGAGTACCTGTGCTGTGTTGTTTTGGCTTTCGTGCCACTTGTATTGCGCAGATGATTACGGGTCTCGTCCCGTTTAGAATCATTGTGTGCGTGTATGTTACGGGTCTCGTCCTGGTGTATTTCTTCGAGGTACTCCTCGCTTTTTTGTTTGGGTTTCAACCCTGTGTTTTGTATACGTGTTTGTTTGGTCTTCCTTTAGATGGCACGCTGTAATTTGGGTGAAGTAAAAAAAACTATTACGCATTCCTGCGCCTGTCTCCCGATCCCTTTATACCAATGTGACAGTGTCTTAGTGATCACGTGCATTGTATCATTTGAATAACTGGTTTAGATGGCAAAATGGCACCAATGATTACATTTCTCCATACAATCTTTACTACGTCCTCTAGACATACTGCCATGAAACTACAATACTTGAAAATTATGTTGCAATGAAATACACTTTGCAACTTTGATTTAATGCAATATTGTCACCTACTTTGCTTTAGAACAAAAATGTGTGCATTTAGCCTACGAGATAGTTGGGGCTAGTTCCAGGCATAACCCACTGGGCACAAACGCCAGTTCATTACATTACACTACATTTTAGTCATTTAGCAGATGCTCTTATCCAGAGTGACTTACAGGAGAAATTAGGGTTAAGTGCCTTGCTCAAGGAGATATCGTCAGATTTTTCACCTAGTCAGCTCGGGGATTCAAACCAATTCAACGTCTAGTTTTGATTTTAAAAAAATGTTTGTGTTACTCAGTTGGGGTCTCAACTTACTATTGAGAGTAAGAATAGTAGAATACACCAGGTGCAATTTCGAAATTTGGTGGTGCATCAGCAGTTTCTCTTATGTCAGTCACTGACAGTCACTCAATTAGCCATGTCAGCAAAATATTTTTAGATTGGCAGTTAGTCTAGCTAGTCATTTAAACGTTTCGTAA
This sequence comes from Salvelinus fontinalis, assembly GCF_029448725.1. Lineage (NCBI taxonomy): Eukaryota > Metazoa > Chordata > Actinopteri > Salmoniformes > Salmonidae > Salvelinus > Salvelinus fontinalis. Next base: position 28,128,821 of record NC_074704.1, on the reverse strand, counting down.
TCATGCCGAATCCCGACCGGGCACACAGCGCACGTGTCCAGGGGCCCTGACCTCCACATTGATTTTGTCAGTCATTCCCCCGCAGATATCATATTAACATTGCAAATTCATTACAAAATGTGTAGAATTGCAGAGACCTGCTTTAAAAGTGCAACATTTTCTATACACCCCCATGACAAAATGTGAAGAATTGCAGGAAATGAACTTAAAAACAAAAACAAATTCTCTCCACCATCAAGAGGGGGGTCACTAAAGTGTTTGCCCGAAATGGCCCCCTAAACAAATCTTGCTTAGGGCCCCCAGAAGGCTAGAGCTGGTAGTCTTATCTTTCTTTACATAGGCTATAATTTTTTGAGGCTAGACAACATTTGTCCTAATTACACGATTCTCATTTGCAACATGAAATCACAAAGATACAGTATCAGCTGTCAGCAATCTAGTCTGCAATGTACATCCATGCACATGTTCTTTACAGGTAGGATTTAAAGTCAACTAGCCGATATAGTAGCCTACAAAAATGCGTAACATTTTAAGTGACCGTAGTTTCCCAAACTGCTAGCCTACCGTTTTAATCCACGTAATGGGGAACGGAATTTATAAGATCCTGAGAAATTATTTAAAGCTGAAAAAGGAAACAGAAATCCTTGAGAAATCCTCAATATCCAACCCTTGATAAAACAATGACGTAAGTTGTGACATCGTCAATAAATCTTGAGTTGAGTTGTTGTATAGGTAAACCGTTCGTTCCAAAAAAATACAAATGTTCTGCCACAGATAGCCGACTAGAGACGATCATGGGCTCTCAGCGCACGCTTCCTCGGGACTGCTCTCTTTCACTGCTCTCTTGCTCTGTCTTTCACTCTCTCATTTCTCATCCTGGTTTTAATGTCCATACTCTCATCTCTCAAGTGATGCAATAATGTTTTTTTTGACGCTGATGCAAAGCAACGGCGGAATTAATTTCCATATATTATTTGATTTGCTTTCTTGAGAAAAAAGAATACATTTCTTTTAACATCTTATTTTAGGAATAGTTCCATGCTATCTAACCAAAACTTGAACATGAATCATGTTTGAACAAATCAGTATCGTTTCTTCATGTCTTTTAGAAGCATTTACTTGTGGAAACTACATTATTGGAACAATATTAATATAGTATTCGGGGTGAATGCAACCTACGCCTAATGCAAACCTGGATATGCTCCATTTTGTTTAGCCATAATGCTATATACATATTTTTTTACCCTTTATACAAAAAATATTTAACTCCAACTTCAATATTGTTATGATTGACAGGATTTAGGCCTAATGTTTTTTTTTACCCATTTGTAAATGACAGGAGTCTGAGCCCAAGCTATTTATTTCATTCAGTGTTAACAGAGAAGCTCAGATGCAACCTGGACTCAGAGGTAGATGTAACATAGTAAACGTAAAATACAATATGATATGTTACATTTGGTGTGGTATGTATTAATTTGTGGATGTCCATCTATTTTGTATGATATGGAACAAATTGCAATTCATACAGTATGTTAAGAATTTGCAATACGTTACAATTTTCCAATTTGTTGTGGCTAACGTTAGCTAGGTGGCTAACACTAACATTAGCTAGGCTAGGGGTTAGGGGTCAAGGTTAACGTTAAGGTTAGGGTTAGGAGTTAGTAGGGATGTAACGATTAACCAATAAGCATCAAACATTTAAGATATGAGTGCATTGGTTTGCAGGACCCCAAACCGATCCAAATGTAGCATGCATCAGTCAGAAAATCAATTCAAACATTACAAATCACTGGTGAACTTTTTTGTTGTTCCTCAAATTACTTTCTTTCAACCTTCCAAAAATATGCGTCCTTTCCTTCAGTGTCGAACTAAGCATGTAATTATGTTGACAGGCATTGATCTACAAGTCATTTTGCATGCTGAACAACCCCAGGCAATATCAGTAGCCTAATATATTCAAACTGAGTGCTGTGCGTAGCTTCATGTGCTGACCAACTAGAGGGAGGCCTATTTCTGATCGGGCACATCTGCGTGCCAACATCAGCAATCAAGTGTTTGTAAAATGGCTTGCACATTATTAGGCTTTATTAGTTGAGTGACAACCAATGTAATTTGGTAGGTTATTTTTATCAAATGCACTGTGGAAATGGTGTTTTACCAGCCTAAGCTACAACTCATCTGGCTATTTTTATTTTATTTATTTATTTAACCTTTATTTAACCAGGTAGGCAAATTGAGAACACGTTCTCATTTACAATTGCGACCTGGCCAAGATAAAGCAAAGCAGTTCGACACATACAACAACACATAGTTACACATGGAGTAAAAACAAACATATAGTCAATAATACAGTGAAAAGAAATAAGTCTATATACAATGTGAGCAAGTGAGGTGAGATAAGGGAGGTGAAGGCAAACAGATATATGTATAAATAAATAAAATATAAAAAGGCCATGGAGGCGAAGTGAGTACAACACAGCAAGTAAAATAAAAACTAAAAAACACTGGAATGGTTGGTTTGCATTGGAAGAAAGTGCAAAGTAGAGACAGAAATAATGGGGTGCAAAGGAGCAAAATAAATTAATAAATAAATACAGTAGGTAAAGAGGTAGTTGTTTGGGCTAAATTGTAGATGGGTTATGTACAGGTGCAGTAATCTATGAGCTGCTCTGACAGCTGGTGCTTAAAGCTAGTGAGGGAGATAGGTGTTTCCAGTTTCAGAGATTTTTGTAGTTCGTTCCAGTCATTGGCAGCAGAGAACTGGAAGGAAAGGCGTCCAAAGGAAGAATTGGTTTTGGGGGTGACTAGAGAGATATACCTGCTGGAGCGCGTGCTACAGGTAGGTGCTGCTATGGTGACCAGCGAGCTGAGATAAGGGGGGACTTTACCTAGCAGGGTCTTGTAGATGACCTGGAACCAGTGGGTTTGGCGACGAGTATGAAGCGAGGGCCAGCCAACGAGAGTGTACAGGTCGCAGTGGTGGGTAGTATATGGGGCTTTGGTGACAAAACGGATGGCACTGTGATAGACTGCATCCAATTTATTGAGTAGGGTTTTGGAGGCTATTTTGTAAATGACATCACCGAAGTCGAGGATTGGTAGGATGGTCAGTTTTACAAGGGTATGTTTGGCAGCATGAGTAAAGGATGCTTTGTTGCGGAATAGGAAGCCAATTCTAGATTTGACTTTGGATTGGAGATGTTTGATGTGGGTCTGGAAGGAGAGTTTACAGTCTAACCAGACACCTAGGTATTTGTAGTTGTCCACATATTCTAAGTCAGAGCCGTCCAAAGTAGTGATGTTGGACAGGCGGGCAGGAGCAGGCAGCGATCGGTTGAAGAGCATGCATTTGGTTTTACTTGTATTTAAGAGCAGTTGGAGGCCACGGAAGGAGAGTTGTATGGCATTGAAGCTCGCCTGGAGGGTTGTTAACACAGTGTCAAAAGAAGGGCCAGAAGTATACAGAATAGTGTCGTCTGCGTAGAGGTGGATCAGAGAATCACCAGCAGCAAGAGCGACATCATTGATGTAAACAGAGAAGAGGGTCGGTCCAAGAATTGAACCCTGTGGCACCCCCATAGAGACTGCCAGAGGCCCGGACAACAGACCCTCCGATTTGACACACTGAACTCTATCAGAGAAGTAGTTGGTGAACCAGGCGAGGCAATCATTAGAGAAACCAAAGCTGTCGAGTCTGCCAATGAGGATGTGGTGATTGACAGAGTCAAAAGCCTTGGCCAGGTCAATGAATACGGCTGCACAGTATTGTTTCCTATCGATGGCGGTTACGATATCGTTTATGACCTTGAGCGTGGCTGAGGTGCACCCATGACCAGCTCTGAAACCAGATTGCATAGCGGAGAAGGTGTGGTGTGATTCGAAATGGTCGGTAATCTGTTTGTTGACTTGGCTTTCGAAGACCTTAGAAAGGCAGGGTAGGATAGATATAGGTCTGTAGCAGTTAGGGTCAAGGGTGTCCCCCCCTTTGAAGAGGGGGATAACCGCAGCTGCTTTCCAATCTTTGGGGATCTCAGACGACACGAAAGAGAGGTTGAAGAGGCTAGTAATAGGGGTGGCAACAATTTCAGCAGATAGTTTTAGAAAGAAAGGGTCCAGATTATCTAGCCCGGCTGATTTGTAAGGGTCCAGATTTTGCAGCTCATTAAGAACATCAGCTGACTGTATTTGGGAGAAAGAGAAATGGGGAAGGCTTGGGCGAGTAGCAGAGGGGAGGGCAGTGCTGTTGTCCGGGGTAGGGGTAGCCAGGTGGAAAGCATGGCCAGCCGTAGAAAAATGCTTATTGAAATTCTCAATTATAGTGGATTTGTCGGTGGTGACAGTGTTTCCTATCTTCAGAGCGGTTGGAAGCTGGGAGGAGGTGTTCTTATTCTCCATGGACTTTACGGTGTCCCAGAACTTTTTTGAATTTGTGTTGCAGGAAGCAAATTTCTGCTTGAAAAAGCTAGCCTTGGCTGTTCTAACTGCCTGTGTATATTGGTTTCTGGCTTCCCTGAAAAGTTGCATATCACGGGGGCTGTTCGATGCTAATGCAGAACGCCATAGGATGTTTTTCTGATGGTTAAGGGCAGTCAGGTCAGGAGAGAACCAAGGGCTATATCTGTTCCTGGTTCTAAATTTCTTGAATGGGGCATGCTTATTCAAGATGGTGAGGAAGGCATTTTTAAAAAATGACCAGGCATCCTCTACTGACGGGATGAGATCAATATCCTTCCAGGATATCCCGGCCAGGTCGATTAGGAAGGCCTGCTCGCTGAAGTGTTTCAGGAAGCGTTTGACAGTGATGAGTGGAGGTCGTTTGACCGCTGACCCATTACGGATGCAGGCAATGAGGCAGTGATCGCTGAGATCTTGGTTGAAAACAGCAGAGGTGTATTTGGAGGGCAAGTTTGTTAGGATGATATCTATGAGGGTACCCGTGTTTACGGAATTGGGGTGGTACCTGGTAGGTTCATTGATAATTTGTGTGAGATTGAGGGCATCAAGCTTAGATTGTAGGGTGGCTGGGGTGTTGAGCATGTTCAAATTTAGGTCGCCTAGCAGCACGAGCTCTGAAGATAGATGGGGGGCAATCAGTTCACATATAGTGTCCAGAGCACAGCTGGGGGCAGAGGGTGGTCTATAGCAGGCGGCAACGGTGAGAGACTTGTTTTTAGAGAGGTGGATTTTTAAAAGTAGAAGTTCAAATTGTTTGGGAACAGACCTGGATAGTATAACAGAACTCTGCAGGCAGTCTTTGCAGTAGATTGCAACACCGCCCCCTTTGGCCGTTCTATCTTGTCTGAAAATATTGTAATTGGGGATAAAAATGTCTGAATTTTTGGTGGTCTTTCTAAGCCAGGATTCAGACACGGCTAAAACATCCGGGTTGGTAGAGTGTGCTAAAGCAGTGAACAAAACAAACTTAGGGAGGAGGCTTCTAATGTTAACATGCATGAAGCCAAGGCTATTACGGTTACAGAAGTCATCAAAAGAGAGCGCCTGGGGAATAGGAGTGGAGCCAGGTACTGCAGGGCCTGGATTCACCTCTACATCACCAGAGGAACAGAGGAGAAGTAGGATAATGGTACGGCTAAAAGCTATGAGAATTGGTCGCCTAGAGCTACTAGAGCAGAGAGTAAAAGGAAGTTTCTGGGGGCGATAAAATAGTTTAAAGGAATAATGTACAGACAAAGGTATGGTAGGATGTGAATACAGTGGAGGTAAACCTAGGTATTGAGTGATGATGAGAGAGATCTTGTCTCTAGAAACATCATTGAAACCAGGTGATGTCGTCGCATATGTGGGTGGTGGAACTGATAGGTTGGATATGGTATAGAGAGCAGGGCTAGAATCTCTACAGTGAAATAAGCCAATAAACACTAACCAGAACAGCAATGGACAAGGCATATTTACATTAAGGAGAGGCATGCTTAATCGAGTGATCAGTAAGGGTCCAGTGAGTAGAGGTTGGTTGGGGTCGTGGCGATCCAGACAGCTGGCCGGGTATATGGCTATCGGTAGCAGCATAGGATGGAGGTCTGTTTGTAGATACCTCGTGCGTTTCCGTCGGTAGGTTCCGTGTAGTGGGGTTTTGTTCAGATAGCAGCCGATAGGACAGCTAACGATTAGCGGGCCTCAGGTGAGCGTTCAGGTAACGTCGGGACGGATTTGCCGGTTGGATACATCCCTCGGGCAGATAACGTCGGCAGTCAGTCGTGAAGGCCCGGTGGGGTTCCGTATCTGCAGCAGCAACAAAAGAAACGGGTCCGGATGGTGATGGAACTCCTCAGCTGGCTAGCTCCAGCATGATTTGAGTTTGCTCCGGGGTCGACGTAAGCCAATAGTCACACGGTATGCAGCTAGCTAGCTGCGAAATCAAGGTGCAAGTGTCCAGAGCCTGCGGTTGGAATCCGGGGAAACTGGGAGAAAAAAAGTCCCGGAATGCTCCGGTCCGAGTCGCGTTGCACAAAAGTGCCGGTAGATTATCGAGCTAAAGGAATAGCTGATGACCGCAAAACGTGGGCAGCTGAAACACCAACGCTAGCTAGCAAACCGGCTAATTTCGGGGCAGCTACAGATTAGCTTCTGGCTAGCTATCGGAGTAGCTTCTGGTTAGCTATCAGGCTAGCTTCTGAATTAGCCCCTGGCTATCTTCCACGATGGATTTTCAGATTGAGGTAAATATTACTTATTGTAATTGGTGAAGCGGGTTGCAGGAAAGCTTTTGCAGGAAAGCTTTTGTAGTTGAGTTCTTGGATAATAAAATAAATAAAAGATATGTGAAGAAAAGGTGTAAATATATATATATATACAGGACATGACAAGACAATACGGAAAAGACGTCTGAACTGCTAAGCCACCTTGGAGAGAAAAAAAAAAAAAAAAAAAAAAAAGGTAGGCTATATAGGTAGGCTACATGCTGATCGGGTGCTTACATTAGATTTGATTTCCATTGTTCGTTGTTCACCATCAACAATAGTTTTGGTAATTTTGCTTGAAACAATCAGTACATGTGATTATTTTTAGATATACAGGGGAAATTTGCTAATTTCATAACAAAGACAGCAATCATTTTTGCTACAATCACTGCATGGTCGAAGCAGGAGGAGAAGAGATGGTCCTAGTCCTTCAAAACTACCAAACGGTCTAAATCATTCAATTATGAGACGGGGGTGAAATCTAAAGTTCTGCTATATATTCATTGACTATTTCATTGCTAATTGTTTTTGATAAATAGTGATACATTACTAGCTCTTAACACTTTGAATCTGCAAAAATGAGAAATTAATTAGTTGGTGACGGTGATTTCAGATCAAAAGCTAGCATTGCCCCCTTCCCCCATTACTGATAGTGGGGTAGTAGATGCCTAGTTTCCCTTGTGGCTCAGCTTAGGTGCCTACATACACACACACACACACACACACACACACACACACACACACACACACACACACACACACACACACACACACACACACACACACACACACACACACACACACACACACACACACAGAATTCAGCTCAGAGAGGCCCAGCTCATGAACAGCAGATTTTAATTAAGAATGGAAAATGTATGTGTTTATGTAACAAATACTAGTGCATCGGATCGTATCGCATCGAACCGAATCGCATCGATTAGTTCCTCTAATCAAACGAAATCGCACTGAATCGTTTCAAACAAAAATGTTGCGTTTCTGTATCATATCGGAGCCCATGTATCTAGATACATATCGAATCGTCTTGAAAAGGAAAGATTCACACCCTAGGAGTTAGGCTAAAGTGTTAAAGTTAGGGTTGGGGGAAGGGTTAGCTAACATTCTAAGTAGTTGCAATGTAGCTAAAAATGTGTAAGTATGAACTCAGCAAAAAAAGAAACGTCTTCTCACTGTCAACTCTGTTAATTTTAAGCAAACTTAACATGTGTAAATATTTGTATGAACATAACAAGATTCAACAACTGAGACATAAACTGAACAAGTTCCACAGACATGTGACTAACAGAAATTGAATAATGTGTCTCTGAACAAAGGGGGGGTCAAAATTAAAAGTAGCAGTCAGTATCTGGTGTGGCCACCAGCTGAATTATGCACTGCGTGCATCTCCTCCTCATCGACTTTGCCAGTTCTTGCTGTGAGATGTTATCCCACTCTTCCACCAAGGCACCTGCAAGTTCCCGGACATTTCTGGGGAGAATGGCCCTAGCCCTCACCCTCCGTTCCAATAGGTCCCAGACGTGCTCAATGGGATTGAGATCCGGGCTCTTCGCTGGCCATGGCAGAACACTGACATTACTGTCTTGCAGGAAATAACGCACAGAACGAGCAGTATGGCTGGTGGCATTGTCATGCTGGAGGGTCATGTCAGGATGAGCCTGCAGGAAGTGTACCACATGAGGGAGGAGGATGTCTTCCCTGTAATGCACAGTGTTGAGATTGCCTGCAATGACAACAAGCTCAGTCCGATGATGCATTGACACACCGCCCCAGATCATGACGGACCCTCCACCTCCAAATCGATCCCGCTCCAGAGTACAGGCCTCGATGTAACGCTCATTCCTTCGATGATAAACGCGAATCCGACCGCAACTCGTCAGTGAAGAGCACTTTTTGTCAGTCTTGTCCAGCAGCGGTGGGTTTGTGTCCATAGGCAATGTTGTTGCCGGTGATGTCTGGTGAGGACTTGCCTTACAACAGGCCTACAAGCCCTCAGTCCAGCCTCTTTCAGACTATTACGGACAGTCTGAGCACTGATGGAGGGATTGTGCGTTCCTGGTGTAACTCCGGCAGTTGTTGTTGCCATCCTGTACCTGTCCCGCAGATGTGATGTTCGGACGTACCGATCCTGTGCAGGTGTTACACGTGGTCTGCCACTGCGAGGACGATCAGCTGTCTGTCCTGTCTCCCTGTTGCGCTGTCTTAGGCATCTCACACTACAGACATAGCAAGTTATTGCCCTTGCCACATCTGCAGTCCTCATGCCTCTTTGCAGCATTCCTAAGGCATGTTCACGCAGATGAGCAGGGACCCTGGGCATCTTTCGATGTTTTTCAGAGTCCGTAGAAAGGCCTCTTCAGTGTCCTAAGTTTTCATAACTGTGACCTTAATTGCTTACCGTCTGTAAGCTGTTTGTGTCTTAACGACCATTTCACTGGTGCATGTTCATTAATTGTTTATTGAACAAGCATGGAAAATAGTGTTTAAACCCTTTTCAATGAAGATCTGTGAAGTTATTTAGATTTTTACGAATTATCTTTGAAAGACAGGGTCCTGAAAAAGGGACATTTCTTTTTTTTGCTGAGTTTAGTTACAAAGTTGATAATTAGCAAAAATGCTAAAGTTGTCCGTGATGGGATTCAAACATGCAACGTTTGGGTTGCTAGACATTTGCATTATTCCTCTTATCAAACCAAATCACACCGAATAATTTCAAATTAAAATGTATCATTCCTGTATAGTATCGAAGCCCATTTATCTAGATATTTATCAAATTGTCTTGAAAGGGAAAGATGCATATCTCAGAGTTAGCTTAAGGATTAGGGGAAGGGTTAGCTAACATGCTAAGTAGTTACAAAGTAGCTAAAAAGTAGCAAGTAGTTGCAAAGTTGCTAACTTTTGTATTGCTAGATGTTCGCGGTATACACCTACCTATCCACCCTGACCAACCACCCTCTTTTCAGTTTTGCCTTAATTAACCTTCTGTGTTATGTAACCCTACCATATTTAATATATGACACAAATTTGAGTTTCCCAGATTTTTGTTTACTATGTTACGTCTAGTCTATGAGACCAGCCTGTCAGATAAGCTGAGGTCAATTATAACTCACTAAAGAAAAGAGTTTGGTGCTCCGGCATGTAACCTTGAGTCACTGCAATGCCATGTCAGGTCAAGTTACCCAACGCTGAGTTCTCTGACATCTTTTGTCTCCCCTTGTTAGCTCCCTCTATCTCCAGGCCTCCGGTAGAAGGCTAGCTTAGCAGCCGACAGATATGAATATGTCAGAGGATGCTGCAATAGTCACTCTTTGAATTTAGCCTATGCTGCTCCAAATGCACTACACACACCACACAGTGACTAGCCTATGCGGAGTCGCCAGAAAACGCTAACATTTGGTTTTCAGGGATACAGTATTGTCAACCTACCTTGTGGGAACTCCAATCTCAGGCATCTTTCTATGCCTACTACATTAGGTTACACAGTGACTACCTTTCATTATTTTAAGCTTTGACTTTGAAATCAATTCACCTGAAGGGAGAGGTGAGAGCGGTTCCATCAAAGTTTCATCGAACGCGCGGTGCGTGTTTTTGTTTCCTTTTGAAACAATGTAGATGCGTGTCCCTTGGCAGAGACACAGCATGCAGATGAACCTGACTCCATTCTGAGTCAGTGGAGTTTTAATGAAACTGGGAAGCTTTCTCCCCAAATGACTTCATCATAGCAAGAGAGGGAGAGTTGGGGTGAACTCACAGTTGAGTCAGTCATGTTTCTGCTCTTGGCTCACAGACTGGACACACTTTACTTGAATGTCAGTTATTCATTCATGTTTTTACTATCAGTTATCTTGGCTTACAGGGTTATTTTGACTTACATGCACGTGGCCAGACTTTGCTTGTACTCCCTCAGTACTTAAACAGTCCTTTGCATCGTCGTGCGACACATAGTGAAAGATGTTAAAATATTTTTATTGAACACACAAGAATTGTGTATAGGTATTTTGTAGAAAAGACAAGTATACAATTCTTATCTAAACATAAAAGAGCAGACAGAAACAAAAATACCCAGAGTTCTAAGTACAAAGTAAATAATACAAAATAAGACATACAGAACAAGGACAGGTAAACAGAAAGAGGGCAAATGTCACCCCCTCCCTATTCCCCCATACCCCCCCATCCATCAAATCTGTCGTTCTGCCCCTGAACAAGGCAGTTAACCCACAGTTCCCCGGTAGGCCATCATTGTAAATAAGAATTTGCTCTTAACTGACTTGCCTAGTTAAATAAAGATTACATAAATTATCTCGCCCTGACCTTAGAGATCCTTTTTTTGTCTCTATTTTGGTTTGGTCAGGGTGTGAATTGGGGTGGGTATTCTATGTTCTATTATTTGTATTTCTAAGTTTTGGCCAGGTAGGGTTCTCAATCAGGGACAGCTGTCTATCGTTATCTCTGATTGAGAACCATACTTAGGTAGCCCTTTTTCCCACCTGTCTTTGTGGGAAGTTGTCTTTGTTTATTGGCACTATAGCCTTTAGCTTCAAGGTTGGTTTTGTAGTGTTTATTGTTTTGTTCGGTGTCATTTTTATTAATAAAAGGAAAATGTACGCTGCACCTTGGTCCACTTCCTTCAACAACCGTGACACAGTATGTTGCCCTAAGGTTGGTAGAACCTTGTTCAAAATGATTCACAGCTGTAATGGCTGCCAAAGGTTCTTCCACCAAAAGGGATGTGAAGACATACGCATCTTAATAATACATATGAAAAATCTAGAACATTTTCTAACATTTGTCTTTCATTTTGAACCTTTTGAGTAGGTTGTACAGATCGATATGAAAAAAATCTAATTGAAACCTTTCTTAGATTTAAATTTAAGGCGGCAAAATGTGAAGACTGTGCAAGGGGTGTGTACACTTTCAGCGGCTGTATAGTCATGCTCTCCTAGTTTTTCGTCATTCTCATGCATTACATTACCATAGATAATGAAAAAACTGGGAGGACAATAGTGTAGCATCAGGGTATGTCTGTTAACTGTATGCCATTTTAATTATGTTAACTAGGGGACATTAACTTACATTTTGGTTTGAAAATGCTGACATTAACTGTTGGTGGCAGTCAAAAGTTCAACCAAACCAAAGTGTGGATTGCAGTCCCTCCTTGTCCATAATCTGCTTTCTGGGTAAAGGAGCAAATATATACATTTGGGAGAACTATCTTTAAATGTCATACAAATGTATGTCTTGCATTAATTTTTTATTTATGTTTGTAATTATTCGTGTTCTAACTGTACCACTCCTATCCAGTGCATGAGCTGCATTAGTTAATTAGCTCTGAATCAAGATTTATCTGACCCCCTTTGCCTGAAAGTCCAATTTCTCACTGAATGTAGAGGACTTTTGTTCAGGTGCTTGTCATCAATTGGATACAAAAGCTGAAAATCAATAACAGCCTCTGTTATGGTATGGTTTGCTAATGTAATATTTTAATCTCCCATGATCCATATTATATATAACAGAATTAAGAAAATCGTGCAAAAACGTAGAATAGAGGACACATGATGATTCCCCATCTGCTAGTCTACTGCACCATCTCTCTTTCCAAGGTGAAGGACTTTCATGGAAATCCAACCACCCATTGCACCTCACACAGTCAAGAAACCAAAGCCAAACATCTCAGCATGTTTAAGAAAAACTCCATTGGTGACAAATACATTTCAAATTCGTCAAAGATGAACAGGATGACCAGCCTAACAAGAACCTCTACTCACCTCTGTTAGTCCCAATGGAGCTGTGAAAAAGACGCACTGCCTAGCGGGAAGAACAGCGTGCGATAACCACTCTAAATTGAACAGAAACAGACATTGTTCTGCGGATGCCCGGTCCCAAGGAGTCTCTCTAAACATGGGCTGCATAGCTGGGCTGACTGCTGCTTATCGTCCTCCTCAGCCCGATCCATGGCCATACAAGGACTCTGCTGATGGAGCTTGTCACTCTGGGCTTCTGGAGTAGGCCGGCTATCTGGCAGCTCCTTGTCGCCACCCGACACATGGGAGATAAAGGGTTTGGAGTGTTTGGATGGTGGGTACCTTTTAGGCAACGTTGAACCCCCCCCCCCCCCACCAATGGAGGAATGTGGTGGATAAGTGGTTCCCTCCAGGGTGATTTTCAACTGTTTCCAGGCCCTTTGACCGTGGAGGTGGTATATGGAGATTGGATATCTCCAATAATGCAATAATGCCCCTGAATCCAGGGGATGGGTGGATCCGTAGAGGAGAGGTGGAAAAAAAGGGATGTTCTTTGTTCTTAGTGTTTCAGTTCTCCCCAATGTGTTTGTCAAAGTAACAAGGTTTCAATCTGTCGATATGTTTGGAAGCGTTGTAACTCAAAAATGTGAACTCTAGGGGTCCGTTGTCTCATTTCCTATCACTTGCAAGCTTTATTGAATGTGTGTGTGTTCAGCCCTTTTACACATTGGTTTACAGTGTGTGACAGACTACATGGATCACATCATTCTACTCTCTTGTGACACTGTACAGCACGTGAACATTAGTTTCGAAGTTATGACCACTTGCTGCCAAATACATTTTGATTGATAATAAACCAGAGGAATTTAAAGAGCCATTTCAAAATAGCTTATGTTTCTCCCTTTTCAAGTGTGAAGCCAACAAACTCCCTATCAAAACTGAGGTGAGGGCAAGGCAGGGATTATTTCAAGAAGATAGCACACCCAATTGATATCTGTCTTTGTCATGCGCAAACAGATATCAACCATCTTCTACCAGTGTCTGGTGGAAGAGTAGAGATATCGAGAGGAAGGGTGGCAGGCTTAAAAGGGTTGAGGTTCGTTAAAACTACTGTAAAACAGGAACTCATTCTCTCTCAGACAAAATGATTGACATATCTGCATATCTGAAACCGTAATCAGCGTAATCCGCTATTTTAGCCCTCGTCCACGTTAATAGGAAGGCATGAATGTAAATTAATGAGGATGTTACCCTATATTCTGCTCTGCTAAGGGTTATTAAACAATACGAAGCATATACAGTGGCAAGGAAAAGTATGCGAACCCTTTGGAATTACCTGGGTTTCTGCATAAATTGGTCATCAAATTTGATCTGATCTTCATCTAAGTCACAACAATAAACAAACATAGTGTGCTTAAACTAATAACACACAAATTATTGTTTTTTTCTTGTCTACATTGAATATATAATTTAAACATTCACAGTGTAGGTTGGAAAAAGTATGTGAACCCCAAGGCTAATGACTTCTCCAAAAGTTAATTGGAGTCAGGAGTCGGCTAACCTGGAGTCCAATCAATGACATGAGATTGGAGATGTTGGTTAGAGCTGCCTTGCCCTATAAAAAACACTCACAAAATGTGAGTTTGCTATTCACAAGAAGCATTGTCTGATTTGAACCATGCCTCGAACAAAAGAGATCTCAGAAGACCTAAGATTAAGAATTGTTGACTTGCATAAAGCTGGAAAGGGTTACAAAAGTATCTCTAATATCCTTGATGTTCATCAGTCCACGGTAAGACAAATTGTCTATAAATGGAGGAAGTTCAGCACTGTTGCTACTCTCCCTAGGAGTGGCTGTCCTGCAAAGATGACTGCAAGAGCACAGTGCAGAATGCTCAATGAGGTTGAGAAAAATCCTGAGTGTCAGCTAAAGACTTACAGAAATCTCTCCAACATGCTAACATCTCTGTTAGACTCGTCTACGATACGTAAAACACTAAACAAGAATGCTGCTCATGGGAGGACACCATGGAAGAAGCCACTCCTGTCCAAAAAAACATTGCTGCATGTCTGAAGTTTGCAAAAGACCACCTGGATGTTCCACAGCGCTGCTGGCAAAATATTCTGTGGACAGATGGAACTACAGATGAGTTGTTTGGAAGGAAGACACAACACTATGTGTGGAGAAAAAAAGGCACAGCACACCAACATCAAAACCTTATCCCAGTTGTATAGTATGGTGGCGGGATGGTGGATATGGTTGTATAGTATGGTGGCGGGAGCACCATGGTTTGGGGCTGTTTTGCTGCCTCAGGGCCTGGACAGCTTGCTATCATCGACGGAAAAATATAAAGACATTTTGCAGGAGAATGTTAGGCTATCTGTCCACCAATTGAAGTTCAACAGAAGTTGGGTGATGCAACAGGACAACGACCCAAAAAACAGAAGTAAATCAACAACAGAATGGCTTCAACAGAAGAAAATACGTCTTCTGGAGTGGCCCAGTCAGAGTCCTGACCTCAACCCAATTGAGATGCTGGGGCATGACCTCAAGAGAGCATTTCACACCAGGCATCCCAAGAATATTGCTGAACTGAAACTGTTTTGTAAAGAGGAATGGTCCAAAATTCCTTCTGACTGTTGTGCAGGTATGATTCACAACTACAGAAAACAGGGTAGGCAGGGTAGCCTAGTGGTTAGAGCGTTGGACTAGTAACCGAAAGGTTGCAAGTTCAAATCCCCAAGCTGACAAGGTACAAATCTGTCGTTCTGCCCCTGAACAGGCAGTTAACCCACTGTTCCTAGGCCGTCATTGAAAATAAGAATTTGTTCTTAACTGACTTGCCTAGTTAAATAAAGAAAAAATAAAAAAAAATAAAAAAAATTTGGTTGAGGTTATTGCTGCCAAAGTAGGGTCAACCAGTTATTACATCCAAGGGTTCACATACTTTTCCCACCCTGCGCTGTGAATGTTTACACTGTGTTCAACAAAGACATGAAAGCATATAATTGTGTGTCATTTAAGCAGACTGTTTGTCTATTGTTGTGACTTAGATGAAGATCAGATCAAATGTCATGACCAATTTATGCAGAAATCCAGGTATTTCCAAAGGGTACACATACTTTTTCCTGCCTCTGTAGCTGAGCTTTGTAAAGCAAGCTGTCGTAGATAGTTTCACACCATTTTGTTTTCCTCTCCAATCGAGTAGTAGTCGTGATTTATTTGCAGTGACAATGCTCCCTCCTCCACGGTTCCCTTGAAAGAGAAACCTCATCTCTCCCCCGTCTGTGACACAGAATCTTCATTTCATTTGGCCCCAAGCAGCACGCTGCTCTATTTACTGGACCCCCTTTGTGCTCCATCGACATCATGATCCAAGTTGGAAAATTCAAGTCATGCCAAACGTCTGTTCCACACAGAGTTAGGACACAAGCGCTAACCTCAAGTGGGAGCAATCGCTTTTGAAGCATAAATAAGCGGTGCTATTGGATGAGCTCAGATGGTGTCTTGGTAGCATTTACGTTCGGAAATATTCTTTATCTTTTGCCCAGTGAATGGGACTTTGGTTTTGCCACTTAAGTTGTGTTCAGAGGAAAATAAGCATCGATATGTTTCTACAGAATACCCCATTATCTCAAAACACTCTATTTTGGTTTTGAGGGTTACTGAGATCATGGCGCATCCACCATGTTGGAGGACAATGCTACAACATATTAGCTAGTCAAAAGTCTTGAGGCATAAACTGGCATTCAATCATTGCAGATATGACATTTTTCTACACCGCCTTTTCAGAAGTGCGTTTGATTTGCACAGCATTTACCTCAGAAGGAGGAAGTTGACATATGATTTAGAAATGGGACGCGTTCAGTATTGATGCCAAACCTGGCGGAGAAGTCATCCAGGGCACACAACAGCACTGCCAATTCCTAAATCAAGTGTCGACTTCCTCCAGCCTGGACTTGCTACTGTAAAGGGCAGTGTGGGAAAACGATCATCTGCCAGTCTTGATTGAGACATTGGAAATGCAATGCTTTTCTTACATACATGTACATATAATTTTAGGTTGTGTACTTTGCTGCAACTGAAACTTGAGTGTTAAAGGATTTGAATCACAAGCTGAATGACTTGAGTCAATTGACAGTCAAAAAGAAAAAAGTAATTGAATTAATAGATAGTCATATGCCACATTCCCCTCACATCCGAGAGTTAACTTGATGAAGACAGAAATGACTACAAAGGCTAATGTGGATTTCTTGTTATTTCTATTTTAATTACACATATGCTTTGGGGATTCAACCCCATTTCAAAACAAATTGTTTTGAAAACTCAAATAAGACACTCATGCCCATATGAGAGCAGTTTCTCATTGTAAATCATTTGAATATACCGAGACGATAATAAGTTCACTCCAGTAATTGTGGAAGACAGGAAATCATTGTAATGAACCCATTGTGCCAGCTCGTTCTTGCCGCCTGCGACGTGATGCACGATTTTCCTGTGACTGAGGGGATTTGCTGGGGCTGCTCGACTCTACTGATGCTCGGGAGAAAGAGTCTTTCATGAACCACATTTCAAACGATCCCAAAACAAAGGACCCATCAAAGAATAGTTCAATCTGTAAGAGAAAGAAACACTACAGAGGTAAATAAAAAATTAATAAAGGCCCACGAAAATCTCCCAGGCAAGAAGTTAGATTGGACTGTTATGATGCATCGAATGTTAATGATTGGAATTGTGGTTCAACGCTTTCGTTGCATGAGTCATGGTACAGTTGTTTCAGATGTCAGAGGCAATGTAGCCTAATTACTGATAACTCTTAAGACAACAGTGTTGGTATGCAGGCTACATTGAAAGTGTCAACAATATAGGCTATCTCCTGTGACTCAGCACAAAATGTAGAACCATATCTGGAACAGCGCACGCTCACTCACTCACTCGCACTCAATTCAATTTCAATTCCATTTCAATTCAATTTAAGGGGCTTATTGGCATGGGAAACATATGTTTACATTGCCAAAGCAGGTGAAATAGATAAACAAAAGTGAAATAAACAATAATAATAAAAAAATAACAGTAAACTTTACACTCACAAAAGTTACAAAAGAATAAAGACATTTCAAATGTCATATGTGCAAATAGCTAAAGTACAAAAGGGAAAATAAATAAACATAAATATGGTTTGTATTTACAATGGTGTTTGTTCGTCACTGGTTGCCCTTTTCTTGTGGCAACAGGTCAAAATTCTTGCTGCTGTGATGGCACACTGTGGTATTTCACTCAATAGATATGGACGTTTAGCAAAATTGTTTAAAAAAAAATTAAATTTGTGGGTCTGTGTAATTTGAGGGAAATATGTGTCTCTAATATGGTCACACATTTGGCAGGAGATTAGGAAGTACAGCTCGGTTTCCACCTTATTTTGTGGGCAGTGCGCATGGCCTGTCTTCAATTGAAAGCCAGATCTGCCTACGGTGGCCTTTCTCAATAGCAAGGGTATGCTCACTGAGTCTGTACATAGTCAAAGCTTTGCTGAAGTTTGGACCAGTCACGGTAGTTAGGTATTCTGCCACTGTGTACTCTCTGTTTAGGGCCAGATAGCATTCTAGTTTGCTCTGTTTTTTGTTAATTACTGGACATATTGGAAAGAATTATCTATTTTTTTTTTCATGATTTGGTTGGATCTAATTGTGTTGCTGTCCTGGGTGGGGCGGCAGGGAGCCTAGTGGTTAGAGCGTTGGGTCAGTAACCGAAAGGTTGCTAGATTGAATCCCCGAGCTGACAAGGTGAAAATCTGTCGTTCTGCCCCTGAACAAGGCAGTTAACCCACTGTTCCTAGACTTTTCATTGTAAATAAGAATTTGTTCTTAACTGACATGCCTAGTTAAATAAAAATAAAAATTCTGTGGGATCTGTTTGTGTTTGTCAACAGATCCCCAGGACCAGCTTGCTTACGAAACTTTTCTCCAGATTCGTCTCTCTGTAGGTGATGGTTTTGTTATGGAAGGTTTGAGAATCGCTTCCTTTTAGGTGGTTTTAGTATTTTGATAATTAGCGGGTATTGTCCGAATCCTGCCTCTCTCTCTCTCTCTCTCACTCACTCACTCACTCACTCACTCACTCACAGGGTCCAGTTATGGATTCATCAATCATATTCATCAAACAGCTGAGATATATGAATACCTGGTTGTGGCATGATGCTTCCCCACACAACACTGACTGCAGATTCTTAGTTAACACCAAGTGCTTTGGGGATCTTCAGCAGGCTACTGATAATGAGGGGACACGGATTGTACATTGTGTTTTATTCAAAACGATTCAATCATTTGGATATTTAAACATTTATTATCCTGTTTCTATACATTACCACACCACACACATTATCACATACTGTACATTATCACATCAAACACATTATTACATTACCACATCCGTTTCATTATCATAATGTATGGTAATGAATATCCAAGGCATTACATATACAAGCTGAATCTTCTGTCTAAAGAAATCTCTTAGTCACACAGGGCATCACTTCTCTTATATGGTCACAGTTGGATGTTAATTCATTCAACCACAGTGTAACAAAACATCAAGCAGTTCTGGCATGACAGCATTCGAGTGGTAACATTTCTCCTGTTGCCGCCGGAGGACGAAACGCAGACAGTTTATTTTCCGACGTTCCAGTAGATCTGTTTATTTTTATCCGCGGTGTGTAAAATGTCAGGCGCAGGACACTGGAACGGAGGAGGAGGGGGAGTGAAGCAGAAGGGTGTTGATGGGATTGTGTGGCCCTCCGCTCGCACCTCGCCCCTGCAAGCAGGAGGCAACGTGTGTGGATGTCTACAGAAAAGGGCTCTGTGACACAGGGCTCACTACCATTACCAATTTTAATTTAATTCAAGGCATGTAAATTCAAGTTATTCCCAAGGGGCAAATACTGCCTGGCATCAGATATGACGGACAGACTGCAGGCAACACATTACAACAGGATTATACAGTATATTACCACACCATACATGAAGAAGGCTGTTTCAGATTATATTCAACATTATGGACCATAGTGTCTAAACCTCCATTTGAATCTACTAGGCGCCTAGCCTTTATGTGGCAACACACCAATGACATTTGATCACTCATTGGTTGTAGTTGAAAGGTAGCAGTCTAAATATGCACACTTGTTTAAGGGTAATGCTTTTTACATTTGTCAGGGGGAGGGTCTAGTAATTTTTTTATTTAGTCCAGGGGAGGATCATATAATTTGTAATTGATTACATGTCATATTGCTCAGTGTATCAGAATTAGATCCATATTATACCTCGACGTGCGCCTGATGCTGCCCCTCATCCCTAATTCTTTGCTGGAAGCCAATATCAAGTGTGCCTAGTGCGATTTCACAAACGGCATGCACTGAGAAGCACAGGGCAAAGTTTTATATCTAAGAAAATGTACTTCCTTCCCGAGTTTTTTCGCTGCTGGGATGGTGTATATAAAACTAGGCTACACTGCATTACACACAATCATGAGCCCTGGCTTGCCCTGCTCTTGCTGATGTAAACACTTTTGTGCTACCTAACCAATGGCTGTACTGTGCATGGCGGCTCTTCAGGAGGCAAGTCAAAGGCGGTCTTTGATGCAATATCTGTGTGTGAGGACTAGGCCTACTGATATCCAGTTTGAGAGGGAGAGCGTGAAAATGTAAAAGAGGAATATGTTTCGTTGCGCGTAATGAAGCTATTTATCAGAGTTATTGAACTCACAGTAAGCCATATATACTTTGCAAAACTTACATTATTATGAAGGGGCAGCCACGGAGATGGACAGTGCATGGGTGCTGAAAGTAGGCTAATTCGAGACTTACATTTTACTTTAGGCTATTAACAAGGGGGCTTTCTGTTGGAGCCTATTTCTTCCTATTAAAGAAACAAGAGGCAAAATGATAGTCTACTATCCATAGATTTTGTCAGCCATTTATTTCAGTCACCATGCACTCCTTAAATATCTTGCTGTCAGTGAAGGGCTTCTTAGGGATAGGCCCCTTTTTTCTCCACTTCCTGTCTGAATGACGTGCCCAAAGTAAACTGCCTGTAGCTCAGGCCCTGAAGCCAGGATATGCATATAATTGGAAAGAATACACTTGGAAGTTTGTAGAAAGTTAAAATAATGTAGGAGAACATAACACAATAGATATGGTAGGACAAAATCCAAAGAAAAACCAACCAGATATTTCTTTTGAGAGACCATCCTCTTAGAAGAGAAAGGTCATATTGAAGAGAAAGGGAAAGGTCATAAGAGAAAGGTCATATTGACCCAAGAGAAAGGTCATATTGAAAATTAGCTCCCTGGATGCAATTCCTATGGCCAAGGTGTCAGCAGTCTATGTTCAAGGTTTCAGGCTTGTAACTTCAAAAACGAATAAGAAATATCAGTTTTAGTAGAAGGACACAGTCTTGGAAATTCGTGTATGCGCGCATGAAGACATTACGCACCTGCTAAAATCGATTTCTTATTGAACATACTTCTTTCCAAAATAAATATTATAGTTGATTACATTTTAGGGTATCTGAGGAGTAAATAGAAACGTATTTTGACTTGTTGAAACAAAGTCTCGGGGTAGATTTTCGGATTCCTTTCTCTGCAAGTTGAACGAGTGGATTACTCAAATCGATGGCGCCAACTAAACTGACTTTTTGGGATATAAGGAAGGATTTTATCTAAAAAAACAACACTACATGTTATAGCTGGGACCCTTTGGATGACAAATCAGAGGAATATACTTTATTTTTATTTTTTTAAGTAAGTGAATATTGAATCGTTATATGTAAATGTGTGAAACCTGTGCCGGTGGAAAAATATTTTGATGTGGGGCGCCGTCCTCAAACAATCGCATGGCATGTTTTCGCTGTAATAGCTACTGTAAATTGGAGAGTGCAGTTAGATTAACAAGAATTTAAGCTTTCAGCCGATATAAGACACATGTACCTAAATGTTTAAAATCCATAATATTTATGATTATTTATTTGAATTGCGCACCCTTCAGTTTCACCAGAAGTTGTCCCACTAGCGGAACACCGATCCTTAAGAAGTTTTAAAACGAGGACTCGAATCAAGGCAATGTGGTGACAGACATGGCGGCTCTGCTTCTAGCTCCTAAGCAACTTTACAGCATTTAGGTTTTTTTGTGTTATTTCTTATATTACTAGCCCAGAATGTTTTTTTGTGTGATTACATACAACCGGAAATAACTTTTGGATATCAGAGTGACGTTAACTCACCAGCATTACGACCAGGAATGCAACTTTCCCGAATTGGATCCTTTGTTCGTTCCCCCCAGGGCAATTGAAATGATCCCAGAGGCTGCTCCAAGACGCTGCTGGTGGAGAAGAGGTATTCAGAGTGGACCTCTAGTCCGACTCAGGAGGCGTGCACACCATCCAACACTTTGAGTATATTACTTGTTAATGTTCAGTCTCTGGACAATAAAGTAGACGAGCTCAGGGCGAGGATCTCCTTCCAGAGAGACATCAGGGACTGTAACATACTCTGTTTCACGGAATCATGGCTCTCTCCAGATATACTGTCCCTGTCCATACAGCCAGCTGGGTTCTCAGTACATCGCACAGACAGGAATAAAGAACTCTCCGGTGGTGAACATTTCATGATTAACTACTCATGGTTTGACTGTGATAACGTACAGAAACTCAAGTCGTTTTGTTCACCCGACCTAGAATACCTCACAATCAAATGCCGACAATATTACCTACCAAGAGAAATCTCTTCGGTTATAGTAACAGGCATGTATATTCCCCCTCAAGCCGATACCACGATGACTAGAAACCACATATCCTGAGGCAGCATTTATTGTAGCTGGGGATTTTAACAAAGCAAATTTGAGGAAAACGCTACTGAAGTTCTATCAACACATTGACTGTAGTACTCTCGCTGCTAAAATGCTTGACCACTGCTAACCCCCGTTCCAGGATGCCTTCAAGGCTATCCCACACATTACATTCGGCAAATCAGATCACGACTCCATTTTGCTCCTCCCTTCCTATAGGCAGAAACTCAAACAGCAAGTACTCGTGATCCGGGTACTTGCTGTTTGATTATTCACCACTGTGACTATACCTACCCAAACCAAAAACCGTGGATAGACATCATTCTCGCAAAACTGAAAGTGCGAACCACCGCATTTAACTATGGCAAGGTGACTGGGAATATGGTTGAATACAAACAGTGTAGTTATTCCCTCCATAAGGCAATCAAACAGGCAAATGTCAGTACAGAGATGAGGTAGTCGCAATTCAATGGCTCAGACACGAGACGTATGTGGCAAGGTCTACAGACAATCACAGATTACAAAGGGAAAACCAGCCACGTCGCGGACACCGACGTCTTGCTTCTGGACAAGCTAAACACCTTCTTTGCCTACTTTGAGAATAACACAGTGCCACCGACGAGGCCCGCTCCAAAGGACTGTTGGCTCTCGTTCTCCATGGCTGACCTGAGAAAGACATTTAAATATAACCCTCGCAAGGCTGCCGGCATCCCTAGCATCGTCTTCAGAGCATGCGCAGACATGCATGGCTGGGATGTTTACGGTCATATTAAATCTCTCCCAATACCAGTCTGCTGTCCCCACTTGCTTCAAGATGTCCACCATTGTTCCTGTACCCAAGAAAGCAAAGGTAATTGAACTAAATGACTATCACTCCGTAGCATTCACCTCTGTCCCCGTAGCACTCACTCACTTCTGTCATCATGAAGTGCTTTGGCAGGCTAGTTAAGGATCATATCACATTTGCCTTATCCTGACACCCTATACCCACTTCAATTTGCATACCGCCCCAATAGATCCACAGACGATGCAATCGCCATAGCACTGTACACTGCCCTATCCCATCTGGACAAAAGGAATACCTATGTAAGAATGCTGTTCATTGACTATAGCTCAGCCTTCAACACCATAGTACCTTCCAAACTCATCATTATGCTCGGGGCCCTGGGTCTGAACTCCGCCCTGTGCAACTGGGTCCTGGAATTCCTGACGGGCCGCCTCAACACAGGGGCCCAACAAGGTTGCGTGCTCAGCCCCCTCCTGTACTCCCTGTTCACCCATGATTGCGTGGCCAAGGACACCTCCAACTCCATCATCAAGTTTGCAGACGACACAACAGTATTAGGCCTGATTACCAACAATGACGAGACAACCTACAGGGAGGAGATGAGGTCCCTGGAGGAGTGGTGCCAGGAAAATAACCTCTAACAAAACTAATGAGCTGATCGTGGACTTCAGGAAACAGCAGAGGGAGCAGGCCCCTATCCACATCCTTGGCGTACACATCACTGACAATCTGAAATGGTCCACCCACACAGACAGTGTGGTATAAATTTGGCTTGGTCCTTAAGACCCTAAAACTTTTTCTCTCAGCACGACTGCGAGAATCCTGTCGGACTGTATTACCGCCTGGTACGGTAACTGCACCCCCTGCAACCGCAGGGCTCTCCAGAGGGTAGTGCGGTCTGCCCAACGCAT
Organism: Salvelinus fontinalis; assembly: GCF_029448725.1. Taxonomy (NCBI): domain Eukaryota; kingdom Metazoa; phylum Chordata; class Actinopteri; order Salmoniformes; family Salmonidae; genus Salvelinus; species Salvelinus fontinalis. Next base: position 28,104,833 of record NC_074704.1, on the reverse strand, counting down.
CGCCGGGGGCACACTGCCTGCCCTCCAAGCCACCTACAGCACCCGATGTCACAGGAAGGCCAAAAAGATCATAAAGGACATCAACTACCCGAGCCACTGCCTGTTCACCCCGCTACCAGAAGTCGAGGTCAGTACAAGTCCATCAAAGCTGGGACCGAGAGACTGAAAAACAGCTTCTATGTCAAGGCCATCAGACTGTTAAATAGCCATCACTAGACGGCTACCACCCGGTTACTCAACCCTGCAAATTAGAGGCTGCTGCCATATATACATAGACATGGAATCGCTGGTCACTTTAATAACGGAACATTAGTCACTTTAATAATTTTACTTACTGCTTTACAAATTTCATATGTGTATATTGTATTTTATTCTACTGTATTTTAGTCAATGTCACTCCGACATTGCTCGTCCTAATATATATATATTTCTTAATTCCATTCTTTTACTTTTAGATGTGTGTATTGTTGTGAATTGTTAGATACTACTGCACCGTTGGAGCTAGGAACACAAGCATTTCGCGACATCAGCAATAACATCTGCTAAATATTTGTATGTGACCAATAGAATTTGATTTGATTTGAGGGGGTATGTGAGGGTAATGTGGCTTTTGTTAAAGAAAATGGCTAAAATCATAGGCCATCACTTGTTAGTTTAAGATTTGAAAAGTGTATACGGTCCAAACTTTTAGAACACCTACTCGTTCAAGTTATTTATTTATTTTTACTTTATTTTTTACTTTGTAGAAACATTGTGAAGGCATCAAAACTATGAAATAACACGTGGAATCATGTGGTAACCAAAAAAGTGTTAAACAAATCCAAATATATTTGAGATTTGAGATTCTTTAAATAGCCACCCTTTGCCTTAATGACAGCTTTGCACACTCTTGGCATTCTCTCAACCAGCTTAACCTGGAATGCTTTTCCAACAGTCTTGAAGGAGTTCCCACATACGCTGAGCGCTTGTTGGCTGCTTTTCCTTCACTCTGCGGTCCAACTCATCCCAAACCATCTCAATTGGGTTGAGGTCGGGTGATTGTGGAGGCCAGGTCATCTGATGCAGCACTCTATCACTCTCCTTCTTGGTAAAATAGCCCTTACACAGCCTGGAGGTGTTGTGTCACTGTCCTGTTGAAAAACAAAGGATATTCCCACTAAGCCCAAACCAGATGGGATGGCTTATCGCTGCAGAATGCTGTGGTAGCCATGCTGCTTAAGTGTGCCTTGAATGCTAAATAAATCACAGACAGTCACCAGCAAAGCACCACCACACCATAACACCTCCTCCTCCATGCATTTGGGTGGGAAATACACATGCAGAGATTATCCGTTCACTTTTTTGGTTACTACATGATTCCATATGTGTTATTTCATAGTTTTTATTTCACCATTTCTCTACAAAGTTGAAAATAAAGTAAAAATAAAGAAAAACCCTTGAATGAGTAGGTGTTCCTAAAACTTGTGAAAGGTAGTGTATATGGACCTGATTATAAAAAGCGATCTATAACACTATGACACTTTAGTCCGCGATGCTTAATGCTTGAAACAAGCTGGAAAAGACGTGACCGATGCATTTGGGATATATTTGGGTTTGTCTCTATGACATTCAGAGGCTGCGCTATAACTGTGTATAGCCGAGGAGACAAAAAAATACTTTGCTTGGGAGGTAATGTGTGATTCTGTCACGATCAATTGACGTTCAACATTTATTAAACAACATACGTACAGGTTATTAAATAACATACTAACTCTAAATCAGTCCGGAGCAAGCCAGGTATCCTAAGGATTTTTTTAAAATTCAAGGCAATTTAATAAATAAATAATAAAGCATTTGTGACACGTTACATGCTAGGGGCTGGCAGGAATCCTCAGCATTTCAACAGCACTTCAACAACATGCCTAAAAATGTTGCATTTAGGCTGTATAAAATGACATTTATAAAAAATAATCACTTAGAATTAAATAACAATGAAACTAAAAATGCCTTATTAGGCTATACTACAGTGGCTTTGAATTCACTTTTAGAAACACGAGTTTGTCTAATCTTTGGTTTGAGGTTCATGCAGTGAGCTATGCATGCTAATTTGGCCTAACAGATGCTCTTATATTCCCATGCCCTAATCACAGTCAACACAAATCTATTTTGTAACAACATCATTGTCACGCCCTGGCCATAGAGGCTTTTATTCTCTATTTTGGTTAGGCCAGGGTGTGACTAGGGTGGGCATTCTAGTTTCTTTATTGCTATGTTTTCTATTTCTTTGTGTTTGGCCGGGTGTGGTTCTCAATCAGAGGCAGCTGTCTATCGTTGTATCTGATTGAGAACCATACTTACGTATGACACTTAGGTGTCTTTGTGGGAAGTTGACTTGGTTAAGGGCACATAGCCTTTAGCTTCACGGTTTGTTTCTGTATTGTTAATTGTTTTGTCGGCGACATCTACTATTAAAAGTATGTACGCTCACAACTCTGCACCTTGGTCCTCTTCTTACGACGGCCGTGACAGAACTTCCCACCAACAACGGACCAAGCAGCGTGGTAAGGAGGAGCAGCGTGTCCAGGATTCATGGACTTGGGAGGAGATCCTGGACGGTAAGGGACCCTGGAGGCAGGCTGGGGAGTATCGCCATCCACAGGAGGAACTGGAGGCAGCAAGAGCAGAGCGGCAGCGTTACGAAGGGACTCGGCTAGCAAGGAAGCCCGAGAGGCAGCTCCCCAATTTTTTGGGGGGGCACACGGGGAGTGTGGCTGAGTCAGGTTGGAGACCTGAGCCAACTCCCCGTGCTTACCGTGGCGAGCGTTGTACTGGTCAGGCACCGTGTTATGCGGTGGAGCGCACGGTGTCTCCAGTGCGCGTGCACAGCCCGGTGCGCTACCTTCCAGCTCCCCGAATCAGCCGGGCTAGAGTGGGCATCCAGCCAGGTCGAGGATGCCGGCTCAGCGCATCTGGCCGCCAGTACGTCTCTATGGCCTGGGATATCCTGCGCCGGCTCTGCGCACTGTGTCTCTGGTGCGTCTGCACAGCCCTGTGCGTCCTGTACCTGCGCCCCGCATCTGCAGGGCGAAAATAACCATCCAGCCAGGACGGGTTGTGCAGGCTCTACGCTCAAGACCTCCAGTGCGCCTCCACGGCCCAGTGTATCCGGTGCCTCTGCCTAGGACAGGGCCTCCTGTATGTCTCTCCAGCCTGGTGAGTCCTGTGCCTGCGCCTAGAACTAATCCTCCTGTATGTCTCCCCAGCCTGGTGAGCCCTGTGGCAGCTCAACGTAGCAGACTGCCCATACGTCTCCTCCCTCCAGTGATGATCCATGGCAAGAAGCCTCCAGTGATGATCCATGGCAAGAAGCCTCCAGTGATGATCCATGGCAAGAAGACTCCAGTGATGATCCATGGCAAGAAGACTCCAGCGATGATCCATGGCAAGAAGACTCCAGCGATGATCCATGGCACGGAGCCTCCAGCGATGATCCATGGCACGGAGCCTCCAGCGACGATCCATGGCACGGAGCCTCCAGCGACGATCCATGGCACGGAGCCTCCAGCGACGATCCATGGCACGGAGCCTCCAGCGACGATCCATGGCACGGAACCTCCAGCGACGGCCTCAATCACGTCTATAGAATTTTGTGGTATACTGTAGAGTACTATACTACACACTGTAGTATTCTACGATTGTGTAGTGCTTACTATAGACCAAATCAGAATATTTGTGAACAAAGTCGTTCTGGTAGTTCCGTGTTGCGAGCGTCAGAAAGGTGGACTCAAGAACGCATAGGAACGCATAGGAAACCATATGCAGACCACCGCCGGACTTGCTAGATTATCTAATGAATAACTAATATACTCTGTTTTCTAAAATGTCTATATAATTATCAACACTACTCTCTTGTTATCGAGCCTCATATTTCTAGGTTGGTAGCTAGATAGCTAGTTGCTTTGTTCATGGAGGAAATGCTTGCTAGGTACAAAAGCTACATTGCCTTGGTTGCAGCTGACCTGTATGCTAGCCAGAGCCATGTATTTGTGTGTATTCTTTTTCTAAATACATAGCTAGCCAGCCAGCTAGCCCTAATTGCAATGTTGGATAGATAGCTCATCTTTTCCATCTATGAAAATAGCAACAATTATCTCACAATACTTTTTATCCAATCTTCACCCATCGCATTATGCAGCATGCCAGTGGCGTGCCTAGGGCCTGGGCCTTCAGTGAGGTCCTACACAGTCCCACCCGAATTAATCCACCTCTTATTACCATCATTATGATGCCATGGCTCTAGACACTATACATTTAGACAGAAACGCAGTATAACCAGGCGTTGCGTCACAAACAGTGTTTACCCAAAAACATGACACAATCAATGAGTCTTTTCAATATTTCCCTATTTTTCTTCACCTTTTCATTGTGCAGCTCCGTTGCCCTGCGCGCTTGTTCGTTGAGCTGTAGATTCCACTTTTGGTGTCCCCAAAAGTTTTCAAAAGCACCATTGCTTGTAAGTGCCCAGCCGTACTTTGGTGTCTCGTTGCTGCCTTGGTTAGACAACTCAAGTTTGCAAAGCCAGTGTGGCTCCAAACACCAAATCGATCACTTGCAAATAATAGGCATTCCCAGCAGTACAGTTTGCAGTGCTTCTCGGAGCCTGTGAGCCATTGATAGCGCTCGTAGTTGGAACTTTGAAAGTGGCGAACGAACCCCTTTCCCGCCTGTGACAGGCTTTGTAGCGTCGGCGTCGGGCGACCTCTCCTTACAATGTCTAACTTTTCTTGAAAAGTTCGTCTTGAGAATGGCGTTATAATTATATCCTTGACCAAATCGATATCTTCTCCTCCTTCCGCCATTGTGGGTTGAAAAAACAACTTAGTAGTACGCGAATTAATTTGTTTATCAAATTCAGTTTCCTAGATCTCCATAGGACCTGCCTCTCAATATTGGTAATCCAATCAAAAGATGTGCACGCACTACGCCTGCTAGCTGGCTCCTGTGTAACACTGGAGCCAGCCAGCAGGCGTACAATAGCCAACTCTAAAGCTGATTGGTTGACACTAAATGTTCATTTCCATTCACTTTAAGCTACAAGCGCCCGCACTGTTGATTCTGAAGGCCTGAGGGCAGATTTTAGACCCCTGGCAACACATAATGGCTGAATATGATTGGATAAAAGATCTAACATAAAGACCAGCCCTCCAAATCTCAACCTGGGGCTGGAAGCAGTGCAACCAAGAGGAAAGCTATGAAATGAAGAGTATAACTCTTACTCTGGGGAATAATTGAATACATATGTGGGAAAATATATTTTAAAAAAAAAATTATATTCTGATGATGTTTAGGCCAGCAGAGAATGCCTTGCTGGCCCTGACGGCCCACCACTGCAGCATGCATGTATGCAGAAAAAGTAACGTTAGCTAGCTAGCTAATGTTATATAGTCCATCTATAAGCTGTAGCATCCAGCTACCTAGCTAACTATTTGATTTGACTAGCTGGGTTCCAGTTATTGTTCAGCTATCTTGTTTGAACAGCGAATGAACACAAGCTGCTTGCCAGTTGCTTGCCAGTTAGCTAGCTAGCTACCCCTGCCTCAGCCATTGCATTGGCTATCTTGCCAGCACACATGGACGAATGCATGTAACATTAGCAAGTGAAAACAACCCTCGCTTTCAATTAATAAGCTGGCTTGATAGCTACATCAGCATACAAATATTTCCTCACCCAATGCTAATTATAGTTCCATAGGTGTCACGTCTGCTCCCGATCTCCCCCCACTGGCACTTGAGGGCGCCAGGCTGCCCTGCATCACGCACTCCTGCAATCTATTACGCACACCTGTCTTCCCTCGTCACGCGCATCAGCGATATTGGACTCACGTGGACTCATTCATCACCTGTTTATTTCCTCCCCTATATTTGCCAGTTCCCCTGCTCTGTTCCCTGCTGCTGCATTAATTGTTTTTTGTCTGTATTACTGACGCTGTTCCTACCTCATTCAATGTCCGTGCCTTATTAAATGTTTGACTCCCCGTACCTGCTTCGTCTCTCCAGCGTCATCCCATGTGACAATAGCCTGCCATATGTGAGTTGCTGAGCTGGGGCTACGAGGTTATCAGAAAGTGTACTAGCTAGCCTAGCTAGCTACTTGTCTAGCTGCTACTACTAATTCTATCTTCTGGGATTTCCTTTCCATTTGTGCGGTACAATGAATGACCATAGCAATAAACGCAAAGAAGCCAACCTTACTAATGCACAAACTGAAAGCAGGACACCGCAAAGCAGGACACGGCTCTCGTCCCAAGTTGCGAAACGCATAGTGCCCTCTCCCTCTGTGCAGCAGACACACACAAAAATCAACAAGTCCACCTCCTGGATGACATTACTAGCCTTTTCCCTGCCTGTAGTGTTGCCTTTATGGACCTTATGACCTTATGCCTGCCCCTGGACCCAGCTACCTGCCTCCTCCTGTGGTCCTTTACAATGAACACCTGCTGCGCCCTGCTCTTGAAACCAGCTCTCTGTCTCCCATCGTGTTCATTACAAGAGTGAGTCCATGCAACTTATTATGTGACTTGTTTAGCAAATGTTTACTCCTGAACTTATTTAGGCTGGCCATAACAAAGGGGTTGAATACTTATTGACGCAAGACATTTCAGCCTTTCATTTTAAATTAATTTGTAAAAATGTTGAACAACGTAACTCCAATTTGACATGATGGTGTATTGCGTGTAGGAGAGTGACAAAAAAAATCTATTTAATCTATATTTAATTAAAAAACTTTTTTTTTTTTAAGTCTAGGGGTGTGAATACTTTCTGAACGCACTCATTTCAGTTGTCTTCCTCCATTGTATTCACGTCTTTATTTCTATTGTGGATTGCGTTTCAGTGCGCCAATGTAAGGTCTGCAAACCAACCTTTCTATTGAACACACTTATTTGGATTGTGATAATACCGATGAATGGATGCTGCACACAATGTGCTTATTTTTTATTACTTATTTACATGTATTTTTTTACCCCCTTTTTCTCCCCAATTTTGTGATATCCAATTGCGATCCAATTACGAGCTTGTCTCATCGCTGCAACTCCCCAACGAGCTCGGGAGAAGCGAAGGTCGAGTCATGCGTCATCCGAAACATGACCTGCCAAGCCACGCTTCTTAACACCCACACACTTAAACCGGAAGCCAGCCACACCAATTTGTCGTAGGAAACACTGTTGAACTGACAACCGGAGTCAGCCTGCAGGCACCCAGCCCACCACAAGGAGTCGTTAGAGCACGAGCCAAGTAAAGCCCCCCTGGGCAAACCCACCCCTAACCTGGCAGACGCTGGGCCAATTTTACAGCGCCCTATGGGACTCCCGGTCACGGGTCAACTACATTTTGAAAACGCATTGAATGAATAAGAATTTTATTTATGGAAATAAATCATGGTTAACATCCTCATATCCACATGAAAAATAATATAGTTTACTATAGGATACTACAGTACTTTCTATAGATTTATGTGGTATACTGTAGGGAATACTATACTACAAAGTGTATTGGTATTCTAATTTAAATGTGCATATGCCCTGCCCATTCCCCTCTCCTTATCCCAATTTGTGCTACCCATTAGTGAGAAACTTACATGCCAAGTAAAACCATACTGTATATTGAGTTCCGCACAGGTTATAGAAAAGAGTAGAACCTATGAACCTATCCATTCAAACTCCAGTCCTACCTACTTAAAAGTTAGGGAAAATGTGCTCTTTTATTATTTGTCTAGTAGGTTTCTTCAAGGAGAAAGCCCACACTTCTGTCAAAGATAATACAACAAAAACACTATAGTAAATATTACAGTCATGTCCACAAAAACACTACAGTAAATACTATAGTATACTACAGTCATGTCCGCAAAACACTACAGTATACTACAGTCATGTGTTTTTTGGCTCAAAAACACTACAGTAAATTCCACAAAAACATTACAGTGAATATTATAGTATATAAACATAGTAATACTACAGCATTTGTACCATAGTATTTCTTTCATGTGGGCAGATCTCTTCATAATATCAATTAGTCAGTCAAAGTTTTTCCTATTGGTAGGCAATCCAGGTGTGTTTAACATCCATGAATTGCTGGCTTTATGTGAATGTCTATGGGTGACCAAGTTGTCTCGTAAGCAGCAGCTGACTATAAAATGCCGGTGTGGGATCATTTTTTCCTAAATTTTTATAGTGAGTTTGCTTCCCAAATGGCACCCTATTCCCTATTTAGTACACAAAATATTCCCTTACGGCTGTTTAAAAGTAGTGCACTATACAGGGAATAGGGTGCATTTTGGGACGCACCCTGAGCATGCCAAGAAACCACCATTGTAACTTATGGTACCCACTCAAGGCAGAAAGCAGCAGCACCCAAAGACCATATGGGTGGAACTGGAGGAACTGTAACCCCTGGGGCTTAATGCTATATTAATGGCGTAAGTAATAAGACATCCTGCTTAAAAAATAGGATTATCTCGATCAATACACTGCAAGGTAACCTGATACTTTCAAGGGGGGGCAGAGTAGAAGTGATAATAGGCTAGTGCTCTAATGTTATTCCCTTAGTAAACAACATATTTCTTAGTAAGTGTTATTTGGTTAGTCAGTCATTCAGCATCATTAAAAGTGATTCAAAATACTAAATTACCTCGGAATTAAAACTTTGTCGTCAGCAAGATATTGGAAGGCCACTATAGAGTGAGAATCACATTGTTGCCTCCTTTACTTTGCCAGAGCTGCAAGTGACAAGGTATCTATGCTGACACGTTACTCACTGTGCTTTAATTATCTTTTTTTAGGTAAACCCTGTCTTTGTGTTTCCTCGCAAAATTTGACTGCTTATTTTTGACAGATTCATAAGAAAAATTGTCATTAAGGTGCAGTGTGATGTTTATGCATTTAACGTTATATATGTCGCAGTATGAGTGATTAATATTTCATTTCAAGCTCTACAATAACTGAAAACCCTGGGTCCAAATTCATTTTCTGATATTGCCAAACGATTGCATTAACAAATGACAATGGCATCACTGGGGCAACATTTTAATTTTGTGGGTGACATACACTACATGACCAAGAGTATGTGGACACCTGCTCGTCGAACATCTCATTCCATAATTATGGGCATTCATATGGAATTGGTCCCCCCTTTGCTGCTATAACAGCCTCCATTCTTCTGGGAAGGCTTTCCACTACAGCCACGAGCATTAGTGAGGTCGGACACTGACGTTGGGTGATTAGGCCTGGCTCGCAGTCTGTGCTCCAATCCCAAAGGTGTTCGATGGGGTTGAGGTCAGAGCTCTGTGCAGCCCAGTCATGTTCTTCCACACCGATCTCGACAAACAACTTCTGTGTGGACCTGGCTTTGTGCAAGGGGCATAGTCATGCTGAAAGTTGGAAGCACAGAATCGTCTAGAATGTCATTGTATGCTATTAAGATTTCCCTTCACTGGAACTAAGAAGCCTAGTCCGAAACATGAAAAACAGCCCAAGACCATTATTCCTCCTCCACCAAACTGTACAGTTGGGACTATGCATTGAGGCAGGTAGCGTTCTCCTGGCATCCGACAAACCCAGATTTGTCCATTGGACTGCCAGATGGTGAACCGTGATTCATCACTCCAGAGAACACTTTTCCACTGCTCCAGAGTCCAATGGCGGTGAGCTTAACACCACTCCAGCCGACGCTTGGCATTGCGTATGGTGATCTTAGGCTTGTGTGTGGCTGCTCGACCATGGAAACCCATTTCATGAAGCTCTCGACAAACAGTTATTGTGCTGACGTTGCTTCCAGAGACAGTTTGGAACTTGGTAGTGAGTGTTACAACCGAGGACAGACGATTTTGTGTGGCCTACCCTTTCACGGCTAAGCCATTGTTGGTCCTAGACATTTCCACTTCACAATTACACCGCTTACAGTTGCACAGAGCAGCTCTAGCAAGACAGACATTTGAGGACTTGCTGGAAAGGTGGCATCCTATGACAGTCACTGAGCTCTTCAGTAAGGCCATTCTTCTGCCAATGTTTGTCTATGAAGATTGCATGGCTGTGTGCTCGATTTTATACACCTGTCAGCAACGGGTGTGGCTGAAATAGCCAAATCCACTCATTTGAAAGGGTGTCCACATACTTTTGCATATATAGTAAAATACATTCAGAGGCTGATAAAATACAGCTGTCAGATTTTGCGCCTCAGGACTCAGACTGAGTGACTGAAACAGGGAGGGGAGGGTACATTTGAATTCATGTGGCTTTACAGCACAGCAGATGACATTGCACAAATGGCCGTGCTCATGTAGTTCATCTTCAGTCGCCCACTGGCGCAAACCACTGTAGCCTATCTACTGACTCTCTGGATACAAGTTATTTTGGGTATAGCTGGTGGTTTGTCTCCAGTGCCGAAAGAAGTAGCTAAGTCATACATTTTTTTGGGACGGGAGCACAGAGCACATTTTTAAATGCATCTGTTTCAAAATGTGACTCTACTGACATTTTCAATGAAGCCTTTGATCACTTTTAATTCTCTAATTTTGTCTTTTGTTTTTGAAGCGTTGGTGCATCATTGACCTGAATGACCTCTGAAGTAACAAATATAATTGGAAGAGTAGATTCTGTTTACGTTAAAGAAAATGTTTGAAACCTAGCTATTTCTCATTAACATTTGTTTTTAATCCTGAAGAGAAGAGCTGTTGAATAGTCGTGTCCTGACATATTGGCCTATTGTTTCCATCGCAGTCCTGTTTACACTGTCTGTGCTGGCATTATTAACCATAGATCTACAGGAGTAACTATCTGATCACATTGAATGGCGCCGGAGGGGATTTCTGCCGTTTTACGTGCTCCTAACCAACTGTGCTATTTAGTTAGTTTTTTTCCACGTTGTTTGTAACTTATTTTATACATAATGTTGCTGCTACCTTCACTTATGACCAAAAATAACTTCAGGACATCAGAACAGCGATTTCTCACCTAGATTACTCACCTAGAACTGGACGAAGATTTTTTCTTTAACGAGTCCGATGCCAAGGATTACCTCAATTACCTTCGACTCACCGATGCCCCCGCACATCGACTCTGTACCGTAACCCCCTGTTATTTTATTGTTGCTCCTTAATTATTTGTCTTATAAATCTTTTTTGTTGTTGTATTTGATCAAATTAAACATCAAGGGCCGGTTTGCAAGCTGCAGATTAAAAATGTAGGCCATAGGCTAGCTTTAAATTTAAAAAAAATCAGACAGTTGATGTTGAGTCCTTGCATCCATAGCTTCATCTATGAATCTTAAACCAAATCACCCATTTCTCCCAGCAATCATTGTCAAAGGTGCAATGTGCAGAAATCACTCTGCCATTTCCTGGTTTCTAAAATTCTAATAGTTAGCCTAATTTCAGTTTGTGACAAAGTGTATTGTGTGTACTTTGTTTTGCTTCATAATGATGAAACTTGTGGGGGAAAGCACTATTGTCAGTTTATTGGCTAATGTAGAGGAATGTAGTTGGGTCACAGTCATTTAAGGTATTTAATCTTGCATCTTGTCATCAAAACTTGCAGACTTCAAGTGCCATTTAGCCCTAGGGAACATGCATAGACCCCACTTCCAAATTACTTTAACATCCACAAGCTTTGCAAAGGGAGAGATTGAATGGACGCCAGCTTAATTAATGGACGCCTAAATGACATACCCAAATCGAACTGCCTGTAGCTCAGGACCTGAAGCAAGGATATGCATATTCTTGATACCATTTTAAATGAAACACTTTGAAGTGTGGAAATGTGAAATTAATGTAGGATAATATAACACATTAGATCTGGTAAAACATAATACAAAGAAAAAAACATGGGTTTTATTTGTTTTCCCCATTTTCTTTGAAATGCAAGAGAAAGGCCAATATATGACTTAGGAATCTAGGCGCAACTTGGATTTGGACATTAGATGGCAGCAGTGTATGTGCAAAGTTTTAGACTGATCAAATGAACCATTGTATTTCTGGAGAAAGAAAATTGTATCAAGACTTCCCAAATGTGCCTAATTGATTTATTAATAGATTTTCAAGTTCATAACTGTGCACTCTCCTCAAACAATACCATGGTATTATTTCACTAATACTTACTGTAAATTGGACAGTGCAGTTAGATTAACAAGAATTTAAGCTTTTTGCCCATATCAGATATGTCTATGTCCTGGGAAATGTTACTTACAACCTCATGCTAATCACATTAGCCTATGTTAGCTCAACCGTTCCACGGAGGGGAGGGGGGGGGGGAGCACCGATCCTGTAGAGGTTAATCACTTGATGGCTGATTGTTGCCTGGTGAAAAATGTGTAGAGTTGCCACCAACATCCCCCATTGATCTAACTGGGGAATGATGCAAAACATGATCATTTGTGTTCTGAGGTTTAATATGATGTGCGTCCCAAATGTAACCCTGTGCCCTATTTAGTGCACTACTTCTGAACAGTGCCCCATAGGTTGTGTGTGAGATGTTTGTATGGGCATGTCTCCAGACTAGACACTACACACCAACTTCTCCAGGCACGCCACTCTCCAAGTAACAAATATGCAGTTTGAGGGAACTATTTTTAAAATAAAGTGGTGATCCTAACTGACCTAAGACAGGGAATTTTTACTAGGATTAAATGTCAGGAATTGCAAAAAACGGAGTTTAAATATATTTGGCTAAGGTGTATGTAAACTTCTGACTTGAACTGTAGAACTGGTTTCATAACATCCCCTAGGTATACATTGCCACCAAGTGGTTCCCAGTGGGTCAGAAGTTTACATACAATCATTAGTATTTGGTAGCATTGTCTTTAAATTGTATAACTTGGGTAAAATGTTTCAGGTAACCTTCCACAAGCTTCCCACAATAAGTTGGGTGAATTATGGCCCATTTCTCCTGACAGAGCTGGTGTAACTGAGTCCTCCTTGCTCTCACACGCTTTTTCAGTTCTGCCCACAAATGTTCTATAGGATTGAGGTCAGGGCTTTGTGATGGCCACTCCAATACCTTGACTTTGTTTTAATTAAGCCATTTCCCCACAACTTTGGAAGTATGCTTGGGGTCATTGTCCATTTGGAAGACCCATTTGCGACCAAGCTTTAACTTCCTGACTGATGTCTTGAAGTTGCTTCAATATATCCACATAATTTTCCTGGCTCATGATGCCATCTATTTTGTGAAGTGCACCAGTCCCTCCTTCAGCAAAGCACCCCCACAACATGATGATGCCACCCCCGTGCTTCACGGTTGGGATGGTGTCCTCGGCTTGCAAGCCTCCCCCTTTTCCCTCCAAACATAAGGATGGCTATTATGGCCAAATAATCCTTGATGGATATTGAAGGTCTCTCTCCAGTCTACTGTAAGATTTTACCCATGTAAATGGATCTATTTTACCCATCAAGGCAAGATGTAGTTTTCTTATGCAATATTTGGGTACACTCCACACACATTGGGTACACTTTGGAATACAGTATGTTCTATGTTGGCATAACCATGTACTACATATCCCCTGAAGGTTCAAGTGAGATGTCTTGTAAAATACCAAAACGGGTTACTGTAGTTGTTGAACTAAGACGACTGATAATCAAAGGGTTAACAAATGCAATAGGTTGTTCAAATCTAATTTAACTATTGGATAATGACAATATCGCTGGACTGTGACACTTTGAATGTCTGAAAGAAAAACAATTAAATATATCAAGATATACTATAACATACAGTATACCCCTTAGAATTTATTTAGTGATTTGATACTGAGTGTACAAAACATTAGGAACAGGTGCCATGGCCCATTCGTTGGCGCGGGCAACATCCCGCTGGAGCAGGGAAAGCAGACGAGACACCTCCATCGCTTCCCGGAGGAGCTCCTCTGTGCATCCCTGCAGCCTGGGCAACAGAGTCTGGTAAGGCAGCCAAGAGAGCAGAAGGACCCATATGTGACTTTCAAGTCAGCATCAAAGACTCTGGGGGGGGGTCCTGGCTTCAGTCGTGGGTTCCGCCCTATAATATCCCGGTCCAGGAGGACCATGGCAGCTATCATGGTGTCCATGGTCGGGTACTCCCAGAGGCTGAGTGACTCTGCGCCCGCAACAACTCCACGGTCCAGTCTCTGCTGTGAGTTGGAAGCGCCCCCTGGCAGAGACCCAGCTCTCCACCAGTTTGAGGTCCAGTGCAGTAGCTACCTGAGTGAGTAGGCTCCTCATAGCCTCTCGAGCCACTGGGAGCGATGAAGCCCCGCTGCCGGTTTCTGATGGCCTGTCAACCTGGTAGCCCTGCTCACGGTGGTGAACAGTGCCAGCCTTGTCCCCCAGGAACAGCTGTCGTCACCATCGAAGCTACCAACCTTCTGACGCAGGGCATGCGTTCTTCGTTCAAGGTGGTCCAGCGGCCCGACTCCTGCCCCTGTTCCAGGACTGGCAGCACATGGGCTCTGCCTGCGGTGGCTCCGGCCACACTTCCTGGGAGGGGTACTGGGCCCAGTAGAGGGACTAACAGCTTGCTGGCGCACCACTCCTGAGGGAGGGAGCTCATCCCCAGCCTGAGCCCGAGCCTGGCCGACCCACTCGTGCATGGCCTCCAATCGCGCCATTAGGCCAGCTGCTCCAGGCTGCAAACAGCCAGTGAATATACTTCCACGCAAGCTATTACACTTACCAGTGACTTACCAAGTGAACTTCAGAGTTTGTACCTCAAACCATACGGACGTCCGCCGAGAAAATGAAAGAGAACGTGTCACGGCCATGGGGTCTATATATAGGGGCGGACCCCAGCTGTGACACAGGTGTACACGGGATTAAATCGGTAAATCCTCACCTCGGATGTATCCCTCCGCTGCGGAGTGATACCAATATATTGGAGCGATCCAATAGTGAAACATAACATGCTGCAACCATTTAGGCCACCAGAGGTGGCAAAGTGGACTAGTCTGACAAGGTGATATGGTCATAATACATTTTTCTGTCACTGGGCAAATTTCAGGTCTTGTGAGTGGAAACTTGAACATTGTAAGCATTCTGTGCAACTTCTGGCGCACGTTTACTATGAACACTGGCTGTACCTGCTTTAGTTAGTTTTAGTCAGTGGCCATGGAGGCTACTGTGGCTATTTGGGCATAATGTAGGCCTATCAGAATAGTTTACCAATGGAGCAAATACATCCCATAACATTTTAACATGGAAATAGCTATTGATTTCTATGATATATAGCCTAGAGTGAGTTGTGTGGGGTGTGGGAAAAAGAGGGAGTATACAACTGGTTAGTGAGCATTGCAAAGGGCTCGGCTTTGCAGCTGTAGACTCCCCTTCTCCCCCACCCCACACAACTCACTCTAGCTGTAACTAGCATAATTCAAATATTTAAAATAACCTACTGAGTTGTTGACCTGTGAAGAGAGTACAGTATTAGATAAATAGGCTTGTTCAGGATGTTGTTTATAGGCTTGTTGTGTAGGTGCAAGTTAAAAGACTAATCTTGCCAGTACCTTTGTCATCAACCACAGGAGGTTGGGGATACCTTCATTTGGGAGAACGCGCTTTGGGTAATGACTGGAGCAGAATAGGTGGAATGGTATCAAATACATCAAACACATGCTTTCCAGGTGTTTGATCTCATTCTATTTGCTCCATTCCCGGCCATTATTATGAGCCATTCATGCAAAACCTATTGTGCACCCTATGGCAGAATGCTAGGGAATTGGACCGTGACTATATGTCTATCTCCCTTTCCATTTGTTGTTTGGGCATTAGACCATTTCAATGTTTTTTTTGTTTGTTTTCAATTTTAGTTTGCAGATTGTTTTATCTTCCCTCACAAAACTAGACTAAACTAAGACCAAACAGACAGTGACTCTAACATTCCAACTATGGAGACAAACAATGAGACTTTATGATGACTCGATACAACATATTCTAAGACGATGCACTCGTACAACAAATTAAAAGTTAGATTTTCTTTAAGTCGTTATATTCAAAAGGGCTGATTTTATGTTGATTCAATCACAATTCCTACATTAAAGGGAAACGATCTGTTTAAGGAAAGAAAACTAATTGGGCAACTATATAGTGATTGAAGTTCATTCTCTTAGCCCACTGGGCACACCACATCAAAATGTGGGTAATATTTGATGGAGACGTTGATCAATGAGATTTCAACCTTTATTCACCCACTCAAAAAGAAAGCCAGAAGTTGGTTGAATTCACAATGCATTATCACTATGCTTTCAACCATATAAAAGCACAACCAAATTCCAATGGAAAGACAATGACTGATATTTGGTTTAGTTGTCATCTAAATGTGTTTTCACTGCGCTTTCAACCATTTAAAAGCACAACAAAGTTCAAATGGGAATACAATTTCAAATATTTTGTATTTATACAACAATTTACATTTTTATCACTGTGTTACATCTATATAATAACACAACCAAATGACCTGGATTGCAGTTGAGATTATATAAAAGTACATAGTCCAAGCTCATGCTGTTCGGGATTCTGCACAGATTATTATAGCAATTGTGAAGATCTCCACAGACCTGCTACCTTTGCATGCTATCTTAAGCATGCAAACATTTGCAAACAAACGTTCTATGATTACATAACAAGACATTTATAGTTACAGTAACCTCAAAATGTGGCCATCTGACAACAGCAGTCAAGCACCCAAGCTAACTGACTAACGTTGGCTAGCTTGCTAGCTACTTCCAGACACAAATGAGAAACATGGCTGGTAAATTTGCTCTGGCTATCGACAGTTGTCGCAGTGACATCATGAGCAGCGGAGTCTATTGTTTAAACATGTAGCTAGCTAGCTAAACAATGAACCATAATCCCAATTTATAACGTTACTACCTTGCATGAATCTGCAGGTAGCTAACCAACCAGGTTCAACGTTAGCTAGCTAGCTAACTTTCGGCTATAACTAGCCATGCAAATGGCTCTAAGATACGAATAATATTACTACACAGATCATACACGTAACGTTAGCTAGCGAGCCAGCCAGCTAACGTTAGCTAGATAGCTAACAGTACGCTTTAATTTTAAATGAAAACAACTTGCTGACAAAATTAGAAACGTTTAATATCTGAAAATGTAGCTAGCTAGACTATTTTACCTGTATACATGGATGGACGCTTCTCCCTCTCTGTCAAGGATGCCATGGTTTCCCTTAGTTTGAAGATGTAATCCTGAGACAGGTGTTTCATACAATAGCCTTCTGTGTGTTCTATTTTCGACTCCCTCTGCATATTTGCAATCAAACGCCAGAATTTGTTCCATCTCCTTAGCTATCATACTCTAATTCCACTGGGCATTCCACTCGATCCTTCAGAAAGTGGAGAGCAACACTTTTGCAGTTCTACTACGTGATATCTATCAAAAAAGCTGCATTAGAAAGTATTACCTACACATACTGACCAGCTCATGTAATAGACAGAAGTGTGCTACATGGCAGACCAATCCGAACTCATCTCTCGGGAAGATTCCTGTCATTTTCCGTGGCTAAACCAACGCGTAGGCTCGTAATTTAACAATTTTATTTGTATTTACAGATGGTTTACAAGTTTGTAATTAAGGCACATGAAAGTTCACATGTTCCAGAAGGCATTTCTGCCAAAGCAAATGGCTCTCCTGTGAAGTAGTGACATGTGACATACGCCTAGTTTCCTGAAATGAGACACATTTGGTCCAGACCAAAGATCTACATCTGTGGACGTTGAAATCAAGGCCAGTCTGTACTGCACAAAAATAAATGTCAATGTCAGTCCATGCTTAGTAGGTAGTAAACCCTACCTGGTTAAAATGAGAGCGAGATCGTTTGTATTTGTCTTTTATTTGCAAGTCAAGCACTGATCATCATGTCACAAGCGTATAAATAAGCACATAAACTTGTGTAAAAATAAATACAAAATGGCTGGAATATGACACGGTTTGATGGAAACATGGATAATGTTATCAAAAGCAAAGGAAATGAAAGGGAAAGGGGGATACCTAGTCAGTTTACAAATGAATGCATTCAACTAAAATGTGTCTTCCGCATTTAACCCTTTGTAAATTGTTAATAAGAATTTGTTCTTAATTGACTTGCCTAGTTAAATAAAGGTCAAAAACGGAAAAAAAAACACAACCCCTCAAAATCAAATAGTTGCAGAAAATATTAATGATCAAAGTTTCAGGGATGCTGGCCCATGTTGACTCCAATGCTTCCCACCGTTGAGTCAAGTTGGCTGGATGTCCTTTGGGTGGTGGACCATTGTTGATACACTTAAGCATGA
This sequence comes from Salvelinus fontinalis, assembly GCF_029448725.1. Taxonomy (NCBI): domain Eukaryota; kingdom Metazoa; phylum Chordata; class Actinopteri; order Salmoniformes; family Salmonidae; genus Salvelinus; species Salvelinus fontinalis. Next base: position 28,086,548 of record NC_074704.1, on the reverse strand, counting down.
AAACCCCAGAAGCATTGTAGTTCTTGACACACCCAAACCGGTGCGCTTGGCAGCTACTACCATCATAGCCGCGGGAAGTAGTTTGGGATTTTTTTGCCCACACTGATACATATCGGTCTGCTTAATACAGGACTATTAAAGGCCCAGTGTCACGTTCGTTTGTAGAAACGGACCAAGGCGCAGCGAATGTTGAGTTCCACATAATTTTTTAAATAGTGAAACTTAACAAAAACAATAAACAAACAACGAACCGTGACTACAGAGGTGCTACATACACTACTCAAAATACAAACAATATCCCATAACCCACAGGTGGAAAAAATGCTACTTAAGTATGATCCCCAATTAGAGACAACAATAGCCAGCTGCCTCTAATTGGGAATCATACCAAAACCCCAACATAGAAAAAACAACCTAGAACCCCACATAGAAAATATAAACTAGACTAACCCCCCAGTCACGCCCTGACCTACTCCACCATAGAAAATAAAGGCTCTCTATGGTCAGGATGTGACAGTACCCCCCCCCCCCCCCCCCCCCCCCAAAAGTGCGGACTCCGGCCGCAAAACCTGAAACCAAAAGGGAGGGTTAGGGGGGGAGGGGGTGTCGGTGGCGGTGGCGGCTCTGGTGCAGGGCGAAGGACCCGCTCATCCCGCAGATCCAGCCATGGACCCAGGCTGAACACAACAGGACAAAGCAGCGTGTCCAGGAGGTAAGGACATCCTGGACTTGGGAAGAGATAATGGCAGGAGACGAAAGCCTTCCATGGAAACAGACGCATGCGGTGAAGGAAGGATAGCGACGACGCCGGGGTCTCAAAAAAAAATGGGGGGCGGCACACGGGGTGGTCGGCAAAGTTGAGGGGTGAGTCAGAGACTGTCGGAGTTATTGGATAAATTGGAGGAGAGTGAACGGAGGGGAGAGTTAGAGACCTTCGAGGAGTTGTTGGATAAATTGGAGGACAGTGAAGCGAGAGAGCTGTTGGTTTGGCGTAGTATGCACGGCATTCGCCCTGAGGAGCGTGTTAGCCGTCCGATGCCACCTGTGCCAGCTCCCCATACTCGTCCTGAGAAGCGTGTCATTTGTCCGGTACCATGTGTGCCGGTTCTACGCACCAGGTCTCCAGTGCGCCTCCCCAGTACGGTACGTCCTGTGCCTGCTCCTCGCACTCACCCAGATGTACGCCTCCACAGCACAGTACGTCCTGTGCTAGCTCCTCGCACTTGCCGTGTGAGGTGTGTCATCGAATCGGTGCCATTGATGCAGGCTATACGCACCAGGTCTCCAGCGTGCCTTCACGGCCCAGTACGTCCTGTGCCAGCTCCTCGCACTTGCCGTGCGAAGTGTGTTAAAGTTCCGGTACCATTGATGCCGGCTATACGCACCAGGTCTCCAGTACGCCTCCACAGTCCGGTACGTCCTGTGCCTGCTCCTCGCACTCTCCCTCAAGTGCGCCTTCCCAGTCAGGTATGTCCTGTGCCTGCTACTCGCTCTTTCCCTGAAGTGCGTATCCACAGTCAGGTACGTCCTGTGCCTGCTCCTCGCTCTCTCCCTGAAGTGCGTGTCCACAGTCAGGTGCGTCCTGAGCCTGCTCCCCACACGGTCTGGCGCCACCTGTACCGGCCCCACACATCAGGCCTCCAGTGCGCCTCCCCAGTCCAGTGCTTCCGGCGACACACCCAAACCGGTGCGCTTGGCAGCTACTACCATCATAGCCGTGGGAAGTAGTTTGGGATTTTTTTGCCCACACTGGTGCATATCGGTCTGCTTAATACAGAACTATTAAAGGCCCAGTGTCACGTTCGTTTGTAGAAACGGACCAAGGCGCAGCGAATGTTGAGTTCCACAAAATTACTCAGTTTGATTCTGAATAAACAAATGACTCATTTTGAATGCGCTGTTGTACACTGCTAACTCCTGTTTGGACCATGTATGCAAACATATATTGAGAGTGTTGGGTTTTAAGAATGTGAAATATACCTATTCATGTCACTGATGGAGTGCCAAGGTTTAGAGGGTCTACAGCAGAAGTTAAGGGTTATAGGAGGAAGGTATATAGTGTGTGCAACTAAGCTTGGAATGTGTTTAGTGCAGGGATGCCATTACATGTGGCAGGCATTGATAAGGAGAGATGGGTGGAGATCTTAGAAATGAACAATGTCACTGAGGGAGAGAGGGTAATGTATAATGTTTACATTGTCAGGATATGTTATTGTTAGCCATCGGGGATCCTCTGGGAGGAGAAGAGACACAGTCTGGTATCAATAACCATGACAGCCTTAAGTTGGGGAGGAGTGAGCACTTTGGGTTAGAGGTCAGGTTAGATGAAGTGAGGAAGAAGAGATATCACTAAGGTTCTGTCTAGCAACAGAGAGGCTTTGGCTGTTCAGTTGTGGAGGAGGAGACTCAGCCTAGGCGAAAGGGTTAAATATCAGTGCTTGTGAATGTTTTCTTGTCTGAATCCAGCTGTAGCGACCCTTTAGGAGGAATTAAACTTGGTTAAGCTTCTATAGTGTCCGTCGAGTTATTTACTCTGAAAATCAGAACCTAGCAATAGATGGGTACATATAGATAGTATATGGGAACTATAGATGGTTAAACATATTTCAACGTTAATGTAAATTGTATAACTGGGGTGATGTTGACTCTTGATTGAGCGGTGTGTGGAAAAGTGGAACCCAATGTTGGAATTGGTCTAGCCTTGAAGCTAGATCAATTCCAACTTCCAACACTGGGCTCCACTTTAGGAAGTTTCTGTGTGAGAATTACTATGAAAAAATAATAAAATTGCTGAATTGCAAATCAACCATTAGCCATTACTCTCACCCACTTCAGGATTGGATAGATGGAAACAATATGGCTACAATACAATTACCACACTAAATCTATACAATTTACTTTGGTCTCCAGGAGTCGTTAGAGGTTGATTTGGAATTTGGCATGCAACTTTGACTAACTGCCCCTATTTACAAAGAAAGAAACGGGGTAATAATTGACATTTTCTCTTACTTCTCAGCCCCTAATTGTTGACATGATCATTTATGGCGTGTTGGAAGCCAGTGGTTTCTACGCTGTCCGTGGGTACTGAGGCCCCTCCTACTGGTCAACATCACTGAGGGACAACAGGTACAAATCTGTGTGTGTGCGTGAATGTATTGTCTGTATGTCAGTTAGTCTGTCTCAAACACCCTCTTTCCCCTGATTCAGAGGGGTTGGGTTAAATGCGGAAGACACATTTCGGTTTAATGCATTCAGTTGCGCAACTGACTAGGTATCCCCTTTCCCTTTCATCTCTCACTCACTCACATTCTCTCTTTATTCCTCTAGCTCCGGAGAGCATTCCGAAGCATCCGCAATGCACTGCCTCAGATCCTCTGTCTTCCTGCTCTTCATGCTCAGTGTGCTCATGTTCTCACTCATGGCCCTCAAACTCTTTGGGAAAAGCTAAGTCAGGATCAGGAATGTCTTGTAGTCATATGGGCATAATGCCTGCCAGCATTGTAAAATCTAGAACAGGTGTGACCATTTTGTCTGCGGAAGCCTGGTCTGAATGCAGGCCTTTATTCCAGCCAAGCATTAACACATCTGATTCAACGAATCAACTCATATTCTATCAAGACTTTTATTAGTTGGCGTCAGGTGTGTTCATGCTAGGTTGGAACAAAAGCCTGCACCCATGCCGGTCTGATATAGTTGGCAAGCAAAGAATTACTACCAAATGCGTAGCGCTTCATAAAGTCGCACTGAAAACTACCGTAGTTGCCTCTATAAGAGAAGGTCTAGGATCAGCTATTCAGCTATGTCCCCTTTCTCTTTTAATAAGTTAATAAGGTACACCCATCTAGTACCGGGTCGGATCCCTCTGCCTGCAGAACAGCCTGAATTATTTGGGGCATGGAAACGTTGCTCAAGTGACCTAACGTGTGCCAGGAGCTTGCATGATTCTTGCCATTCTCCTTCGACCTCTTATCAACAAGCTGTTTTGGATGCAACATTCTCTGTAAACCCTAGACAAGATCGTGTGTGAAAAGTCCAGGAGGATGGCCATTTCTGAGATGGAACCGTAGCGCCTGGGACTGACGATCATACCACGTTCAAAGTCGCTAATGTCACTCGTTTTGCTATTCGAATGTTAAATTGAACAGTAACTGAATGCCTCTGCCTGTCTGCCTGCTTTATATAGCAAGCCACGGACACGTGACTGAACGGGTAGCGTACCTAATAAACCTACAACTATTTTGCTGAGAGTAGATTATACTTGCAATGATGGTAATACGTGGTGGGTTTTGCCTACTGAAGTTAAATAAACTGGTTGTAGTTGCTCTGGATAAGAGCCTCTACTAAATGACTAAACTGTACAAATGTAATTGTTTAATCTTTACTTTACAGACAATTACAGTACCAGTCAAAAGTTTGGACACACCTACCCATTCAAGGGTTTTTATTTTATTTTCACTATTTTCTACAGTGAAGACATCAAAACTGTGAAATAACACATGTGGAATCATGTAGAAAAAAAAAAAAGTGTTAAACAAATCAAAATATATTTTGGATTCTTCAAAGTAGCCATCCTTTCCCTTGATGACAGCTTTGCACAGTCTTGGCATTCTCTAAACCAGCTTCATGAGGAATGCTTTTCCAACAGTCTTGAAGGAGTTCCCACATATGCTAAGCACTGGAATGCACTGAAAATGGAATGGCTCATAGGCTCCTGCTCCTTTCTACTGTTTCTGTAGCTTAAGGCAGCTTGGTGTAAAAGTACAACTTCTACGACTTCAAGTGAAGTCACTTCACCCATGTGGTGAAGTTTCCTCTAGTTACAGGTCTAGGATCAGATTCCCCTCCCCAATCCTAACCTCAACCATTTGTGGGGATAATTCTAAACTGACCCAAGATCACTGTCTATGGGCAACTTCATCCTACTCCTATCCTATGTACCCAATCAGAAAGAAGTATGGAAGCTCGTTAGGGCCAAGAGGCACAAGATGGTGCGAGCCTTCGGCGTGCTGCATGAGAGGAAGGGAGAGGAGGTGCCTGTGGTAAGCCAGGCCAGTCGGAAGCACCTTGTGCGGTTGGTCCAGCCGGACATTAGCAACGCCCACAGGGAGCTGCTGTGGAGCGTCTCCGACGACAACAACAAAGGCTGCATAGGTGAGTGGTTGGAGTCGACTTCACACAGAGACCCACACAAAGATGTTACATGCTGAGTAAATTGCAGATGGCTGCCAGATCTCACAAGACCTGGATAGGTGTTTAATATGTCAGCTAACATCCACATGTCAGCTAACATCCACATCATATGATATAGCCATTTGAATCCCGAATTCCCATTCACTGACATGGTACACAACCATTGGTTCATGCAATACAATGCCTGCAATATAGTTGCCCTGGAACGCGACCGTAGTGTTACCCAAGATGACCAATGCAGCACCTGCTTTGAGCAGAAACCTTAATTTATTAATTTAGTCCATCCATCTGTTCAGGGAAAGTGGCATTTGTTTAGCTGGCGGACCTCCTGAACATCCAGGTGAACATGATGAAGTCATAGCCTCACCCGCTCAAGACATGGCTCCCCTCTATCTCTCTCTCCTCCCCCAGTCGGCTCGTCTGCCGCATGGTCCAGCACAGGTGAGTACAGACGTTACTCAGCAGACGTACAGGGAAGAGGTTTGGGGGAGCTTGTAAAAGTATCTGAATGTAGACAGTGCCTTCGGAAAGTATTCAGACCCCTTGACTTTTCCCACATTTTGTTAGGTTACAGCCTTACTCTAAAATGTAATATTGTTTGTTTTGTTCATCAATCTACACACAATACCCCATAATGACAAAGCACAAACAGGTTTTTAGAAATGTTTGCTAATTTATTCAAATTAAATAACAGATCACATTTACATAAGTATTCTGACCCTTTACTCAGTACTTTGTTGAAGCACCTTTGGCAGCGATTACAGCCTCGAGTCTTCTTGGATATGACACTACAAGCATGGCACACCTGTATTTGGGGAGTTACTCCCAATCTTCTCAAGCTCAGTCAGGTTAAATGGGGAGCGTAGCTGCACAGCTATTTTCAGGTCTCTCCAGAGATGTTCGATTGGGTTCAAGTCCGGCCTCTGGATGGGCCACTCAAGAACATTCAGAGACTTGTCCCGAAGCCACTCATGTGTTGCTTTGGCTATGTGCTTAGGGTCATTGTCCCGTTTGAAGGTGAACCTCCACCCCAGTCTGAGGTCCTGAGCGCTCTGGAGCAGGTTTTCATGTATCCGGTGCCTCGGCCAAGGAAGCGGCCTCCTGCATGTCACCCCAGCCTGGTGAGTCCTGTGCCTGTGCTAAGCCCTAACCCTCCTGCATGTCTCCCCAGCCTGGTGAGTCCTGTGCCTTCTCCCAGAGCCAGGCCTCCTGTGTGTCTCTCCACTCAAGTGGTGATCCATGACAAGAAGCCTCCAGTGATGATCCATGGCAAGAAGCCTCCAGTGATGATCCATGGCACGAAGCCTCCAGTGATGATCCATGGCACGAAGCCTCCAGTGATGATCCACGGCACGAAGCCTCCAGTGATGATCCACGGCACGAAGCCTTCAGTGATGATCCACGGTAAGAAGCCTCCAGTGATGATCCACGGCAAGAAGCCTTCAGTGATGATCCACGGCAAGAAGCCTCCAGTGATGATCCACGGCACGAAGCCTCCAGTGATGATCCACGGCACGAACCCTTCAGTGATGATCCACGGTAAGAAGCCTCCAGTGATGATCCACGGCACGAAGCCTCCAGTGATGATCCACGGCAAGAAGCCTCCAGTGATGATCCACGGCACGAAGCCTCCAGTGATGATCCATGGCACGAAGCCTCCTGTGTGTCTCTCCACTCCAGTGACGCCCTTCAGTCCGGAGCCTCCAGCGACGATCCCCAGTCCGGAGCCTCCAGCGACGATCCCCAGTCCGGAGCCTCCAGCGACGATCCCCAGTCCGGAGCCTCCAGCGACGATCCCCAGTCCGGAGCCTCCAGCGACGATCCCCAGTCCGGAGCCTCCAGCGACGATCCCCAGTCCGGAGCCTCCAGAGTCTCCCTCCTGTCCGGAGCCGCCAGAGTCTCCCTCCTGTCCGGAGCCGCCAGAGTCTCCCTCCTGTCCGGAGCCGCCAGAGTCTCCCTCCTGTCCGGAGCCGCCAGAGTCTCCCTCCTGTCCGGAGCCGCCAGAGTCTACCTCCTGTCCGGAGCCGCCAGAGTCTCCCTCCTGTCCGGAGCCGCCAGAGTCTCCCTCCTGTCCGGAGCCGCCAGAGTCCCCCTCCTGTCCGGAGCCGCCAGAGTCTCCCTCCTGTCCGGAGCCGCCAGAGTCTCCCTCCTGTCCACGTCCCGCACCAGAGCCGCCACCCCGGATGCCCACCCAGACCCTCCCCTATAGGTTTAGGTTTTGCGGCCGGAGTCCGCACCTTTGGGGGCGGGGGGTAATGTCACGCCCTGACCTTAGAGATCCTTTTTATGTCTCTATTTTGGTTGGTCAGGGCATGAGTTGGCGTGGGCATTCTATGTTTTTGTTCAATGTTGTCTATTTCTATCTGTTTGGCCGGGTGTGGTTCTCAATGAGAGGCAGCTGTCTATCGTTGTCTCTGAGAACCATACTTAGGTAGCCTTTTCCCACCTGTGTTTAGTGGGTAGTTGTTTTCTGTTTTGTGTCTGCACCAGACAGGACTGTTTCGTTTGTTCCGTTTTGTTATTTTTTGTTCTAGTGTTCAGTGTTATTAAAAGTCATGAGAACGTACCACGCTGCACCTTGGTCCTCTCCTTCTTCCTCAGACGAACATCGTTACACTTGCATACAAAGTATTATGTTTGGGACAAATCCAATACAACATATTACTGAGTAGCACACTTCATATTTTCAAGCATAGTGGCGACTGCATCATGTTATGGGTATGCTTGTAATTGTTAAGGACTGGGGAGTTTTTAGGATGAAAAAGAAATGGAATGGAGCTAAAGCACAGGAAAAATCCTGGAGGAAAACCTGGTTCAGTCTGCTTTCCACCAGACACTGGGAGATTAATTCACCTTTCAGCAGGACAATAACCTAAAACACAAGGCCAGATATACACTGGAGTTGCTTACCAAGAAAACAGTGAATGTTCCTGAGTGGCCGAGTTACAGTTTTGACTTAAATCTGATTGAAAATCTATGGCAAGACCTGGAAATGGTTGTCTAGAAACAATCAATTTGAAAGAGCTTGAAAAAATGTGAAAATAATATTGGGCAAATGTTGTACAATACAGGTGTGGAAAGCTCTTCGAGATTTACCCAGAAAGACTCTGTAATATGCTGTAAGCTTCTAACGTATTGACTCAAGGGGTTGAACACTAATCTAATCAAGCTATATTAGTGTTTTATTTTTCATAAATGTTTTAGATTTATTTTTAAATGTTCTTACACTTTGACAGAGTATTTTGTGTAGATATTTGACAAAAACTACAATTAAATCCATTTTAATCACACTTTGTAACCCAACGTGAAAAAATTCAAGGGGTGTGAATAGTTTCTGAAGGCACTGTATGTGTGCGCACTGTGCAAAGTTGCCCATTCAAATTGGATGTAGTCTATCACAGTGCCATCCATTTTGTCACCAAAGCCCCATATACTACCCACCACTGCGACCTGTATGCTCTCGTTGGCTGGCCCTCGCTTCATATTCGTCACCAAACCCCCTGGCTCCAGGTCATCTAAAAGTCTTTGCCAGGTAAAGCCCCGCCTTATCTCAGCTCACTGTTCACCATAGCAGCACCCACCCGTAGCACGCGCTCCAGCAGGTATATTTCACTGGTCATCCCCAAAGCCAACTCCTCCTTTGGCCGACTTTCCTTCCAGTTCTCTGCTGCCAATGACTGGAACTAATTGCAAAAATCACTGAAGCTGGAGTCTTATATCTCCCTCACTAACTTTAAGCATCAGCTGTCAGAGCAGCTTACCGGTCATTGCACCTATACATAGCCCATCTGTAAATAGCCCACCCAACTACCTCATCCCCATATTGTTATACATTTTTTGCTCCTTTGCACCCCAGTATTTCTACTTGCATATTCATCTTCTGCACATCTATCACTCCAGTGTCTAATTGCTAAATTGTAGTTATTTTGCCACTATGGCCTATTTATTGCCTTACCTCCCTAATCGTACTACATTTGCACACACTGTCTATAGATGTTTTTATTGTGTTATTGACTGTTCGTTTGTTTATCCCATGTTTAACTCTGTGTTTGTGTCGCACTGCTTTGCTTTATCTTGGCCAGGTCGCAGTTGTAAATGACAACTTGTTCTCAACTGGCCTACCTGGTTAAATAAAGGTGAAATAAATAAATAAATAAATAATTCTATGGATTCTCCATTCACAGGAGAGTAGAGTCAGGGAAATCGAGAAGGGGAGGGGTTTCCCTTATCTACAACAAATGGTTTGCTGGCCTGAGCGCAGTGGTAGTCTCGACCCATTGTTCACCGTCTTGGAATACTTGATGGTCAAATGCCTTCTAACTCCCGAGGGAGTTTTCAGCTATTATCGTGACTATTGTAAACATTCCACCTCAGGATAATAAATATAACACGCTGGCACTTAACGAACTGTACCAGGCTATAAACAAGCAGGAAAACTTACAACTTACAACTGCCTTTCTTGTCTCTGGCAATTTTACCTCCGCATCATTAAGACAAGTGATGCCCAAGTTCCATCAACACGCCTCCTTCCCCACTAGGGGCGATAAAGTTCTAGACCACTGTTACTCATCCCACAAGCAAGCATACAAGGCCCTCCCTCGTCCGCCATTTTGAAAATCAGATCATGACTCCATACTCCTTCTTCCTGTTTACAAGAAGTACCCGTGACTCGCTCCGTTGAGAAATGGTCATCAGAATCAGAGATTGTGTTTGATAAAATAATTTAAATGTTGAAAGATAATGATGAAATAATTCCACTCTGAAACCTTATAATTGTATGAAACTGTCGGCTGGGTAGTGATACAAGTGGTGAGAACTGTGGAGAAGGATAAAACTCACCTACTGTTTGCGTGTATGTAGTATGTGCGTAGGATACCTACTGTTTGTGTGGAAGTATGTGCGCGGCTATAAAATTGATGTTTTTGTATTCTTGACTTCAGAACGTTCTCTGAATAAACTGTACTTGCCTTTTGCATAAGCGGAGTCTTTGACTAATTATTATTATACCCATGGTCTTACAAACCTCGGGGATTGGTCAGAGCTTTTGATTGTCAGTTATTATCGTTGGGATTGAAAATTCTCGTGCCAATGTTACAGGACTGCTTTACTAGCGCTGATTGGAATATGTTCCAAGACTGCGCCGATAACATCGACGAGCTAACCTCCTCCGTCACCGGCTTCATAAGGAAATTCATCAGCGACATTGTCCCCACAGTGAAGGTTCATTGCTTCCCCAATCAATTAACACCGAGGTTGGCAAGTACTGGAAACAAAAGAACACTATGAGATATCGGGGACACCAGGCCTGGTTTTCATAGCTGATTTTGAAAAGGCTTTTGATAAAGTACGACTGGAGTTTATATATAAATGCCTAGAATATTTCAATTTTGGGGAATCTCTTATAAAATGGGTTAAAATTATGTATAGTAACCCTAGGTGTAAAATAGTAAATAATGGCTACATCTCAGAAAGTTTTAAACTATCTAGAGGAGTAAAACAAGGTTGTCCACTATCGGCATATCTATTTATTATTGCCATCGAAATGTTAGCTGTTAAAATTAGATCAAACATTAATATTAAAGGATTAGAAATCCATGGCTTAAAAACTAAGGTGTCATTGTACGCTGATGATTCATGTTTTCTTTTAAAACCACAACTAGAGTCTCTCCAGGGCCTCATAGAGGATCTAGATACCTTTGCTATCCTCTCTGGATTAAAACCAAATTATGATAAATGTACCATATTACGTATTGGATCACTAAAAAATACACATTTTATATTGCCATGTAGTTTACCAATTAAATGGTCTGACGGAGATGTGGACATACTCGGTATAAAAATCCCAAAAGAAAGAAATGATCTCACTCCAATAAATTTTTATAGAAAGTTAGCAAAAATAGATAAGATCTTGCTACCATGGAAAGGAAAATACCTGTCTATTTGTGGAAAAATCACCCTAATTAACTCTTTAGTCATATCACAGTTTACCTATTTGCTTATGGTTTTGCCTACACCTAGTGACCTGTTTTTTAAATTATATGAACAAAAAATATTCAATTTTATTTGGAACGGCAAGCCAGATAAAATTAAAAGGGCCTATTTATATAACGAATATGAATTCGGAGGGCAGAAATTATTAAATATTAAAGCATTAGACCTCTCACTAAAGGCATCGGTCATACAAAAGTTATACTTAAATCCAAACTGGTTCTCTAGTAAACTGGTACGAATGTCTCATCCTATGTTCAAGAAGGGCCTTTTTCCCTTTATTCAGATTACACCTGCTCATTTTCGGTTGTTTGAAAAGGAAATGATCTCCAAAATATCCTTATTCTTTAAACAAGCCTTAGAAAGTTGGTTGCAATTTCAGTTTAATCCACCTGAAAGGACGGAACAAATAGTACAACAAATATTGTGGTTAAATTCAAATATAATAATTGATAAAAAAAACTGTATTTATCGAAGAAATGTTTAAAAAAGGTATAATTTTTGTGAATGATATCATAAATAGGACTGGTGGAGTTATGTCACACATGCAGCTAACACAGACATATGGAAAAGTCTGCTCTACCCAAAATTACAACCAATTAATTGCAGCATTACCACAAAAATGGAAGAGGCAAGTAGAAGGGGAAAAAAGTAAGGAACTTGTATGTCGGCCCTGTATTAAAGAACAAAAATGGTTAAAGAAAAGTGTGATAAATAAAAACATATACCAATTTCATTTAAGGACCAAAAAACTAACAGCTGTGCCATACAAATTGCAAAATAGTTGGGAAGAGATTTTCGATGTACCCATTCCATGGCACATGGTTTATGAATTGATACGCAAAACAACGCCGGATTCAAAACTTCGAATTTTTCAATATAAATTACTGTACAAAATTCTTGCAACTAATAGAATGTTATATATATGGGGTATACAATCTTCCCAGCTCTGCAGATTCTGTTGTGAGGAGGCAGAGTCATTAGATCATTTATTTTGGTATTGTCCATATGTAGCTCGTTTTTGGTCACAGGTCCAGGAATGGCTGAAGAATTGCAACATTTGCCTAAAACTAACGCTACAGATAGCAATACTGGGGGATTTGAAAAGCCATAGTCAATCAATCAATAATATAATAATTATTTTGGCAAAGATGTTTATTTTTAATTTACAATCTGTAGAAGCTATGAGAATAGGAAGGTTCAGGTCTTTTGTGAAGCATCACAGCACAGTTGAGAAATGTATGGCAAATAGAAATCCGAAATGGATGATGTTGGAAGATAGATGGGAGGGGTTGGGTGGAGCTAAAGGGTTGGACTAATAACAAGATAAACAATATAGGGCATACGGGATCTGTGAAATGTGTATAGGTGCGGAGCTTTTGTGAAATAGCACAGTTACAAGTGGAAATAAAATTGGATGGACAACAGAAATAGAGGAAGGACTAAGAACAAATAAGAGAGAACTATTGTAAAGTGGACTGTGTCTGTAAGATAGGTATAAGATGTAGAAATTGAAGGTAAAAGCAGAAGTGTTTATAAGTTTACTCCAATTGGGGGATTGGTGGTAGGGTCGCGGGGAATAATAATAAAGGCATATTCTTTAAAAAAGTATGTATGTCTATATAGGTATGTGTATGTATATATGTGTATATGTATGCATACGTGTATGGATATATATATTTACCCCAAAAAATATGGGGGAATGGAAATGATGCAGACAATTACATTGGAAGCAACATTCTTTCCGCAATACTAAGCTGATCCTCCCCTAAAAAAAAAACAAAACAAAAAAAAAAACACCGAGGTTGGCGCTAAGCTAAAGGACAAAGCTACCACACACAGGGCTATCGCAGATAACCCTGAGGCTACGGCTGACAGGAACAGGACCAAGTACAAGAAGTCCCGCTACAACCTCTGCAGAGTCAAACGAGCAAAAGGACAATATAGGAGTAAGGTGGAATCATACTACACATTCTCCGAGGCCCGCTGCATTTGGCAAGAGCTACAGTCCATTATGGATTACAAAAGAAGACCCAGCCATGATCTGCCCAACGATGCCTCTCTTCCAGACGAACTCAATACATTTTATGCACGCTTTGACAATAACAACAGGCGTACAGTGCGTGAGGGCCCCCACCGACCCAAAGGACTGAATGATCTCACTCACTGAGACCAATGTGAGTAAGGTCCTTAATCAGGTCAACACTCGCAAGGCCACGGTGCTGGATGGTATTCCAGGGCGCTTTCTTAGAGCATCTGCAGATCAGCTTGCAGGCATATTCCCTGTAATTTTCTGGGACTGGGACATGTCTTAAAGATGAGTACCATCATTCCTGTTCCCAAGAACTCTAAGGCTTCAGGCCACAATGACTACCGCCCTGTAGCACACATCTGTAACCACGAAGCGCTTTAAAAGGCTGGTTATTGCACACATCAACTCCACCATCCCAGACACCCTAGACCCACTAATTTGCATACCACCCCAACAGATCCATAGACTACACAATCTCAATTGCACTCCACACTGCCCTCACCCACCTAGATAAGAGGAATACTGTCAGCCTCCAGTATTTATGCTGCAGTAGTTTATGTGTCGGGGGGCTAGGGTCAGTTGGTTATACCTGGAATACTTCTCCTGTCTTATCCAGTGTCCTGTGTGAATTTAAGTATGCTCTCTTTAATTCTCTCGTTCTCTCTTTCTCTCTGAGAACCTGAGCCCTAGGACCATACGTCAGGACTACCGGGCATGCTGACACCTTGCTGTCCCCAGTCCGCCCGGCCTTGCTGCTATTCCAGTTTCAACTGTTTCTGCCTGCGGTTACGAAACCCCTACCTGTCCCAGACCTGCTGTTTTCAACTCTTAATGATCGGCTATGAAAAGCCAACTGAGATTTATTCCTGATTATTATTTGACCATGCTTGTCATTTATGAACATTTTGAAAATCTTGGCTCTCTCTAATTTTCTCCTTCTCTCTTTCTCTCGGAGGACCTGAGCCCTAGGACCATACGTCGGGACTACCGGCCGTGGTGACTCCTTGCTGCCCCCAGTCCGCCTGGCCTTGCTGCTATTCCAGTTTCAACTCTTCTGCCTGCGGTTATGGAACCCCTACCTGTCCCAGACCTGCTGTTTTCAACTCTTAATGATCGGCTATGAAAAGCCAACTGAGATTTATTCCTGATTATTATTTGACCATGCTTGTCATTTATGAACATTTTGAAAATCTTGGCTCTCTCTAATTTTCTCCTTCTCTCTTTCTTTCTCTCAGAGGACCTGGGCCCTAGGACCATGCGTCGGGACTGCCGCCCGTGGTGACTCCTTGCTGTCCCCAGTCCGCCTGGCCTTGCTGCTATTCCAGTTTCAGCTGTTCTGCCTGCGGTTATGGAACCGCCACCTGTCCCAGACCTGTTGTTTTTCAACTCTTAATGATCAGCTATGAAAAGCCAACTGAAAATTATTCATGATTATTATTTGACCATGCTTGTCACTTATGAACATTTTTGAACATCTTGGCATAGTTCGGTTATAATCTCCACCCGGCACAGCCAGAAGAGGACTGGCCACCCCTCATAGCCTGGTTCCTCTCTAGGTTTCTTCCTAGGTTTTGGCCTTTCTAGGGAGTTTTTCCTAGCCACCGTGCTTCTACACCTGCATTCTAGCTGTTTGGGGTTTTAGGCTGGGTTTCTGTACAGCACTTCGAGATATTATCTGATGTACGAAGGGCTATATAAAATAAAATTGATTGATTGAATACCTATGTGAAAATGCTGTTCATTGACTACAGTTCGGTGTTCAACACCATTGTCCACTCCAAGCTTAGGATCCTGAGACTGAACACCTCCATCTGCCTAGTACATCACTGGGGCCAAGCTCCCTGTTATCCAGGACCTCTATATCAGGTGGTGTGAAAGAAAGGGCCGGAAAATCATTAGACTAGCCACCCAAGCCACGGGCTGTTCTCTCTGCTTCCTCACAGAAAGCGGTACCGTTGCATCAAGTCTGTCAACAACAGGCTCCTGAACAGCTTCCCTCCGACGAACCATCAAACAGGCAAAGCAAAGCATCAATACAGGACTAAGGTCGAATCGTACTACACCAGCTCTGATGCTCGTCGTATGTGGCAGGGCTCGCAAACTATTACAGACTACAAATGGAAGCACAGCCGACAGCTGCCCAGTGACACGAGCCTATCAGACAAGCTAATTACTTCTAAGCTCTCTTCGAGGCAATAACACTGAAACATGCATGAGAGCGCCAGCTGTTCTGTGTGATCACGCTATCCGCAGCCGATGTGAGTAAGATCTTTAAACAGGTCAACATTCACAAGGCCGCAGGGCCAGACGGATTACCAGGACATGTACTCCCAGCATGCGCTGACCAACTGGTAAGTGTCTTCACTGACATTTTCAACCTCTCCCTATCTGGGTCTATAATACCAACATGTTTTAAGCAGACCTCCCTGTGCCCAAGAACACTAAGGTAACCTGCCTAAATGACTACCGACCCGTAGCACTCACGTCTGTAGCCATGAAGTGCTTTGAAAGACTGGTCATGGTCATGGCTCACATCTACACCATTTTCCCAGAAACCATAGACCCACTCCAATTTGCATACCGCCCCAACAGATCCACACATGATGCAATCTCTATTGCACTCCACACTGCCTATTCACACCTGGACAAAAGGTACACCTATGTAAGAATGATGTTCATTGACTACAGCTCAGCGTTCAACACCATAGTGCCCTCAAAGCTCATCACTAAGCTAAGGACCCTGAGACTAAACACCTCCCTCTGAAACTGGATCATAGACTTCCTGACGGGCCGCCCCCAGATGGTAAGGGTAGGCAACAACACATCCTCCACGCTGATGCTTAACACGGGGGCCCCTCAGGGGTGTGTACTCAGTCCCCTCCTGTACTCCCTGTTCACTCATGACTGCACGGCCAGGCACAACTCCAACACCATCATTAAGTTTGCCGGATGACACAACAGTTGTAGGCCTGATCACCGACAACAACGAGACAGCCTATAGGGAGGAGGTCACCTGACCGTGTGGTGCTAGTAGAAGAACCTCTCCCTCAACGTGATCACGACAAAGGAGATGATTGTAGACTACAGGAAAAGGAGGATCGAGCACTCCCCCATTCTCATCGACAGAGCTCTGTAGTGGAGCAGGTTGAGAGCTTCAAGTTCCTTGGTGTCCACATCACCAACAAACAAACATGGTCCAAGCACACTAAGACAGTCGTGAAGAGTGCACGACAAAACTTCAAGAGACTGAAAAGATTCGACATGGGTCCTCAGATCCTCAAAAGGTTCTACAGCTGCACCATCAGGAGCGTCCTGAAGAGTTGCATTGCTGCCTGGTATGGGGCCAAGCTTTCTGGCGTTCAGGACATCTATACCAGGCGGTGTCAGAGGAAGGCCCTAAAAATTGTGAAAGACTCCAGCCACCCTAGTCATAGACTGTTCTCTCTGCTACCGCACGGCAAGCGATACCAGAGCGCCAAGTCTAGGTCCAAGAGACTTCTAAACAGCTTCTACCCCCAAGCCATACGACTATTGAACATCTAATCAAATGGCTACTCAGACTACTTGCATTGCCCCCCCCCCCTTACTCTTTTATGCTGCTCCTACTCTCTGTTATTATCTATGCATAAGTCACTTTAATAACTCTACTCACATGTATATATTACCTCAATTACCTCGACCAACCGATGCCCCCGCACATGGACTCTGTACCTGTACACCCTATATATACACATAGCCTTGCTATTGTTATTTTACTGCTGCTCTTTAATTATTTGTTACTTTATTTCAAATTTTTTAGGCATTTTTCTTTAAACCTCTCTGGGATAGGCGGGACGCCACCGTCCCACTTGGCCAAAAGCCAGTGAAACTGCAGAGCGCCAAATTCAAATAAATTACTATAAAAATCAAACTTTCATTAAATCACACATGCTAGATACCAAATTAAAGCTACACTAGTTGTGAATCCAGCCAACATGTCAGAATTCAAATAGGCTTTTCGGAGAAAGCAAACAATGCTATTATCTGAGGATAGCACCATAGTAAACAAAGAGAGAGAAGCATATTTCAACCCTGCAGGCGCGACACAGAACGCAGAAATAAAAATATAAATCATGCCTTACCTTTGACGAGCTTCTGTTGTTGGCACTCCAATATGTCCCATAAACATCACAAATGGTCCTTTTGTTGAATTAATTGCATCGATATATATCCAAAATGTCCATTTATTTGGCACATTTGATCCAGAAAAACACTGGTTCCAACTTGTGCAACGTGACTACAAAATATCTCAAAAGTTACCTGTAAACTTTGCCAAAACATTTCAAACTACTTTTGTAATACAACTTTAGGTATGGTTTTTTACGTAAATAATCGATAAGGGGCCTCCCGGGTGGCGCAGTGGTCTAGAGCACTGCATCGCAGTGCTAACTGCGCCACCAGAGTCTCTGGGTTCGCACAATTGGGCTAGCGTCGTCCGGGTAAGGGAGGGTTTGGCCGGTAGGAATTTCCTTGTCTCATCGCGCTCCAGCGACTCCTGTGGCGGGCTGGGCGCAGTGCGTGCTAACCAAGGGGGCCAGGTGCACGGTGTTACCTCCGACACATTGGTGCGGCTGGCTTCCGGGTTGGAGGCGCGCTGTGTTAAAGAAGCAGTGCGGCTTGGTTGGGTTGTGCTTCGGAGGATGCATGACTTTCGACCTTCGTCTCTCCCGAGCCCGTACGGGAGTTGTAGCGATGAGACAAGATAGTAATTACTAGCGATTGGATACCACGAAAATTGGGGAGAAAAGGGGAGAAAAAAATAAAAAATAAAAATAAAATAAAATAAAATAATCGATACAATTGAAGACGGGATGATCTGTGTTCAATACAGGAGGAAAACAAACTGTAACTAGCTTTCTGGTCACGCGCCTCTATCTAACAGTACACTTCAAGTTACCCTCGTTCTGGATGGCCGTACTTCTTCATTACACAAAGGAAAAAACCTCAACCAATTTCTAAAGACTGTTGACATCCAGTGGAAGTGGTAGGATCTGCAAGAAGGTCCCTTAGAAATCTGGATTCCCAATGAAATCCATTGAAAAGAGAGTGGCCTCATAAAAAAAAAGTCTGAATGGTTTGTCCTCGGGGTTTCGCCTGCTAAATAAGTTCTGTTATACTCACAGACATGATTAAAACAGTTTTAGAAACTTCAGAGTGTTTTCCATCAAAATATACTAATCTACTAATCATATCTTATCTTCTGGGGATGAGTAGCTGGCAGTTGAATTTGGGTATGCTTTTCATCTAAACGGGAAAATGCTGCTCCCTATCCTAGAGAAGTTTTAAACTGCATTGTTGGTTAAGGGCTTGTAAGTAAGCATTTCACTGTAAGGTCTACCTACACCTGTTGAATTCAGCGCATGTGACAAATAAAATTTGATTTGATTGACAGCATCTACAAGTCTGGACCTTAGCTGGGAAATCTGGAGCCCTTGTAGCATAACGGGTAGACCCACAATTTCCACAGCGCCATTTCCACTCACTCACATACAATCATAATGACACTGCTGCTGCTCTGTTTATCATATATCTATTATGTTTGTTATATAGCTCCTGTGAGTTTGTTGTGCGTTTCTTCTGACTCACCATATTGTGATCTTGAAGAGCCACTGTACCTTGGCTAAACGTTGTTGTTATACTAGCTCAGCAACGTGAGCATGTTAGAGTGATAGCTTATAAAACCGAGCCGTTTATAAAGAAAAGTCTCATTCTTCCAACACAACTTTGGCGACGAGGATGGCTGATCCTGCACTCGTCATACCCACTATCTCTCTGCCTCCTCCGGACGCATTTCTGCCTCACCCAGGCGATCCTGTCATTCCCTGGGAGCGATGGAAAGGCTTGTTTGAAACGTACCTTCTAGCCATAGGACTGGATACTGTTGGATACTGGCCGCCAGGCAACTGTCTATCTTCGTACACTGCCTCGGAGAGGAGGGGTGCCGCATTTTCAGCACTTTGGGACCTGCAGCCTCATATGAACAAACAACAGCAGCTCTCAACGTTTTACTGAGATGGCTTCTGTTCAAACAATGGCGTCAGCGAGCTAGTGAATCAGCTAGCCAGTTTGTAGCTTATTTGAATAATAAGAGATCAGCTGAAAAACTTCCAACCCCGAGGGGACAAGAAATATTGTTACTTGAAGATGATAATTTAACCCTTGCTAATTCACTCACACTTGCTGTACAAATTGAGTCAGCCACTGAATGTGCTGCTAAAATAGCTGAAGCACAAGATCACTCCACAACAAGTTATAGCACAAGGGAGCAGTCAGTGCAGCAGCTACACACTAGCTGTGACATGTGTTACACAGACTCAACGGCCTCAATACAGCTAGCACGGCCCCACCAAGAGCACTAGTAATCAAATCAAATGTTATTGGTCACTAGCGCCGAATACAACAGGTGTATGTATACCTTACAGTGAAATGCTTACTTACAAGCCAACAACGCAGTTTCAAGAAAAAAAGAACATTTTTTCAAGAAAGTATTTACAAAATAAACTGAAGTAAACAATAAATAAATAAAATACAAAAAGGAAGAAAAATAACAAATATATAGTAGAGCAACAATAAAATAACAGTAATGAGGCTATATACAGGGGGGTACCGGTACAGAGTCAATGTGCGGGGGCACAGGTTAGTCGAGGTCATTGAGGTATATGTATATGTAGGTAGAGGTAAAATTACTATGCATAGATAATAAACAGAGAGTAGCATCAGCGTAAAAATGGAGGGGGGTAGCCATTTGGTTAGCTGTTCAGGAGTCTTATGGCTTGGGGAAAGAAGCTGTTAAGAAGCCTTTTGGACCTTGCCGTGCAGAGAGGCTGGAGTTTTTCACAATTTTTAGGGCCTTCCTCTGACACTGCCTGGTATAGAGGTCCTGGATGGCAAGAAGCTTGCCCCAGTGATGTACTGGGCCGTACGCACTACACTTTGTAGTGCCTTGCAGTCGGAGGCCAAGCAGTTGCCATACCAGGCGGTGATGCAACCAGTCAGGATGCGCTCAATGGTGCAGCTGAGAGGATCAGAGGACCCATGCCAAATCTTTTCAGTCTCCTGAGGGGGAATAGGCATTGTCGTCTCCTCTTCACGACTGTCTTAGTATGTTTGGACCATGACAGTTCGTCGGTGATGTGGACACCAAGGAACTTGAAGCTCTCAACCTGCTCCACTACAGCCCTGTCGATGAGAACGGGGGCATGCTCAGCCCTCCTTTTCCCGTAGTCCACAATCATCTCCTTTGTCTTGATCATGTTGAGGG
This sequence comes from Salvelinus fontinalis, assembly GCF_029448725.1. NCBI lineage: Eukaryota > Metazoa > Chordata > Actinopteri > Salmoniformes > Salmonidae > Salvelinus > Salvelinus fontinalis. Next base: position 28,066,038 of record NC_074704.1, on the reverse strand, counting down.
AAAGTTTGTTATCCTGGCACCACACTGCCAGGTCTTTGACCTCTTCCTTTCACGGCTCAGGCTAAGACCCAGATGCAAATACAGGAGGCGGATAGTACGAGTCTCTGAGTTTATTACAGCAGGCAGAAGGTAAGTCAAGGCAGGCAAAGAGTCGAAATCCAAATCACAGTCAGGCAGGTACAGGACGGCTGGCAGGATCAGGGTCAGGACAGACAGAAAGTTCAGAACTGGGAAGACTAGGAAAAACAAAAACTAGCCATAGGAAACACGGGATCACGCTGGTAGGACTTGACGGGGCAAGACGAACTGGCAACAGACAAACAGAAAATGCTGGTATAAATACACAGGAGATAATGGGGACAAATAGGAGATACTTAGTTGGGGTGGAGACAAGCACAAGACAGGTGAAACAGATCAGGGTGTGACGCCTCACTATAGGTGTCACGACTCCTACTGAAGGTGGCTCCCCTTCCTGTTCGGGTGGCGCTCGGTGGTCGTCGTCACTGGCCTACTAGCTGCCACTGATCCCTTTTCCCCTTTTCTGTTTATTGGTTTCACCTGTGTTTGTTTTAGGCTGATTGGTTGGGCTTTATTTATGTACATGTGTACACGTCTGTGTGTCACGGTTTTCCCATGTGTTTGGGTTTTTTGCTGGACTGTTTTAGTCCCCCGTGTTTGGGAAATTTGTTTTGGTTGGCGTATGTTCACCGTTGTGGTGCATTAAAAGTTAGCACTACCCTGAACTCTCTGCTTCCTGCGCCTGACTTCTCACACACTACACCCCGGGCGTTACAATAGGCTGTCTCATCATTGTCGGTGATCAGGCCTACCACTGTTGTGTCCTCTGCAAACGTAATGATGGTGTTGGATTCGTGCTTGGTCATGCACAAGGAGTACAGGAGGGGACTGAGCATGCACCCCTGAGGGCCCCTCGTGTTGAGGATCAGTGTGGCAGACGTGTTGTTACTTAACCTTACCACCTGGAGGCGGCCCGTCAGGTAGTCCAAGATCCAGTTGCAGAGGGAGGTGTTCAGTCCCAGGTTCCTTAAATTAGTGATGAGCTTTGAGGGCACTATGGTGTTGAACGCTGAGCTGTAGTCAATAATTAGCATTCTCATGTAGGTGTTCCTTTTGTCCAGGTGGGAAAAGGCAGTGTGGAGTGCAATACAGATTGTGTCATCTGTGGATGTGGATGTGAGTGGATGTGAGTCATGACCAGCCTTTCAAAGCACTTCATGGCTACAGACGTGAGTGCTACGGGTCAGTAGTCATTTAGGCAGGTTACCTTGGTGTTCTTAGGCAGAGGGACTACGGTGGTCTGCTTGAAACATGTTGTATTACAGACTCAGTCATGGACAGGTTGAAAATTTCAGTGAAGACACTTGCCAGTTGGTCAGCGCATGCTCAGAGTACACGTCCTGGTAATCTGTCTGTTGAAATTTGACCTGTTTAAAGGTCTTACTCACATTGGCTACGGCGAGCGTGATCACACAGTCATCCGGAACAGCTGGTGCTGTTACTATCATATTTGCTAAAGGGAGTGTGAGGGAGAGCTTTGAACATGTCTTTGTGTGTGGAGTAAAGGTGGTCTAGAGTTGTTTTTGCTCTGGTTGCACATGTAACATTCTGGTAGAAATGAGATGAAACGGATTTAAGTTTCCCTGCAATAAAGTCCCCGGCCACTAGGAGCGCCAACTCTGGATGAGCGTTTTCCTGTTTGCTTATGGCGGAATACAGCTCGTTGAGTGTGGTCTTAGTAGATAAAAACTCTCTTGGTAAATAGTGTGGTCTGCAGCTTATTATGAGATGCTCTGCCTCATGTGAGCAAAACCTCGAGACTTCATTAATATTAGATTTACTGCACCAGCTGTTGTTGACAAATAGACAGACCGCCACCCCTTGTCTTATCGGAGGCAGCCGTTCTATCTTGCCATTGCACAGAAAACCCAGCCAGCTGTATGTTATCCTTGTCGTCGTTCACGACTCAGTGAAACATAAGATATTACAGTTTATAATGTCCCATTGGTAGGATAATCTTGATCGGAGCTCATCCAGTTTATTATCCAATGATTGCACGTTGGCTAATAGGACTGATGGTAGAGGCAGGTTACCCACTCGACGTCGGATTCTTACAAGGCACCCCGACCTACGACCCCTATATCTCCGTCTCTTCTTCATGCGAATGACGGGGATTTGGGCCTTGTCCTATGTCTGAAGTAAATCCTTTGCGTCCGACTCGTTAAAGAAACATTTCTTCGTCCAGTACGAGGTGAGTAATCGCTGTTCCAGAAGCTCTTTTTGGTTCATAAGAGACGGTGGTAGACACATTATGTAAGAAATAACACACACACACAATAGCACAATTGGTTAGGAGCCCATAAAACGGCAGCCATCTCCTCCGGCGCCATTGTCCATCAGTAGAGGCGCTGTGGAAATGATGGACCTACCCGACATGCTACAAGAGCTCCAGATTGCCCAGCTAAGGGCCAGACATGCAGACGCTGTCAAAAGTTGACCCGTTTTCGCATCAGTGCAACCACGTGCCTAAGACAGCCACAACACTCAGGCAGTAATCCATACAGTGGTGCCCCACTCAGTGAACTTTACTATGTGTCCACTCAAGGTGACTTTGCTAAATGCAGCAACATACAACCAGTTCTATACATACCTACATCTCTGGAGAGACCTGAAAATAGCTACGCAGCGACGCTCCCCATCCAACCTGACAGAGCTTGAGAGGATCTGCAGAGAAGAATGGGAGAAACTGCCCTCATGATTGTTTCGCTGCCAAAGGTGCTTCAACAAAGTACTGAGTAAACGGTCTGAATACTTGTAAATGTGATATTTCAGTTGTACATTTTTTATACATTTTTAAAAAATTCTAAAAACCTGTTTTCGCTTGGTCATTATGTGGTATTTTGTGTGGATTGATGAGGGGGGAAAAATATGTTATACATTTTAGAATAAGGCTGTAACGTAAGTAAATGTGGAAAAAGAGAAGGGGTCTGAATACTTTCCGAATACACTGTATTCCTCCATTGTATTCACCTTTCCTTATTTCAACTGTAGATTGTATTTCTGTGCGCCAATGGCAAGTCTATAAAACTATGAGAAAACCAACCTTTGTATTGAATACATGTAATTGAATTGTGATGATACCGATGAATGAATCCTGCACACAATGTGCTTATTTACTATTTAAAAAAATTATCAGGAATAATATTTTATTTGATGTGTATTAAAAAAAAAAGTGAAATATGCATAGAATACTTCCAATTTTGATCGTCACGATTTAGTGACTGCAAAGAAGATTTATTGATATACTTGGATTTTTTTAAACACGGAAAAACTTTGTTTTACCTTTCAGCAGACACTCTTATCCAGAGAGACTTACAGTAGTGAGCGCATGCAACCCAGGCGTTTCAAATGCTAAGCTCTAGCAACAGAAGTCTACTTGACTCGAGATCAGAATAATTTGTTTTTATTTGCTAGTTGTTTTTTATAGTCACTGCGTACAGAGGAAGTACTGTACCACCTTATTACTATCAGAGGCTGTCCAGTTTAGTGTGCAGTCCTCCACCTACGCTAGTCTTTATTTTTCAAAAAAACAAATATCCTCAAGAGACATTCTTGCCTGTGTATATATGTGCCAGGGTTGGCATCAATTCCTTTTCAATTTAGTCAATTCAGGAAGTAAACTGATATTCATATTACAATTACATTATTTTCCTCAATGCCTCCCTTGGCAAGCGCAATTAGAATTGGAAATTCTGTTTACTTCCTGAATTGACTGAATTGAAATAGAATTAACATCTGATGTGTGCATATTAAAATGAGTCAATATCAGTGACTATGCTCCTTCCTCTTTCAGGCATTTGGACGAATTGTCACTTCCTTCACTGTGGTTGTCTGCTCTCTTGTGCCCCCTGCTGCCAGATGCCTTAACTTACGTGCCGATGGCCCTCTTTCTCTGTCGATGCTGCTTCTGTAGGCTTGTGCTGGGGTCCTTGAGAACCAGCATCTTGGAACGGCTTAGTTCCTGATCGAGACAATCCCTCAGCCCCTTCCAGCAAATGTGCGTGGACCCCTGACTGGCTTTTGCACTGCCCTCCACATGCTACACAGCATTCTGGAACAGCTGGTTTAGCTCTGGGTACAACAGTTTAGGCCTCTTGAGTTGGCTCACTTCCTGGTTGACAGGAAGGCTATCCTTCAACTGCTCCTCTGTCAAGGGGAAGGAAAGGTACTCGGACACCAGACTGGCATTGGCACTGGCCTTCACATGCTGCACAGCACCCTGCGTTAGTCCTGGTCACCGCAAGGCCTGCTGGGTCAGCTCAGGACTCAACACAGCCTTCTGAGATGAGCCTGGACAACCAACCTTCCTCAGGATCATCTTGATTGCAGAGGGGTTTTGAGGGTCCGCACACAGAAGGGAATCCCAGATGACTTTGACTTTTTTGGAGCCAAGAGAGGGAGTTGTTGGTCAGGTTGTTCTCACCTGAGACCAGAGACTTGACCTGTAGGCCACTGTCACTATGCAGACTGGAGTTTTCCTCTGAGTTGTAATCTAAGTGTAAGGTTCTGTATTTATTTTCTTAGTCAACCTTGTGTTCTGTTTCGTTGTGTTCTTGAACGTAGCCCTGTTTCTTTGTGTTCTTGAACGTAGCCCTGTCTTTCATTTTTGATCATTGATTTCACCTGGTCTCATCAGCTCCTTATTTAGTTCAGTTCATTCTGTTTGTGCCTTTGTGAGGTATTGTTCTTTCTAACTCTACTAAGCCTTTTCCAGCTCGTTTGTGAGAACCAGTTATAGCCTTCAGTCCTAGTTGATTCACCTGCCTGTTTGCCTACCTGTGTATGACCATTGCCTACCTACCTGTATATGACCGTTGCCTGCCTACCTGTGTATTACCATTGTCTGCATACCTGTGTATTACCATTGTCTGCATACCTGTGTATGACCGTTGCCTGCCTACCTGTATATGACCATTGCCTGCCTACCTGTGTATGACCATTGTCTGCCTACCTGTGTATGACCATTGTCTGCCTACCTGTGTATGACCATTGTCTGCCTACCTGTATATGACCATTGCCTGCCTGTGACCACAATTCCTGCCTTCTGCGAAGGTGAAATAAACACCTGGTGTGCTCTGCGCGTGAATCTACACCTTTTTCTCCCTGAATATTCCTTACACTAAGGTAACCTCGGTACCTAGATCCAGGTAAATGTACTGTTCCTCAAAGGAGACTAATCTTATGGATACCTGAAAAGTAGGGAACTATTTAGAGTATACAAGTTACTTGAATATACACTATTTCAAAATAAAAAAAAGTTTGTTGACGTGTTGCTTGATTGAACTATTTTATGCAGTAAAAGTGCGCTGATTGGTTAAAATTGCTATCCCTCTTTTTGTATCGCAGTGATCGGACAAAGAACCAAGATGTTCTAATGTAGAACCCCAGAGAACCTTTTTTTCTAAGAGTGTAAGGTGATTTAGTCAAACTTGTGAGGTTCTCCATACGCTTCAGTTGATCACAATCGCTTATAACAGGTCAAAACACATTTGCTGCTACTTCCCTCAATCCCAAAAACGAATTTACATGAGACTAACCAGGAATCAAAAACTTTTGTTGTTATGCTAGCTCTTTATGATTGTGAGTACAAATTTGTTTCTACTTAGGTTTGTTTGGTTGATTTTCGTTTAATAAACTTCACTCTGAATTGGGTGCTTGTCTTTATTGCGAAAAATGTGCCCACTTTGACAAACTATTTAATTTTGTTCTCTTCGTCCAATGCGGTGGTACCTCACAAATAACTACTGTATCTATGTGGAAATAGACACCACTTTTTTTTTTTTTACAGCCCTCTTACCTCCTACTTACCCTGTAAGTGTGAAGGTGGTACCCTGTAACAGAGTAAGATCACGGACAGATTTTCTGTTGTCTTCATGGGATAGAGTCTTCCAATGCAATGGTACCTCATGGTACCTCAAGTAACTAAATTGTATCTACGTGGAAACAGAAACGACTTCATTTTTCAGCCCTGTTACTATGAACATTCATGGTAACTAAAGGTTAAGTACATAGAAACAACGCGAGAAGGTATTTTGGGGGGTATTTACATGGTAATTTATAATGTATTACTATGTATGTTCATTGGTGATTCTTAGGTATTACTTTGAAAGAGGCTGGTGTGACTACGTATTTATATAGTAATAAGCTGGTTCTTACTTGTACTTACTTTTGGGACAAATGTTTTGCTATATAATTACCTTTTGTGACTTTGTATGTTCCTTGGAGTTACTAGGAATAGTTATTAACTGGTACTTAGTTATACCTACCTTCTTACTTGTACTTATCTATATAATTACATTTTGTGACTTTGTATATACTGTCGTGTCTTTGGCTATGCCAGATTAATTGCTATGACATGCTATTCTATAAAATAATTTCTCCGTAATTAATATTACCTGATTGAACTAATCATGTAAATGTAATTAACTAGAGAGGGACACCACGAAATAATATTTATAGAGCTGTTATCTTCCGAATAAACTCTTTAAGATTTAGTAATATTTTACATCCATAGCAGTCACATTAATCGTCATTTTATTCAGTCTCATCTGAAAGTTGTAAATCCTTGGTTATCTGCAAGAATCCTGGCTAACAAGTTGAATCAGCAATACAAAATTGGGTTTAATTATGTATTTACTAAATACCTAACTAATCACACAGAATCACACATACACAATTAAATCATAACTTGATTACAAATTGCCGTCATAAAGGAAAACGTCCCTAGCGGGCGGAATAGATATGACAGCTTGTTACACAAAGGGAAGGGGCTGAGTTTTAGTGAAAGCGCGGGAGACTGGGACAGAGGCGAAACTGTACTATCGTAAATACAGTATCTTATGCATTCTAAATTACTGCCCATTTGGAAAAGGAAAATGCAATAAATATTTACTCTGAGCTGCGCTTCAGTAGGTTGGTGGTAGATGGAAGACCGTCTTGCCAAACCGAGTCCTCTGTCCTTTGAAGAATGTCTCTGGTGGTCACTGGATACGTTGGAGTAACGTCGTTGTGTAGTAGACGGGATACTCTGACTGTCCTTCCTAACCTGCGTTTGTAGCAGCTGTTGCTAACTCAACGGCTAGGAGGTATCACTTCTGTAGTGAATACGAGTTCAAAGTTCATACCATTCACAACCAAAGTCCATGCTGATGTTGGCTTAGTTCTGTAATTATTATCTGAACCATTCTGACATCGGATCGTCATCCTAAAGTACCCGGAACAGGAAGTTATATTTTTGTCAATGGCTTTATATAGTGGAGGGAGAGGGGTGTGTCTGAAAAGTTTGTAACCCATGTCTCTTCACAGGGGCGGGACCCTGGTTGAACAGAGGCCCAAACTTATGAAAACCCAAATCTCTCATTTGGAAGCTAAAATTACATTTAATCTCTTCACAAATAATTTCATATTCAAACATTTGAATTAAACAACAATTCCATGTGAATCCGATACCTCTGACGTTTAGACTTTCCACAGTAGAGTTTGTCATTCTATCATTGATGAGAATGTGTCAGAGGGCAACCGAACTGACATAATATACCTTAAGTACCACCGCATATGTTCAGTTGGTCGGATTACCAGAATATAGTTCATTTCCCCCCAACTTCTGATGTTCCCAGAATCTCTATGTTAACCAAGGGGTTTTCTTATGTCACATCAGTTATAGTAGGGAGAGGGAAAAAGGGGGAAAGAGGTATTTATGACTGTCATAAACCTACCCCCAGGCCAATGTCATGACAATACTAATTCATGTAGTACTAACTTCCTTGGTTCCTAATGTAACAGTATAACTTTAAACCGTCCCCTCGCCCCGACACGGGCGCGAACCAGGGACCCTCTGCACACATCAACAACGGTCGCCCACGAAGCGTCGTTACCCATCGCTCCACAAAAGCCGCGGCCCTTGCAGAGCAAGGGGAAACCCTACTTCAAGTCTCAGAGCAAGTGACGTAACCGATTGAAATGCTATTAGCGCGTACCCGCTAACTAGCTAGCCATTTCACATCCGTTACACTAAGACTAAATTGACACTATGTGTAAAATGAAGGGTTACAAAGTAGTTGATGCGGTTACTAAAACAGCTGTACCTCTAGATTAGTAGAAGTTATTTCTGTTCTGATTTCAGATTTAAATAACAGAAAAGTCGTCTACGATTTCTGTACACAACTTGTAGACTTGTTTACGTGCTGCTGTGCAGTTTGTTGCTAACCTTACTTTGCTACCTGCCAACATTACGGTTTGTATTTTTTAATTATCGTTTTATATTTAAAAAAAATCCCTCGCTCAACTTTTTTCATTAAACTTTTTCACACCGGACACTTTATCTGGACGTGGTTCGTCAGGACCTCCACCAGCCGAAGCTAAGTTGTAACATTAACATTATGCCTTCTAATTGCAGTCGCTGTACTCATAATATACAGGAGAACGATCGCCTTACGACGAGGATAGCTGTGCTACAAGCCCAGCTTTAGACGCAATCGTTAGGCTAGGGTAATTTAAGTGTAGGAAAGGATGAAACAGTGTCTGTGCCACCAGTAAGTACAGCTAGTAGTATAAATCCCCTCACACAGTCCTCGCAGCCAGACAATTTTCTCATTGCTTCTAGAAGGAAATGCTGTAGAAATGCTCAACCGGTTGTCGCTCATTCAGCCGACAGAAACTTTCAACCGGTTCTCCCCATTAAGAAACGGGTCGGTCTCTCCTCCCGTTACGGGGTCTGAGACGCCGAAGCCTCCCACCATTAGCTCTGACAAATTGAAAACCCTAGTCATTGGCGACTCCATTACCCGCAGTATTAGACTTAAAACGAATCATCCAACGATCATACACTGTTTACCATGGGGCAAGCCTACCGACGTTTAATTAAGGTTAATCTGAAGATGGTGCTGGCTAAGGCTAAAACTGGCGACTGTAGCGAGTATAGGGATATTGTTATCCACGTCGGCACCAACGATGTTAGGATGAAACAGTCAGACCAAGCGCAACATAGCTTCAGGGTGTAAATCAGCTAGAAAGATGTGTCGGCATCGAGTAATTGTCTCTGGCACCCTCCCAGTTAGGGGGAGTGATGAGCTCTACAGCAGAGTTTCACAACTCAATCGCTGGTTGAAAACTGTTTTCTGCCACTCCCAAAAGATAGAATTTGTAGATAATTGGCCCTCTTTCTGGGACTCACCCACAAACAGGACCAAGCCTGGCCTGCTGAGTGGTGCTCTCTCTAGCTGGAGCTGTGCTCTCATCTTATCTACAAACATGGACAGGGCTCTAACTCCCCTAGCTCCACAATGAGATAGGGTGCAGGCCAGACAGCAGGCTGTTAGCCAGCCTGCCAGATTAGTGGAGTCTGCCACTAGCACAGTCAGTGTATTCAACTCAGCTACCCCCATTGAGACCGTGTCTGCCTCGATCTAGGTTGGGCAAAACTAAACATGGCGGTGTTCACCTTAGCAATCTCACTAGAATAAAGACCTCCTCCATTCCTGTCATTATTGAAAGAGACTGATATCTCACATCTCAAAATAGGGCTACTTAATGTTAGATCCCTCACTTCCAAGGCAGTTATAGTCAATGAACTAATCTCTGATCATAATCTTGATGTGATTGGCCTGCATGAAACATGGCTTAAGCCTGATGAATTTACTGTGTTAAATGAGGCCTCACCTCTTGGTTACACTAGTGACCATATCCCCCACGCATCCCGCAAAGGCGGAGGTGTTGCTAACATTTACGATATAAACTGCCAACTGCCCTCTGCCAAAGAGACGGCCCAGCTCATGGTGCAGCACGTCTTTCGGATCCATGGACTGACCGTGGACATGGTCTCCGACCGGGGTCATCAGTTCTCGTCCCAGTTCTGGAAGTCGTTCTGCACCCTCATTGGGTCGTTGGCCAGCCTGTCCTCCGGGTTTCACTCCCAGTCCAAACGGCCAGTCGGATCGAGCCAACTAGGACCTCGAAATTACCCTGCGCTGCCTGGTTTCAGCCAACCCCACCACTTGGAGCCAGCAGCTTGTGTGGGTCAAATATGCCCGCAACACCCTTCCCTGCTCTGCCACGGTCCTATCTCCCTTTGACTGTTCCCTGGGGTATCAGACCCTGTTCTTCGCTGAGCAGGAAGAGGAGGTCGGCATACCTTCTGCCCAGATGTTTGTCCGCCGTGGCTCAGGTGGCACTCCTCAAGACCGCCTCCAGGTATTGACGACAAGCAAATCGCCATCAGACCCCGGTTCCCCAGTATCGTCTTGGGCAGAAGGTATGGCTGTCCACCCATGATGGAGTCTCCCAAACTGTACCCCCAGTTTATCGCCCCTTTCCCCATCTCCAAGATCATTAGCCCCTCTGCTGGCCATATTCTGTTGCCCCGTACCCTTTGTATTCATCCTACATTCCATGTGTATAGAATTAAGCCCATGTCTCACAGCCCTTTGTCTTCTATTTCCAGGCCCAGTTCGTCTTGTTCTCAACTCAACCATTGTTTTTGTTATCAGCTCCTGCTTTTCCTCAGTCTCTCTTTTCTCGTCCCGCTGGTTTTTGTCCCTTGCCTGTCCTGATCCTGTACCCACCCGCCTGACCACTCTGCCTGCCCCTGAGCCTGCCTGCAGTCCTGTACCTTTGCCCCACCTCTGGATTACCGACCTCTGCCTGACCTGAGCCTGCCTGCAGTCCTGTACCTTTGCCCCACCTCTGGATTACTGATTACCGACCTCTGCCTGACCTGAGCCTGCCTGACCTGAGCCTGCACCTTTGCCCCTATAATGAACATTGTTACTTTGACATGGTCTGCATCTGGGTCTTACCTGATATATACAATATTTAGTCTGCTGAGCAAGTAACACTAATTAACTTAATAGGTCCTCAAAAAACCTGACAATTATGTCAAATCCTCCATAAAAACATATGCAGTAACAATTGAATGAATACAATTATACATTCTTAACATTCCTCCAGAAGATGAATGCAAGACATTAAAAATGAATGTATTATTTATTAACTAAATGAGAAACTAATACATCGATACTCAAAGTACCCATCACATATGATATCATTTTTTATTGGCAGTAAGAAACGCTGTTTGGCCACAAAAAAAAGTCTCACTGCCAGCAATAATCTAATATATGCATGGTGTAAACTGACAAGCACTAAGGAATCACTGATATATATATGAAACAACAATCACCAAGATTACCTTCTTGATAAGTCGATAAATTGCATCCCTACCCCAACATTGTTATGTTAATGTTTTTCAAGAGCTAACATCTTGCATGATGCTAGCTAAATAGTTAGCAAGCTAGCTACAATGGGCATGAAAGTTTGCTGTTGTCACGGATTTCTAGGAGTGGTGGGTGTAGAGTCAGGCGCAGAGAGCAATACTTCCAAATGAATGCGTTTATTGCGCTTGGTCTAGCCAACAATCAGGCAATGACCATAAAACACGTATGTTTCCAAAAACCAGGAAAAAAACATACAACAAATACGCATGCGAAAACCAACTTCATCACTGACAGTAAGGATAAGCCCGCACAAAAGCAGCTCGGGCACTAGAAGTTTAAATAGACTGTAAATGAACCAAAATAAGCAACAGGTGAAAACAATCAAGACAAAACCAACAGAAAAGAAAAAGGGATTGGCGGCAGCTAGTAGACCGGTGACGACGACCGCCGAGCGCCGCCCGAACAGGGAGAGGAGCCACCTTCGGTGGAAGTCGTGACCGCTGTACACCACCATGTTCAGTTAATTTTAGCGAGTCATGGTTCAGTTTTTGCAGTGATACGTTTTGGTTTAAACAATACATCTCAAATTATATAAGTGTCAAATGAGCTTACAATTTCTAATGTTAGTTAGCTACCTACTAACTAATATGGCTACTCTGATGTACAGCAAACTCCCACGCTTAGTGTCTGCTAAATGCCTCAAATGTAAATGTGTAGCTAGCTATTTAGCACCATGAACAATGATACATTAGCTTGGTATGCTCACACCAACTCAGATGAATTAAGCTAGCTATCTACTGTTGTCCAAGTTAGCTAGCTATAAATTATATATTGTATCGACAAATGACTGACATTCAGGAATATTGTTTAACCCCCTAGAGTTGATTGACACACCGGTGCGTCTTGGTAAGATAATAATCAAATCTCCATCAAAATCCATCAATTTAAGCTAGAGGTACACTACTGTTCAAAAGTTTGGGGTCACTTAGAAATGTCCTTGTTTTTGAGAGAAAGGCAATTTTTTTGTCCATTAAAATAACATCAAATTTATCAGAAATACAGTGTAGACATTGTTAATGTTGTAAATGACTATTGTAGCTGGAAACGGCTCGTTATTTTATTTCATGGAATATCTACATAGGCGTACAGAGGCCCATTATCAGCAACCATCACTCCTGTGTTCCAATGTCACGTTGTGTTAAGCTAATCCAAGTTTATAATTTAAAAGGCTAATTGATCATTAGAAAACCCTTTTGCAATTATGTTAGCACAGCTGAAAACTGTTGTACTAATTAAAGAAGCAATAAAACTGGCCTTCTTTAGACTAGTTGAGTATCTGAAGCATCAGCAATTGTGGGTTCGATTACAGGCTCAAAATGGCCAGAAACAAAACTTTCTTACAAAACTCGTCAGTCTATTTTTGTTCTGAGAAATTAAGTCTATTCCATGAGAGAAATTGTCAAGAAACTGAAGATCTCGTGCAACGCTGTGTACTACTCCCTTCACAGAACAGCACAAAATGGCTCTAACCAGAATAGAAAGAGTGGGAGGCCCCGGTGCACAACTGAGCAAGAGGACAAGTACATTAGAGTGTCTAGTTTGAGAAACAGATGCCTCACAAGTCCTCAACTGGCAGCTAAATTAAATAGTACCCGCAAAACACCAGTCTCAACGTCAACAGTGAAGAGGTGAGTACGGGATGCTGGACTTCTAGGCAGAGTTCCTCTGTCCAGTGTCTGTGTTATTTTGCCCATCTTAATCTTTTCTTTTTATTGGCCAGTCTGAGATATGGCTTTTTCTTTGCAACTCTGCCTAGAAGGCCAGCATCCCGGAGTCGCCTCTTCACTGTTGACGTTGAGACTGGTGTTTTGAGGGTACTATTTAATGAAGCTTCCAGTTTAATCAGAACGAACAACAGTTTTCAGCTGTGCTAACATAGTTGCAAAAGGGTTTTCTAATGATCAATTAGCCTTTTAAAATTATAAACTTGGATTAGCTAACACAACGTGCCATTGGAACACAGGAGTGATGGTTGCTATTAATGGGCCTCTGTACGCCTATGTAGATATTCCATAAAAAATCTAAACATTTGCTTTTCTTTCAAAAACAGGGACATTTCTAAGTGACCCCAAACTTTTGATCTGTAGTGTCTCTGTTTTTTTTGTTGCATTGGATGCGTCTCAATCCAACACAATCTGCCAATTTGGCACTTCCGCATCTGCGGTGAAAGGTGGCAGAGCTAGAGCGGTTTTTGTCAGACCATTAGACATCCCAAAGATGTGACTTCTCATGAAAACGTCTGTAGCGTCCGAACCACTCTATGGAAAGTGGAGACTCTCACAGTGTGCTTTGTTCTCCATTTTGCTCTACGACCCCCACAAGTGTCAGGGGACTCGTCTGAAGTCGGTACCATTGTTTTGCCAGCTTCTCTTTGTAGTGTCTGAACCATTTGGCCTACAAAATAATGTGACCCCACTGTGGAGATAAAATACCTAGCTCGGAGTATTTTACTGAGAAATGCACACCTGACATGTACACAAAAGTGAGGAATGAGGTGACAGAAGGCCTTGCAAATACAGAGCGCATTGCAATTACAAGTGATTCGTGGACTTCATGTGCTACCGACTCCTACGTCACTAGCACTGCACATTACATGTCTTCAGAGTGGGATATGAAGGGCCACATGTTACAAACCAGAGTCTACAACGAGTCACACACAGGCAAAAATCTTGGTGGTTTACTGAAGGAGTCATGCGTGGAATTGGACATCACCAACAAAGAACCTGCCCTGCGACCTCATGTATAAATTGTGCGTATGTACAAAATATACCCCAAAAATGTGCGTGCGCCAGTTTTCACACAAAAGTTGGCATTTATACAAATGTAACTTGACTTGAGAATGTGGTCATCTCCCCGCAAACTTTACACCGTACATACACACATCTCTGCTAGTGGTTTAAATATTGTTCTGCGAGCTGGCAAGTAGCCTAATTTTATTTTTGCCAATGGTGGATATGATGAAAAGATTATTCATAAAAAAATGTAAAACAGGGAAACATACAAGAATGCAGCCATTTGATGTTAGTGAGAAGAGCGAAAGTCTGTGTAAAAATGGAACAATCTAAAATACAGACATTTATTTATTCCTATTTATTTTATTTTCATAACCATTGTAGAATAAATTTCTTACCTTTTCTGGTCATGATGGGTTCATACAACAAATTACTACACTGAACAAAAATATAAATGCAACATGTGTCACGCCTGCTCCCGCTCCCCCTCTCTGGCGCTCAAGGGCGCCAGGCTGCCCATCATTATGCATACCTGTCACCATCGTTACGCGCATCAGCGCTTCATTGGACTCACCTGGACTCCATCATGTCTTTGATTGCCTCCCCTATATCTGTCACTTCCTCAGTTTCTTCCCTGTGTCTGCATTAATGTCATTTTGTTTAATTTGTCCAGACGCTGTCCGTGGTTTGTTTCATGTCCGTTATTTATTAATTAAATATTCACTCGCTGGACTTGCTTCTCATCTCCCATCGTCTGTCCTCACAACATGTAAAGTGTTGGTCCCATTTTTCAGGAGCTGAAATAAAAGATACCAGAAATGTTCCATTTGCACAAAAAGCTTATTTCTCTCAAATTTGGTGCACAAATTTCTATACATCCCTGTTAGTGAGCATTTCTCCTTTGCCAAAATAATCCATCCACCTGACAGGTGTGGCATATCAAGAAGCTGATTAAACAGTATGATCATTACACAGTGCTGGGGACAATAAAAGGCCACTCTAAAATGTGCAGTTTTGTCACACAACACAATGCCACAGATGTCTCAAGTTTTGAGGGAGCATGCAATTGGCATGCTGACTGCAGGAATGTCCATCAGAGCTGTTGCCAGAGAATTGAATGTTAATTTCTCTACCATAAACTGCCTCCAACGTCGTTTTAGATAATTTGGCAGTACGTCCAACCAGCTTCACAACCAGCGTTGTGTGGGCAAGCGGTTTTCTGATGTCAACATTGTCACCCAATTGGGGGGTTATGGTATGGGATGGCATAAGCTACGGACAACGAACACAATTGCATTTTATTGATGGCAATTTGAATGTACAGAGATACCGTGGCAAGATCTAGAGACCCATTGTCATGCCATTCATCCGCCGCCATCACCCCATGTTTCAGCATGATAATGCACGGCCCCATGTCGCAAGGACTTGTACGCAACTCCTGGAAGCTGAAAATGCTCCAGTTCTTCCATGGCCTGCATACTCATCAGACATTTCACCCATTGAGCATGTGTGGGATGCTCTGGATCGACGTGTATGGCAGCTTGTTCCAGTTTCCGCCAATATCCAGCAACTTCACACAGCCATTGAAGAGGAGTGGGGCAACATTCCACAGGCCACAACCAACAGCCTGATTAACTCTATGCGAAGGAGATGTGTCGTGCTGCATGAGTCAAATGGGGGTCACATCAGATACTAACTGGTTTTCTGATCCACGCTACCTTTTTTGTAAGGTATCTGTGACCTATCAAAATAAAGAAAGTTGCACACTCCATATATAAACTTCCAGCAGTTTAATGGGTATTTACCAATGTTTCGGCATCACTGTGCCTTCCTCCTCTGTGACCGATAGATACATAGCTGTGTTCCCAGTCATGTGAAATCCATAGATTAGGGCCTAATGAATTTATTTAAATTGACTGATTTCTTTATATGAACTGTAACTCAGTATAATCTTTGAAATTGTTTCATGTTGCGTTTATATTTTTGTTCTGTGTATGTGCATCTCTCGTTTAATTGGACCTAGTAGCCCAGTAAATAGATAGGCTATATGTATTTCAAATTGCAATCCCATAGGCAGAGTAAGTTTATAATATACAGTTGATATTTTACATTGAAGTAGGGCTATGTTTGCTACTGTAAGTACTGTAATTGCTTTTTTTTGTAGCTTGCCCAAGACAATGTTTCAGAATTTGTGGCCAGTCCATTATATTTAGGTTTGAAGAAAAGTTTAATGCAAAACACAATTGAATTCAAACGTTCTGCTGACAGGTCTACAATAATTTGCCATTGTTTTCTCTTTTCAGAAATTGACACAGTCCTTTCCCAGATACAGCATAAATTACTGCAAAATATTAAAACATTCTGCTAACACACTAAATAGACCGGTAGCTTGTGTAAAATATTTGACAATATGGGTAGGTTACAGTATTGCTGTGCGATAGGAGCGCGACATCTTTGCCTATTTAATCTCAACGCCTATACCAAGTCAGGATATAGAAACCCAATAATCTTATGGTAAACTAAATATTGAACATCAATTCGTCTTTTGTATAGAAGTGTGGGCTGCAGCATTTAGCCTATTTTTAAATAGTTTTCGAATATACAATCAATCTTGCAGAATGACGGGGCAGGCACTTGCTATAGGCAGCATGCATGTTTAGTCACGGCAAAATATCAAAACATTCTGCCCAAAATTGCCATTGCTCTTTCTTCCAGAAACTGTCGTGATCTAATTCCAAATAGTTCCAAATTAAACAGCAAATAAAGGGAGTTATTGTCACCATAAAAGGAGAATGGAGTGCGTTACCAGGCAGAGCTTTAATGTTCGTTCACGCCCGCACAGTTTTACGACTATGGCATGTGTCAAGTTTATGAATCTCTATATTTTTGTATGTGAGCAGACTTTTCAGAAATGGCACAAGCAGATATTCAGTGTGAAATTTAAGCAAAAGTTATAAATGAGGCCACTGGTCAAGGACAACGCAGTTAACTTGATCGTTGCTGTAGTTAAGGCCCAGACTATCCTAAATTTAGATGACCTTAAATCGGGCCTCCCAGAAAGCCCAGAGTAACGTCAATGATGCACAGAGATTACTGGCAAGAGTGAGGAAGGTAGTTTGTTTTTTCCATCGCAACACAAAAGCAACTAAAATACATCGGGAGAAGCAGAAGCTACTTGCCTTGCCATCCCACAAGATCTAAGATGTGACCACCTGCTGGAACAGCTCGTATGAGATGCTTGAACGTTTCCTGGAGCAACAACCTGTTGGTTTTGCCACACATGTCAAGAGAGCTCAGAAAAGGTGATGGACGTGAGCACTCGTACCGAGAAGGACTTAAGTGTTATGAATTTTATGAATAATGACTAAATTTTACATTACATTTAAGTCATTTAGCAGACGCTCTTATCCAGAGCGACTTACAAATTGGTGCATTCACCTTATGATATCTAGTGGAACAACCACTTTACAATAGTGCATCTAACTCTTTTAAGGGGGGGGGGTTAGAAGGATTACTTTATCCTATCCTAGGTATTCCTTAAAGAGGTGGGGAATGAGAAGGAGAAGACTTGTGAATTATATTGTCTGAGAGAAGGAGGGACATTTATGACGAAATGAGAGGTACAGTGGGGAGAACAAGTATTTGATACACTGCCGATTTTGCAGGTTTTCCTACTTACAAAGCATGTAGAGGTCTGTAGAGGTCTGTAATTTTTATCATTGTATTAGACATTGCGCACCAGCTGTTATTGACAAAAAGACACATACCCTCACCCCTCGTCTTACCAGAAGTAGCGTCTCTGTTCTGCCGGTGCATGGAAAATCCCGCTAGCTCTATATTGTCCATATCTTCGTTCAGCCACGTCTCGCTGAAACATAAGATGTTACAGTTTTTAACCTGTCTAGGATCAGCGTGGCGCTAGCGGCACACCCCCCCCCCCCACTGAAAAACCAGTGCCGCGAAATTCAAAAAAAATATTTTTTTAAAATATTTAACTTTCACACATTAAAGTCCAATACAGCTAATGAAAGACACAGATCTTGTGAATCCAGTCAACATTTCCGATTTTTAAAATGTTTTACAGGGAAGACACAATATGTAAAGATGTACATCTATTACCTAAAAACACATTAGCATAATCCACCATCTTTTATTTGTCCACCAACACCAGTAGCCATCACCAATTCGGCTAAACTAAGATATTTATAGCCCCTAACCAACAAAAAAACTCATCAGATGACAGTCTGATAACATATTTATGGTATGGGATAGGTTTTGTTAGAAAAAAGTGCATATTTCAGGTAGATGGCATTGGTTACAATTGCACCCACCGTCACAAATGGAATAGAAAAACTACTTAGAGCAACGTGTTTACCTACTTACTAATCATCAAACATTTCGTAAAAATACACAGCATACACGAATCGAAAGACACAGATCCTGTGAATACAGACAATATTTCAGATTTTCTAAGTGTCTTACAGCGAAAACACAATAAATCGTTATATTAGCTTAGCACATAGCAATTAGCAGCCCAGCATTGTTTCTAGCCAAAGTGAGCGATAAAAGTCAACATCGCCAAAAGATATTAATTTTTTCACTAACCTTCTCAGAATTCTTCCGATGACACTCCTGTAACATCACATTACAACATGCATATACAGTTTGATCGAAAATGTTTATATTTAGCCACCAAAATCATGGTTAGACAATGTGAAATGTAGACAAGTTGGTAAAGAAAAAGTCCTTGCGCCACTTAGACAGTGATCTACTCTTATACATAAATACTCATAAACGTGACTAAAAAATATAGGGTGGACAGGGATTGATAGACAATTTAATTCTTAATACAATTGCGTTATTACATTTTTTAATTTATCCTTACTTTTCAATACAGTTTGCGCCAAGCGAAGCTACGTCAAAAAACATGGCGTCCTAAGCCACTAAAATGTTTCGACAGAAACACGATTTATCATAATAAAAATGTCCTACCTTGAGCTGTTCTTCCATCAGTATCTTGGGCAAAGGATCCTTTCTTGGGAGGAATCGTCTTTTGGTGGAAAGCTGTCCTCTTGCCATGTGAAAATGCCAACTGCGTTCGGGATGAACTGAAAGCGTGTCCACCTATTCACAGCGTTAAAGAAATAAATGTCCCAAAATCGCACTAAACGGCTATAAATTGCTATAAAACGCTTTAAATTAACTACCTTATGATGTTTTTAACTCCTATAACGAGTGAAAAGATGACCGGAGAAATATAACAGGCTAAACTAACGCTTGGAACAGGAGAGGGTCGGTGTCCTCCACGCGCGTTACGCAGCAAGAAAAGACTTGCTAGCTACAGGTTTTTTTCATTTGTAGTGCCTGTGAACGCGCAATCGACCCCATTGGAATCGTCATCACGTAAAGGCATCCAGGGGAAGACGTAAGAAGTGTCCGTATAGTCATAGCAATGACAGTGCCCTTTTAACTGACTTCAGAAGAGTGGCCAACATTTCTCAAATCTGACTCCATGTCAGGGAAATTGCTGTAGAATGGGCTCTGTTCCACTTAGAGACAAAATTTCAACTCCTATAGAAACTATAGACTGTTTTCTATCCAATAATAATAATAATATGCATATTGTACGATCAAGGATTTTGTGGGAAGCCGTTTCAAAAATTAGCCAAATTAGCATAAATAGTCTAAACAGCGCCCCCATCCCCAACAGGTTAATGTCCCGTTGGTAGGATAATCGAGCCTACCGGATGAGCTAAACTACTTCTATGCTCGCTTTGAGGCAAATAACACTGAAACATGCATGAGAGCATCAGCTGTACCGGAAGACTGAGTGATCACGCTCTCCGCAGCCGATGTGAGTAAGACCTTTAGACAGGTCAACATTCACAAGGCCGCAGGGCCAGACGGATTACCAGGATGTGTACTGCGAGCATGCGCTGACCAACAAGCAAGTGTCTTCACTGACATTTTCAACCTCTCCCTGTCCGAGTCTGTAATACCAACATGTTTTAAGTAGTCCAGCATAGTGACTGTGCCCAATAATACTAAGGTAACCTGCCTAAATGACTACTGACCCATAGCACTCACGTCTGTAGCCATGAAGTGCTTTGAAAGGCTCACATCAACACCATCATCTCAGATCCTTTAAGCACCAGCTTTCAAAGCAGCTCACAGATCACTGCACCTGTACATAGCCAATCTGTAAATAGCCCATCAAACTACCTCATCACCATATTGTTATTTATTTAATTTATTTTGCTCCTTTGCACCTTAATATCACTACTTGCACACTCATCTTCTGCACATCTATCACCCCAGTGTTTAATTTGCCATACTGTAATAATTTCGCCACTATGGCCTATTTCTTGCCTCACCCCCCTTATCCTACCTCATTTGCAGACATTGTATATAGACTTTCTCTATTGTATTATTGACTGTATGTTTGTTTATTCCATGTGCAACTCTATGTTGTTGTTTGTGTCGCACTGCTTTGCTTTTTCTTGGCCAGGTCGCAGTTGTAAATGAGAACTTGTTTTCAACTAGCCTACCCGGTTAAATAAAGGTGAACAAAAAAAAACTAGACCACCTCCAATTTGCATACTGCCCCAACAGATCCACAGATGATGCAGTCTCTATTGCACTCCACACTTCCCTTTTCCACCTGGACAAAAGGAACACCTATGTGAGAATGCTATTCATTGACTACAGCTTAGCGTTCAACACCATAGTACCCTCAAAGTTAATCAATAAGCTATGGACCCTGGGACTAAACACCTCCCACTGCAACTGGATCCTGGACTTCTTGACGGGCCGCCCCCAGGTGGTAAGGGTAGGTAACAACACATCCGCCATGCTGATCCTCATTACTGTGGCCCCTCAGGGGTGCGTGCTCATCCCCTCCTGTACTCCCTGTTCACTCATGACCGCACGGCCAGAAACGACTCCAACACCATCATTAATGTTGCCGATGACACAACAGTGGTAGGCCTGATCACCGACAACAACGAGACAGCCTATAGGGAGGAGGTCAGCGACCTGGCTGTGTGATGCCAGGACAACAACCTCTCCCTCAATGTGATCAAGACAAAGGAGATGATTGTGGACTACAGGTAAAAGAGGACCGAGCACGCCCCCATTCTCATCGACGGGGCTGCAGTGGAGCAGGTTGAGAGCTTCAAGTTCCTTGGTGTCCACTTCACCAACAAACTAACATGGTCCAAGCACAACATAACAGTCGTGAAGCGGGCACGACAAAACATATTCCCCCGCAGGAGACTGAAAAGATTTGGCATGGGTTCTCAGATCCTCAAAAGATTCTACAGCTGCACCATCGAGAGCATCCTGACTAGTTGCATCACTGCCTGGTATGGGAACTGCTCGGCCTCCGACCGCAAGGCACTACAGAGGGTAGTGCGAGCGGCCCAATACCTCACTGGGACCAAGCTTCCTGCCATCCAGGACCTCTATACCAGGCGGTGTCAGAGGAAGGCCCTAAAAATTGTCAAAGACTCCAGCCACCCTAGTCATAGACTGTTCTCTCTGCTACCACACGGCAAGCGGTACCAGAGCACCAAGTCTAGATCCAAGAGGCTTCTAAACAGCTTCTACCCCGCAAGCCGTAACACTCCTGAACATCTCGTCAAATGGCTACCCAGACTATTTGCATTCCCCACCCTCCCCTCTCCAAACCACTGCCACTCTCTGTTGTCAGCTCTTTAATTACTTGTTACTTTTATCTCTTATTCTTATCCATATTTTTAAAAACTGCACTGTTGGTTAGGGCTTGGAAGTAAGCATTTCACTGTCATGTCTACCTGTTGTATTCGGCGCATGTGACTAATAAAATTTTATTTGATAATCTTAATCGTAGGTCATCAATTTTATTTTCCAATGATTGTACGTTAGCAAGAAGAATGGAAGGCAATGGGAGTTTACTTGCTTGCCTCCGGATTCTCAGAAGAGAATCTTCCGGCATCTTTTCTTCACGCAAAAGGTGTGGATCTGGGCCTGTTCCAGTGAAAGCAGGATATCCTTCTTGTCGGACTCGTTAAAGGAAAAACTTTCTTCCAGTCCGCCGTGAGTAATCGCTTTTCTGATGTCCAGAAGTTATTTTTGGTCATAAGAGACGGCAGCAGCAACATTATGTACACAATAAGTTAAAAAACAAGTTACACAAAACACACAAAAAAAATACAAAATAGCACACTTGGTTGGGAGAATGCAAAACGTCAGCCATGTTCTTCAGCGCCATCTTGTATGCGCTGTCACTTGTTAAAACTACTGTAATACTATTTTAGGCTGCTGTATACTCAGTCAAGCCTTTTCTGAAATATCTGTGGGAGAAATGTCCTCCTCAAAATGACTTTGAGAACTCCCAAAATTATATAGATAAGGCTTTTTATAAAAATATAAAAATAAAATCAATCCACCCAAAACGTTTTGCTCAAAATCATTTTCATTCGTCATCCTAACTTTTAAGTCACCATGTTAATTTTTTCAAAACATAAGTATAGTCCTAATTGTGCATCCAGGTCTAAAATGTTCTTCTCCACTTCGGTAGGTGGCGGTATGTGCCGTGTAGCCTACACCACAACGCTCTGAGGAAAGCACAGAGGACGATCGCTTTGGTTGCTAAATGATGCTGATGCTGGGGCCGCGAATGAGGGCAAGGAGGAGGATGCTGCCGTAGAAATGGTGGTACGTGGAGCGAACCTCCTGAAATGGTTTTGACCATAGAGGCGAAACAATGTGTCACTTCAAAGTCTTCGAGGTTTTCATGTCATCGCGGCAGAAGAGAATTAGGTAAAAAGAAAAGCTTTTACTATCCTCTCTTTATTCCCATTCACCAGTTTTGAAGGGTTATGTAAATATCGCTGTATGTTTGTACACGGAAGGCCCAGGTGGCTGATTTAAGGAATTATAGTTGTCTTACTGAATAGAAATGTGGATTTGAATTGCAGTAGATGTAGTTAAAATATAGCAAAACATTTTGATACCAATCCGTTAATGCCAATGGGCTATTATAGAGCTATATCTATTATTGTGCGTATTTTAGTATGATGAAGTTCAGCGCTGGCCTTTTCCAGTGATTAGTTCATATTGGGAATTGTAGTCCGATGTTTTTGCTCTCATTTAAGCTACATTGCATTCGGTATCCTTTTTTTAATGGTAGGTCTAGCTATATCAAACAATTCCATTAAAATGTGCAATATTATTGTAAGATTAGAAAGGCTGACGTCCAATTGCAAACTCTGTCCATTACGCGCGAGGAGAAGAAACGGACTGTTATTAGGGTAGAATATTTGTAAAATGGTACAGGTTTTGTGATTTTGCTGAATATTTATGGGGTGTCGTGCGCCACCTGTCGCCATAAAGGCGGTAGTAATAGGTGGGTCTCTTGTCAAGCATGAGTATACGCTGCAGTGCGGACAAAAACCGAGGAGTGGGATGGATCGAGAGCCTTGGCGTTGGAGAGCATAAAACCGTATTTTAAACCAAAACATCAATTAGTAAGAGAAGGCATTGTATCGGAATAGTTTACCGGAATTGGACCCACTGCTTACCTGGATTTTTGTCGTCGCCAATGTATTTTAATTGTGCATTCATGCCAAGCATACACCTGTACACTGCAGTTTGTAATCATAGGAATCCGCTTGCGTGACACATTTATTGTCGAAGAAATTGGATATTATTCTAATTTAAACAACTTGACAAACGAATGTAGAAAAATATATGTGTGTGTTAGGCCAATACACTTAAGAAAATCATGTTTGATTGAATTTATTGGAAGTTTCGCTTGGGATAATTGCCTGCTAAATGCAAAGGAGTACGGTTCAGTTTAGCGTCGGACATCGGAGTAGATGTTTATATGGACCTTTCTCGCAATGGATTTGGTCATACATGGGGAAAGTATGCTATTAATGAGTGTATAGCTGTAGCAGTAGGGCTACTGTTTGTCAGAGGAAGTCTTCTGCCACCTTAAAATCCCAAATGAAGATTCCAAAAAGACGGAAAAGACTTACGTGCCGTCTCTGCGCCAGGTAATATTCTTCATGACATCTCAGTTTGGCTAATAACTTTCACATAATAGATATCAGTTGGCCTAGGCTTATCGGACATGAATAGGACTAGCTTGGTGCTTTATTAAAGAGACTATAACTTTTGCCTCTGGGGCTGTTCTTGAGCCATAAGGGGTGCTCTAAATGGACAGAAATGTTGTCCAGAAATGTAGCAAAAAGTTAAGTTTAATTATTGTTTGATAGGGCTATAGCTGTTTATGTAACTATATTTAAAGCATCAGTTAGGCCCATTAGTTAAAAAAAATACTGCATGTGCACTACTTAACCTGACCCGTTGTTGGTGTTGGTTATTGACTAAATCAAACTATCTCTGCCTGTATTTTGTGAATGTTGAACAGTCAGTAAGTTGCCTTAGTAGCAGATAGGTCTACGGAGTTATAGCACACACTCAGTGGAGCGTGAATTTGCTTATAGCCCATCAAGCAGTATCAATTAAACTCATTAGAAACATAATACTATTACAGTTTGTGCTTAAAGAGTAAGGCTAAATATTTGTCTAATTGTTAGGCTATTGTAAATTACTTTAGGATGAGATGTCAGATTTGTTTAATTGTTTCAACTTTTTACTTGCCAATGTTACATTTAATGATACAGGTTCAACAGTCGCTTGGATCAGGTCTTATTTACAACATTTATACTGCCAAATATAGATCTGGGACCTGTAAAGTAATTCATATATTGTAAAAAGATTGTCTCGTAGTTCTAATCATCGTCTTATATGAATGTTATGCTAAATTATTGCATAATATTGTTTGCGTGTATTGTTGTCCATTACAGTATTATTTGTCATCATTTCATTATCTACTCTTTCAAATTAAACTGTCATTCTCATAAATATTATTTATATATCTAAATATCTCTAAACATCATTGATTTGGTTGTGGAGGCAGTTGTAACAAACCTCTTTGTATTTTTTTAATTTATTTTGGCTTGTAGGCTTACAAAGGAGGGTTTTGGCATCGACTAAATTGGCCAAGTTCAGGATTTTTTCTCAGACGTAAGGTTTTTGAAGAGGTTGTAAATATGGTGAGAGGTTAATGTGTTCTTCAAAGTTCTGTTGGAAATGCGGCTGCACTTTTAGCCACCAGTTTGAACACAAAATGGCTGTCGCGGCTTCCTTCGCGGATTTCAAGGAAATTTCATGATTTCGCTTTATAGTTCTGGGAAACTTGAATGCAACCCCTTGGCTTTTTTGCAAAGTAGATCCCCTCACACTATTGTTAGTATAGGACAGCAAATACACATGCAGTTGTGTGTTATAAGTGATATGAGTCTCTCACTATCCTCACTGATGCACTGCCCCCTACGTGTTGTTTTTTTGCTATGGCAACTGTACCCTGAACTATCACAACCCAGTGAAAATGAAACTATGGTGATGCTAATATGATTTTCATTTTCCAAGATTATTATTGGACTACACCTAAAGGGAGGGAATAGGCTTGCAGTGTTTCCCTACATGAGCAGAATCTGTCATAACACCTGGCAAGATGGCCATAACATTATAATAGTTAGACGGAGCATTATATATCATCTTAAACCATACAACATGAAGCCTACTCCATACGATCTTATAGGGTGGCATCATGATGAGCAGTCACTACAACTGCTGATCAGCAATTATCTCGATTGATTCATTATTAGTCAGTCATACTTATAAAAGTATAAAATAAGCTTAAAGGGATAGTTCACTCAAATTACAAAATTACATGAATTTCCTTACCCTTTAAGCAGTCTATGGACAAGGAAACCAATATGATTTGTAAAAGGGTGAATTATCCCTTAAATCATTAAAGGTTAAAGTAAAATATTAATTCCAATTCCATGGCTGTAGTGTGTGGGAGTTAATATGGAGGTTGTGTGAGGAAATGCTCCCTGAACAAACCTCTTTGTATTTCACTTGTATTTCACTGTCTACTTACAATATTGCCTGCTCTTGTGGGTTTTGGATCAAGTCTGATGAGGGCGCTAGGGTCGCTTTCAGCATGGTGCAATGTTTATGGGACATTTCAGATATAAAATGTCATGTAGAACGAACATGCACCTCTGACATGTAGAATAAGGAGTCACGTACGCTCTATTCATGACATTTCTAGCTGCAAGGTTCCACAACATTTGCCTACTGAACGTGACCCAGGTCTTGCTACATTTGCAGTGTTACCAGCCTGTAATCTTGCTGTGTTATGAGAGTGCTTGAAATAACCACCAGTTATTGGCATATTGACGTTCAATGACACAGCCTCCGTTCACATGCTTCCCGCCGTAGCAATGCAAATGTTGGGAACCGACCCAGGTGCATTGACAAACCTTGCTTTAAA
Organism: Salvelinus fontinalis; assembly: GCF_029448725.1. Taxonomy (NCBI): domain Eukaryota; kingdom Metazoa; phylum Chordata; class Actinopteri; order Salmoniformes; family Salmonidae; genus Salvelinus; species Salvelinus fontinalis. The sequence continues at coordinate 28,039,567 of NC_074704.1, read as the reverse complement.
ACCATAAGCACTGGCAATACCACCCTCGTAGGCTAACACCTTCTGTCTTAACCTATTGTATGTGTTCTAGTGCATTTTGTCACTTTTTCACAGCTGACTAATCTGCTAGATAATACACACAGTCTCTCTACTGGCCTCAGCCTAGGCATGACTAAGTACACCCCCCCCCCCCCCCCTCCCCCTGCCAATGGAGCTGAGCTGTGCATGCATAACTAATTTTCCATGGCCCTGCATGCAGAATAGCATGGTTTTGGTACTAACCTATTTACATGCATCACTCTTATCCCGATGTTGTTTACCCAGAATAATCATAAGCAGCTAGAAAATAAAAGTTGATAGATATCGGTTCGAATCCCAATACCAATACTGTCTAATAGTTTAGAGGGCTAACAGCGATTGGCCAGATATTGCAACGTAAAAACAGACCAATTCAAATGTAAGAAGTGTCTATCTCATCAGGCAAAACTGGTTGCAATGAACTCATGGTCAGGTTGTATAGTGGTTGTATAATGACGTTTTGCTGAAGTCTTTTTAGCAACCAAATCTGGTTGTTACCTGGTGACGCCTTGATCTCGTCACGTAACAGAGACCAGTTGGTTGTAATCTAGTTATGACGTCTTCTTAACCCCCAAAATGAGTTTACAACCAGAAATTTGAGGCCAAATTATAATATCCACTACAATTCATTTCATAGATGTATTGTCAGTTTGTTGTTGCACAGCAGTGTTCAAAGACTATGAGAATGGTTATGATCCCGCTTTGTAGTAGGTCACTAAAACCATGTATCACATACATATGACATATTGTAGGTACATTGTTGGCATACATTGTTACATAATCAAGCTTTTGTACAAAACTCTTAACTTGGCGCTCAAGCAGAGCAATGTACTGTGCTTCATGTGCCAAAAGTAATTTCAAATTTAAATTGGCCACACCCTAAGGAATGTGCATCTCCTTATTGGGCTTGATGTTATTCAGATATGAAGGACATTTAGTATCCATGGACATATGTAGTTTCTGTAGTTGATGTACCTCCAACATACAGTATACCCAAGGCCTTATTTTCCATCGTTCACTTGAGGCAAGAAATGAAGAGTATGTACTGTCTGTCCCCCTTGTTCTTTCAAGACATTTTAGATGTCAAACTACAACCGTCAATACCAGCAAGCTTTCTGTATGACCATGGTATTTGCACGGATAACGGAAAATACCATTTTGTTTTCTCCTCCACTTTGGCCCGAGCTAACAAAACGAATGGCTTTATAAGACAACCCTAACTTATGTCTTTTGCTTTGAGTGCGCTGTGTGATGCCTGCTCTTGGGTGTTGTGTTAAAAGAAATGGAATAAGACTGACTTATGTCTTATTGAATATCCTTTTCCAGATAAATGGCTCATTTAAGTTGGGAGCTGCTCGCGTTCTGTCGGGCTGGCAGATGCAGTGCCTAGTGCCAGCCCTCCAGGACCACGCCAACATGAATGGGGCTGGGGAGACGGCGGACATACTGCCGCCTAACTGCATGGTCAAGGACCGATGGAAAGTGGTGAGTACGCTACATAGTTGATCTAGTCGTGGTTTTGTCTTGGTGTATGGTCTCTCTATATCAGTGTTTCCCTAAGGGGCTAAATACAAGATTACCTTCACACACACAGATATGACTCCCCTTCACCAAGGTTCTCTGTGTCTCGCCAGAATTAAAGGGATAGTGTACTCGAAAATCTGTGTTTTCATACCTTGAAGTTGAGCAGATAAATCTCAAATCAGTTTGTCAGGTGTTTTCATACCTTTAAGTCAAGCATATTACAGAATTCTGCAGGCCCCGATCCAGCCTGAATGGGAAAGATTGTAACTAATTCACAGCAGCATTTATTCCCAGCCATTTGGGACCACAATATTTTCTCCTTAACTCTACTCCTGGATCTACAGAACCGTAATAATGGGGCAGTGAGTCGGGTGCAGGTGAAACGTTTTAATAGAACAACAAAATCAATAACACGACACTAACATAAGGCAGAACGCCGATATACAAGAACAATACCAACTGGTGAGTGAACATGGGAGAGTGACATATAAAGGGGAGGAAATTATGAAATTAATGGAGTCTAGGTATGAATCACAATGATTAACAGGTGCGCGTAATGATGAGTGTCAGTTGTGCGTAATGATGAATCCCAGGACCGGTGGTTAGTACTCTGGCGACGTCGTATGCCGGAGGGGAGGAGCAAGAGCAGACATGAAAAGAACAGAATGTAGAATTGTTAAATCATTTTACTTTAAATTTTTTGTCAAATGTCCCTTTAATGGTATCTGACTTTTGGGGTTACTTCTGCCCCTTTAATAATGGTATCGTATACGTAGCGCCACGCATTCGGTGATTGCGTAACAGTTACTGTGCTTCTGATGGTGAACACTTAGACGACCCTGTCAGAACCAATCACGGAGCGATAGATCCCTAGGCCAAAGAGCTGAGGAAGAAAGTAGAGGGTGTTTGCACATGGCTGGTTAATATTTGTCTTCGGCACTTGGCTGTCATGATCAAGCCATAAATGAATAATAGGGTTGTTCAAAGCACTTAAGTACTTGGTGAAATAAAGAAAAAATGCAATGGAGGAGTTGAGGAAGTGGGGCTGGAGGAAGAGGGGTGGTGACGAAGGAGGGCAACTATCTCGCAAAAATGAATTCACTCAATTACTGTTTGATCAATAAGACACACCTCTCTATCGCCTGGTCCCAGATCAGTTTGTGCGGTCTGCCAACTAATTTTGGTCGTTGTCATGCCAAACAATGACAATGACCATAGGAGTTGTTGGAGCAAGACCGCACAAACAGATCTGGGAACAGGCTGTACTCTTCCATCAAAACTGGTGTTCGTCACGCGAAAGGGTTTGTTAAGTTGAGCTTCTTTTTGATTAGTACAGTATAAGCCAGCATTCAAACGGCACTAGAAGAAAGTTGTTTAGTACACTTTTTTTATCCTGAACACCTTTCTAGCTGAAGAAAATCGGAGGGGGAGGTTTTGGGGAGATCTACGAAGCTCTGGACCTGTTGACTCGGGAGAACGTGGCGTTGAAGGTGGAGTCGGCCCAGCAGCCCAAACAGGTCCTGAAGATGGAGGTGGCAGTCCTGAAGAAACTGCAGGGTAAGGGCCCACTGCGGTGGCCATTTTGGACCTTTCTGCTAGTTTTGTCAATGAGCCTGGTGGTGCCACTGCGGCGACCATTCTGTGTTTACCGTTTCGGCTCAATGAGTGTGAAGGTGGTGCTCAGCCGTTCTTAAATTCAATAAATGGCATTCCTTGTTGATGTCACATGACTTGAACTCAGATCCCACCGCTGACGCCATGTGTCAGTATACTTTGTTGTGGTCACGACAGACAAATATATCAAGTTTGTGTCAGCTACAGTGCATAGTCAAGTAATAACGTCTATCTTTCCCGTGTAAGATAAATGTGTTGCATCAATACTGCTGAAGACGGCACTTATGATTGGTTATAAAATCTGCTACGTCATACTCACGACAGTCGAGTGAAAAGTGTAACCACCTCTCCTCATGACAGCACAGCATAGGTTTCAGGAGAGTAAAACCAGGTAAAGTGTTACTGCTTTGGGTGTCCTTTGAGACATCCTGTCAGAAGGAATCAGAATTTCCTCTCACGTTGTCACGACCACCCTTGAGCATCCTACAGAGTTAAAAGCTGCAGAGCCATGCAGTCTACTGTGACAGAATCTGTAACCTAATAAATAGCCAATTACATTTTGTTTCGTAAATATGTAATAGTGGGCCGCCAGGCTATTGTGGCTGTGGACTTTGAATAGAGATTTAGTCCAAGTGGCTAGGGAGAGCAACAATAGCTCTCTCTGCCATGCACTTAGCTTATTTAATGGAACCTTCTCTTCCGCCTGGCCTTATTTAGTGGGTCACCGATGCAATTTTTAAGCATGTCTGTTTTGTTTTTTTGCATTTTGGTGTGCTGCTTGAATTATGGCCCTTGAATCTTTTGCTTGAGGTTCAAGCAAATGTGGAAACGGATGTCTCTCTCGCTTACTACGCCCATAGTAGCTTCACGGAAGAGTGGTTAAGAATAGCTTAGACCTAATGAATCAGTAGGTAACCTAGTAAACTACTCCACATCATTGCTCATGTTGTTATTGATTAAAGAGCCTTTGATCACCTTGAAGTTCAGTGTAGGTAAAATGTCTACAAGGCCATTATGACATAGCTGGAGTGAAAAATACTCCACTCATGATTTTTTTTAAAAAAGGCCCTTAAAAATGTGCCTGGGAAAATAAGCAATATAGTGCTGCTTGTTTTTGGTTGTACGTATGTCGGTAGGAAGTAGAGGTCCCAACAATCAAATATCTTACAAAAGCCAAACATGCATCCTAACAGTACATCATTGATGCTTGATTGCTTGGTCCCAACAGTATTTCCAAAACGGTGAACAAACTAGAGCAAATCTTTTGGCTTAGACTATGCCTTTAATTCTGCCATAATGGGCCCTCGATATGTTTTTATGTGGAACTCACAGCACGTTTTTGCACGTTGGGTGGGGCAGCAGTAGCATGTCAGACGTGAAGGCGATCACGTGGCACATAGAAGGAGAGCAACTCTCTCCTCCTGGAGTATGCACGCCAATGTGCCAGGGTAACAAGTGACTCACTTTGGCTACATGAGGAAAAAAGTAACCTCGAAAGCTGTGGGTGACAGTCACACACAGCTTTCGAAGTACATTTTTTCCTCGTATTGTGACGATGACTCATGATCGGTTTGCAACATGTACTATGTCTTTGAAGAAGCTTGTGTGTGTGTTGGTATTTCTATGTACATATTAAAGGAAGACTCTGCAATATGACATCAGGAAACGTAGCTGGGCGAAACAACAAACAAATTCAAATCTGCTTAGACTGCTACTATTGGCTCTTCCCAGCACGCCCATATCAGGACTTGCCAATACTGTTGTTGTAAGCAGGACGACACCCTTTGGTGTATGATGATGTCATATTACAGACTCTACCTTTTTAAGGAATATCAAACAATCAGAATTTTTTTCAAGTCTGAGATTCCAAAATGTTCGGTACTGAGTCACATCAACAGGGTGCTGCATCAAAAAATGAATGTTGCATGATGAATAACAATGATTCATGCCCAACTGACTTTAATTGGGATTAACTGAGAACTTAGAAACTAACTAAGAAAAGGAAGACCAGGAACATTGGACTGGCCAGCTCATTAATTTGTCCAGTTTTATTTGTCTGGCAGTATTTTATCTAAAGTTATCTTTTATAGAATATTTAACACAAGGCCATGTCCTAGAGAAAATAAGTCCTGAAAAGAACAGTCCTAAGACAGGTGTTGCCGGAAGAAAACCTGTAAAGGAAAAGATTGCTTTGTCCTTTCTTCAGCCATTGAGCGTCAACATGAGTGGTTCTGCTGTATTTTCATTGATTGATATGGGAATTTGAATTGGATCGTACCTAGGCCCTGTCACCACTCTCATCTCCCTGGTGTAACCAATGAAAACCAATCCAATCATCAAGTTGAAGTGATATGGAATATTTTGGCATATGCATCTTTGAACTACGATTCTTAAAATATGCCTTTTTTGTTTTAGGTAAAAACCATGTTTGCAAGTTTATTGGCTGTGGGAGAAATGACAAATTCAACTACGTGGTCATGCAACTTCAGGTAAGAAGCTGACCTTTGCTTTTTATAAAGATTGACCACCATCCCCAAAATGCATTCTGTGAGAATCTGACCACAATTTATTTTTTAAAACACGTTTTTCTGAGGAAGTGCAATTTATAAAGCTTGCATAAGGCATCGTGAAATGTGAGGTCTTTGCAAATAGGCCATATTAACTGAAAAAGATTATTCATGAGCAGCGGCTGGTTAGAGGCTGACAAAGCACATACTGATGAAGAATAGTAATTCAAATGCCATATGTCACATGATCCAGCATAGCATGGTCAGCCTTCTATAATATGAAAGTATATTATGGAGAGTCTTAATCCAATCCATTGTCGATTGTACTTGGGTGTAAACATCCATATGACTTTGAATACATTTCAGAAGGCTGCGATACATTTACCAATACAGTTACAATTTAGATCAACCATCATTAAGGGCAGATGGATTACATCTAGCTAAAAAAGCCACTAATGATTGTTGATTTGCGACTGTCAGTGAAAAGCAGAGAAACCCAGCCAGGCATACGGAATATTTAAAAATACGATCTTGTGTTTGTAGCCCAGGCCTAGTCTACGCCACTACGAGCTGCATTGAACAGTCTATTCTGTGAACAGTGATTGAGTTATATTATTAGCCTAAATTGACTATCCAATCTAATCATCACATTAGGAATAGTAACCTATCTTACATAAGTCTGAAAATGTGAGGATGCATGGAATGCTGTATTATAAAGGTGCATGTTTATGGTTCAAATTTGCTTCCCCAAACTTGAAACGCACCCGCCGCCTATGTTAAAAGGTATTGTATGTAAAAAGTGATGTGACAAATCTTTACTAGGCCTAGGCTACCAGGCCCACAGACATAATTTATGAAATGAATAGGGATTCTATATGTAATTATATGACCACACCTACGCAATTGGGTGTACTGTACCGGTAATAAATGTGTTATTTCACACAAAGCCTGTTTGTTTATGTATGGTTGGTTTTCTGGAGTAGGGTGAAGTTGCCCCCAAATGCAGATTTTTGGGTGAGATTCGTATTTTCCCCACCAAAGGTTATGTTTAGGATTGGAGGAGGGAAGCTGATTCTAGATCTGTACCTAGAGGGAACTTCACCCTAGAGCGTTGTTTTGTTTTGGGGGGTGGAGCAGGGACGCAATTTGGCGGACTTGAGGAGGAGCCAGCCTCGGGGGACTTTCACCATGAGCACCACACTCCGCCTGGGGAAACAGATCCTGGAGTCGATAGAGGCCATCCACTCTGTTGGCTTCCTGCATCGAGATATCAAACCGGTACGTAATCATACATCACGTAACATACAGATACAGACTTTTGTCGCACGTGTCACGGCACAGCATGCCACAGCTTTATGAAGGGTTATCAATGCTAATTCTAAAAAAACAAAGCTTAAATGCAAATGTTGTCATTTTCGCATTCCAATTAACCATTGCATTTTAGAATTGGCACTGATAACCTTCCATAATGCTGTGCCATGTAAAAAAAAAAAAAAAAAAAGACTGCATCTGTATTGGCCATCAAAACGGAAATGTGTATTTTTGCCATCGGTTCGTTTCATTCCCAATCCCAGACACCACACACACACACACACACACACACACACACACACACACACACACACACACACACACACACACACACACACACACACACACACACACACACACACACACACACACACACAGCATTGGTGTGGGCTTTCCCTAAAGTAACCTGCACCCCTGGAGCAAGTCAGGGGTTAAGTTCTTTGCTCAAGGGCACAATGGCAATCTGTGGCATTATTTGATGGTCCTATAACTGATGTTTCATCAAACAATGCCCCATCCCGTAAGAACAAGCCCCCCTCCTGGCTAACACTAATGGCACTGTGATGGTTCTTTGGTGTTGCTTACAGTAGCCCCACTCTCTTACCAACTGAGCCACCACACCATATCTATAATGCACTGGATACTCATGTATTTTCTCTGCAGTCAAACTTCGCCATGGGAAGGCTGCCTTCGACCTTAAGGAAGTGTTACATGTTAGACTTCGGACTCGCGCGGCAGTACACCAACACCACTGGAGAAGTCCGCCCTGTAAGTCTCCTCTTTTGTTCCTTTGCTTTGGTTTGTCCTACAAAATTATATTAATATTTACATTTTAGCAGACACTCTTATCCATTAAGGTTTAAGTGCCTTGGGGATTCAAACCAGCAACATTTAAGTTACTGGCCCAACACTCTAACCACTAGGCTACCTGCCGCCCAGTTAAATGTTATTGTGATGTTATTAGAATAATGTCCAGCTCGTGGGTCAATTCCAGGTCATCTTTATTGCAATGGTGAGGCTGCACAGATTAGCAGGTCTGGGCTTGTATTTATAAACCATCTCAGAGTAGGAGTGCTGATCTAGGATCAGGTCCCCCTGTCCATTTTATTATGATCTAAAAGGCAAACCGTAGTACGATATATCCATGTTCTGCGATGTGCAGCGCAACAGAAGTGAAGAAGACCTGGGACGCACCCAGTGTTCCCCAAATGGTGCGTCAGGATCAATGACGTCACATCACCCACCCTAAAGTATTGTAATGAAACAGGCAGGGAGCAGGTCTCGAGCCCTCGACCTTCTAAGCCCGAGGTCCGGCGCGCTATCGACTGTGCCGCAAAAGCATGCTCAAAAGCAAGCAACGCTTGTCAGTGGCCAACAACTTGACTTTGAGCCAATCAGATAGCATGATAACATTTTGGGGCATTTTCTTCGTACATCCACAGAAGAGCCAGTCACACTTCATGTGCAATGTACTGTAGGCTATGGGATGGTAGCTAGCTAAGTGCATAGACGCAATGCACACAACACTAAATATTTCCTCCAAGCTAACTAACCACTAAAGATAGTACTGACATTATAATTAAATCACAATGGATTAGCTAGTTTCCATAAAACAGCTGCCGAGTTAGTGCAATGTCCTTAGCTATATTGTGCTAGCTAGCGAATATGCTAACATTAGCTAGCTAGCGAAACATCTGGTTATGGGCTGGCACTGGCATGGGATATTGGAGAGTGAATTAAATTGTTTCTTCGTCATCTTGCTAGGTAGTTATCTAGCTGTTGTCATCTGGCTAGTATAAACAAGGGCTTTCAAAAAAAATAACACAATTAACGCAGATAGTTTGGACTCTAGACCATAAGCAATATGCACGAATATGCATTGCCAAAAAACACTATTTCCACCTTCTGATTTTGGAGTATTTTAACACGGTTGAGCGGCTGACAATTCCAAGGTCTTTTCTGTGTGAACACAAAAGAGATTGACCACCGATGCTGTAGGCAGGCAAAAGTTTGACAATCCTACCGGTGTGTCTGAGCTGTAAGATCCTCTTAGCTCAGGACTGCATCGTGCTCACCAGGCAGCAAATAGAAGAAAACAGACTGCCATTTTTGGTCATGTTTTGTTTACATTCAGACACTGGGTTTGGTGCAGTACAATTTATTTAAAAGTGAGCTCATTCATTGTACACTGGATAAGATGGAGTCCAATATCTGAATCCTTGTTTTGCTGTGCCTTGTTTACATGCTGTTCAATATGCCTGGTGGTATCGTCTTTTTTTAAGCGTTTAGGGACGGTTTTCCGGACCCAGATTAAACCTATTACCAGACTAAAATGTATGCTCAATGGAGAATTGCCATTGAAAGTGCTTTGATGTCCAGGAATCGGTTTAATCTGGGTCTGGAAAACCTTTCGGTAATGTACAAGATCAAACAGATAACAGTTAAAATGCATTAGCCAGTGACTGTTTATGAAATCGAATATATATATAATATGAAGTCTGTTTCTGAACGTTTGAGCAGACACATGCACACTTGTGGCCTGCTGGAGGTCATTTTGCAGGGCTCTGGCAGTGCTCCTCCTGCCCCTCCTTGCACAAAGGCGGAGGTAGCGGTCCTGCTGCTGGGTTGTTGCCCTCCTACGGCCTCCTCCACGTCTCCTGATGTACTGGCCTGTCTCCTGGTAGCGCCTCCATGCTCTGGACACTACGCTGACAGACACAGCAAACCTTTTTGCCACAGCTCGCATTGATGTGCCATCCTGGATGAACTGCACTACCTGAGCCACTTGTGTGGGTTGTAGACTCATGCTACGTCTCATGCTACCACTAGAGTGAAAGCACCGCCAGCATTCAAAAGTGACCAAAACATCAGCCAGGAAGCATAGGAACTGAGAAGTGGTCTGTGGTCACCACCTGCAGAACACTTATTTTTGTATGAGATTTCCTGCAGGCTATGGTTATTTTTATCAGGTATTTTAAAATGACTCAAACTATTTTTATTTACAATATCATACTATTATTTAATCATTTTGGTGTCAAGTGAAAGCCTCTCCATCATTTTCTAATTGAGTTTAAATGTTCATCCCATTGTCATTCACATCATCATAATCCCTGGCTTTTTTAGTTTACAGTTGTAATCGGAAGTTTATATACACCTTTTATACATTTAAACTCAGTTTTTCACAATTCCTGAGATTTAGTCCTAGTAAAAATGCCCAGTCTTAGGTCCGTTAGGATCACCACTTTATTTTAAGAATCTGAAATGTCAGAATTATAGTAGAGTGATTTATTTAAGCTTTTATTTCTTTCATCACATTCCCAGTGGGTCAGAAGTTTACATACAATTAATTAGTATTTGGTAGCATTGCCTTTAAATTGTTTAACTTGGGTCAAACGTTTTGGGTAGCCTTCTACAAGCTTCCCACAATAAATTTGGTGAATTTTGGCCCATTCCTCCTGACAGAGCTGGTGTAACTGAGTCCTCCTTCCTCGTACACGCTTTTTCAGTTCGGCCCACCAAATTTCTATAGGATTGAGGTCAGGGCTTTGTGATGGCCACTCCAATACGTTGACTTTGTTGTCTTAAGCCATTTTGCCACAACTTTGGAAGTATTCTTGGGGTCATTGTCCATTTGGAAGACCCATTTCCAATCAAGCTTTAACTTGCTGACTGATGTCTTGATGTTGATTCAATATATCCACATAATTTTCCTACCTCATGATGCCATCTATTTTGTAAAGTGCACCAGTCCCTCCTGCAGCAAAGCACCCCCACAACATGATGCTGCCACCCCCGTGCTACACGGTTGGGATGGTGTTCTTCATCTTGGAAACATCCCCCTTTTTCCTCCAAATATAACGATGGTCATTATGGCCAAACAGTTCTATTTTTGTTTCATCAGACCAGAGGACATTTCTCCAAAAAGTACGATCTGTGTCCCCATGTGCAGTTGCAAATCGTAGTCTGACTTTTTTATGGCGGTTTTGGAGCAGTGGCTTCTTCCTTGCTGAGCGCCCTTTCAAGTTATGTCGATATAGGACTAGTTTTACTGTGCATATAAATACGTTTGTACCTGTTTTCCTCCAGCATCTTCACAAGATCCTTTGCTGTTGTTCTGGGATTGATTTGCACTTTTCGCACCAAAGTACGTTAATCTCTAGGAGACAGAACGCATCTTCTTCCTGAGCGGTTTGACGGCTGTGTGGTCCCATGGTGTTTATGCTTGCGTACTATTGTTTGTACAGATGAACGTGGTACCTTCAGGCATTTGGAAATTGCTCCCAAGGATGAACCAGACTTGTGGAGGTCTACAATTTTTTTTCTGAGGTCTTGGCTGATTTCTTTAGATTTTCACATTTTGGCACTGAGTTTGAATGTAGACCTTGAAATGCATCCACAGGTACACCTCCAATTGACTCAAATCATGCTAATTAGCATATCAGAAGCTTCTAAAGCCATGACATCATTTTCTGGAATTGTCCAAGCTGTTTAAAGGCACAGTGAACTTAGTGTATGTAAACTTCTTTCCCACTGGAATTGTGATACAGTGAATTGTACATGAAATTACCTGTCTGTAAACAATTGTTGGAACAGTTACTTGTGTCATGCACAAAGTAGATGTCCTAACCGACTTGCCAAAACTATAGTTTGTTAACAAGAAATTTGTGGAGTGGTTGAAAACGAGTGCATGTAAATTTCCGACTTCAACTGTACGTGCTAATCAAAGTTTTAGGGAATATGAGACCAGAACTAAGCCGAAGAAGGACTAACCTCCCCCATTCTCCTACCGGCACACTGTCTGTCTCTCTCTCTCTCTCTCTTTCTCTCTCTCTCTCTCCTCTCTCTGTCTACCTCAGTCTCCCTTTTCCCTCACTCACTCACCACTCACTCTTTTCTTCTCTCTCTTTTTCTCAATGTCTCTATCTCCCTCTTTGTCTCTCTCTCTCTCTCTCTCTCTCTCTCTCTCTCTCTCTCTCTCTCTCTCTCTCTCTCTCTCTCTCAAACACATTCTCACAAGTAAATGCATGCACACGCACATGCACATACCATTCCAGAGAGAGGTATCCAAAGTGCTTTCTCTCAATCTGTGGTGTCTTGTCTTATTTTAGCTCACTTCAAGTGGGAGTCAATCACTCTTACAGTAACTCTCCCCCTCCTCCTGCCTCCCATTCCTCCTCTCCCATCCCCTCTTACCAGTAGCCTGGTATGGCAACTGCTCAGCCTCCGACCACAAGGCACTACAGAGGGTAGAGGAATACGGCCCAGTACATCACCGGGGCCAAGCTTCCTGCCATCCAGGACCTCTATACCAGGCGGTGTCAGAAGAAGGCCCTGAAAATTGTCAGAGACTCCAGCCACCCTAGTCATAGTGTTCTCTCTGCTACCGCACGGCAAGTGGTACCGGAGGGCCAAGTCCAAGAGGCTTCTAAACAGCTTCTACCCCCAAGCCATAAGACTCCTGAACATCTGATAAAATGGCTACCCAAACTATTTGCATTTTATTTCATACTTTTTTTTGTTGGTATTTTCTTAAAACTGCATTGTTGGTTAATCTCTTCTAGCACTTTCACCTCCTCCTTTCTTCTCCCTCTCATCAATTGCTTATGCATTTGTCCTTCTCTCCCCTGGACTCTTCTCCCCCTTTATCTCTCTCCTTTTCCTCCCTCCTTTCCTCTTCTCCTCTCCCCTCCGTTTTAATAGACTCTCTTGAGTAACTTCTATCTTCTCTCCTTTCCCCCTCTTGCCTCTTATTAATTTCTCTCATCCACTCCATTTCTCTTTCGGCTCCTCTCCCTTTCCATCCACTCTTAACATTTCTCTCCCCTTCTTTTGCCTCCCATCTCTTAGGCACCACTCTCCCCCTTCCCTCCACTTTCCTACTCTCCTCCATCTCTCTATTTCTCTCATCTCTTTGACTCAGTCACTATCTGCTCTCCTCTATTTCTCTCTACCCCTCTACATCTCCCCCCCCTCTCATATCTCTGGCCCTAACACTCTCGTGTCCTCATGCAGCAGCCCCCCCTCTCTCTCTCTGCATTCGGAGCTCTGTGAGTGCAGCAGTGTGAGATTTAATTTGCTCTCGCTTCCCTTCTCCTTTTTCCCTTCTCTTGCTCTCTGATTCCCCCCCCCCCCCCCTTCTAGCTAGTACAGCTGAGTCAGCTTCAGCTCATTGATTCGTGATGAATGTGAGGCTCTGGCTCCCTCTCTCTCTCTATCGTTATCCCTTCCTTTTTCTCTCCCATTGCTTCTCCCTCTTTCTGTCTACCTCTCTCCCTGCCTGTTTGTCTCTCCATCTCATTTTATTTAACTCCCCCTGCTTCCATGTCTGTCTCTCGTTCTTTACCACCGCTTCCCTCTCTCCCTCCTCCTCATTCCCTTTCCCTCTCTCATTCCATCTCGCCTCCCTCTCTTCATCTCCCTCTTCCCCCAGTCCCTGGCCATTAGCAGTGAATGCCTCTCCCCTACCCCTAGGCAGCCAGGTCTCCAGGGAAGCAAGGGTCAGGGGCCTCCCCTGTCCAAATGACCTTCACCTTGCCACTATGTCAGCCTCTTAGCCATTAGCCACAAAGCATTTTTGTTAGCATGTAGCTGTTAGCCATCAGCCATTAGCCACAAAGCATTTTTGTTAGCATGTAGCTGTTAGCCATTAGCAACAAAGCATTTTTGTTAGAATATTTGTTAGCACTCAGCTGTTCGCATTCAGTGCTTGTGCAGTGAAAGACCTACCAGCTGCTACACACTGTAGTGTTCTCTCCGCAATGAAGAGGGATCCTCCCTCACTTACCCTCCCTGATAACTGAATAAATCATTGTGGGTAATAAATAGCAGAGCTATTTTTCCTCTCGTGGCACGCATCAGGCGTTTTATACGAAATCTTGTTTTCCATTACTTCTGAGAAGTAGAAAATATTATTTATGTAGAGATTTTGGCATTCATGTTAAATGTTGATGGGTTTTGTAAACTCTTGGGACGTTTTCACATTGACTTATTGGGGCTCCCAAGTGGCGCAGCGGTCTAAGGCACTGCATCTCAATGCAAGAGGTGTCACTACAGTCCCTGGTTCGAATCATATCCGGCCGTGATTGGGAGTCCCATAGGGCGGCGCACAATTGGCCCAGCGTTGGCCGGGGTAGGCCGTCATTGTAAATAAGATTATGATTGACTTGCCTAGTTAAATAAAGGTTACATTTAAAATATATATACATAAATATATCAGGTGCTGCTGGAAAAAAATGCTTTCAAAGTTAGCTTTATCTTGAGGCATCTGTCAAATTGCATATCATCTGCCAAAATGTCAGCTGCCAAAATGTACCTCAGCCATGCTCAAGGTACTAAACGATATCATAACCGCCATCGATAAGACAGTACTGTGCAGCCGTCTTCATCGACCTGGCCAAGGCTTTCGACTCTGTCAATCACCATATTCTTATCTGCAGACTCAGTAGCCTCGGTTTTTCTAATGACTGCCTTGCCTGGTTCACCAACTACTTTGCAGACAGAGCTCAGTGTGTCAAATCGGAGGGCATGCTGTCCGGTCCTCTGGCTGTCTCTATGGGGGTACCTCAGGGTTCAATTCTTGGGCCGACTCTTTTCTCTGTATATATCAATGATGTCGCTCTTGCTGCGGGTGATTCCCTGATCCACCTCTACGCAGACGACACCATTCTGTATACTTCTGGCCCTTCCTTGGACACTGTGCTATCTAACCTACAAACGAGCTTCAATGCCATACAACACTCCCTCCGTGGCCTCCAACTGCTCTTAAACGCTAGTAAAACCAAATGCATGCTTTTCAACCGTTCGCTGCCTGCACCCGCACGCCCGACTAGCATCACCACCCTGGACGGTTCCGACCTAGAATATGTGGACATCTATAAGTACCTAGGTGTCTGGCTAGACTGCAAACTCTCCTTCCAGACTCATATCAAACATCTCCAATCGAAAATCAAATCTAGAGTCGGCTTTCTATTTCGCAACAAAGCCTCCTTCACTCACGCCGCCAAACTTACCCTAGTAAAACTGACTATCCTACCGATCCTCGACTTCGGCGATGTCATCTACAAAATAGCTTCCAATACTCTACTCAGCAAACTGGATGCAGTTTATCACAGTGCCATCCGTTTTGTTACTAAAGCACCTTATACGACCCACCACTGCGACCTGTATGCCCTAGTCGGCTGGCCCTCGCTACATGTTCGTCGTCAGACCCACTGGCTCCAGGTCATCTACAAGGCTATGCTAGGTAAAGTGCTGCCTTATCTCAGTTCACTGGTCACGATGGCTACACCCACCCGTAGCACGCGCTCCAGCAGGTGTATCTCACTGATCATCCCTAAAGCCAAAACCTAATTTGGACGCCTTTCCTTCCAGTTCTCTGCTGCCTGCGACTGGAACGAATTGCAAAAATCTCTGAAGTTGGAGACTTTTATCCTCCTCAACAACTTTAAACATCTGCTATCCGAGCAGCTAACCGATCGCTGCAGCTGTACATAGTCCATCTGTAAATAGCCCACCCAATCTACCTACCTCACCCCCCATACTGTTTTTATTTATTTACTTTTCTGCTCTTTTGCACACCAGTATCTCTACTTGCACATGATCATCTGATGATTTATCACTCCAGTGTTAATCTGCTAAATTGTAATTATTTGATTAATTGCCTACCTCCTCATGCCTTTTGCACACATTGTATATAGATTCTCTTTTTTTCTACCATGTTATTGACTTGTTTATTGTTTACTCCATGTGTAACTCTGTGTTGTTGTCTGTTCACACTGCTATGCTTTATCTTGGCCAGGTCGCAATTGCAAATGAGAACTTGTTCTCAACTAGCCTACCTGGTTAAATAAAGGTGAAATAAAAAAAATGGCTTTAACACGTTTATATTTGATTGAAGCTGGTTTACTATTTTGAGTGTGTAATGCTGTATTAGGCCACTTTTCAGGGAGTTTTGTGTGTAATCAGATGAAGTCTGTTTCTACACATTCACTAGTGCGTCTTAGTTCAAGACTAGGCCTAATCTGTGTCTGGGAAACCGGCCCTGTACGTATTTTGGGTGTTTTAACTTGTAATAATCTGTTATTGCAGACTATATAACGCCATTATATAGGTATTGTTAAGGCTGTTTCATGCACATTATTGCCTCTTGGATAGGATACCACTCAATCCACTTTCATACCTGCAGTAGGTGAAAAAATGGGATGCAGTGTTTTGAAACTTGAAAACAGCCAGTTGAAAAAAGTAAGATCCCCACTCACCAGCAGTTGCCACAAATCAAACGGACACATTTTCTGAATGTGTGATGTTGTAAGCCAGAATGTGGTCATTACAGGAAGTTGAAACACATTTACATAAATGTTCATATTTCAGCCAGAATGTGGTCGTTACAGGAAGTTGAAACACATTTACATAAATGTTAATATTTCAGCCAGAATGTGGTCGTTACAGGAAGTTGAAACACATTTACATAAATGTTCATATTTCAGCCAGAATGTGGTCGTTACAGGAAGTTGAAACACATTTACGTAAATGTTAATATTTCAGCCAGAATTGTGGCCATTGACGGTGAGCAAGGACATTGCTTATTATCAACTTAGTTCTCTGTGTTACATAAAAGCCAATAGAAAATGTTTGACAAGTTACTGCCATTACTATGTGTAATTTGGACCTTTTATGAATGTCACTTTTTCTATGTGATGTGTGCCTTTTTCTGTTACATTTCCTTACGTTTATTAATTCCTTTTGTTTCAGTGCTTGCCTTTGTTTTGTGTTTTACAGTTCCTTTTGGATATTTGATTTTGAAGTGCATGCTCCAACCCGTTTCTCCATCAGATCCTTGCTCCGCCATGGCTGTCATGTGCATGATGACAGAGTGACGTGAGTGTGGTCACCAAGCTTTCTGTTCTCCTCAGAGTAGAGGGGTCACACTAAGGACACCCACCTTCGACCTTTCTGTTATACTTATATCACTAGTTAACCGAGTGATGCTATTTATATTGCTAGGACCCCATTGTTATTGCTTGCAGCTATTTTATATAGCAACAGCTATAAGTGTATCTATCCACATAGCAATAATATTAGAGCCACATTCGGATGTGAGATATTTGTACATTATTGCTCACACTCTAACTTACACTTAGATACTCTGTTTCTTTTAGGTTTTAGCTATGTGTCAGAGTAGGGTCCTAATTCTGATGCATGCGCAGTTGAAAGCGACAAACTTGAAAGCAACAGAACGTCTAAGTGTAAGTGTGGAAGTTTCTCCTGTTTCCAACAGTCTCTAACAGCCACATGTCTGCATACATATACAGTGTGTCAACTGACATACAGGCTGCCTCTCTCTGTAATAACCAGATGAGAGCACAGGTGGTGTTATTGTTGACAATAACGGGGCATCCTTCCCTGTCAAATCTAAACCAAGGATGCATCCTAAATAGTACTATTCGGGACGCAGCTCCAGTGTCTACCTCTGAGGGCTCAGTAGTGTTCGAGAAATGATCGTGGGACTCGACCGCGAGCGTTCAGTTTGCTCCCCTCTGAGCTAAGGTCATGGCACCAGCACACCACGAGGGCAATGTGAGAACGAACGGCATGTTCCGCGCCACTGATACTGCCACCCCAAGCCAAACACAAGAGATTGAGTTACTAAGCTAGAGAGGCGCAATTCAATTTTCAGATTGTCAGTGCAGGAAGTGAGTCGACATTTAGGAAAAAGTTCGAAGGAGTTATTGAAATATTTCAATTCAAGTTCGTTGGATATTAATTATTTATATTGACTGGATTAAAATGGAATTTAGCTCAGCTACATTATAATACCGTTATGGTTTTACCTAAGTTGCTTACTGAGCCAAACACACAGACATACATTCATGAGCTTTTAGTAGGATTAGTGTACAGATTCCTGGTGTGACCCCTCACATATGCTTCTGTCTACTTTATTATTTCGTTTTTATTTGATTTATACTATTTAGATTCACTTTGTTGACAGTAAGCGTCCATAGCTCCTCTACGGCACTAAATGCTGGCAACAAAAGCATTGATATGACCTATATTTGACTTCGGCATCTTATGGAGCATGTCAGATCGAATAGTCAAGGCGAAATAAAGCATGTTCAATGTTCGATGACGTGCTTTCGGGTCTTAAGATGGCTTGTATTGCATGTATCCTCTGTGTAGCTGTTGTGTCGTGTTTATTTGGCGCTAACGGATGTGGGATGAATGCTAGTGTAGTGTCAATGTAAATCGTTACCAGTAATTTATTGTATTCCATTTGTTGTCCTTATTATTTACTTCACATTTAAGTTAAAACAATTTTTTTTTAAGTGTTAGATAGGAATAGTTTGTTTTTAAAACCACCAGATTTTGGAGAGTGAACCGTAGGGATAAACCTAGAAGGAAGATGTGTTGGAATTTTTCTTTTTCCAAGACGTTGATGTATGTGCATCTTGATATTAGTCCGTCACTAATACCGTTTTTATTTCCTTTCAGCCGAGAACTGTTGCAGGTTTCCGAGGAACTGTCCGATATGCCTCAGTCAACGCACATAAAAACAAAGTAAATGTTGTCGAAATGTATATGCTGGAAAATGTATTCTGCCAATTTTGCTCTTATGAAATGAACTTAGAACTTGTTAATTATGTTGTTGTACTGTCGATTGGTGGCGGGCAACCATATAATAAGGGATTACAATACATACCTCCTCTAGTAATTTAATAGGATCTCTATGGGGGCAACCTTAGGTTTGGCACTATTACGGGTGTACTGTACTAATTGAAACGATATAGCGTGGATGAAGAATATCATTCATAATCTCTACTTTTGTTTTTTTCTCTCCCCAGGAAATGGGCCGCCATGATGACCTATGGTCTTTATTTTACATGTTGGTGGAATTTGCAGTTGGACAGCTACCGTGGCGGAAAATCAAGGACAAGGTAGAGTCCCCTTCACTCGTCCGCGACGGACCCGCCATATTTCTAGCGAATCGTTAAGCGTCAACTGGTCAAATAATACGTAAGCTGAACAAAACACAAGCCTTTCTGGATCTTCTCTTCCAACTCTTGACAATGTTAGTAACAATTACTAAACATTTCGTTTAGTAGGTATTTCATTTGTAATATGAGTTGCGCCTTCGAAATCAGACAGAAGTAAATGCATGTGGCATATCATTTTGCCCGCCTCTCGATTCCTTTGTAATTAAATTGTGCAAACTCCAAATATCACAGTGCGTGTTGGCTCCGTAGAAGTTGCATACAGGATGGTCTAATTTGCCCCTACACCCTTGATCATTTTCACTCCATCAGCTTTCGGACACTTGTGCATATGGCGCAATGGGCAAATGGAGGGGGAAGGGGAAAGGACTAGTGTGTTCAGCTAATGAATAACAATTAAATAAAGTCAAACAAATATATAATGTTTTATTCTGGGGGGGTTTTGCGCAGGAGCAAGTCGGGCAGATAAAAGAGCGATATGACCATAGGATGTTGCTGAAACACATGCCTTCAGAGTTTCATATCTTCCTCGACCATGTATTGGGCCTGGACTACTACACCAAGCCGGATTATCAGGTACCTTCGCAGTATAGAGAATAAGGAAAGTGTTTTGAAATGCTCACACAAACGTCTTTTTTTTGTTGACTGGCCACCATTGTCACGTTCTGACCTTTATTTTCCTTTGTTTTTGTCTTTAGTTAGTACGGTCAGGGCGTGAGTTGGGGTGGGCAGTCTATGTTATGTGTTTCTATGTTTAGGTTTGTCTTTTGGCCTAATATGGTTCTCAATCAGAGGCAGGTGTTTTGCATTGTCTCTGATTGGGAACCATATTTAGGTTGCCTGTTTTCACTGTTGGTTTGTGGGTGTTTGTCTACCGTGTCAGTGTTTGTGCCACACGGGACTGTTGTTCGGTTAGATTCTCTTTGTTATTTTGTTTTGTGTAGTATTCAGTTTTTTATAATAAAACATGGACACTTACCACTCTGCGTTTTGGTCTACACCTCCTCTTCAGACGAAGAGGAGGAAATCAGCCGTTACAACTATCTCACTATTCCGGGGACGTTTTTGTATGCTCACACACACTGATATATTGACTTCATCAATGCTTCCTAGTTCTCCCTATGCTATTTCCAATTACGAAATTGCATCTAAAATGACACCTTATTTCTTGCATACTGCACTACTTTGACCAATAGAAAGGAAGTAGGGTGCCGTTTGGACACAACCAGAGTCTAATTTGGAGTTGTTTTCTGTTTGGCCGGCTGCTGTTCTGGTCAAGGGAAAAGGGTGTATTTAAAGATTAGGGTGTCATTTGGGATGTGGCCAAAGTCAAATGTCCTTTATTTCCCAGCTGCTGATGTCGGTGTTTGAGAACAGCATGAAGGAGCGCATCATCACGAAAAATGAGCCGTTTGATTGGGAGAAAGGAGGGCCAGACTCCACGCAGTCGACAAGCGCCTCCACCCAACCACAGCACAACACACGGCCCACCGTCGCTATGGTGGGGTAAGGACCCTGATATATTTACCGTTAGGATTTGAAAGGAAAGTCCACAATTTTACATGATCATACACCGCAGGGCAACTTTCTGCTTGCAATTCATTTAACACTGGAACCGCTGGGCCTCGAGGGACCCCCTTCAAGCTGATGAGTCATCATTCTGACTGCAACACTCTAACAGTGTAATTCATACATTTCATATATGATATCGCAAAAATTCTAATTTGATTGTGTTTATGAAGGTAACATTTGAGTAATAAAAAAAAACAATTTCAAATAACACAATAGCATTTTAATTTGTTTATGTTGCTGTAGGCTATATGTAAAAATACACGTTTTCAATCAGTTTTATTTGTGGAATCCCTTTGTGTTGGAACACGGTAACAGCTTCTTTTAATAATGATAAAATAAAAATAAAATATTCCAACCACCAAGACGCATGGTCAGCACCAACTGTACTTGATAAATGGTGAAAATCTGCACAAAAGTATTAACGTCATTATAATGAATATAAGTATCGATATGACAGCAGTAAAAAAAGAGTCAATTATTTATACGTCGGATACCATGGCAAATTTGTTTCCAGGCATCGCATTCTCATTTCTTTATCACCAAAATGAAGGTGACGCATGATCTCTCTGAAGCGGTCCCGTGACATGATCTCTCTGAAGCGATCCCGTGACATGATCTCTCTGAAGCGATCCCGTGACATGATCTCTCTGAAGCGATCCCGTGGCATGATCTCTCTGAAGCGATCCCGTGGCATGATCTCTCTGAAGCGATCCCGTGACATGATCTCTCTGAAGCGATCCCGTGACATGATCTCTCTGAAGCGATCCCGTGACATGATCTCTCTGAAGCGATCCCGTGACATGATCTCTCTGAAGCGATCCCGTGACATGATCTCTCTGAAGCGATCCCGTGACATGATCTCTCTGAAGCGATCCCGTGACATGATCTCTCTGAAGCGATCCCGTGGAATGATCTCTCTGAAGCGATCCCGTGGAATGATCTCTCTGAAGCGATCCCGTGGCATGATCTCTCTGAAGCGATCCCGTGGCATGATCTCTCTGAAGGGATCCCGTGACATGATCTCTCTGAAGCGATCCCGTGACATGATCTCTCTGAAGGGATCCCGTGACATGATCTCTCTGAAGCGATCCCGTGGCATGATCTCTCTGAAGCGATCCCGTGGCATGATCTCTCTGAAGCGATCCCGTGGCATGATCTCTCTGAAGCGATCCCGTGGCATGATCTCTCTGAAGCGATCCCGTGGCATGATCTCTCTGAAGCGATCCCGTGGCATGATCTCTCTGAAGCGATCCCGTGGCATGATCTCTCTGAAGCGATCCCGTGGCATGATCTCTCTGAAGCGATCCCGTGACATGATCTCTCTGAAGCGATCCCGTGGCATGATTTCTCTAAAGAAAGGTATCGCTTACATGTCTGACCTGAAGCTCTCCATATAGCCTACACACTCTTTTCATCGAATGCTCCACAGGATTGAAATGAACGCTTCCAGCTGGTGACTGCTGTTGCTGATGTTGTTTTTTGCTTGAGATGTAGGGCTTGTCAGGGGCGTAAGCAAGGCCCACCACAGAGGTGCCAGGCCCACCACAGAGGTGCCAGGCCCTGCCAAACCCATCCAATCAGATTGAGCGAAAAAATTTTTTTTAAATTATTATTATTATTTAAAAAAAATACTCCTCAGCACCCACCCCTGCCCATCCAAATGTCAGCAGGCCCACCTACCATCGAATTTCTTGCTACACCCCTGGGGCCTGCTCTCTGTGCTGACATTTTGTGCTGATAATCAGCCTGTAGCATTGTCACTGGCTTGTTGTATCCAAACGGCGTCGTCTCTTCCTCTCTCTCGTCTCACATTTCATTCAACGGCGGCGAGGACACCCGCTGCATGGCGCATCGTTCCGCCTTTTTTTTGCACTAAGACCTTGGAGGCGTAGGTTCACGCTGAGGCTCAGAGTCTGAAGAATAATCAGCTGTCATGAGTTGTTTTCATTCCGATCTAGTAGCAGTGCTAACACGGCATGTGCATCCATTCGTCGTTGTCTTCTTGCCTATTGTAAATTACACACGCCTCTCACTGTGTACTCCAAATAGGCCAGAGTAGACTGATAAGATTGCTTGGATTTGGTGGACTGGTATAGGGTACATATTTAGGGTATACATTTTCAGATTCTAATTAGATTATACCAGTACAATATAATGGCCTGCCTTGTTCTTCATTCAAAATTGGGAATGACATACTGATTATCAACTGGGCACGGCACCTTCCACTGTCGGGAGGAGGGGCAACGGGGAAAACCATTCAAAAAATGAGATGCCCTCCTTAAACTGGTTGTAACTCCAGTTCTGTTTGTGATATTAACATTCTACCTACGGTTATATAGACTTATTTAGGAGAAGTCAAGGACGGTGGTGGGGCATGGCTTTAAAAATGGCAGAGTAATAAAACAAATTATATTAATGAGCAGTCAATTACTGCTTTAGCGGTTCTAGTGTTAACAGGGACGGTAACCATTTAATCAACATTTCAGTGTTCACATCAATGTAAATGTGCCAGCTGAAATGGCCTCCCTTGAGGCGTGCTCGCATGGGAAGAGCCAATAGAGGCGTTCGTGGCAGATTCACATTTTGTCGTTGTTGACGTTTGTAAGCAGAACGTTTTCCCCATTTGTGTACGATGATGTCATATTTCTGCATCTTCCTTTATCTTAGAGTCTTTTTCACCCGTCGGCTGTCTTTGATACTCGACATTTACAGTATCAAATCACAATGCAATGGTACAATACATTAGATCCTGAAAGTGCCACAACATGATAGAGTGCAGTCACAGTGCTCTATTTTTACTCTGTCTTTTATGGGAGCAATTGTTTGACTCATTCACCCAAATATATTATTTTTGAAGTTTCTCTCGCTCTCTCTGATGACTGTCTTGTTTGAGGCTCTTTACTGTTCAGGCTGCCTAGACACGCACACACTACACACAGCTGCATGACTTCAATGCCAACACGACATCCTCATCTCCCGGAGACATCGTTAGTGTTTTGGTCGTCATCACACATGAGACTCTATCCTAAATGGCACCCTATTCCCTAAGTAATGCACTTTGACGTCATATTGCACTGTGTGGGGAATAGGGTGCCATTTTCGGAGGCATCCTGAGCCTCCCGGTGCAAATGAGAGAGGTAACGGGTTTTGTCTCCGTCCGGTATTGCTGTCACACCTCGAGGCTACTGCCACACTCCTCATCCAAACCCTTTGAAACGCATGATATTGAATTCTAAACTAGGCTGTAAAATACCAGTTTACAATCAATGTTTCACTGAATAAATAGATGTTTATTGAACTTTGAGGGTGGCCTGTACAAAGTGCATTAGTTAAGTGCATGCATAATTCAGGAAATAAAATAATAAGAAACATTTTGGAATAGAGTAAGGCTGGAACAAAAACCTGCATTCCCAGTGGACATATATTCACATATAGGTGTTATACATGTGTTTATAATATACATTGTGTACATCATTGGGCCGCCGCTGATCTTAATCAACTGATTTAACCCGAACCCATCCCGCCACTCCCACCCATCTTCTCCCACAGAGCCATAAACACCCCGGTGCCCGGAGACCTCCAGAGAGAGAACACGGAGAACGTGCTCCAGGACGAGCACCTCAGCGACCAGGAGAACGCCCCTCCGGCCCTGCCTCCCAGCGGGAGCCGCCAGGTGGGGCCACCGCCCGCCAAGGGCGAGGGATGGGAGGACAGCGACTTCAACCGCAACAAACTCAGGATCAGCCTGGGCAAGGTGAGCAAGGGGGAGGTCCCGTGTGGCTCAGTTGGTAGAGCATGGCACTTGCAATGCCAGGGTTGTGGGTTCAATTCCCACGGGGGGACCAGGGTTCAATTCCCACGGGGGGACCAGGATGAATATGTATGAACTTTCCAATTTGTAAGTCGCTCTGGATAAGAGCGTCTGCTAAATGACTTAAATGTAAATGTAAATGTGGGAGGGGTGAGGGGAAGGAGAACACAACATTTTACTGTATGGCATCTATGTAGATGTTGTTCTAACGTAGCTTATACTGTTTGTTGATACAGTATTTTTAGCATTTTTCAATTAATGAAAAATATGGGATCGATTGATGGTTGGCTGGGTAGAGGATGATAGACGGACATACAAATGCACAGACCGAGATGGACATCCAGACAGAAAATGTGTACACTAGACAGACGAAGGCCTACCCTTTAAACTCCTAGCAGTGGTAATAGACACATTTTAGAATTAATTACTTTTTAGCATACATCATCGTGACCTCCTGTCTCTTCCTCTCCTCTCTGTGTCTGCAGGGGGCCCAGGAGGGGGATGAACCCAGCAGAGGGGCCTGTCCCATGTCGCCGTGCAGGGCAGGAGGGGCCCCCGAGTCCCTCAGTGGCCAGGTGTGCTCCCTCCGGTACCGCCGCATCAACAGCCCAGAGTCAGACCGCATGTCGGCCGCTGATGGGAGGGCCGTCGACGGCTACGGCCAAAGGTGACCACTACAAACCAGCTCTAGCGTTAGTTACAGACCTGTACTAGCTTTTAGTATAATAGTATTTAAGTATAGTAGTTAACCAGGAAGTGCATTATACTAAAATACATTTAGTATTGTAAATAGCTACATTAAAGTCTCTTAGGCGTTCCAGGAAAGTCCTTTGGGTTAGGGTCTGTGTAACTGCTATAAGCCTATCTATTATAGCCCTCCACTTTAATACTTAATTCAATACTTAATGTGTGTTCTTTTGTTTGTGTGTGCGCATTTGTTTGTGGGCGCTTGTGTATCTATGTGCACTTGTACATCCTCATGCTTGTACCTGTGTGTACGTGTACATATATGTGTGCCACAGTATCAGGTCCCGCATGGACATCCTGGGCTCGCCCTCGCGCCACCTGTACTCGTCCCAACCGGCCATGATGCTGTCTGTGGACGACGGCCTGCAGCGCGGGCGGCACGGCGAGGGCTCGGTGGCGTCCGTAGACCAGGAAGCCCACAGTAATGCCTTTATCAGATCGGTGCCGCTAGCAGAGGAGGAAGACTTTGATAGCAAGGAGTGGGTGATCATCGACAAGGAGACGGAGCTGAGGGACTTCCAGCCCACCACGTCGGGCACCACCGATGAGGAGCCTGAGGAGCTTAGGCCCCTGGAGGAGGGGGAGGAGAGGAGGAGGCTGCGGGGAGGAGGTGGGCCTGAAGGTTTTATGTACATTCAATGATGTGAAATTTCAGTCAGTTCAATTTTGTTCTATTCAGTTCTGTTCTATTCTGTACAAGTTGTGTTGACGATGATGCTCATCTCTCCTCTGACAATAAAATATTATTTGACGTTTGACTTAATCCGGCAAACACTTTTCACACTACTGGGCCGAACCAAACCATTTCTACTGAGCTGACCTGATTATGCATCCACCACATTTGCTGGAACCGTGCTCAAAAGGACAATGTGAAAATTAAATATTCAACCCATCACAGTTTGGTTCCGGTTTGGCGTGACGGTGTGAAAAGGGTACTAGATTCCTAACCAATCCTTTTTTTTAGGGGCGGAGATGGTGGTGCGGCCCAAGACGACCCACACGACCAACAGCAGCCGGGGCATGCTCACGCTCACCGAGGAGGAAGCCTCCAGACGAAGTGGGGGAAGCCCCGCCATGTCGCCCTGTCATTCACTCCCGTCAGGCCGTCCTGTCGGACCCCAAAGACCGGTAAGAGATCGGGCCGACCTATCGGTGGAGGGAGGCTTCTCTCCTTGCATGTTCATGGTAGTCGGCTCAGAGCTGGGTCGCCTGCTGCACAGTGCGATTCATCTTTAGATGATATGGATGAGACCCACCTAAGCGGTGGGTGTTGTTGATCTATCCAGATTATGTAAAGATGAGCTGTTCGGTGACCCCTCTGGTCGGGATGTCCATTAACATGCAGTGCTAAACCTGGGGGTAGGGTTTTAAGCCAAGGGTTGCAAAATTCCGATAATTTAACTCAAATGACCTGTTTTTCCAGAAATCGCAGTTGGAAGATTCACGGATTTCCATCTTATTTCCTTATAATTCCAGTAATCTTTCTGGAAAACCTGGGAATTTTGCAACCCTAGAATTTTGCAAGCCAGTGGGAACTGAATACCTTGGCGGGGGGGGGGGGCGACCATTATTCCCGCAGCCATTTTAGTGTCATTCACACTGTCATTGGTGTGACATATCCTGCCAGTGTAAAGAAAAAGTGTCAGTAGGCACAAATTGTTCCTTTCCATCAGTTTGGTTTTGCCCATGACTTTTGGTTTTAACCATTGTTTTGTAATGCTAAGGTATGAATGGGAAGACGTGGCTTTGCAAACTGCATATTCCAGCATCAGATCAGATGTAGCCTTACATATTATAATTATTGAACAGTTTATGTTTTTTGGGTGAGTGCGGTTATTTTTGATAGGTTCTTTCCCCCCCAATGTATTTCTACAATATTTTCTCAATCGTTTTCGCAATGAGTCCATTTTCTCATTGTACGGTTCCGGCAAATGCCAGACGGGCTGGTCCATACCCCGGGAAGATTCCTGGTCCCAGTACGTCCCTGTATTCGGGTTGAAATTTGTTAGGGTTATACTGCACTTGATGCCCTCGTTATGACACACCGATGAAACAAGATATACGCATACATGATGACACTTTGTCATTCTGATGAGAATAATGTAACAAACATCCAGATAGCCGTAGCGAAAGGTTTTTGTAACAGAAATAATATCTTTGGACATGTTTAGGTGGTGCCACCAAGTTTCGAAACGTTTTCTTCATACTGAACATGTTCTTGACGTCAGTGTTATAAGTCCCTGACATGAAAACCTTTGGTTGGAAATGTTAAATTAAAACATTTAAACCGTGGGTCTTCCCATCAGGCTAGGGAAACCTATCCCACCGCTGCCACCAAATGTGATTAAGCTGACCGTTACCTCATACATAAAAAGATGTATAAAGAAAATATGGGGAATGTTCAAGTTTTTTAGGTGAATTATAGAGGAAATTCAGCAATTTCTTGGAGAACAATTGAAGTTGACAAAATGTTTCTTTTTATTGTTAAAACCAATGTGTCTCAGCCTGTAGCTTCCATTAGTGTTTCAGTTCTTCAGGGGTCTTTTAGATGAGAATGTAATGCAACCACACGATTTTTCCCAACAATGATATATGTATTATATTTTATTTTTGTCACATGTTACACTTTCAACGCTGAAATACCGCTTTGTACACAGATATGTGTCAAGACACAGGCATTTAAGTATGAACCAAAGACACATCCATGATCATTTCAAAGAGATTCATAAATGCTTTGTTTTCCTACGCTCAATCACTGGTTGGCATATGGCACAGGTGTCAAACGTACGTCCCAGACCTCGGATCCTGCCTGCGAGGAGGTCCAATCCGGCCCACGGGTGGTTTGAGTTTTAAAAAACTATATAAATATTTTTTTTTTGGTGGGAGGGGGAACAAACTCAATATACTTTAAAATGACTAAAACCAGATCGAAAATGTGTAGAAATTATAATGGACATACATAAATGTTCTTGACTGTGTCCAGCTCACTAATAATCACAGAATTTGAAAGCTAGACAATCAGGGAGCATCAAAAAGTCCCAAAATGATGGATAGAGGACTGTTTTGAGTTTCACATCCCTGGTTGAATGAAGGTCATGATGAGTTGATTATTGGAAACAGGTGTTAGTGCTGGGTTGGGGAAAAAGAAAGAACCTGCCCATCCAGTAGCTCCCTAGAGTTGTAGAACCCTGATATGCATAAACTGTGCATGCTGAAAAGTGTCATACATTGCTAACTATGTGCTACTGTGTATGTCTAATGGGAGGCCCGTACACATGGTGTAAGTACAGTAACACTGTTTGTTTATTTTTATTCCCCTGCGCCCAACACTAGAGGGTGCCACAAAACATCCCTGTGCTCAAAACAACCTAACTCAGAGCAGAGTATGAATATTATATAAAGAAAAGTATGTGGACACCCCCTCAAATTAGTGGATTCGGCTATATCAGCCTGACCAGTGTATAAAATCAAACACACAGCCATGCAATCTCCATAGAAAACATTGGCAGTAGAACGGCCTTACTGAAGAGCTCAGTGGCTTTCAACGTGGCACCGTCATGGGATGCCACAAGTCAGTTTGGCAAATTTTTGACCTGCTAGAGCTGCCCCGGTCAACTAAGTGCTGTTATTGTGAAGTGGAAACGTCTAGGAGCAACAACGGCTCAGCTGCGAAGTGGCAGGCCACACAAGCTCACAGAACGGGGCCACCGAGTGCTGAAGCGCGTAAAAATCATCTGTCCTCGGTTGCAACACTCACTACCGAGTTCCAAACTGCCTCTGGAAGCAACGTCAGCACATGAACTGTTCGTCGGGAGCTTCATGAAATGGGTGGCTGAGCAGCCGCACACAAGCCTAAGATCACCATGCGCAATGCCAAGCGTCGGCTGGAGTGGTGTGAAGTGCTCGCCGCCATTGGACTCTGGAGCAGTGGAAATGCGTTCTCTGGAGTGACAAATCACACTTCATCAAATTGTGTTTGTCACATACACATGGTTAGCAGATGTTAATGCGAGTGTAGCGAAATGCTTGTGCTTCTAGTTCCAACAGTGCAGTAATATCTAACAAGTAATCTAACAATTCCCCAACAACTCCCTAATACACACAAATCTAAAGGGGTGCATGAGAATATGTACATGTCAGTATATGGATGAGCGATGGTCGAGCGGCATAGGCAAGGTGCAATAGATGGTATAAAATACAGTATATACAGTGGGGCAAAAAAGTATTTAGTCAGCCACCAATTGTGCAAGTTCTCCCACTTAAAAAGATGAGAGAGGTCTGTAATTTTCATCATGGGTACGCTTCAACTATGACAGACAAAATGAGAAAAAAAAATCCAGAAAATCACATTGAATTTATTTGCAAATTATGGTGGAAAATAAGTATTTGGTCAATAACAAAAGTTTCTCAATACTTTGTTATATACCCTTTGTTGGCAATAACAGAGGTCAAACGTTTTCTGTAAGTCTTCACAAGGTTTTCACACACTGTTGCTGGTATTTTGGCCCATTCCTCCATGCAGATATCCTCTAGAGCAGTGATGTTTTGGGGCTGTTGCTAGGCAACACAGACTTTCAACTCCCTCCAAAGATTTTCTATGGGGGTGAGATCTGGAGACTGGCTAGGCCACTCCAGGACCTTGAAATGCTTCTTACGAAGCCACTCCTTCGTTGCCCGGGAGGTGTGTTTGGGATCATTGTCATGCTGAAAGACCCAGCCACGTTTCATCTTCAATGCCCTTGCTGATGGTAGGCTTTGTTACTTTGGTCCCAGCTCTCTGCAGGTCATTCACTAGGTGTGGTTCTGGGATTTTTGCTCACCGTTCTTGTGATCATTTTGACCCCACGGGGTGAGATCTTGCGTGGAGCCCCAGATCGAGGGAGATTATCAGTGGTCTTGTATGTCTTCCATTTCCTAATAATTGCTCCCACAGTTGATTTCTTCAAACCAAGCTGCTTACCTATTGCAGATTCAGTCTTCCCAGCCTGGTGCAGGTCTACAATTTTGTTTCTGGTGTCCTTTGACAGCTCTTTGGTCTTGGCCATAGTGGAGTTTGGAGTGTGACTGTTTGAGGTTGTGGATAGGTGTCTTTTATACTGATAACAAGTTCAAACAGGTGCCATTTAATACAGGTAACGAGTGGAGGACAGAGGAGCCTCTTAAAGAAGAAGTTAAGTGGGAGAACTTGCACAATTGGTAGCTGACTAAATACTTTTTTGCCCCACTGTACATGTGATATGAGTAATGTAAGATATGTAATCATTATTAAAGTGGCATTATTTAGTGCATTGTATAAAGTGACTAGTGATCCATTTATTAAAGTGGCCAGTGATTGGATCTCAATGTATGCGTGATGAGTTAGTGATTGCTGTTTGGCAGTCTGATGGCCTTGAGATAGAAGCTGTTTTTCAGTCTCTCGGTCCCAGCTTTGATGCACCTGTACTGACCTCGCCTTCTGGATGGAAGCGGGGTGAACAGGCTCGGGTGGTTGATGTCCTTGATGATTTGTTTTGGCCTTCCTATGACCATCTGGCAGTCCGACGGACGGATCTGGGTTTGGTGGATGCCAGGAGCATGCTACCTGCCGTAATGCATAGTGCTAAATGTGAAGGTTGGTGGAGGAGGAATAATGGTCTGGGGCTGTTTTTCCTGGTTCGGGCTACTTCCCTTAATTACAGTGAAGGGAAATCTTAACGCTAAAGCATATAATGACTTTCTAGACAATTCTGTGCTTCCAACTTCGTGGCAACAGTTGGGGGAAGGCCCTTTCCTGTTTCAGCATGACAATGCCCCCATGCACAAAGCAAGGTCCATACGGAAATGGTTTGTTGAGATCGGTGTGGAAGAATTTGACTGGCCTGCACAGAGCCCTGACCTCAACCCCATCAAACACCTTTGGGATGAATTGGAACGAGCCAGGACTAATCGCCCAACATCAGTGCCCAAACGCACTGATGCTCTAGTGGCTGAATGGAAGCAAGTCCCTGCAGCAATATTCCAACATCTAGTGGAAAGCCTTCCCAGAAAGAGTTGAGGCAGGTTACAGCAGCAAACGGGGGGACCAAATCCATATTTATGATGATTTTGGAATGAGATGTTCGACGAACAGGTGTATTTATCTATGAGGTTAGGGTGAGCAATAACTTCCAGATCATTTGAAAGGTTTGAATGGAAAATGGGATACAGCTCTATATGAATGACACAATGGCCCTCACTGATAAAGGACAACAGACAAAAAAAGAACAAAAGTAACAAGAATGTCAGCCAGTAGTCACTGAGATGTGGTTTTAAATCCAGTTAGTTCAGATTGATTAATTGAGACAATAGTGTAGTTGGGTCCTTCCACAAAATGATTCCATGTTGTGTTCCTTTGATATTTCAAATAGATATTGTGCACCAATATTGGATTTTAAAAGCCTATAATATTAAAAAGTACCCATCCCCTAGGGCCGATATTCCCATCAAAATCCGTCTGTTTAAACCCCCCCCCCCCCCCCCCCCAACCCCCCCCAACCCAACCAAGGCTTAGACTTTAAATATAGACATCATGGTAAATACATTCATTCGATTTTTATATGAATGAAAAAGGGACAAAATGTGTACATGTTCCTATGTGCACTCAGTGACATCTCAGAGTTTAACACACTTAACTGCAACATTTCTCCACGTTTTCATAAAGCCCTAGTTATTTTGTTGCTTTGACAGTCATTTCTGAAGATTCATATTTATTTTGTGATTAATTTTAAGTAGAAAAAAAACTGTCCCTCATTTTAAGGTCCACCCTGTTACAGGAACCGAACTCTCTTTTTAAATATGATTATTATTATTTTTTCTTAAAAGGTCCAATGCAGCCATTTTCATCTCAATATAAAATCATTTCTGGGTAACAATTGGGTACCTTACTGTGATTGTTTTCAATTAAAATGGCCAAAAAGAAACCAAAATAGCTCCTGAGCTATGAAATTTCTCAAGCAAGAATTTAGTTAGGACTGTCTGGAAGTGGTTTGAGAGAGGGACCTAATTTGAAAGAGCCTAATTTAACTTTAAAACTAGCTTTTATTGGCAGAGAGTAGAGCAAACTCGCTTTATTGGGCTATTAACTTGTACCACCTGGTGATGTCACCAGTTGGTTCAAAAATCCCACCCAGCCAAACAAGCTGAAATGTCTTTTCAAACAGCTTTGACACATTAAAAGTGCATTATCATAATTTTCACAGTATTATTTCAACCTCATAGTGTGGAAATATTTATAAAACACACGAAAATCTCGTTTTGGACTGCACTGGCCCCTTAAAGAACATTTAATATATATAGTCAAATCATAGTGTAAGGCAGGTGAGCTGGTTCTACCCTTTTTGGCCATTTTCTACCCTTTTTGGACATGTTTTGTAGTGGAGAACTGAGTACGTCGAGCATAACACGTCAACCATGTTACCCATAGGTGGACAGGCTAGAAATGTTTTAACAATAAAAAAATGTTTGAAGCTTGCATTCAATTGCCTTTCCCTGTTGTACACAACAAGCTTTCGTTCCCCCTGTTCCAAGGGGTTTTATGGCTGATTTAATCCTGTTACTTTATTTGGCACTTAATAGGCATTTACTATAGTCCTCTTTTTTAGTTGAACATGTGCTCATCATGACAATGTTACAATGAGGTAAAATAAAACTTTCACCAAATTACACTACCCAAAAGGGACTCATTTCATGTAACGACCCAGTTTTCACTCATTGGCTCGATTGAGTGGAATTTAAATGGAGTTTAAATGCACTGTGGAAGAATTACTTTTCAAATTTTTTATTTTCATTTTGGAGCAAATCCTTGTACTTTGAAAACCGAAATCAAATTTGTTTTTATTATTTTTATTGAACAAAATACACACACTCAAACTATTTTGTATACAAATCCAAAACTTCACACAACATGCTTTTGTAAGGTTTCCTTTTGTTGAAATCTGGTTGAAGCGAAGTCAGATAATCAGATTACAACCAGGAAAAGGCATCTTTGTTATGACAACATCAACAACCCTGGGATAAATGTAGACTATATAGGTTATGTTGTTGAACCAACATCAGATTACATCCAGGTGCAAAAAGACATGTAATCCTTCCTTTATCAACCTGACCATAATGTCTCAAACGTTAGTTTGATGTCTTTTCAACCGATTATACCCACTGCAATCTCTTCAATTTGAATAAAAATACATAAACTAGCTCAGATCATATTAAACCTGATTTAAAGCTAATTTCCTGCAATTCTACACATTTTGCCATGGGGCAGACAGAAACATTTGCAGTTTTATAGCAAATTTCATGCTATTCTATACATTTTGCCATGAGGCTGAGAACATTTCCAGGGGGCCCCCAATCAACGTGTTCAATAGTTTTTGGGGGGAGGACACCCTGGAGGTTGGTTCCCCAGGCATGTGCCTCCATACTCGTTCGGTAATCCAGCCCTGGGAAAGGCACCATAATTTGGTTGTTATCTGGTCAGATGATTTCAACTATTTAAAGACGTTAATCAGAACACAACCTGACATCAACCAGTTTTTCCCACTGGCTTTTTCCCACTGGCAACCAGTTTTTCCCACTGGCAACCAGTTTTTCCCACTGGCAACCAGTTTTTCCCACAATTTAAAATTGTTGACCTTGTTGCCCTGCCTAAAAACCTTTGAACAAGAAATCTTACAGATTGTTTTTTGAATACACATTACCCAGAATCCATGTACCACTAGGGTCCGTTAGCACTGCATCAATTAGAAACCAGTCCTGAAGGTCTCTTGTATTATGCAAGTCTGCGTACCATTTGATCAAGTTTATATTTTATGTCTATTTAACCTTTTTGTACGTTTTTGTAAGTGTCTTTCTCTGACTGTTACAGTATGTCCATGAAATATGTTAAAGAACGTTTTGCTCAGGAGTATGGTAAGAATAAAAACCTGAATGCACAAGGACCCTTCAAAACCACAAGGCCCTGTGCCAGTTGTATTTCCTTGTCATGGATTACTGTAAAAGAAAACCAAAATGTTGATTTTCTTACCTCACCAATCACGTTTTACCAGCCTTATTTGTGATTTCACTGCAAGTGCCTAGTACGGCAGGCCTCGCTATCGCATACATGATCAAGGACCCTCGTTTTATTTGCCCTGCGACCTCTTCCTTGACATATAACTGATGCATTTGCTCAACCTATCACTTAAAAGTACAGTATGTCAAGTTGCGCTCACCCGAGGAGAAAAAGCGAGGGTGCCATGGGAACAACAAGCGAAGAAATAAAGTGGTGTTTTGGGGTAAGCACAGTTTAGGATAGTCCTTACCTCTGTTGTTTTTTTTCCTCAATTACTTTCTGTTTCGAACTCCTCCTGTTTTTGTTGCGCCATATTTATCCCCTTTTCTTCGTCGTGTGTTTGTGTTTCGTGTGCTTGATGAGACCATCTATATTTTGTGTTATTCATTTTGCATTTTCCACTGGTGATTTAAAAAAAAAAAAAAAAAAAAAACTTTTTGCAAATTGAGTGTAATGAAATTTGATCGTGTCCAGGCATTTTCCCAGGTTCAATGTGTTTACATACTAGAAGAACATGTGCAGTACTTGTGTGTGTTTTTAATGGCATTGTTGGGGAATGTGTGCTCTGTGCCTCGATTATGAGATAGACGGAAACCTACTCTCATTTGCTTCCAATCTGGCAACCTACTTAAGTGTTTTTTGTAGAATACTGTCTTCTATCATTTTAACATGCTGTAATGGCAACCATAGAGTCTTCCTCTCCCTGTTTCTCTCTGGACTACATCCGAGAGCCCTTACAGCATGCACACAGGGAAGGAGAGATGTATGACGATATGTTCCAATACTCCATATGGATCCCTTTTCTTGACTCCTTCTTTTACCCTCTTATCAGCTGACCTGAAAGGTACTGGATAGTTGAGCTCCCAAGCCTATAACTCTCAACTATCTAACCCTTTTAGAATACTGGTGAGGAAGGGTAAGAAGACAAGGAAATGAAGCCGTTTCAGGAGTGTTGGGACGTGACCCAATACTAGTCTATAGTCTGTTAGCATGACCTTGTTGTCCCTCCCCCTTCCATCCTAATGCCCCTCCTTCTGTTTTCTGATTGGTCTCTTCTGCAGCTGGAGGATGACAGGCACCACCCGAGGCCCAATCAGCTGCGGAGGCTGGCCTCCTACGTCTTCTCATCATCCACGCTGGAGACGGAGCAGTACCCGCACCCCGGAGGGTCCTTCATCCAGCGGAGCCGCTCAGCCGAGAGCAGCCCCGCCCACATGAACTCTTCCACACACCGGCGCCACGCTCCCCTGCAGAGCCCGGGCAGCCCACGGAGCAGGCACTCGGTCCTGAACGTGTCGCGCACGCAAATCCAGCAATTGCTTGCCAAGCTCATGAATAAGAACACGAGCTGAGGGAGGGGCACTCTGCATGCCAAAATGCATTAGCGTAGACTCGTTTTCACCCATTATGTACATACACAGGGGCGTACTCGCAGTTTGAAGCCCAAAGAGCCCTATTTTGTCGGGTTGGTTAGAACACAAACACATGCACGCTTGCACACAAATTATCTTTCAGACACACACAAACCCTGCTGAACTAAAACACAGTTCAAACAACTCACTTTAATGTAACTAATTTTTTTTTTTAGTGAATGGGAAGATAAGAAAAGTGCTGACGGCAAAATATTTTTGGCGTAATAAACTCGTAAAAGTCTGCTCCTTGCAAATTGCGCGTGCAATTTGAGTAAAAAGTGGTATAAAGTATAAACTTGAGGTTTCCCATTTTCCTCTTCATCATTTAATGGTACTGTGCGGAGGAGGAGTCACAAAACCGAGACTGTTAAGAGACTGTTCAACTTCATTGCATTCTTTTTCCATTCATGCTGAAGGCTTGAGGGATTGTCGTCGAATGCAGGTCATGTCGGCGATGCGTAGCTAAAGGAATTCAGTAACGCTTTCGGTAACACTTTGCTTAAAGGGGCAATCTGTAGATCAAATCCAATGTATTTATAAAGCCCTTCTTACATCAGCTGATGTCTCAAAGTGCTGTACAGAAACCCAGCCTAAAACCCCAAACAGCAAGCAATGCAGGTGTAAAAGCACGGTGGCTAGGAAAAACTCCCTAGAAAGGCCAGAACCTATGAGGGGTGGCCAGTCCTCTTCTGATCAAACAATAACAAGGCGGACACCCCACCACTGTTTTGGTAAACAGCTGAGGGATGGGGATGAAGAACTATTCTTGAATTCCTAGACAGAGATCCATGATATCAAACTTGTAGTTTTAGCCATGTTTGGATGCTGTTTAACAATGACATTGTTTACAAACAATGGAGTAAACCAGGCTTATATTTTGGCTTCTGACGGGGTACGACAGTTGAACTGAGCAATTATAAGTTATATTCTTTAAGAATCAATGGGTATATATTCAAATGGATGTACCAATCACCGTTTGCCCGTGCAGGTATAATGCATTATGATGAGGTTATGATGCAACGTAAGTCATTATAAAGGCTCATACATGCTTATAACTAGTAATAAAGCTTTATACCTGCAAGCCACAAGTTAAGAGTTACCACACTTTTCTTAAATAATATTTCCTTGTAAGACCTATGTGCACTGTCATAATATTGACATATAGATGTCATAAGCAGTTACTGCCTCTAATGATAGCTGACTTTAAGCAGTCATAACAGAAACTGTGACTTAGGTACATACTAGGCCAGCTACTTTATCAACGGTGTCATAACAATGTAGAGTCATACGTTGTCCTCGTTTATCCCAAGGCATCAGTTAGGTCATGCTCCTGACACTGTTACGAGGGTCTTGTGACAAAGCATTAGAGTTAAATTATTCCCCAGAGAAGCCATGTGATGCTAGGTTGCTACTATAAGTGCTCTGCAGTCTACACACTGATCTTGTGTAGCTTGGTCCCAGATCTGTTTGTGGAGTCTTGCCAACACTTATGATCATTGTCACGTCCATAACCATAACAATGACCATAGTTGGCAAGACAGCACAAACAGATCTGGGACCAGGCTAGTTCTTGTGGAGTTTAAACAGAAATATTTCAGCTTCTGTATGTTTATCGCACAGGGCGCTTTTCTATATGTCTTATCTTGCTTTTGGTGTACTTTTATAGAGGTGTTTTTGTCTGTCGGTTGCTTGCATATCCATGCTTTCTATGCGGTGAAATTCTGAAGCAGTGGATTGGGCAGGCTTCTGAAGGGTGAGGATATTAGGTGTGGGGTTTTGCAATAGGAAAACTCCCTTTCTCTAATATTCAGTGTCGTAAAAACAAGCGTTATCGTGGTTGAGTTCAATGTACTGTATAGATGTACAATCTTAATTTGATCACCTCTTTTGTTGCCGAGAATTTAAATTTGTTATGTATTTGAGTTTTTAAAAAAGCTTTGGAATTTCAGATTTGAATGTTCTAACAGAAAAATGTATCAACCCCTACAAAAATGTCCACATAATAATGTGCATGTCCTGTTGCTGCAGGATTATTTTCATGCTATGGCATACTGGCTCAAATTAAGATCCTACATCTGTGCTGTATTTCCGTTATGGCTACTGTGACCAGAATGGCATCTTGAACTATAGAAATTATAGACCGTATCAGTTGTCCCATACAGATAACTTTAGTGTAATTCTATATGGTTCTCTTTGGCTTGAGGTATTGCAAATGTAATAACACTTACTGTACCAGTGTCTAAATCATGTTGTTATAACATGGCATGTCAGTTTATGACAAGTTACTGTTGCTACAGTAACAGAATTCGAATGGTATGATGCAAGAAATGGTGAAACCTCCTTTCATATAACTGTTCTTAATTCAGTTACGTGGCATAGCATTTATTAACATGTGCTACAGTACATGACAAACTGCTCATTCCAAAATCATGTGCATTAATATGGAGTTGGTCCCCCTTTGCTGCTATAACAGCCTCCACTCTTCTGGGAAGGCTTTCCACAAGATGTTGGAACATTGCTGCGAGGACTTGCTTCCATTCAGCCGCAAGAGTATTAGTGAGGTCGGGCACTGATGTTGGGCGATTAGGCCTGGCTCGCAGTCGGCTTTCCAATTCATCCCAAAGGTGATGGGTTTGAGGTCAGGGCTCTGTGCAGACCAGTCAAGTTCTTCCACACCGATCTCGACAAACCATTTCTGTAGGGACCGTTTTGTGCACAGGGGCATTGTCATGTTGAAACAGGAAATAGCCTTCCCCTAACTGTTGAAAGCACAGAATCGTCTAGAAGGTCATTGTATGCTGTAGCGTTAAGATTTCCCTTCACTGGAACTAAGGGGTCTAGTCCGAACCATGAAAAACAGACCCAGGCCATTATTCCTCCTCCACCAAACATTACAGTTGGCACTATGCATACAGGCAGGTAGCGTTCTCCTGGCATCCACCAAACCTAGATTTGTCCGTTGGACTGCCAGATGGTGAAGTGTGATTCATCACTCCACGCGTTTCCACTGCTCCAGAGTCCAATGGCGGCGAGCTTTACACCACTCCAGCCGACGCTTGGCATTGTGCATGGTGATCTTACGCTTGTGTGCGGCTGCTCGGCCATGGAAACCCATTTCATAAAGCTCCCGATGAACAGTTCTTGTGCTGACGTTGCTTCCAGCTTCAGATCACCCTAGTAGTTATTTCACAGTTGTCTGAAGTTCGTTTGGTCATAATGTGAAATCACGTCACCGTCTGGAATCGGTAGCAAAGCTGCTATGTGTGAATGTTGACGGAGGAAAACTTGCACGTATAAAGTTCTACCCAGAGAGACTGTGATTTTCCTGCTTGAGATAGAAGTTGCCTCTAACCACAGATCTAGGATAAGATCACCCAACCCTGAATCCTATCCTTAACCATAAGGAGGGTAGACCCTGGACCAGTGGTTAGGGTGGACTTCTGCTAAACAAGAGGAGCTGTGATGTCAGGCAGGTATTATGCAAACAGCTGTGTTTTATGAATTGAAATCTGGTTCCAAAATATTTCAGGCACTTACAGTTTAAGCTCCATAGAATGGCATCTCTGCCATTGTATTGGCTCAGCTCTTCAACTTTATCATTTAGATCATATAGATAGATAGATAATGCTAGGGTTTGGATTGCACTGGGGGGCTTTGTGTTATCTATCTTCCTGCAGAATAGCATAAACCATTCATTCGAATGGCATAACCATTCATTAAATTAGCCAAAGTTAGCCAAAAATGCCAATTGGAATTCTGTGGGTTTTGGTGTGCATTTTTGCAGTGAAGTGAGCTACATACTGTATATCAGGATCGACTGTTGTATGTGACAGTATATTTGTGTAGATCAGTCATCAGCATAGCACTTCTTTCTCCATTGTCCATTGAGTACTGTACTGTTGCACTTTTGCACTTTATAAAGGACTTAACAGGAGAACATGGTCACTATTGGGCCCAGGTAGAAAATATTGATACAAAAGATGAGAAACGCAATAAATAAGATATGCTAAGGGTGCTATGGGGGAAAAAATGTTACGCCATTTTGGAGAAACAAGGTTAAGAGGAAAGGAGACTCGGGAGAGTATTGGTTATTTCCACACTCATTTTATGCCACTTTCTCTCCAACGGAAAAACCAATGAGGTAACAGACCCTTAAGTGGGTAGCAGTTCTAATGTAAAGGGCATGCATTGTAGATGTAGCCAAGTGCAAATAAAATGACAGTATAGAAATTCATTGTATAGAATTACACCTCAGAGCCGTGACATCACAGGCTTCACACTGCACTGTATTCTGGTTTTGTTAGACACCAAGTTTTTTTAGACGTCTTTTCAACATTAAATGAATGTTTAATGCTGATATTTTACTGATGTCTTCTTGTAATAACCATGTATCTCTTGGCTTTGTGTTCCCTGTTTTGCTGAAGCCATTGTGAAGAGGAACGATACTACTGTATTTCTGAAATGGCATAACCACATACAGCCTTCTTATTTGGTATTCTCAATGAGTAGGATCGTATGTTTCTTTTATGATTGCTTTTGTGAATGCGCTAAAGGGCTACGCTTACAGAAATATGCACCACTTTTACTTTTGCCAAGCTTTGCATTTAAGACGTTTGCATTTACTTAACGGCACTAAGAAGCAAGCAAGCATCCCTCTCTGAATGTCACCTCTGTCTCTGATTAGAAAAGATTACTGTTCCATCAGTTAATTTCCCGCTGCTTGATTGACGATTTTCTGCAAATCATCCTAGTCGTTTTGCGTGTGTAGCACCACGCAACGAGCACTACTCAGTGAATGTACTGAGAGTGGATTAGCTGCTAACTCCAAACTTAATTTCGCACAT
Organism: Salvelinus fontinalis; assembly: GCF_029448725.1. Taxonomy (NCBI): domain Eukaryota; kingdom Metazoa; phylum Chordata; class Actinopteri; order Salmoniformes; family Salmonidae; genus Salvelinus; species Salvelinus fontinalis. Next base: position 27,999,117 of record NC_074704.1, on the reverse strand, counting down.
ATGCAAATTGTTCCTTGACATTATTGGCACTGCTATTAAAAAACATGTTGTTTTTGAACTTTTTTGTCCGTTCTCGGTAAAACAAATCTCGCCATAATACGCTCAATCAGGATGTCAAACATTGTCACCGAACTCTAAAAATAACGCAGGCAATTTTGAAATTGACTTGCAGAGAAATTGTATCGTACAAGACTGTTTTCATATTTCTAACACTATTTGCATGATATATAATAAGATCAAACTCTGGCTATAAATGTATAGTAGGGTTGTTCTATGAAATGAGTGCCTTTTAAGTGCCCTTTAATATTTTTTCCTTGTCCCATCCGGCTCTAGCGACTCCTTGTGGTGGGCCGGGCGCCTGCAAGCTGACTTCGGTCGCCAGCTGGACTGTTTCCTCCAACACGTGTCAAGAAGCAGTATGGCTTGGCAGGGTCACGTTTCGGAGGACTCATGGCTCTCGACCTTCGCCTCTCCCAAGTCCGTAGGGGAGTTGCAGCGATGGGACAAAACTGTAACTACCAATTCGATATCACGAAATTGGGGGTAAAAGTAAAAAATAAAATATAACAATTATAATAATTGTGCACTAATTGAATTCTAAAAGCCTGTTATATTCAATGAAGTACCCTTTAATATAGACCACATGGACAATTCAATAAGTCTGTTTTATAATATAAATAAAGACGTGCTAAAGTGCCAGCATTTTGAAAGGTCCCTCAACTTTTTCAGAGTTTAGGAAGATTTTAACCAACTTAACCCCCAAAATTCCCAAGTCTACACCATCATTGTAAAGCTATAGTTATGTTGATGCTTTGACAAAGTCATTTCTGAAAGATTATTATATATTTAATGTGATCAGTGATTTATGTGCCTCTGTCCCTTATTTTAAGGTCAACCCTGTTAACTGAACTCTCGTTTTGTTCAAAGGGCACCCAATTGGTGGAACAACCCAGTATTTTTTTTCTGTGAGTTATGTACAGTACATTACCACTGGTAAAGGGATAGTCCCAGTCGGTATGAGATAGAAGGTCCCGGCCCTGCTCACCTATGGGGAAAACAACCTGCAGTTACCTAGGTTACCCCATTGGCTCACAGCAAAAACGTGACCTTTTTCAAACACACTTTTCTTGTCTGCTTGTTTTAGTCAATTACAAAACTACATTTAAGAAGAGTACAATATGTCTAAAGATTACTTTTCAACATTGCCTTCTTAAAAACAGAATATTGTAGGGCTTCCCTCATGCCCCTTTTCATGACGGTGCTAGCTAGCTACTGACCGCGACATTAAGCTAGCCAACACAGACTATACAGCTACAAGTAGTGAATGGAGTTACAAGCAGACTATATTTAACAAGTTAACTGTCTTACCTGTGAGGAAACGTTTTCCATACACATAGCTATGTGTAGCATACTTGGACACCGGCTCCCCACATTTCCCACGCCAAATAGCCTGAAGCCACAGGGCTCTTCTCGCATGCTCGATTTCCCTACGCGGGAGCAATGCGAACCATAAATTGGGATTTTTTTTATCTGGTTACATGATACATTGAACAACACAGCAGCTTTTCGGCATGTTTTGTTATTTCTGTATAATTAAAAATCAACGACGAAGGAAAGAATGTTTGTTTTCACGAATTTGTGGGCGTGCAATTCCTTATTATTATTATTATGTGAATATTGACTCGGGAGTATACTCACGGATCAAAAATGTATTTCAAGTTGCAGCGAAGAGGGACTGTGATTCGCACCTTCTTATTTGAATTGATCAGATTGCAAGTTAAACATATTCGGTTCACGTCACTGATTCATGAGCACATCTTCCATATGTTCTGCATTTCCTGTCCTATATTCTGAAAAATGACTTGTTCCACAAGGCTGGGTGTCCAACCTAGATGGCAGTATAGGTTGAGAAATCTGCTGTGAAATCCACAGGACATGGGCGAAGTGTCTGTTGTGAAATATTGTAAACTGTTTACTGCGGCAGAAATCCCTTTTAGCCATGGACTAAGAGTGATTGAAAATATGCCCACGTGGGTGACTGAAAGACGAACTTTGTTGCCGGTTGTCGTTGTAATACAATGAAAGTTTAGATGGATCGCCATATAAGTTCAAAGATGAAAAAGCCTGGAAGGAGGAGAAATGACTAGAAACAATTCGGTTGGCCGTTTTATGTGTGAATTAATTGTCGGAGTAGAGGTCCTTGTGCATTTCAGGTAAAATAACAACTCAATGTTTATATCCCAGGACAAATTAGCTAGCAACAGCAAGCTAGCTAAATAGGACAAATTAACATTAGCTAGCAAGTGCAAGCTAGCTAGCTAAATTGCCATAAATGTTTAATGCTTTTCGACCTGTCCCCAAATTAATGTAATTGGTTCAGAGTTTGTTTTGATATTTTAACCTGTGTTTCGTGATCGCGTTTGGTGTGGGGGGGCAAAATAAATGTATGCACGATAGCGCACGCGCGCACAGCCGGTTTGGGTTCCGTGTAAAAGGCTTTCAAGTTGAGTTAAGATAAAAGCTGACTTGGTCTTGTAAACAGTTATTACTTGAATTGCAGAGTCATGTTTGTCAACCATAGCCTAGAATTTGAAAGAGCGTTTTCAGTCTATAAGTCTTAGGTGTTGAATGGCTTGAATATTTTATGCATCTCCATAAGGAAAATTTCCTGAAAATAAAGATGTACCGTAAAACTTCATTTAGACGCAGTCTCAAATAGCCGCCTGTCCCTTTTAATAGCTGGGCAACGGCACACATTTCAGCAAATTAAACGCTTGTTTCAAATGAACGTCGGGTCTAAATGAATTGTTTAAGGTTACCGTGAATTGTTTACAAGGTTTCATATTTTATTTGTTACATTAAATAATTCAGTAATGACTTCAAAAAAATGACAATCATCCATCTTTGTGGCCAGTAAGAAACTGCTAGCCGTTGGCTGCTAACAGCTGAGAACTGCTAGCTAACTGGCGAGAACAAAAACAGTCAACAACATGGAGTACAGACCCCTCTTTTCGTCACTAGAGGGTGCTCTAGTGATGAAAAGTAAGAACTGCCGGAAATGAACAGTCAAATAATTATAATTATTAATTATTCTGTCAAGGGAAAAGTTTTATTTTTATAATTTAAATAGCTGCATTTTAAGACAAAAGAACAGTGTGTAAATGATAACACATTAGTGCAGGAAATGAAAAAATAACTAGGGTATCATTAACATTTTGAAGCTGAGCCATTTGCTTCTGCTCTGCTGCACAGTACATATCATGGTGTCAGAAGTGCTTCAACCTCGTCAAATATAAGACAATAAAATTGTTTGAGTCTACAGGAGAGATTACTTTACTGAAAATAATGTTCCTTGAGTTTAGAGTGACGAAAAGTAGCTAGTTTAACAGCTAACTGCTCTCTGTCTCGTCATTGAGCAGAACAGCAAGCAGAGGCTTTGCTATTGACAAAGCACATGTGTAACGGATGTGAAATGGCTAGCTAGTTAGCGGTGGTGCGCGCTAATAGCGTTTCAATCGGTTACGTCACTCGCTTTGAGACCTTGAAGTAGTGGTTCCCCTTGCTCTGCAAGGGCCGCGGCTTTTGTGGAGCGATGGGTACCGATGCTTCGTGGGTGACTGTTGTTGATGTGTGCAGAGCTCCCTGGTTCGCGCCCGGGTAGGGGCGAGGGGACGTACTAAAGTTAAACTGTTACACATGCACAGAGCCGCATGCACGGAGTCGTATGCACAGGCATTCAGAGTGCATGCACAGATCGCATGCAGCAGCTCAGGGAGCGAGTGACAGAAAGACGAGCAGCTAATGGACACTAACGGAGGAGGTTATTTCTGATTTGGGGTTTGGTTAGGGCCTGAAATTTGGCAGAAACAACCAGGCCTGGGTAGTGTTTGGGCTTAAAATGGGTTTAGGTTTACAAAATGTATGCCCGTGCAGGGCTCTAATGTAGGCACATAAATGCCTGGTCTATTACTTGAAGTTGTACGGTACATAGTTTTTCATCTGACCAGATTTAAAAAGTGGATATCCGTCCATATTTTTTGAAAAACAGGGTATAGTGCATCATGTGATTGATTGCATTTGTAGAGATAGATGTTATGAATTTGTTCAATGAAGCTGCAATGACCAATTTGGATAATCTATTAAGTTTCTGTATGTTTATTTTATTTTATTTGGTGTCCCTCAAAAAACACTCATCTCCATTTCAGTACATTCACATGCACAACCTAAAGAAATGGACACATTTCTGTCAAAATGTTTTAAATGAATAAGCATTCATCTTCACATTTGGAGACACTGGCCTATTCATTGTCTGTGTTTGTCAGCTCTTGAAAATACTTGCAATAAAAATAGAGGGCTCATGAGATAGTAGAAGGTACTGTATGATATAATTGTCAAAGAAAGAAATAGTGAGTATAACTGCAGTATTTGTCAAGTGTGATCCATGACTGTCTTTTAGATGTATGATACACTGTATATACATGTCTAAGCATTTTTTTGTATCACAATACAATTGTACAGTCTGCTTGTAATATTTACAGGTAAAAAGCATGTATTTTAAACTTTTTGGATATCAACAAAACGTATGTACATACAGTATATACATACAACTCAATAAATATTCCATTCCCAATGGGCAAAACTGGTTGAAATGATGTATTTTTAACATTAAAACTGGTTGAAAAGACGTAATTTTAACCAGTTTGACTACTGAGTTCTCAAGTAATCTGGAGTAGCATGCAAGATAGTTGGTTTTAGTGTGTATATATTACAGTACTGTGTGTTAAATCTTTATGAAGATTGAAACACTTGAAAATCACAAGATATTGGACTGTGTATCTAAAAGGGAAAACTCTTCAAAGCATTTTTGTGCCTTTTCTAAAAATGTATGTAATCTAGACAATCTTTAAAAGCCCGTGTATAACCAAAAAAACATTAAATTGTTTGGGGGGAAAATGCTGTCCCTCGTTTCGTTCTTTATGAAGTTATCTTAGATATGTTCACATTACACAATCTTGGGTGTTTTCACAGTTTTGTCCCCATTTACATCATGTGACACGGGCCATATCTTCCTAAATAGTTGTGGTTTTATATTTTTTGCCTTGACCATATTTCCAGCATGCCTCTTGTTCCAAGTGCAAAAGTAATTATTTAATTGCATCTTTTGCAGGTGATCATGTCTCTGACTGAGCACAATGGCCTATATCAGCCCTGTCAAGACTTCAGGACCAAGGGCCAGATGGACGAGAAGGAGCATTTCCACATCCTTCCCCAGCTCCAGGTCAAGAGGGCCGACTTCCTCACTGTCATGCTGACCGGCACCCTTCCTCAGCGGCGAACCTTCCCAGCAGCTCTGTCGGCAGAGAACGAGGTCCAGGAGCCCCAGGGCCCGCGGGACGATGATGTGACCAAGAGTGAGTCGAACAGCGAGGCCAGCCAAAAAAGCACAGAGCGGAGCCAGGATGGGGCCCCTGATACCCTCATGGCCGGCCCCCGGGAACCTGCCTCGGCCGCAGATGCTGACCCTGACTTGGAGGACGGCTCCAAGACCCTGGTTCTGTTCTCGCCGGGGGATCCCCGGAAGTCTCCATCCACTGGGGGAGAACACTTCCTGCTCGAGGTTGACTTCGGGACACCGTCTGCCTCTACCCCTAGGAACGATATGCCTCTGGTGGGTGCGGGCAGCCAGCCAGAGCTCTCCTTCACACTGAGGTCGGACTTGAGGCCATCCACCCCTATCGCCCCCGCATCTCCCCCCTTCACCAAAGTTGAGCTCACCTTTGTCCACATCTCCGAGACTTCCCACTTTAACATCATGTCTTCCAGAGGTCAGACCGCAAAGGAGAGCAGCGACCACTGCGACCTCTCAGCCGTTACCCAGGAGGCCTCACCATGGGAAGGAGACGCCCGTGAACAGACCGGACATGTCGAACAGGGTGAGGAATCCCAGAGTCCTTCCAGAGAGCCCCAAGCCCATTCTATCCCAGACGTGACCCTGGAGAATGGTGTCACGCGCACCAAACCGGACGACCGCCCACCGCTGGTCTTCATCAAGTCTTTGGAGCCTGTCCCGGAAGCCATGTCGCCCATTCTGGAACACAAAACTCTCTCTGCAGATCCCAACAAGGGGCCATTGTTTACCGAAGGTATTGCCAATGCTGAACTACCGCATACCACCCTCAGGCCGAGGATCAAAAGCCGCATCCCGGTTCTACTGTCTGAAGAGGACACAGGCTCGGAGCGTTCAGCCTCGCTCTCTGCCCGGGCGCGACTACGGAAGAGAGCCCGGAAACTGGACCTGGCACGCCTGGTGGTGCAGAAGCAGCAGGGCCGCTGGATGAGGCTGCCCTCGGGGACATCCTCCTCGCTGTCCTCCGGTGACGGGAGGGCCTCCGAGACGCTCTCCACTACCGGCTTGGAGGAAGACACCCATGCCTCGGACGAGTCTCTGGCCAGAAGGAGGTCCTGTCTGAAGGCCAGGGCAGGGGCTGGAGGAGACCAGGGCCAGACGGAGTGGCACAGCAGGATCCCCAGGCCTGTCACCCCCATCAAGAGGCCCTCAGGGCGGCTGCTGGCCGCCGTGTCCTCTCCTCTTGCTCTGCCAGGATCGGGCATTTGTAGAGATGCATCCACCTTTGGTAATGGGTAGGTAGTCTTCACAACATCATGTTTGCAAACATAACATTCTAACATTGTATGGCTCATTGGTTACAATAGTAAATGAAAAGACCCTTGATTGTTTTACTATAATTTATGAGAACTATTTTTTGCGGTGCCAAATATCAAGAGTTTAGCCATTGCCATTTCTGTCAAAGATGGTCTGATTTCTGTCGTTCATGTTACTGTAAAGTTTTATGATTTTTGTGAAAACACTTGAAAATGATGACTTATCAAAGGTTTCCGAGGGGAAGGATTAACTCTTATTCCACATATTCTCATTTCAGGCTCCAAGTTCAGAAAATAGGACTAAGCACTCTCCCAACCCAGAGGCGGTCTAAACCTCTGCAGACCGGCTCCTCTTCTTCCTCCTGTCCAAGGCCCTGTCCTGTCCCCGCCCAGCCCTGCGGCAGCCCCCGAATGCCCCTGCGCTGCGTTTTCGTGACCCAACGCAGCCTAAGCACCTCCCACTGCAGGACAGACAGCCCCTCCCCCCAGCGTCTACATCCAACTAGACAGTCCCTCTCTGTCCGGCCCACAACTGCCCCTCCCCTCCATCCCAGGGCTAATACTACTACTACTACTACTACCACCATAAAACGGGCCAACTCACAGGACCCCTTTACCCAGGTGTCCACCACTATGCCTGCCAGAATCCGAGCCAAATCCACGGGCCCTGCCAAAGCGAAACAAAGCACAGGGGACAAGATGGCTGCCGCGAGATAGTAAACAGATTCACTGGGAAGAAACGCATATGCTTCTCTGTTGTCCTCAGAAAGACTCAAAGCTTCAAAAAGCTCCAGCCCGGACCCAAATTAAGACTGATGCGGTTTCCCATCGTTTTTTATCTTTCAATTACCTTCTTTGAGCCAAACCATGTACCTCTACTAACTAGACCATGACAACAACTTTTACAAGAGGAACCATACGGAACTATCTTCATGAGCTTCCAGTTAAATAGTCAATGTCACAAGGAGCGATGCTACCATGGTGCTATGTGTACGCTGTCCACTGGTGCATTGTATACATTTTCCTTTTGTTTCTGAGGTTTGTGGATTTAGCATCCTATATGCAAGAAATTCATTTGAACAAAGTCGGTCATCATGACCCCTTTGCAAGCCAAGTTGTAATCTTTCTCAACTCACAAACTTCTCACACCTATATACTAAGTTATCATCGACAATATCCTGCTCACTTTATATTGCATGGTATAGATATCACAAACACTTTTGATAAGTTGACTAATGTTAAGGAAATGTACGAAACTGTCAATCTTCCAATGGTCTGACGCGATATCCAATTCTGATAGGATGCAAAGGCCAAAATCATTCCCAACTCTGATCAGATGTGTTAAAAGGTTGGATTATGGGGTAGATTACTGCCAATATTAAGAGAATGCAGAAGTAATATTGCTGGCCTCCTTGTTAGTGTGTGACAATGGGCATGCTTTATATCATTCCATTTTTTGGGTGTTAGATTATATTTATGTTCAGAAGAAGTGTATATAATATGATAATTTCTTGAAAAATACATTTTTATTTTTTATCTTGCGAAAACAACCTGTATATTTTGTCTTTCCTCTTCTGTTGAACAATGTTGGCCTGTTTTTTTTCCCGTTTTTTTTCCGCATGACACAAAAAGCGTTACCTTTGAGCGATAGATACCTGCCTTTTTAATGTTCTGACAATGAAAATGATTGGTAGATCATTGGAACCCATGTTTTGTGTTTGTGTTAGGCAAATGAAACCTACAGTTGCAGGGCACTGAGATAAAGTTAAATAATGGTCATGTGGAATGACTATCTCCGGTTTCATTTCTACACTGTTTGCCAGATATAACCATCGCCCCTAGAAAGGACTACTCCTTGTTTTCATCCTCTCCTTCTAATCAGGGACTTTATTCACCTGGTGACACCAGGTGAGTGCAATTAAGTACCAGGTAGAAGATAAAAGGGTTTCGGCCCTCTAGCAATGGAACTGGACCATCCTGGGCAACCTAGTAGGTCTGAAAGGTTCCTTATCAGGGTGAACTGACATTTTAGCAGGCTTGTAAATGCACGTGCATGTAGCACATGGCAAGTCGAACGTCGAACTCTTCGTTGAGACAATGCTGAAACATCCATCCATGGGAGAGTAAGTGCCACATTTTCATTTGGGTCGAAATCAAAAGGAAAGAAAAGTTGTCTTGCAAAATCAGCAGGCTATGGTGACACAAATACGCTAATAAGTGCCGTCTTTATTTTATTACTTGTCGTTAATGCTGTCTTGGTGTGCTTCGGCGTGGTTTTATTAAGTCACACAAGTATTACATTGCGTGAAGTTGAAAATGCATTGTCATTACTAAATGTGCAATATGATATATTTTAACATTTTTTGAGAAATTACACATTTGATTAATAAAATATTGAATTAGTCGTCTTCCTTAAACGAAGGGGATGATGACGCAAACTTTGCAAGAGGGAGGAAATCTGATTTGATAGATACAAACAGCGAGGTCTGGCATGGTTTAATTCAGGATTGGTTGGTCCCCCACGGGACGTTTGAGCTAACGTAGGCTAATGTGATTAGCATGAGGTTGTAAGTTACAAGAACATTTCCCAGGACATGGACATATCTGATATTGGCAGAAAGCTTAAATTCTTGTTAATCTAACTGCACTGTCCAATTTACAGTAGCTATTACATTGTTTGAGGAGAGTGCACAGTTATGAACTTAAAGTTATTACTAAATCAATTAGGCACATTTGGGCAGTCTTGATACATTTTTTATAGAAATTGGATCAGTCTAAAACATTGCACATACACTGCTGCCATCTAGTGGCCAACATCTAAATTGCGCCTGGGCTGGAATAATACATTATGACATTTCTCTTGCATTTCAAAGATGATGATACAAAAAAAGTAATCTTCTTCTTTGTATTTTCTTTTACCAGATCTATTGTGTTATATTCTCCTACATTCATTTCACATTTTCACAAACTTCAAAGTGTTTCCTTTCAAATGGTATCAATAATATGCATATCCTTCCTTCAATGCCTGAGCTACAGGCTGTTAGATATGGTTATGTCATTTTAGGCGAAAATTGGAAAAAAAGGGGCGGATCCTTAAGATGTTTTTAACATAACCAAGCTCCCGAGGATGGTACAGCCATAGGGTACTCCCGCTACTCCCCTGTAATTAGCCTAACTTTGGCGTCATCCTAAGCAAACTACTGACACTTTTGTAGTTTCAGTAAATGTTTTCAGCAGCCTCACATGTCGTTATTAACATATTTGGCTGTCACAGCAACAAATGATACTTATTCTGCCACTAGTTTGTTACCCGACATTCTAACACTGACAGTAATGCTGTCTGATTATACTTACCTCACTGTTTGTTTACCCCTAGCTTTCTTGCCTGTTAGCTGCCTGGCTAGTGAAAGAAGTTAATTCGCTAGTCATAGATATGTTGCATAACTACTTCGTCTTTGCCTGCTCTTTGAATGGTCTAGGTATTTAGAAAAGTTGATTTGTAGCTGGCTGGCCTATAAACTGAGTTTACCAAACATTAGGAACACCCTCCTAATATTGATTTGCCCTCAGAACAGCTCATTGGGGCATGGACTCTGCAAGGTGTCGAAACCATTCCACAGGGATGCTTGCTCATGTTGACTCCCATGTATCCCATGTATCCCAAAGTTATGTCAAGTTGGTTAAGGGAGAAAAACCCAGCAGCGTTGCAGTTCTTGACACAAACCGGCGTGCCTGGCACCTATTACCATTCCCTTTCAAAGGTACATAAACTCTTTGTCTTAACCGTTCACCCTCTGAATGGCGTACACACACAATCCATGTCTCAATTGTCTCAAGGCTTAAAAATCATTCTTTAGAGTGTCTCCTCACCTTCATCTACACTGATTGAAGTGGATTTAACAAGTGACATCAATACGGGATCGTATCTCTCACCTGGTCTGTCTATTTCGTGGAAAAAGCAGGTCAAGTTAGTCATATGCGTCAACAGAGATATACATCCGGCGCCGACAGAGATGGCCACCTCGCTTCGCGTTCTTAGGAAACTATGCAGTATTTTGTTTTTTTAATGTATTATTTCTTACGCTGTTACCCCAGGAAAGCTTAAGTCTTATTACATACAGCCGAGAAGAACTATTGGATATAAGAGCGACGTCAACTTACCAACATTACGACCAGGAATACGACTTTCCCCAAGCGGATCCTCTGTTTGGTCCACCACCCAGGACAATGGATCGGATCCCAGCCGGCGACCCAAAACAACGGTGCCGCAGAGGGCAGACGGAGTGGTCTTCTGGTCAGGCTCCGTAGACGGGCACATCGCCCACCGCTCCCGAATATACTACTAGCCAATGTCCAGTCTCTTGACAACAAACACTCACAAACTTTTACAGATGCACAATCGAGAGCATCCTGTCGGGCTGTATCACCGCCTGGAATGGCAACTGCTCCGCCCACAACCGCAAGGCTCTCCAGAGGGTAGTGAGGTCTGCACAACACATCACCAGGGCCAAACTTCCTGCCCTCCAGGACACCTACACCACCTGATGTCACAGGAAGGCCAAAAAGATCATCAAGGACAACAACCACCCGAGCCACTGCCTGTTCACCCCGCTATCATCCAGAAGGCGAGGTCAGTACAGGTGCATCAAAGCTGGGACCAAGAGACTGAAAAACAGCTTCTATCTCAAGGCCATCTGTCTGTTTAACAGGTATCACTATCATTGAGTGGCTGGTTCCAACATTTAACTCAAATCTCTAGCCACTTTAATAATAAAAAATTGGATGTAATAAATGGATCACTAGTCACTTTAAACAATGCCACTTTATATAATGTTTACATACCCTACATTACTCATCTCATATACTGTACTCTACACCATCTACTGCATCTTGCCTATGCCGTTCGGTCATCGCTCATCCATATATTTATATGTACATATTCTTATTCATTCCTTTACACTTGTGTGTATAAGTTAGTTGTTGTGAAATTGTTAGATATTACTGCATGGTCGGAACTAGAGGCACAAGCATTTCGCTACACTCACATTAACATCTGCTAACCATGTGTATGTGACCAATAAAATTTGATTTGATTTGAATACAACATTTGTAGATCTTACTGTGAAATGCTTACTTAAGAGCCCCTAACCAACAATGCCGTTTGAAATAAAAAATACACATAAGAATAAAAAATAAAAGTAACAAGTAATTAAAGAGCAGCAGTAAAATAACAATAGCGAGACTATATACATTAGGGTTACCAGTACAAAGTCAATGTGCGGGGGCACCGGTTAGTCGAGGTAATTGAGGTAATTTGTACTTGTAGGTAGAGTTATTAAAATGACTATGCATAGACGATAACATCAGAGAGTAGCAGCAGTGTAAAAGAGGGGGGAGGGACAATACAAATAGTCTGGGTAGTCCTTTGATTAGATGTTCAGGAGTCTTATGGCTTGGGGGTAGAAGCTGTTTAGAAGCTTCTTGGATCTAGACTTGGCCCTCCGGGTACCGCTTGCCGTGCGGTAGCAGAGAGAACAGTCTATGACTAGGGTGGCTGGAGTCTTTGAACATTTTTAGGGCCTTCCTCTGACACTGCCTGGTATAGAGGTCCTGGATGGCAGGAAGCTTGGCCCCAGTGATGTACTGGGCCGTACGCGCTACCCTTTGTAGGGCCTTGCGGTCGGAGGCAGAGCAGTTGCCATACCAGGCAGTGATGACTTTACTGAACTCTGGAGAAAACGAACATTGTCGCAGGGTGAGTACATCTGACAATGTGCTCTCCCGTCCATTAGACATTTTGTCTGCAGGAACTCGCTCTTTTTTACTCGGTCCACTCGTCCAAGTGCCGATGCATTTGTGGCATGATGTGAACACTACGAATGTGTCACTACCAAAGTCTAATGGTTTTAAATGACTGTTTTGTATTGTCTGGAAACTCACTTGTAGAATTCGCTTGCATCAGGTCTCTTTAATAACCTTGCACGGCTTCTCTTTAACAGAGGTGCCTAGTTATTCTTCTGTTGTTAATATCAGGTAACGTGCAACCTAACCCTGGCCCTGATATGCAATGTCTCCAAACCCCCTCTGATTTTAAATCAAGATCTGGTTTTGGTATTTTTCATTTAAATGTACGCAGCCTGTTGTCAAAAATTGATGGGGTTAGGATTTGGGCTAAATCAACTGATGCTGATGTAATTGTGTTATCTGAAACCTGGCTCAGCAAATCTGTTTTTGATAAGGATATTTGTATAAGTGGTTACAATGTTTATCGCACTGATCGGGTTAAGAAAGGTGGGGGTGTGGCTATATGTAAAATGTAAATTCCATGTAAGTGTGGGAACGTCTGAAACTATTTGTAAACAGTTGGAATTTCTTGCTTTGAATATTGAGGTTTCAAAGGGCCTCTCTATAACTGTGATTGGCTGTTATAGACCCCGCTCTGCTCTCGGTGATGCATTTTCTTCTTTGACGCACCTTATGTCTAAACTTCTTTACAGTGAAATGATCTTGATTGGTGATCTCAACTGGTGTTGGTTAAAGCCGGTGTCTGATGATTTAAAAATGTTTTGTAATTCTATGAATCTTACCCAGTTGATTAACTCACCCACTCGCCCAAATCTTAAATGCCCAGATAAATCTACCCTGATTGATTTGATATTGACAAAGTGTTTTAATGAGCAGGCTTTCTTTCATGATTTGTTTTATTTTGACTGGAGCAAGATATACCTTATCCCTGATGTGGAAACTGCCTGGATATTCTTTCATGATGTTTTTTTCCAAATAGTAAACAAACATGCCCCATTCCGCAGGTTCAGGGTTAAAGGGCGGGATAATCCATGGTTTTCTTCTGAGCTGTCTTGTATTATTCACGACCGTAATCTAGCCTGGGCTAAAGCAAGGAAATCATGTTCTGATGCTGATTGGCTTATTTTTAGGCAGTTAAGAAACAAGTGTTCTTTTCTTCTCAGGAAGGCCAAGTCTGAATATTTTATGTCTGTTACCACTGATAACCTGAATGACCCTAGAAAGTTTTGGAATGCTAATAAGTCTATGTCTGGTAACAGCAATGTTAATGAATTACCGTCATGTGTTTTGAAGGACTCTATATGACAAAACTGAAATGCTGAATTGTTTCAATGAGCACTTTGTATCATCTGGTAGGCTGTTTGATTCAGTGTCCTCTGTCTCTGTACAACCCTGTGTGGATGAACCAGTGAGAGCTGGTCAAACTTTTAGGTTTTTGCCATTCTCAGTGCAGGTGGTACATAAAGCCCGGAAACCCTTAGATCAAAGAAAGCCTGCAGGTCCTGATCTTTTGGATCCCTGCTTTTTAAATCTGGCAGCTGATTTCATAGCTGAACCACTTACATATCTGTTCAATCTAACCCTGGAATGTAATGAAATTCCAAAGATCTGGAAATCAGCATTTGTCCTACCACTTTTTTAAAAGGGGGAGATCCAACTCTTTTAAATAATTATAGGCCAATCTCAAAGCTGTCACCCCTGGTGAAAATACTTGAAACCCTTGTAAGTGAACAGCTAAAAGAGTTTTTATTTACTAACTCTATTTTATGAATGTACCAATCGGGCTTCAGGAAGAAGCATAGCACAATTTCAGCAGCCATGAAGGTTTTAAATGATATCACTGAAGCCCTTGACAAAAAACAGCACTGTGTCTCACTTTTTATTGATCTCTCTAAGGCTTTTGATACAGTTGATCATGCTATACTAAGGCAGAGATTGTTGAGTGTAGGTCTTTCGGAGCATGCAGTTGCATGGTTTGCTAACTATCTGTCTGATAGAACTCAGTGCACTCAATTTGATGGGCTTATGTCTGTTAAATTGTCTGTCCTGACTGGTGTGCCCCAAGGCTCTGTACTTGGTCCTCTCTTATTCACTATTTATATAAATGATTTAGACAAAAATGTCCAAAATGCACAACTTCATTTTTATGCTGATGATACTGTTATTTACTGTTGTGCCTCGTCTCTTACAAAAGCTTTCCAGAACTTGCAAACTGCTTTTTATACTGTTCAACATACCTTGTGTCAATTGAAGCTTATCCTCAATACTGACTAAACTAATGGTGTTTTCTAATGCAAGAAATAGACCTCTGAACCTTTCACCTATTACTACCTGTCAGGGCAAGGAGATTGAGGTTGTAACCTCATATAAATATCTTGGAATTCTAATTGATGACGGCCTCTCTTTTAAATTGCATATTCAACAACTTACAAAAAAATTTAAGCTGAAATTGGGATTTCATTTTAGGAATAAGGCCTGTTTTTCTTTTGAAGCCAGAAGGAGGCTAGTATCAGCTACATTTATGCCTTTACTAGACTATGGGGTTATTTTGGGGATATGGGGATATTTTATATATGAATGCTTCCACTCAGTGTTTGAGATCAATTGACACTCTTTACCATGGCACTTTGAGATTTATTTTAAACTGCAAAACCCTTACGCACCACTGCACTTTGTATACCAGGGTTGGCTGGCCTTCTCTAGTCACTCGTAGGCTCAGTCACTGGTATACTCTTATTTACAAAGCCATTTTGGGTTTACTACCTTTTTATTTGGGCATTTTTATTGTTCAGAAATGTGGTGGGTACTCTCTTCGTTCGCTGGACTTTATCCTGCTAACTGTTCCAAGTGTCCGAACTGAATTTGGTAAAAGGTCTTTTATGTACTCTGCGCCATGGTCTTGGAACACCTTACAAAATAATTTTAAACTGGAAGAACTTGTCCCAATTGGTGTTTTTAAATCACTGATGAAGGATTTTGAGGCTGATTCCCTGACCTGTCAATGTTTTTAATTTGCTGTTTTTGATTTTGTTATACTCTTGTGAATTCAATGGTTTTTACTAGATTACTTGTCATTTTTCATGTTGTCTGTCTGTAATTTTTGTAATGACTTGGTGCTGCCTATCTTGGCCAGGACGCTCTTGAAAAAGAGATTTTAAATCTCAATGAGCCCTTCCTGGTTAAATAAAATAAAAATATAATTACGCAATAAGGCCCGAAGGGGGGTGGTATATGGTCAATATACCACAGCTAAAGGCTGTTCTTACGTAAGACGCATCACGGAGTGCCTGGACACAGCCCATAGCCGTGGTATATTGGCCACATGCCACAAACCCCCGAGGTGCCTTATTGCTATTATAAACGGGTTAGCAACGTAATTAGAGCAGCAAAAATAAATATTTTGTCATACCTGTGGTATACGGTCTGATATACCACGGCTGTCAGCCAATCAACTTTCAGGGTTCAAATCACTCAGCTTATAATTCACTGTAAAGCACGGTATATCAGCACGGAAGAATTCAATGGCTATAGTTCATTCTTACATGTTCTATGTTTGAGCTGCTTTTGAAAGCAAATGTCGAATTGAAAACATTGTTGTAATTGTAGAATTCAATGTTCATAATAGCAAGCTAGGACTGATGGTTTGGTTAGCTAAACTAGCTGGTTTGGTTACCAAGGCAACTACTGTAGCTATTGAGTAAACTTGTTAGCTACTTCAGTGGATGTTGAACACATTTCTACTATCAAATGAGCACATTTGTAGCGGCAATGTTTTAAAGCCATAGTAGTAAAGGGATTATCAACTCGGGGCTCTGTGTTCTCTTGAAAATATTGCAACTCTGCGGAAGGTTAGTCCCAGTCCGCTAGCTCTTTGTGGAACACACTTTCCATGTTCATTATTTTCCATAGAACACATAGACCCTTGCTGACTAGCCTATCCCTTACATATTCTGAGAACATGGCAACCAGGTTCTGTGTATGTTTGGTGGAACTATGATGGAATATTCTCCTAACCCTCAGAAAACTGGTGTAACGCTCGTCGTTGGAATGAGAAGAGGACCAATGCGCAGCGTGGTAAGTGTCCATATTTTAATAAAGAAATAGAACACTGAACAAAAACAACAAAGTGAACGAACGAAAACGAAACAGTCCCGTATGGTGAAAAACAACACAGGAACAGTCACCCACAACACACAATGACAAACAGGCTACCTAAATATGGCTCCCAATCAGAGACAACGACTGACACCTGCCTCTGATTGAGAACCATATTAGGCCAAACACATAGAAACAGAATAACATAGAAAAAGGAACATAGACTACCCACACAACTCACGCCGTGACCATACTAAAACAAAGACATAACAACAAAACTAAGGTCAGAACGTGACAACTGGACACATTAATGTTCTTGCAATGTCCCCTAAAGTACGCCTAGAACCTTAATGTATATTCTGAGAACAGTGTAACCACCTTCTAGATGAGTTCTGCTTGTCATTAAGGGGATGTTCTCCTTACTTTACCGCTAAAAATGTTCTCCGACGGTTTTTGCCAACATAGATAGAATGTTCCCCTAATTTACGGAAAACTGCACATGCAAACATTAGGGTAACATTACAAAAACATTCTCTCTCCCTAGAATTGTTAGCTGGGCTTTCTCCTGTTGGACCTCCTGCTCTTCTCCTCCTGTCCTCATTTTCAGTTACACATCCTCTTGTTTCTAAAATAAAAAATAATCTGGTGTTTTATAAAGACTTCAATTGTCCTTTATATTTGAAGATCGCCTACTTGCGGAAATTAACTGAGTAACATCTTGATCACACTGACAGTGACTTTGCACAAACTGGTACACAGCATCATCTGGATATGTGTGCAACAAAGTTCAACATTCACCTTCTGCTACCATTTCTGTCAAGCCGTCTACGCATACAGTTTGATGCATAGGCAACATTCGATAAATCAATCCAATGTATGGGCCACACAGAATGCACTGTAACGCTTCGAACACACCGATTGCATCAATGCTGCATAACATTTTGTGCAGCTAGGCAACTATACTGATGCAGGTGTCGTTTTGCAGACGGTCACATGTGGTTGGACACATGGAGGAGAGAATCATGTTCGCAGTATCCTCAAAGCCGTGTCTTTTTGACACAACTGCTGACAGCTACAGGGACATAAACACAAAAAATGCTGCTTGGAGACAAGTGTCCACGATAGTAGGATTGCCAGGTCAGTTTAGTAGTGCGCTTGTTCTAGATGTGGCTGGCTAGCTAACCTAGCTTGCTAACCTAGCCAATGAGGTGTGTGTGTGTAAGAAATAGTAATATATATTGTGCTAGTTACTACCCCTGATAACTTGCTCAAATAATCAAGTTTGAAAGAGTGTGTATGTCAGATATATAGAAATGGTAGAAACTACTGTACCACTGATAATTTGGTCAGATAACCGTGTGTGTGTGTCTGTGTGACAGTAGGTGACATGTCCATGACAGCTATCTAAAAACTATAGTTATGCTAGGTGATGGTTTGGCATATCATGTTCATGTCTATGTAGAAGAAGACTGTAGGAGGACTAAGGGACAGGTATCAGAGAGAGAGAAAGAGAAGAGGTCTGGGTCAGCAGCTTCAGGCCAGCAGCCTTGGCACTTCTGCCACATTCTTTATTTTCTGGATCTATTTATTGTGCCGAGGGCAACGGGTGGCAATTTTACAGCCAGATCCTTTACGTCATCCACCGGTGCATCAAGACCCTCTACGTCATTTACAAGTGAGACCATCACCGGTGCAGCCATGGAAGATAATGAAATGGAGGAAGCACCTCTGGATCTAGGACCACCTGAGATTATTATGAACCTCACGGAAGTGACCACAGAGGACCTTGTTGAACAGGATGTGGCCGTGGAGACAAACGAGGAGAGAAACGAAGAGGGACAACGTCACACCAGGCACCATCGGCGGAACCAGCCCCCAGATCCACTCAACTCATTTCAGCAGAGACTCCTCCAAGCCATCGAGAGGGATGCTGCCCAACCTGATGCTCACAAGAAGGAGGATGAAGAGACCCTCTTTGCCATGAGCCTGGTGCCAACTAGAGGTCGACCGATTATGATTTTTCAACGCCGATACCGATTATTGGAGGACCAAAAAAAGCCGATACCGATTAATCGGACGATTTTTATATATACAGTATATTTGTAATAATGACAATTACAACAATACCGAATGAACAATGAACACTTTATTTTAACTTAATAAAATACATCAATAAAATCTATTTAGTCTCAAATAAATAATGAAACCTGTTCAATTTGGTTTAAATAATGCAAAAACAAAGTGTTGGAGAAGAAAGTAAAAGTGCAATATGTGCCATGTAAAAAAGCTAACGTTTAGGGTTAGGGAAGCATTGCGAAGAGCTGCCGGCAAACGCAGTAAAGTGCTGTTTGAATGAATGCTTACGAGCCTGCTGCTGCCTACCACCGCTCAGACTGCTATATCAAATCATAGACTTAATTATAATATAATAACACACATAAATACGAGCCTTAGGTCATTAATATGGTCAAATCCGGAAACTATCATTTCAAAAACAAAACGTTTATTCTTTCAGTGAAATACGGAACCGTTCCGTATTTTATCTAACGGGTGGCATCCATAAGTCTAAATATTGCTGTTACATTGCACAACCTTCAATATTATGTCATAATTACGTAAAATTCTGGCAAATTAGTTCGCAACGAGCCAGGCGGCCCAAACTGTTGCATATACCCTGACTCTGCGTGCAATGAACGCAAGAGAAGTGACACAATTTCCCTAGTTTAATATTGCCTGCTAACATGAACATTTCTTTTAACTAAATATTCAGGTTTAAAAATATATACTTCTGTGTCTTGATTTTAAGAAAGGCATTGATGTTTATGGTTAGGTACATTTGTGGAACGATTGTGCTTTTTTCACAAATGCGCTTTTGTTAAATCATCCCTCGTTTGGCGAAGTTGGCTGTCTTTGTTAGGAAGAAATGGTCTTCAAACAATTCGCAACGAGCCAGGCGGCCCAAACTGCTGCATATACCCTGACTCTGTTGCACAGAACGCAAGAGAAGTGACACAATTTCCCTAGTTAAAATAAATTAATGTTAGCAGGCAATATTAACTAAATATGCAGGTTTAAAAATATGTACTTGTGTATTGATTTTAAGAAAGGCATTGATGTTTATGGTTAGGTACAATGGTGCAACGACGGTGCTTTTTTCGCGAATGCGCTTGTTAAATCACCCGTTTGGCGAAGTAGGCTGTGGTTCAATGGTAAATTAACAGGCACCGCATCGATTATATGCCATGCAGGACAAGCTAGATAAACTAGTAATATCATCAACCATGTGTAGATAACTAGTGATTGTTAAGAATGATCGTTTTTTATAAGATACGTTTAATGCTAGCTAGCAACTTACCTTGGCTCCTTGCTGCACATAACAGGTTGTCAGCCTGCCACGCAGTCTCCTCGTGGAGTGCAATGTAATCGGCGTCCAAAAATGCCGATTACCGATTGTTATGAAAACTTGAAATCGGCCCCAATTAATCGGCCGACCTCTAGTGCCAACCCTAAGGAGGCTGCCTCGGCAAAGAAAAGCGGCAGTCAAGGTTAAAATTCATCAGCTGCTTTTCGATGCCGAGTTCAATGGTATGTTTTTTTTTCTTCTCCACAACACAGTTACTGTAGTGTCATAAGTGTTGCGACAGTGAAGTAGGTCATTTTTACAGTATACTCATGTAGGCTAATAAGTATTTCATATCAAAGGATTAATGAGAGAAATGTAAAGCTGTCGTTTCTGGATTAGAAAATATACTAAAACAGGTTGCTGTCTAAATACTTGACTGTCATATTCATCTATTGATCTGAAATAAAAATTCCATGAGTAAACAGCAAGAATGACCAACTTTACCACACTGATCCAAGATTTATGGCACTAACTACACTATACAAGCAGTATTTAGTTCACATAAATCTCACCTTTTCATGGTGTTATATTATGTAATGCTTGTATGTGTTGTTTTTCTCTTCCCTTCCAGAGATGGAGTCAATTTAGCCGACCAGCTCACAGGAAGGACCTTCTCCTCCAATGGGTTTTGAGCGGGAGGTGAGGAGAGAGGACACGAGGAATCAAGGAAATGCAACTGAGATTTTTCAACTGTCCTCAATTGAGATTTTCCAACCGTTCTTATTCCGCTTACTATGTCCTTGTTAGTAGTTTCTCAATACTTAGGATAGCGTTCATTATTAGTTGTACATAGATTGCATGAAAATTCACTGAATTGAAACTGACACACCGGAGAATTCAGATGCTCTTCTTGTTATTTTACAAGACTAAAGGTGAAATGTGTGTACCTGTATTGTGGCTACACATTCACTTGTAGTTTTTTCAGACACACACCTCTCCTCCACTCCTCTCTGTATCTCAGATCTCCAGTACCCTGCCCTCTCTCTCTTTATGGCCATGTCTGATGTTCCCCTACTACGTCTAGGCTTTATGAGTAGTCCCTGTATCTGTCTGCAGTTGTGCCAAAAAATACATGCTCTTGTTGTTCTCTTACAGATTACAGTCTACACATAAATGTTTGTATTTTTACACGCACATACATGCACACACACAGCTCTTTCAATAGTTTTTTTAAATATTTTTTTATTGTACAACACACATACCTGTCATGTTCTTTCCTGTACTTGAATACTTATTAAATTCTAAAGTTTTCATAGTCAGTTGTTTCATTTGTTTAATCATATCTAATTTAGACTTAATCTGCTTATTCCTTCCCTACACCTTTGCAGATCTAAGACAAGATTAAAGTAAAAACACATTATCTTCCTATTTGTTAGTTTTTTACACCTGCATTTTGTCAGACCAGTGAAGATGGTGGTAAACTGTACTATTTATATGGACCCTAGGTTACCTTTTCCCATTGTTCTCATACTAACTGTATGTCGTATAACCTTAGAGGTCCTGTTCACCTGATGTACCATGCCAGGTGTGTATAATACTGATGTTAATGGGAGAGGGAAGGGGTTAACCCTGTGGCACCCCCATAGAGACTGCCAGAGGCCCGAACAACAGGCCCTCCGATTTGACACACTGAACTCTATCAGAGAAGTAGTTGGTGAACCAGGCGAGGCAATCATTTGAGAAACCAAGGTTATCGAGTCTGCCGATGAGGATGTGGTGATTGACAGACTAGAAAGCCTTGGCCAGGTCAATGAATACGGCTGCACAGTATTGTTTCTTATCGATGGCGGTTAAGATATCGTTTAGGACCTTGAGCGTGGCTGAGGTGCACCCATGACCAGCTCTGAAACCAGATTGCATAGCGGAGAAGGTATGGTGGGATTCGAAATGGTCGGTAATCTGTTTGTTGACTTGGCTTTCGAAGACCTTAGAAAGGCAGGGTAGGATAGATATAGGTATATAACAGTTTGGGTCTAGTGTCCCCCCTTTGAAGAGGGGTTGCTTTCCAATCTTTGGGAATCTCAGACGACACGAAAGAGAGGTTGAACAGGATAGTAATAGGGGTTGCAACAATTTTGGCAGATAATTTTAGAAAGAAAGGGTGCAGGTTGTCTAGCCCGGCTGATTTGTAGGGGTCCAGATTTTGCAGCTCTTTCAGAACATCAGCTGACTGGATCTGGGAGAAGGAGAAATGGGGAAGGCTTGGGCGAGTTGCTGTGGGGGGTGCAGTGCTGTTGACCGGGGTAGGGGTAGCCAGGTGGAAAGCATGGCCAGCCGTCGAAAAATGCTTATTGAAATTCTCAATTATAGTGGATTTATCGGTGGTGACAGTGTTTCCTATCCTCAGTGCAGTGGGCAGCTGGGAGAAGGTGTTGTTATTCTCCATGGACTTTACAGTGTCCCAGAACTTTTTTGAGTTTGTGTTGCAGGAAGCAAATTTCTGCTTGAAAAAGCTAGCCTTGGCTTTTCTAACTGCCTGTGTATATTGGTTTCTAGCTTCCCTGAAAAGTTGCATATCACGGGGGCTGTCCGATGCTAATGCAGAATGCCATAGGATGTTTTTGTGTTGGTTAAGGGCAGTCAGGTCTGAAGAGAACCAAGGGCTATATCTGTTCCTGGTTCTAAATTTCTTGAATGGAGCATGCTTATTTAAGATGGTGAGGAAGGCATTAAAAAAAAAAAAAAACAGGCATCCTCTACTGACGGGATGAGATCAATATCCTTCCAGGATACCCCGGCCAGGTCGATTAGAAAGGCCTGCTCGTGTTTCAGGGAGCGTTTGACAGTGGTGAGTGGAGGTCGTTAGACCGCTGACCCATTACGGATGCAGGCAATGAGGCAGTGATCGCTGAAATCTTGGTTGAAAACAGCAGAGGTGTATTTAGAGGGCAAGTTGGTTAGGATGATATCTATGAGGGTGCCCGTGGTTACGGCTTTGTGGTGGTACCTGGTAGGTTCATTGATAATTTGTGTGAGATTGAGGGCATCAAGCTTAGATTGTAGGATGGCTGGGGTGTTTAGCATGTTCCAGTTTAGGTTGCCTAGCAGCACGAGCTCTGAAGATAGATGGGGGCAATCAGTTCACATATGGTGTCCAGAGCACAGCTGGGGGCAGAGGGTGGTCTATAGCAGGCGGCAATGGGGAGAGACTTGTTTTTAGAGAGGTTGATTTTTAAAAGTAGAAGTTCAAATTGTTTGGGTACAGACCTGGATAGTAGGACAGAACTCTGCAGGCTATCTTTGCAGTAGATTGCAACACCGCCCCCCTTTGGCCGTTCTATCTTGTCTGAAAACGTTGTAGTTAGGGATGAAAATGTCTTCCTAAGCCAGGATTCACACACGGCTAGAACATCCGGGTTGGCAGAGTGTGCTAAAGCAGTGAATAAAACAAACTTAGGGAGGAGGCTTCTAATCTTAACATGCATGAAACCAAGGCTATTACGGTTACAGAAGTTATCAAAAGAGAGCGCCTGGGGAATAGGAGTGGAGCTAGGCACTGCAGGGCCTGGATTCACCTCTACATCACCGGACCAGCCCCGCCGAAAGCGCAGGTCTGTGTGGGTCCAGAGATGGTTAAAGTCCCGAAAGCAGGCAGGGGAGTTCCACCGTCTAATTCAAGAGCTTCGACTATTTCGATAGGATTTTCGAAGTTACTTTCGTCTGGACCGAAGCGAGTTCGATCACCTGCTTCAGATGGTTGGAGCCAGGATCGCCCGGATGGATACCAACTACCGGAAGTCCATCAACCCAGTTGAACAGTAAACTAAATTTAAAGCCTTTGATACCGTAATTGCCTTTGTAACCTAGCTGAATTATATTTCAGACTCTTGGCAACGGGACTCCTACAGGACCATCGGATTCAGCTTCGGAGTTGGATGGTTCATGGTGGCAGGCATTGTCCCCTCTGTGGCACAAGCCATTTGGGACTGTCTGGTTGGTGAATACATGCCTGTCCCCAAGGAGGAAGACTGGAGGGCAATTGCTGCCAAGTTGACCACCTACTTCTCATCGCCAGCAGGTGAAGTCCCATAGCAGTATGCCATGGAGTGATGCGGCTCTTTTAAGAGCCCCCTAACACCAAGGTTATTTTAAGAACCATCCACCTTTGGATTATTTTATGTCTCCTTGTCTCTCTTAATTTGAAAGTTATATTTAAGTGACATTTGGGAGTAAAGACCACACCTTAAATTCTTGGACCGACTCTCTTCTCTGTATACATCAATGATGTCGCTCTTGCTGCTGGTGAGTCTCTGATCCACCTCTACGCAGACGATACCATTCTGTATACTTCTGGCCCTTCTTTGGACACTGTGTTAACTACCCTCCAGACGAGCTTCAATGCCATACAACTCTCCTTCCGTGGCCTCCAATTGCTCTTAAATACAAGTAAAACTAAATGCGTGCTCTTCAACCGATCGCTGCCTGCACCTGCCCGCCCGTCCAACATCACTACTCTGGACGGTTCTGACTTAGAATATGTGGACAACTACAAATACCTAGGTGTCTGGTTAGACTGTAAACTCTCCTTCCAGACTCACATCAAACATCTCCAATCCAAAGTTAAATCTAGAATTGGCTTCCTATTTCGCAACAAAGCATCCTTCACTCATGCTGCCAAACATACCCTTGTAAAACTGACCATCCTACCGATCCTCGACTTCGGCGATGTCATTTACAAAATAGCCTCCAATACCCTACTCAATAAATTGGATGCAGTCTATCACAGTGCCATCCGTTTTGTCACCAAAGCCCCATATACTACCCACCACTGCGACCTGTATGCTCTCGTTGGCTGGCCCTCGCTTCATACTCATCGCCAAACCCACTGGCTCCAGGTCATCTACAAGACCCTGCTAGGTAAAGTCCCCCCTTATCTCAGCTCGCTGGTCACCATAGCAGCACCCACCTGTAGCACGCGCTCCAGCAGGTATATCTCTCTGGTCACCCCCAAAACCAATTCTTCCTTTGGCCGCCTCTCCTTCCAGTTCTCTGCTGCTGGAACGAACTACAAAAATCTCTGACACTGGAAACACTTATCTCCCTCACTAGCTTTAAGCACCAGCTGTCAGAGCAGCTCACAGATTACTGCACCTGTACATAGCCCATCTATAATTTAGCCCAAACAACTACCTCTCCCCCTACTGTATTTATTTATTTATTTTGCTCCTTTGCACCCCATTATTTCTATCTCTACTTTGCACATTCTTCTACTGCAAATCTACCATTCCAGTGTTTTACTTGCTATATTGTATTTACTTCGCCACCATGGCCTTTTTTTTTGCCTTTACCTCCCTTATCTCACCTCATTTGCTCACATTGTATATAGACTTATTTTTCTACTGTATTATTGACTGTATGTTTATTTTACTCCATGTGTAACTCTGTGTTGTTGTATGTGTCAAACTGCTTTGCTTTATCTTGGCCAGTTCGCAATTGTAAATGAGAACTTGTTCTCAACTTGCCTACCTGGTTAAATAAAGGTAAAATAAAAAATATTTTTTAAAATCACACGGACAGAGCTTAGCGCCAACTAGTACACGTCTGGATAAATCCAACGTATGCACCACACAGAACGCACTGCAAGTTTCCCTTGGCGTCGCAGACGGTCGTTGGCGCGCAAGCAGTGTGTGTGCAATAATTGAATAACATGGATTTCTAAATGTATTTTGCGACGCTCGCGCACGCGACGTGTCCGGTCTGGTCAGCATGTAATGCTTTGGCAAAAATAACTTTTTTCTCCGCAATTTGTCTCTAATTTTGCACACTACGCGGGTAGTCTTGGCGGGGGAAGCTCTATACTTGACAACAGGCAAGTATTGTACTCAAATTTCTACGCTTTTTTGCAAGCGCTGGAGTGTAGGCGGGATGTCAGAATCGTGGATATTCCTCGCTTGTACTGTCAAGGGAGAATTGTACTAGTGGAGAAGCGCGAGGCTAAAATCGATATCGACAGTGCTGTTTTCGTAAGCAAACAGCTGCTGCTCAAACTCGGGTTCGTGTCTAACTTGAACTGCTCACCAGAAAAGACAAAGACGTCCTACAGAGGCGAATACCTGCGAAGTCTCGGGAAAGCCGATGATAACGAGCATGCCAAAGAGCCATCCAAGGGCGCCGAAAGGGTCCACCTCGGTTCGGTTGTCGTGGCAGATTTCTGCAAGTGTGCCGAGTTGAATCTTCAAGACAATGGTGGCTTCATATCGCCGACTCATTGGTTCAACTTGTCAAATGAAGAGCCAGTGCCAGTCAGTAGCAGAGCTGTGAAGACAAAGGTGAGTAAAAATTTGTTCCTACATTTTAGTAAAGTGTTGTGCGACGTCCTCCATGTCCATTTGTATGCAGGTTGTAATTTTAACTCTAAACTATTTTTCTTCTTAGTTTATATTCAAATCAATTTGAATAGTTTCAAGGGAAAGTTTAATATGAAAGGGATGTGCATGCCCTTATACGCCCATTTTCAAATCCTGGAACATCCAAGCAACTGACAATTTGGGACACAGATCCGTCGACACAGTAATGATCATTATGCTGAATTCTTTGCTGCATTTCTTTTGAATTATCTCGGAGATGGAACCGGGTCCTTTCTCAGTCAGGTCCTCAGCTTTCTGAGAGTCTCTCTCGATCAGCATCACCGCTATTAGCCAAAGAACTCCACATTGATGCTGTCATCTCCCCAGAATACAGTTCTCATGGTCCCTTTGACAGTATCCTCTGTGAGCACTTTACCATACCAAGGTTAGTGAAATACTCTGCCCTTATCTGTACTAATTATACAAATGTTTTGTATTCATTATTAACCAAACAGAAGTGAATGGCCTGATATTGGGGAGGGACTATCTGAATTTGGCCTATAAGAAACTCCCGTTTTCCGTTTGTTGCAAACGGTTTTGCTATTGTGTTCACTAATGAATCCGACCCTGGCCTTGGTTTATGCTTCATACTGTTGCCCTACTGTTGTTGTTTTTGCGTCTTCCCTGTAGGATTTGTTTTGCACGCACCATGCTGTATTTGATCTTTTATCTTTGTTCCTTCTCTCCTAGACTTTGTGCGGCTGAGGAGTGTTTTGGGCGTCCCATCTGAAGGGCATCCTGAAGTCTTGGAGAGCAACTCTGAGGGAATCACAAGGTCCACACGTCAAGCAGACTAATGCGTACACTTATTTATACATTTACATTCGGAAGAACAGAGGGAGGTTGGCCATAATGATTTAACAAAAGTTTTTCCTATTCTACTGTGTGTGTGTGTCAGATAAAATAGCGTGCCACCATATCTTGCTGCTTTTCGTCAAATCTACATGAGCACATGATTGGGTATTCTATGACACTCTTCTTACTTGGAACTCTGAACTTTCATTCGGTGGCCGGTTGTGTATTTCAAAGTGAAAAAGGTTTGTGGCTCTACAGAGGAGGAGGAAGACCAAGGTCCTTACCTGGCAAACACTGTCCACACATCTCTATACATGGTACGTTTGAACTTTCTACATAAAATGTCGCATCAGTAGACAGATCCAGACAGTTTTAAGACTGCTTGCATAAAGTGAACGTACAATATTAGTTATGTCATGCTCTTTTGAGTGGTTAACTATCAATAGATCCTGGAACTAGGCTAGTGGTAAGGCCCACAAAATGTTGCCATACCCCTATCCGAGGTATAAAAAAACAACCACATTTTCACATATCTTTAAGGTCTCCCGTGTATGAAATGGAAGGTTGAGTAAAAATATATTCCTGCAAAAGTGCTTAAATTGATAGATATTGTGACACACCCCTTAACTCAAAGTGTAGAATAATTCCCGGCTGGAGGGGGTTGAGCAGCATAAGCTCATGTAACACAATATTGCAAGCTCTGATATTGATAAAATGTTAAATACAAGTAGTCAGCTGTCTGTTCTACATGCACAAACAGCATGAGGATACCTTAATGCGTCTTGAAAATATAGACCTGTAAACACACAGATACAATAGTCGGAAATATCAACTATGAATATGTATAAATGTAAACTTCACTTTTTGGTAGCTGTTCAATAGACAACTTTCCAAGTTAAATGTGGTCTCATTCAGTCCTGCCTGACAAAATACATACAGTTACATGTTTGTTTTTTGATGTTGTGGCTATTGTAATGGCTCCCCGGGTGCCGACGACATGGGATGTTGATTAAGGCACCCCCCCCCCACCCACACCTCTCTGATTCAGACAAGTTAAATAATAAAGACACATTTTGGTTGAAACCATTCAGTTGTGCAACTGACTAGGTATACCCCTGTTCTCTTTCACAACATAAGCACACAGTAGCAGCAAGCACGCTGCAACTGTAATACAACAGTCAGCTGTATAGTAGTGTATGTACAGCCTTCTTTTCCCCACTAAAAATGAAGTGTGCCAGGTTGATTTTAAAAGTCTGAGGTGACCAGGACATGAGTGTGTCCTCGCAGGCTGAGAAGACAAAAGAGCCAGTGGGGGTTGTAGTTCTTAGGCCTGACCAGCTTGCACAGTTAACTGGTCATTATGGGCAAGCTGCAGCGACGAGGGCAGTGTCCTTCCTTTATGACTGGCGGGGTATTGTGGCTGTGGGGTGATCATTTTCCATTTCGCCAGTTCGGTATAGTCCGTCAACAGATGCAGCTTGTATACCAAAGAGACCCATTGACTAAGTGGAATGTTATCCCAGCCTGAATGATGCTGGAGATACTGGTTGGTTGTCTGGTCGTCAGGAGAGTCTGTGAAACATAATATTTATAATATCTTGAATATGGCAAAAAGTCCTGTAGGCCATGTCTTACATATTTCTTTATATTCCTTTTGAAGTCAGTTAGGATGATGATCTGTCCGATATTAACTGACGGCGGTTGGCATTGATAACGGACTGGGGCACGCCCAGCAGGAGATGTGGAGAGTGACAGAACCTGGGTGACCTCGGTTTACGTAGAGGTTAGCTAGTGTAGCTAGGTCATAGACTATGATTATGGAGCAATGGCTGTAAGGGACGTAGCATAGCTCCACACTCATACATTTGAAGATGATCCCTGGGCTTTGATGGACAGTAAAAAGATTGCAGAGGAGCGTAAAAGCTAATTCTTCACATGCAAGACCAGTTCAGGTTGGTAGCAAATGAGGTACATATGTACATATGAGGGCAATGCATACCAGCTGTTTCCAGATGGCATTTTGGCTGTGAATGGCCTGACGTGTGGCAGTCCAGTTCCATGGTGTCTCTAGTAGTGCCGAGGGAAGGACTGATGTTGGAGTGGGCTTATCAAGGACTGTTCTGTGAGATTCAGGATGGTATTGACATTGGAGAGGTTAAATTCCGATGACATGTGATGGCCCACGAAGTTGATGGCATTTCTTGTCAATGAGTGTCAGGTTGTGTTGGTTCATTGCAGTGAACATCTGCCTTAAGCGCTTGTCATGTGTGGTTGCATTCTCTTCATACACCCTAACTGTCACCAAGTCAATATATACAGCAACTCCAATTTGTAAGTCGCTCTGGATAAGAGCGTCTGCTAAATGACTTAAATGTGACTTAAATGTAAATGTAAACTCCAGGGCAGACAGTCAGGATGGTGGGCATGTTTGTCTGGAAGAAGCAATGTGCCAGCTCAACTTGAACAGGATAAAAGTGCACCGGAACATCCCTTTGTGCATCACAAATGCAGCGAGCATTGGAATAGTTGGGGCTGCCATGCCATGCAGGCTGCTGCCTTTTTATATATCCAGACGAAGGTGTTTGAGTGTACAGTCGTGGCCAAAAGTTTTGAGAATGACGCAAATATTAATTTTCACAAAGTCTGCTGCCTCAGTTTGTATGATGGCGATTTGCATATACTCCAGAATGTTATGAGTGATCAGATGAGTTGCAATTAATTGCAAAGTCCCTCTTTGCCATGCAAATGAACTGAATCACCCAAAACATTTCCACTGCATTTCAGCCCTGCCACAAAAGGACCAGCTGACATCATGTCAGTGATTCTTTCGTTAACACAGGTGTGAGTGTTGACAAGGACAAGGCTGGAGATCACTCTGTCATGCTGAAGAAAGTCCAGCAAGCGCCAGGACCGTCTCCTAAAGTTGATTCAGCTGCGGGATCTGGGCACCACCAGTACAGAGCTTGCTCAGGAATGGCAGCAGGCAGGTGTGAGTGCATCTGCACGCACAGTGAGGTGAAGACTTTTGGAGGATCAATCATCCAGGAACAGTTTGGTTTAGGAACAATGCCTTTTCCAGCATGATGGAGCACCTTGCCATAAGGCAAAAGTGATAACTAAGTGGCTCGGGGAACAAAACATCGATATTTTGGGTCCATGGCCAGGAAACTCCCCAGACCTTAATCCCATTGAAAACTTGTGGTCAATCCTCAAGAGGCGGGTGGACAAACAAAAACCCACAAATTCTGACAAACTCCAAGCATTGATTATGCAAGAATGGGCTGCCATCAGTCAGGATGTGGCCCAGAAGTTAATTGACAGCATGCCAGGGCAGATTGCAGAGGTTTGAAAAAGAAGGGTCAACACTGCAAATATTGACTCTTTGCATCAACTTCATGTAATTGTCAATAAAAGCCTTTGACACTCATGAAATGCTTGTAATTATACTTCAGTATTCCATAGTAGCATCTGACAAAAATATCTAAAGACACTGAGGCAGCAGACTTTGTGAAAATTAATATTTGTGTCATTCTCAACTTTTGGCCACGACTGAATATGGTGGGCATATTGGATTTCTAACATAGATGAAATACACACAAATAGTCTTGAGTACAGTGCAGTACACATCAGAAAAATGTATCTCTTAAAACGTGAACTTATACAGGTGATTAAACCACAATTTATTGGAAATGTGGCAGCCATATTGGATTTTGGACATAATTGCAAGACTAGGGGCTAAACATATCCAATCCACAGAGGAACCTTAGAAAACAATCTTTTTTCAGTCAGTGTCTGAGAACAAAAACATGTGTAACTGTATGCATTTTTGTCAGGCAGGACCATATAGCACTGAATGAGAGAGAATTACAGTAGGGAATTATTCTGAGTTAAGGGGATGTGCCACTATCTATCAATTTAACCAATTTTGCAGCAAAATATTTTTATAGAACCATCCATTTCATATATGGGAGACCTTAAAGATATGAAAAAAAACACGATTCTGCTTTGTTATACCTCGGGTAGGGTATCTCAAAAGCTAAAGCCCTTTTTTTTTAGGATTGGCCACTAGCCTAAAAGTAGAGACGTCACAAAACGTCAAAGTAAACATGACTGGAGGAGACCCCTTGCAATTTTGGAGACGGCATCACATTAGCTAGAAAATACATTTGGGGTGGCTAATTAATGATTAAAAAGATGATTGCTTCACCCCACAGTTTGCCAAGATGATTAGCAAGTCAGCTAACGTTGTTTACAGTTATTTAGCAACCGCTCCTACACTCTTCTGCTTCAAACACCTGTTTCAAAATGTCGAGGTTTCTCCAGTTGTTTACTTTTTGCAATTGTGACACACCTTCCATGCGTATTGCTTCTGCTTTTAGGGCGGCTCCACCAATAGCCTGGCTCCCTGTTCCCTTGTTGGCGAGGAGCCTTCCCTCTGGACTAGCCTGTCTCCCCCTGGGCTCTCCAGCACCGTAGACCAATTCTCCACTATCATCCAGCCCCACATGAATGAAAGGTCAGCGTTAACTCAGCAGAATGACATCATCTTACACAACTGGGCCCTAGTGCAAACCGTAGCGAAAAGTTTTGCAATGGAAAACACTTTGCATCAGAAAAAATGGTTTCTTATCCGGCATCTTATTGGAAGTTTAGGTAGTCCTTCCCAGTTTTCTGTTTGGTGTCTAGTAAATACGACCCTGAGCATCTTCCTGAAAACAGACACGGACATAAATGCAATTCAAATCATAAAGGTTACCATTATTGGCTTGTATATGTCCGCTGATACCGCTGACCCAGGGCAACACGGTAAACGATATGTAAAGTGTAAGTGAACAGGATTTAGTCAGAGCCAATATAACAGGATACTGTATGTAGAATAACTGTTATCCACACTCCTTTGTACAGTTGAAGCGGAAGTTTACATACACCTGAGCCAAATACATTTAAACTCAGTTTTTCACCATTCCTGACATTTAATCCAAGTAGAAATTCCCTGTCTTAGGTCAGTTAGGATCACCACTTTATTTTAAGAATCTGAAATATCAGAATAGTAGTAGAGAGAATGATTTATTTCAGCTTTTATTTCTTTCATCAGCGGGTCAGAAGTTTGCGTACACTCAATTAGTATTTGGTAGCGTTGCCATTAAATTGTTTAACTTGGGTCAAACGTTTCGGGTAGCCTTCCACAAGCTTCCCACAATAAGTTGGGTGAATTTTGGCCCATTCCTCCTGACAGAGCTGGTGTAACTGAGTCAGGTTTGTAGGCCTCCTTGCTCGCACACACCTTTTCAGTTCTGCCCACAAATTTTCTATGGGATTGAGGTAAGGGCTTTGTGATGGCCACTCCAATACCTTGACTTTGTTGTCCTTAAGCCATTTTGCCACAACTTTGGAAGTATGCTTGGGGTCATTGTCCATTTGGAAGACCCATTTGCGACCAAGCTTTAACTTGCTGACTGATGTCTTGAGATGTTTCTTCAATATATCCACATAATTTTCATTTCTCATGATGCCATCTATTTTGTGAAGCCTCCTGCAGCAAAGCACCCCACAACATGATGCTGTCACCCCTGTGCTTCACGTTTGGGGTGGTGTTCTTTGGCTTGCAAACCTCCCCCTTTTTCCTCCAAACATAACGATGGTCATTATGGTCAAACGGTTCTATTTTTGTTTCACCAGACCAGAGGACATTTCTCCAAAAAGTACGATCTTTGTCCCCATGTGCAGTTGCAAACCGTAGTTTTGGATTTTTTATGGTGGGTTTGGAGCAGTGGCTTCTTCCTTGCTGAGCAGCCTTTCAGGTCATGTCGATATAGTACTCGTTTTACTGTGAATATAGATACCTTTGTACCTGTTACCAGCATCTTCACAAGATCCTTTGCTGTTGTTCTGGGATTGACTTGCACCTTTCGCATCAAAGTTACGTTCATCTCTAGGAAGATCCTTTGCTGCGCCTCTTCAACCTCAGGAGGCTGAAGAAATTCGGCTTGTCACCAAAAGCACTCACAAACTTCTACAGATGCACAATCGAGAGCATCCTGTCGGGCTGTATCACCGCCTGGTACGGCAACTGCTCCGCACACAACCGTAAGGCTCTCCAGAGGGTAGTGAGGTCGGCAGAACGCATCACCCGGGGCAAACTACCTGCCCTCCAGGACACCTACACCACCCAATGTCACAGGAAGGCCATAAAGATCATCAAGGACAACAACCACCCAAGCCACTACCTGTTCACCCCGCTATCATCCAGAAGGCGAGGTCAGTACAGGTGCATCCAAGCAGGGACCGAGAGACTGAAAAACAGCTTCTATCTCAAGGCCATCAGACTGTTAAACAGCCACCACTAACATTTAGCGGCCGCTGCCAACAAACTGACTCAGCTCCAGCCACCTTAAAAATGGGAATTGATGGAAATTATGTAAAAATGTACCACCAGCCACTTTAAACAATGCCACCTAATATAATGTTTACATACCCTACATTACACATCTCTTATGTATATGTATATACTGTACTCTATATCATCTACTGCATCTTGCCATCTTATGTAATACATGGACCACTAGCCACTTTAAACTATGCCACTTTATGTTTACATACCCTACAGTACTCATCTCATAGGTATATACCGTACTCTATACCATCTACTGCACCTTGCCTATGCCGTCTGTACCATCACTCATTCATATATCTTTATGTACATATTCTTTATCCCTTTACACTTGCGTGTATAAGGTAGTAGTTGCGGAATTATTAGGTTAGATTACTTGTTGTTATTACTGCATTGTCGGAACTAGAAGCACAAGCATTTCGCTACACTCGCATTAACATCTGCTAACCATGTGTATGTGACTAATACATTTGATTTGATTTGATTAGGAGACAGAATGCGTCTCCTTCCTGAGCGGTATGACGGCTGCATGGTTCCATGGTGTTTATACTTGAGTACTATTGTTTGTACAGATGAACGTGGTACCTTCAGGTGTTTGGAAATAGCTCCCAAGGATGAACCAGACTTGTGGAGGTCTACAATTTTCTTTCTGAGGTTTTGACTGATTTATTTTGATTTTCCCATGATGTCAAGCAAAGAGGCACTGAGTTTGAAGGTAGGCCTTGAAATACATCCACAGGTACACCTCCAATTGACTCAAATTATGTAAATTAGCTTATCAGAAACTTCTAAAGCCATGGCATCATTTTCTGGAATTTTCCATGCTGTTTAAAGGCACAGTCCACTTAGTGTATGTAAACTTCTTACACACTGGAAATGTGATACAGTGAAATGGTCTGTACAATGGTTGGAAAAATGACTTGTCATGTACAAAGTAGATGTCATAACCGGCTTGCCAAAACTATAGCTTGTTAACAAGAAATGTGTGGAGTGGTTGAAAAACGAGTTTTAGTGACTCCAACCAAAGTGTATGTAAACTTCCGACTTCAACTGTACCTTCTGAAAAAGTCAACATTTAGATGTTGGACAAGCCACCCAATGGCTGCACTTTGTTGTTCTAAAAGCCTTTTTTTTTTGTCTTTTCCATAATGTTTGTGACCTTGTGGTTTCATCTGCTGCTCTTTCAGGTTTGACAAATTGGTGTGTGTTGGGATCAATGAAGACAGAGTCTCAGCTGCAAGTTCTGAAGGCCATAATCAGAAAGTACATGTGTGATGCCTGATTATCATTTATTGTCAAACATGGAACAGCAAAAAGCTGGTAACACTACTGGTGTTTTTCCCCCAGTAGTTATCCTTGCAGAATCAAGGTTAAAGTGCGGAAATTTGTTTCAAACATATGGTATGTGTGCTGTATGTGAATTGCTGTGTGTTTCTGTGCTCTCAGGGTCAAGGTGGACCCCAGCGTCAGTCTCCAGGATGTAGTGGAACGCTGCCCTGTATGCTCCTCTGCTCCAACGCCATGATGTCTGCCGTTAAGAGGAAGATTGCATGTGTCACTGACGGTACGTTTGGCCCTCACAAATGGAGACGTGTACGTTTTCCTTGTAAATGTCTGTCAAAAATCCATTTTAAGGTGTAAAAAAAAATCTATACTTTTTGTCTTAAATACAGGGATTTGAAAGCCCTCCTGAAATATAAGCATGGAAAACTGTGATGTATGATTGCCTCAGTACCTCACTGTTCACATGAGTGGGCTAAACAAACGGTCAAATCATTTGAAAATACAACAGTTCCTCTTTAGAATTATTTACATTGAAATATTAAAGAACAACTGTTGTATTTTCAAATGATTTGACCGTCAACCGTGATGCTCTTCAACGGTATCTTTATCTTGTCCATTTATTGAAAAACATACTTTTGGAGTTGTAAAATCAATGTGGACAATCTACCCAAATAAGGTGTATAAAATCCAGTCTCATTGCTATGAAACCATTTTATTTTATTTTTTTATCTGCTGCGTTCTTGCATTTGTCCTATCCCTGCAACTCCCTCATATCATGTAGAAACAAACATGAATGTATCTTATTTTGGCAACACATGGACACAAATTACAAAATCATTCAGTCAATTTTTTAAGTTTTTACTACAGTGCAAAAATTTGTGGTAATTATGTTTTTTTTGTTTTTTTTTCATTCCACAAAAACTTAAACCATTATAATTGAGGTACTGGGAAATATATAAAATACCCTTCTTTCATATCATCCTTTCTAAATACCAATCATATCTACTGTTAATAGTATTTTAAGAGATGACCGTCTCAGTTCCTAGAGCCCTATGGCAACCTCAAGCGTCAGTAACAAGTGCAATAGGGACTTATTTATCTCTTTCACTCTCCTATATACTCTCCCCCTTTTTGTTTCCACTGCCCCTCCATTTATTTCCCTCCCTCTTTCACTCTCAGGTCTGGACACAGAGGATACTCCTCTTATGCTCTCTGCCGACGACTTCAACCAAGCATTGGATTGTCTCAAACTGTCCGTCTCTGAACAAGAGCTGCTCAAATATAAACTCATTCAGCAGAAACTCACTGCAAAATAACCAAGCCGCCCAAGCCTAGTGCCATCAAGTATTCGGCTAAGCTATTCTCTTCTGCATGCACTACGTTACCCCAAATCCTCTACCACAAGCGTGTATTCCTCAAGAGTTTTGGCTCTGCAAAAACCTGGGGGTGTGAAGTTCTTTTCTCTGCACTAATGAGTGGTGTCATTTAGTCCAAGGGACCAAACTAGTACACAACCTAATTAGTGCACAACATTGTATGTGGACCACGTTGGTACAGTTTGCAATTTGCACAATCAATCTGAACAGTCAAGGTAAGGTTAGTGCTCTATATTTGTAACCACTAGTGTCTGAATTGAGCTGAAGCTTCAGAACTTGGTAGTGTTAATGGCAGCAACAAATGCATATGAGTTGTTCAAATGAAAACTAGTATATCCATGGCCCTCCAGGAGAAAAGTTGGGACGTCACTTTCCTATATTCTCAAAGTGACACTAATGCTGCTGTTCTGTTTAGTTTCTCCTATTCTCAGAGTTACTAGCCATATGTTGTCCATTAATTGCAAAGTTGTCTCTTACTGAGTCTTGCATTTCAACAGGACGTTCCAAATCTGTAGTTTATTTTTCCAATGCTTCCCCAACCTGAACTGTTTTGAATGCTGGTTTCTTTTACAAGCCGTCCTTTCAGAGACTCGTTTGAGCAACAATAGACCCAGCCAAGCCTTCAACAGTTCAAGTAAAAACAACTAATATAATGGGTTGATGGAAAACCAGCATACTCAACAGTTCTCCTAGACCAAGTTTTGGGTAACACTGGTTGGTGCAGAGTTTCCCCTTCCATCCTGTAGATCATTTGCATAAAATAAAGTAATACAAAATGTACAATTATTTTAAAAAACAAGTACAGTTTACAGAACAAATACACATGGAAACAAAGCTACCGCATTAATCCATGAGGATGTATCTGGGTCACACTTTATTAAGTTGTCAGTTTATTGCTTTAAGGAGTCATCATTTGTTACAGCACGAGTAACAAAGCTGATGTTCCTCTGAGTGACACATCGTTGGAGGAATTTCAATGTGTATGGTTAAAATCAAAGTTGAGCTTGAACTAGAGTTTAGTAATTCTCTACTATAATTGACTATTTCAATTTTGTTCTTTGTGAAGACTGTGGAACGAAAGTTAATGTATTTACATGTGAAATGGAAATTAGTATAAAGTGTAACCATGATAAATTAACAATCTAATTTATATTATTCAAAGATTGCTATCACTGTCAAAAATTATACTTATATTTTTGTAGGGTGAGACATTGTGCTTTCCATCTCATGGTAGCAAAAATGACAATGATTACAAAAGTAAGACAAACAAATCTATAAATTGTGAGTTGTGTTAACTATAACTTTCAAATGGTGCAAACTTTTATTTTTTTCTAGCCAGGTTAAGTAATTGTAATGTTTATGTAATGAATTATCTGATTTTAAAAAGTCTATCACTCAGGTTGGTAAAATAAACTTTACCAAAATATTAACTTGCTTTACTTGAAACCTTGCCAATAAAGACTACATTGAAGTGTCATAAGCAGGGCATATGATATTTTAAGCGGTTTATTTTATGAGACCTGATTTGTGAAAGCTCGTCATTCACCTAAATACAATAGGCAATATTAGATAATGTAGTAAGAAAATATGTTTGGCAATAATAATAAAAAGTTAATGTCCTGTCCACGGCATTGTAAAGTAGGCTTTATGAATTGAGTGTCAAAGTGTGTCCTTGAATTGTCACCTATTTGTAAAGGAATACCGGTCCCGTGTGGCTCAGTTGGTAGAGCATGGCGCTTGCAACGCCAGGGTTGAGGGTTCAATTCCCACGGGGGGACCAGGGTTCAATTCCCACGGGGGGACCAGGATGAATATGTATAAACTTTCCAATTTGTAAGTCGCTCTGGATAAGAGCATCTGCTAAATGACTTAAATGTAAATGTAATGAATACAAGCATTTTGCTACACCTGCAATACATCTTCTAAATATGTGTATGTGACAATACAATTCGATTTTTTTATGTTTACCTCAAGGTTTTACCTCTTTTTCCTTTCAAGTCACTTGGATGGTTTATGTAGAGTAAAGAAAAATGATGGGTCAGATTGTTAATGGTGACCCTTTCATTGGCCCAGAGTTGCAGTAATTGTGTGTACCTACTGTGGATTAGATATTTGCACCTGCTAGCCACGGAGAGGCACTATTTTCTTATTCACCCACTCAAACACAAATTTGCTTATGTAAAACAAATCATTCTCTGACTGGAAAAGATCTATCCTAAGAACACAGCGATAGTTCTGTTAAACTAAATGTATGCCTCTGGATGTAAATAATGTACTAGTCACACTCATTGTACTATAATGAACCATAACACATTTGTATTTGAAGAGATATAGGAGAAGATCTCGATTAATCAGGGGGTCTAGATGTCTGTTGCAGGTCCCTTGTTTTCACAAAAGACGCTAAACCCCTTTTCTGTTTGCTTTGGGTTTTAGTTCGTTGCTTTGACAAAGATTCCAAACGTAGTTCTTCCATGTCTTCGTCGTTCATATCGAACTCAGGCGGGGAGATCCTCTTTGCCAAAGCCTCAACTGAAATACGGCATTCGATTGCAGGTTCTGTAAGACAAAGAACATGTGTTTTCAATTTGATCATCATTTGTAATTTGACAAAAGGACTGACTAAATGCTATAACAGGCCTATATAGTTCAATATTAATTTAGATATTAATTTTGATACATAATGTATCAAGATAATACAAAAAGGAAATGGATAAAACAAAGGATACAATTTGGTTAGTTAGGCAATTGTAAATTATACAATATATCCAGGTTGAAATATGCTGACCGCTTCCAATGGGAAATGATGATTACAGAGGCAACAGACCAGATCATTAGCGTGCCACTAGCATTGGAGTTTATCCTGCTGGTGGGAATTAAGAGGCTATCTGATTGGTCATGTACATCAGTTCTTACAGCCAACCAAAAATCTGACATGTAGGTTGAGGGGGGGGGGGGCTGACCTTTTGAAGCCTTCAAATGGATTTACTTAACTACTGCACCCCATCTTACCTTCACTAATGCTGTAGTGTAGTGTTATCCTATCCTAGAGACTATAGCTGTATTCAGAATGACATACTCGCTATGCCTACTTCATAGTATGTTTGGCTGCAGTGTACGAAGTATGCAGGGTAGTATGTTTATTTAAGTATGGTTGACAGATCAGGATGTCACATTCGCCCCAAAATGTAATAACAGCAAGGAGTATCTGACGATGTAAGAATTGCAGCACTCAAAATTAGATATATTTTCTACCACGTAGGTCGCACAAATGAGTACAGTACCAGAGACACTAGCAGCAGAGGGCACACATCAAGAGTGCAAGCTGAATATGGGGATCAATGGAGATTCTCCAATTGAAAGTTTTTGTAAGAGCTTACAAGTAAAGTAAAAATGTTTATGACAACTGGGCCTCAAATGTAAATGACACTTTAACAATGTTTAGATTTAGGCATGTATCTGTCTATCCCATTGTATGTTGTAAAACTTGCCTCTGGGGGACACATCAAACCACTAGAAAACTGAATGGGGTACAATGGAGCAAAACCTATTGTTTCATGTTATGGCTAAATCAAAGTGACTATTTATTGCATGAGCTCACTCTACACTATCACAGGAGTGTCCCATTTCTATCCCAGAAGGCATTACTGGAGGAAGATAGATATGCCCCTCTTTGTCTCAGATCTGATTGACATATTTAGCAGCCAACACTTATCCTTAATGAGTGATGCGATAGTATTCTGATGTTTGAAATCAAACTGTCGTGAGAATGGGACGCTAGCTGTAGCCCAAGCTAGCCTACTAGCAAGGTACTAACTCAAAATAACTCTAAGGGAAAATCACAATGTTCAAAATAATACTCTAGTGATTTTAGAACAGCAACTAGGTGTTGGACTAACATTAGCATTTGCAATCCCGCACGGACTACCTCCCCATATTCATTACCGTATGTAGTATGTTTAGTACAATGTGCATGCTCATGTAGTATGCAAGTATTTAGCATGTAGTTCCCCATTCCGAACATAGGCTATGGTCATGTTGAGTGCCATTTGTTAATTGACATGAGCTGCTGCATTCTGGACTGACCTTAGTTTGTTGATGGTTTCATCATGAGAGCCAGTGAGGATAACTTTACAGTAGTCCAGCCTAGATAAAATGATAGCTTGGACCAGTTTTTCAGTGTCCAAGTGGCCGATGCATGATCTGATAAATAGAAAACAGGGTTGGCCCCAAGACTGACCCCTGTGGTACACCAGTAGACTGAGCGAATGGCATATTAGTTAATTACAGTAAACAGTGGTCTGTCGTTGGGGTAAGATTGGAACCTCTGCTGGGTAATCATTCTACTGCATTTCGAGGACAGGAAAGTGTGCTGTGCGCAATTGCTCTTGAGTTCTTCCTCTTTCCTTGACTGGCTGTGAAACCCGACAGGTAGGCATCACAGAACTCTAATTATTAAGCTGAATATGAACTACTTTAGTGTACAGTTAAAAATATTTTATCCAGTTACACTATACATCAACAGGTATAACACATTATGCGAAACTTCTCAGAAGCACGTTTGGCCTCCTTATGTCTTATATAATCTAGTAATGATCCTGACAAACTTGTCACTTGAAGACCTGATACATAATTTGACATTGCAAGCCTTATAATAAGACATCTCAATGGCTCCTGCATGCTTATAACAAGTTATAAAGAATTTTCACTGTCAGCTTTAAATAAAGTGTTACTGTGTATCCCTTTAGACATTAATTTATGATTAGTATTAACGGTTTTTATTAAGTGTCAGAAGACTGCACACAACACACTCATTTCCTTTGACCAAAAAATGTTCCTCAACTGTTGGGGTTGGGTATCTTTTGTGACGGGTATAATTCTTAAGAATAATCCGTTTTGATGGGAGGGGAGGGAGTTTATTCTTACGTCCAACACTAGCCATATTTACCGCTTACGTGGCCTTTGCTACTTTCGTGCGCTTCATCCTCTTCCTCCGCATGAGGGTCACCTGAGGCCTTTTCAACCCCGCGATGAGCAGCAGCAGTCTGGGCCGGGACTTGGTGAGCCAGCTTCTCAGTAGCGTCCCCTTGGGAAACCTAGGGGAATGGCAACAGCTTAATCCACTAGTTTATACAGCACCATTATATACGCGTGGTGTACACGATATGACCGCTAACTTCTTGACAGTCAGTCATGCAGTCAGTAACAATCTGCACTAGAGGTTGTCCATTGTTGTAGTAATGGCATATAAAGGAGAAGAAAATGATCTCATACAGTCATGCATGTAATTTCTCTGTTGAGGATTTCTCTTGGAAGCTTGTCTCACCATGTTAATAACTCATATCTCACCAACTATTACTGGTTCCAACTTTAACATCTGCTCAATACATGGAAAGAGATGGTCAATACTCTTTTAGGCTTGAGGCTTGAAGGTGAAATGCTTGTTTTCTTTCTTTTCGGCAGTATTGACCTAGATAATTGCACAGATGAAATGCGCAATCATTCATAAGTACAGATGTCAATAATAAATTGGTCCCAATTTTGCAATCAAATCCGATACCTACTTAACCGTTCATCCTGAGTAAAGGCCCTGCTGCCAGTTAATGGATTTGAAATGAACATGATTGGATCTCCTTTCACATAATCATATTGCGATCCTGAAAACTCACTAATGTTGAAGATAAGTAATACCACTTTGTCAATTATCTGAAGCCCTTCAGGTGAGACTATACAGCAATCAGCTAACTGGAAATGTTGATCAAGATCTGATCTCAAGCCAAATATACTGTTAGTGTGATTAAATATATATATTACATTACATAACCACAAAAGGTATTTGCTAGGCTGCAAAGTGTGGGTGTCCCTTCCTGTGTTGTACTTGTTTAGTTGCCCCCAATGAACTTGTCTGTTCATGTGATTATGCAAAGAACATACTATACACAATGTGGCTGACATAACCTGAACTATTGACCTTAATATGTGACCAACACTCTTGGGTTTACCGTAAAGTTATGGACTGCCTATGCACACACATCAATCTCATCTCCTCTGAAACCTATATCACCAGCCTTTTTTTCTGTATGAATTTTAGACTAATACAATATTATTTTCTTGCTTATCCTTAAAAAATGCACAGCTTAAACACCTGAATACTTGGAGGAAACACAGTGTGTTACTATGGCATCTAAATTGCACTCACTTGTGGCAGGCTTCCATAAAGTACGCCTGAACAAGAAACCAGAACAGTACCTCAACCAGTAAAACTCCTCACCGAAGCACCATAGCAACCTTCTTACGTCGAGTGTCGTACCCCTCGCAGCCCCAGTTCTGACTGCTGAGCACGATGGAAAATATAAAACTTTCAATTGTTCGACTTTTGCTGGTCGAGCGCGGCTAAACTGGTCAGAGAGAAATCTAGCAATGTTTAGACGTGGTAGGGCCTTGTTGAAGCCA
The DNA here is from genome assembly GCF_029448725.1 of Salvelinus fontinalis. Classification (NCBI taxonomy): domain Eukaryota; kingdom Metazoa; phylum Chordata; class Actinopteri; order Salmoniformes; family Salmonidae; genus Salvelinus; species Salvelinus fontinalis. The sequence goes on along the minus strand of NC_074704.1, from coordinate 27,956,508 downwards.
TTGTTGTCACTCTGCGGGCTTGATGTTAAATGTACCGAGAGCAACGTTGTTTGTTCAGTGCACCCATCCCCGCTCCCTCACCATCACCATTTTTCATTAGCTTTATGAATAGAGATCCGGATAGATTTCCCCTTTCTCAGTCCTCTCAAGTGGTACAAGGTTAGGAGATGGGGTCTTCAATTCAAAATGAGTTGTTTCATTTTTGTACCTTAATCAGTGTCCTACCGCTTCAGGAGCCTCTTCAGATATCACGTTTTATTGAAGCCTGTGTGAACCCTCTGAATTGTTCTTGACCTCTTGCTGATCTCTTCATCCCATCTAGGTAAGTGTCTCTGGTCGTTTCAAGTAGTTGTCCAATAAATGTTGCTCAAAAAGTGTCGGAAATCCAAAAACATTTCACCAACAAGTGCGAACAAATATTTTCCTCTTCCATTCGTTTCTTCACTTAGAACATTCCTTGTTGATAATGGATATTTCCACACCCTTCTATTTCCACATGATACATCCAGGTTGTCCTTTCTGCTCTGATAGTGCCCCCTCTCAACTTGCAAGTGTGTGGAGATTGCTATTATGCAGTTTACAATTCCACCTCCCAACCTGAGAGCTGAAATCTTGCCATTTTGTTACTGACCAGTCCCCCGAGTCAGGTAAGCCAGATAACATATATTATTCTCACCTGTCCGTCCTGTAGCAACTAGCAAGAGGAGCTCACTTTTAGTGTCTGTGCAAATCTTAAGGCATTTACAGAATCCCCAACCAGGCTGTCACTCTTAGCAAATGTTCTTCAATAGCATTACAAATGTTCCTCATTGGTAGCTAAAGAACCATTCATCCAAAAATGATTAATCCACAAGTGGTTTATTTTTTCAATTCCAAACACTGATAAGAGTTCAAATACAGTTATAGCCAAATGGTGGCTCTAAAATATCTATTGAGAATAACTTTTCAAAGTAGAACGGACCATAGTCTGTGTTTGGCATGAAAACTACCAAGATACCACAATTACTTTCTTACAAGTTATTAGCACTTGCCTTAAATACATTAGGAGTTGAGCGGGTCTTACTCCTGAGCAATAGTTAAGAGTTCAAGTATTAAAATGGAGGTGAGAAACTCCAATTGCTGCCATTCGTATATCCACACCCAAGCTACCCCTCTTTAAAGCCACACAGTCAACTTCCACTCTTCTTTCGGCACACGACTTACAGTACTCGCCTAAAGTTCCTACCTCTGGAGGAATAACAAACGGAAAGCAGTCCTTACCAATTGACCCCACACATTTGTTAGGTTATGCCCCCCGCGTCCCTGCAAAGGCACATATATGATCCCGATAGGAGTTTTTTTTCCTCTCAAACTAGAAGGTTCAACCAGGATGCAAAAACAAATCTGCTAAATAATAGGAGGCCATGAACTCCACGGGGGAGGCAAGGAGGGGGCTTTAAAAAGGAGGGTCCACTCAGCAATTCTCACTGCAAACAGCAACGGATGATCCCGGCCAGCCAGCCAATCAGGGGGTCGACCACAGGGGCCCCGTTGCCATGACATCCGGCACTTGACCAATATAAAAAGCACAACCAGTGGACAATGTATAAAGAGGTCAGCCAAACTGGCATGTCCCCACAGTAAGCGGGCACATAGTTGGATCATCTAACTTAAGTTCACTTACATCGGAATCTTTGCTTTTCTGGTGGAAGAATAATCTGACCATTCATTTCCAATACCTTTATTATTGTACTTTCACTAGATTCTTTATCCCGGGGGAAATATTTGAATAAAATGTGCTCTACTGGCTCAAAAGTGACACAAACACTATTTAGTACCCACCATGCTCAGAAATGTATCCTTTTCCACTCACTATCAGCTACGACACCTTTTGTTAGTCCACCTTGTGCATTTAGTAAAAGAAACAGCTGTAATTGTAGTGGCTACATAGTGCTCTCTAGAGGGAGCTGTGGCTTCAGCCAATAATTCATGAGATGCAGGAAATGTGTCCTCAGCCCAGGCAGGAGTGGGAGGAGTAGGACTGTAATGGCATGCTTAAGTTGACAGTCTGCACAGCTCAGGATAGACCCCTGTTTTGGCACTGCAAAGATTGCCCAAGAAGAAAAAGGGGGAGGAGGGTGGAAGACCTGGCACTGCATTGCAGATCATCAAATGGGAGGGAGGGAGGGAGCTGGGATTTCCCGAGGGAAAAGATTTAGATGCACTATTGTAAAGTGGCTGTTCCACTGGATGTCATAAGGTGAATGCACCAATTTGTAAGTCGCTCTGGATAAGAGCGTCTGCTAAATGACTTAAATGTGATGTAAATGTAATGCTGTGTGATTCCCTGTTGTAAGTCTTCAGAATATCAAATATGCCAGTCTAATGGCTCCTCTTACTCACTGCAGTTTAGTGTGTTAGGGTATGCATTTCAATGTGTCTTAATATTACAATTGATAAACATTTAATTATTATTTGTAGTTATCTTTGATTTAATAATTTACCCCCAATTATCCAGAGTAATTACCCTGATTATAATGGAACCTTGAGTGATTGATCCTTATACACTTCACACATGGTTAAGTGTGAAGCCTTTATACAGTTCATTCGGGAAAGTATTCAGACCCCTTGACATTTTCCACATTTTGTTACATCACAGCCTTATTCTAAAATGTATAAATAAATAAATAAAAAACATTTAAATAAGTATTCAGACCCTTTGCTATGAGACTCAAAATTGAGCTCAGGTGCATCTTCTTCCCATTAATCATCCTTGAGATGTTTCTACAACTTGATTGGAGTCCACCTGTGGTAAATTCAATATATTTGACAAAATTTGGAAAGGTTCACATCTCTCTATATAATGCCCCACAGTTGACAGTGCATATCAGAGCAAAAACCAAGCCATGAAGTCGAAGGAATTGTCCATAGAGCTCCGAGACAGGATTGTGTTGAGGCACAGATCTGGGGAAGTGTACCAAAACATTTCTGCAGCCTTGAAGGTCCCCAAGAACACAGTGGCCTCCATCATTCTTAAATGGAAGAAGTTAGGAACCCCCAAGACTCTTTCTAGAGCTGGCCACCCGGCCAAACTGAGTAATCAGGGGAGAAGGGCATTGGTCAGGGAGGTGACCAAGATCCCGATGGTCACTCTGACAGAGCTCCAGAGTTCCTCTGTGGAGATGGGAGAACCTTCCAGAAGGAAAACCATCCCTGCAGCACTCCACCAATCAGGCCTTTATGGTAGAGTGGCCAGACAAATGCCACTCCTCAGTAAAAGGAACATGACAGCCCACTTGGAGTTTGCCAAAAGGCACCTAAAGACTCTCAGACCATGAGAAACAAGATTCTCTGGTCTGATGAAACTAAGCTTGAACTCTTTGGCCTGAATGCCAAGCGTCACGTCTGGAGGAAACCTGGCATCACTCCTATGGTGAAGCATGGTGGTGACAGCATCATGTTGTGGGGATGTTTTTCAGCGGCAGGGACTGGGAGACTAGTCAGGATCGAGGCAAAGAGGAACAGAGCAAAGTAGAGAGAGATCCTTAATGAAAACTGGGGCGACGGTTATGAGAGCAAAATTACAAGATTGTTATAATACTGTTATTGCATAAAATGGTTGTTCTTTGCAACAGAATAGGGTTCTTAGAACTCTAATGTGTATGTGTGAACTGAGAGTGGGCCTCTGGGGCTTAATGCTGATAGTAGATTTACGATGCCTTAGGTGATAAACCTAACAAGCCACATTGCATTCATGTGAGGGAGATTGCTCCAGTCTGACTGGAAGGTACCAGGGAGAGATGGCTCGGGTATGGATAATGATGAAGGGAACCTTGTTTTTGGGGCCAGACTTTGGTTTCCACACAATGAGAACAGTCTTTACAGTAGATAGTGTCTGCTGTGAATTATTCATTTCTTTCATACATTCATACAAATCCTAACCATGTGACCCATTCCACACATCTGTTGTTTGTCATGTAGACTAAGGGGGTGGATCTTTGCTATAAAAAAATAGCTGTGCAGCGTTGCTCCCCATCCAACCTGACAGAGCTTGAGAGAATCTGCAGAGAAAAATCTGTAGAAACTCCCTAAACACAGGTGTGCCAAGATTTCAGCATCATACCAAAGAAGACTCGAGGTTGTAATCGGTGCAAAAGGTGCTTCAACAAAGTACTGAGTAAAGGGTCTGAACGCTTATGTAAATGTGATATTTCAGTAGTTTTTTTATACATTTGCAAACATTTCTAAAAGCAGTTTTTGCTTTGTCATTATGAGGTATTGTGTGTAGATTGAAGAGGGGGGGAACTATATAATCCATGTTAGAATAAGGCTGTAACGTAACAAAATGTGGAAAAAGTCAAGGGGTCTGAATACTTTCCGAATGCACTGTAAATATTTTTTTTTATATTTTATTTTAAACTAATACAAATGCACAGAGAAAATATATATCTAAAAAAAATAGGGTTCAAAATTATTGGAACCGCTAAAGATTCTTATAAAAACAAACAAAATCTGCATTAACGTTCTACTTTTTAAATTAATCTCAGTTTAAATAACTGTATTGTGGTCGTCCATGGCTCCCTGTTTTATTGGGGTATAAAATGAGGTAACACACATGTAAATGTATCATCCATCGCTATGGGAAAATGCCAAAAACTCACAACAAGAACAAAAAAATTGCCTAAAAAACAAATATGCCACTTACAACTATTATGTCAACAATTAAGAGGTTTAAAACCACTGGAACAGTGGTAAACCTGCCTGATATTGGATGCATGTGTATCTTGTCCCCACACACAGTAAGGAAGATGGTTCGGGATGTAAAGAAAAATTGAAGGGCCAAAGTTGGAGAATTATGGAAAACTTCAGGTCACCAAGTAAGTCTTTAAATCTAGAATTAGACGCCACCTCCATGCAAATAGGCTCTTTGGAAGGGTTGCCAGAAAAACTTAATTGAGAGCAACCCACAATGGAAACGCTTGGAGTTTGCATTGGCACTTGGATTGGAACCTGTGCAAATAGAGCTCGATGGCCACGCACAGGAGTGGTGGGTTTGGCGTCAAAATAAGAATACATATGCAGAAAATAACCTCATACCTACTTTAAAATATGGTGGTGGATCTTTTGATGTTATGAGCTATTTAGCTTCCACTGGTCCTGGGGCCCTTGTTAAGGTCAACAGCATCATGAACTTTACCAAGTACTGCACTAGGGCATTCTAGCCCAAAAACCTTGTTGCCTCTGTCAGAAGGATGACACTTGGCCGCAAGTAGCTCTTCCAGCAAGACAATAAACCCCAAGCACATATCAAAATACACAAAGAAATGGTTAATTCACCACAAAAATCAATATTTTGCAACGGCTATCTGTCTACGGACTTGAACTCCAATGAAAACCTGTAGTTTGAACTGAAGACGGCAGTCCATAAGCGCAGACAAAGGATATCAAGGCTCTGGAAAGATTCTGTATGGAGGAATGGTCTAAGATCTCTCCCAATGTGTTCTCCAATCTCATAAAACATTTCAGAAAAAGTCTGTGCCGTTATCCTCGCAAAGGGGAGGGTGCCGGAGTGTATTAAAAACCGGGGTGCCAATCATTTTGACCCCTATCTTTTTTTTTTTGAGAAAACAATTATTATTTGTTAAACAAAATCTCTTTCTCTGAGAAATTTTATTAGTATAAAATATATATTTTTCCCAATTTTTTTGACATACAATATAGCTCAGTATTTGTATTATTTATTTTATACAGTCTTTTTGCCCATCTTTATCAAGGGTTCCAATAATTCTGGACCTTTCTGTACAAGTATCCCCTTTTACTCCTTTAATACTGCAATTCAAATGCTAAAGACACAATATAGATGGCAATACTTTGCATATTATATCAACAGTGATGACCAAAAATGCACAAAGGTTTCATAGTTTAGACAAATTCAGATTGATTTCTTCCCATGACAATTTAGGAGGGATGTCGGTTGAAAAGATGCCATGGTTTCCACCATACATTGAAAGTTCACAATCATGATTTTTCCTTCATTTTAATATCACAAGGAGAGAGCAATGGTGTAAAGAACAAGCCACAATGCTTTTAAGATATTTTTGTGTAAATTTGCTTCACTAAACAAGTTTACAGTTGTTTCCAATGTGTGCTTTGAGCTAGCATAGCAACATTTGTTTGGTTGTTGACTGGACAAAACCAAATAATAAAACGGTTGGACGGGGGTGAAAACGCATATTTTAGAAATGGCTCAAACATGTATTTTTGGTGTAACTTAAATTTAGCATCATACCGTATTATAATGACCAAACATGTTAGCATGCGAGGACATTTAACACACACAAAAATGCAAAAATATCGAGCTTTCCCACTGAAATTATACCACACATGGTATGCGTTCATATTGTGCAACTGTGCTCATGTACATGTACCCGCTGCCATTGGGCAGTGATGGATATCCAACATAACAATCCATCATTATTTTTACAAGATTGTACTTTATCCCAGTAATACATGAACCTTTGACAAACTATAATTGAAAGCAAATCCATTCATGGACATTGTCATTTTTAGATATGTGCATCTTCGCTGTTGCTCCACACTGCTCATGTTATCATGGCAAAATCGCCCCCTGCAAGTTGAAGTGCTTTGAGACCTGGTGAAAAACTATATAAACGCAATAAAATATTAGTGCTCATTTCAATTGAGTGCACAGATTTGATGAAAATCTCCGTATGGGGTTAGTCATTTTACCACGAATCCAATTGAAAAGAAATTAGACAACAAATGTGTTATTTATGCGGTTTACAGTTTGAATCCCTACAAAAGTAGATCGATGGAATATCGCACAGAATGTCCCTCAAGGTGCAGAGATAATCCAGATGTGCATTTTTTTAAATCCAGATTACCCCTATATCTAATAATAATAAGAAAATGGTAAGAAAATCCCTCATTACTCATCTGTACTAATTTAGGAACATCTTACTGCCCAAGTCTTCACAAAACCTCTCTCACAATTTTGCGACACCGCAGCCAGCTCCTGGATGAATTCTAGGACGTATTCACTTCATGGTCCATAGACCAATGTTTCACAACTTTAGTTCGAGTACCCCCAACAGCACACATTTTTGGTGTAGCACCGGACAAACTCACCTGATTCAACTCATTGAGGGCTTGATAGTTAACAAGTTGAATCAGCAATCAGTGCTTGTCCGGGGCTACAACAAAAATGTGTACTGTTGGGGGTAATCTGGGACTGGAGTTGGGAAACACTGCATAGACTGCCAAAACATGCAGTGTCAAGATTGTGAGAAGCTGTCGTCCTTATGGGAATTGGGGGAGGCTGGTCGTGACATCTCAAAGAAACTGGATGAGTGAGAGGCCTTTCTCGAACTAGAGGCCTTTTTCGATTTTAGCAGTTGAAGCATCTCGGCCAGCTGTGCCTCCACCACCGCCATGCGGCCATTAAGAGACCCGATGTCTCCCCTAAGTTCCTGCTTCAGCTCCAGGAAAGAGGCGTGCATGGTCTGTACGGGTACAGGACAGACAACCAGCTTCCCTTCTGACTGCACAGGGCTCCGGTCCTGCGGAGTGCGGGCGTCACCCACGTTATCTAAGCGCAGGTCGCTCTTGGTAATACCGCTGTCACAAGAGTCCGTCTTCTTGAGAGACATCTCGTTATGGGACTTAGTCCTGTCCGGCAAGGTCTCCATTGACTCGGCCTTAGAAACGCTGCTCCACGACTCTGCTTTCACAACAGACTCCTTGAAACGACCCCAGCCCTTTTTGGTCTTTGGCGCAGGCTCTACGGACTTGCAGCCTATGAGGTTGCCGTTTTGGATGGCAGGGGCATGAAGCACGACTCGGCTAGAGGGCCTGGAGGACAAAGACAAAGATGTGGATGAAGCTGTGGGAGTGGCAGGGCTCTCGGTCACCATGATGATGCTGGTGGAGGCGAGGACCTCATGGACCTTGGTTTGCTCAAGGTGGCCAGTGCCACTCTCCACGTCTGGTGGCTCCCCCTGACAGGTTCGCTCCACTGCCAGTCGCGCCTCCCTCTGCTGCCGGAAGCGCTGGAAGAGGCGACGGACGGGGTGGTCTGGAGGAAGGTTCAGAGGGGCCTCGTTACTCCTCTTGAGCATCTCCTCTTCCTCACGTTTCACATCACTGATCTTCCGGAAAACTATCTGTAACAAGAAATCAGAACGTCAGGTTGGGATCAAGCCCATCTTAAATTCATTGGGTCCAAAATGACATTTGCTGCATTACATCTACTCAACACGTTACCCTTTAAGTATTTTAACTTTAAGTATTTCTTTGGACACTTATGACTTAAACATTTCTAAACTGAAGGAAAATAGCATAATGTCCCTAAGCCTCCAAACATACACTACATGACCAAAAGTATGTGGACACCTGTTCGTCAAACATCTCATTCCAAATCATGGGCATTAATATGGAGTTGTTCCCCCCTTTGCTGCTATAACTGGGAAGGCTTTCCACTAGATGTTGGAACATTGCTGTTGGGACTTGCTTCCATTCAGCCACAAGAGCATTAGTGAGGTCGGGCACTGATGTTGGGCGATTAGGCATGGCTCGTAGTCGGCGTTCCAATTCATTCCGATAGTGTTCGATGGGGTTGAGGTCAGGGCTCTGTGCAGACCAGTCAAGTTCTCCCACACCGATCTAGACAAACCATTTCTGTATGAACCGGGGCATTGTCATTGTCACAGGGGCATTGTCATGCTGAAACAGGATGGAAGCACAGAATCGTCTAACATGTCATTGTACGCTGTAGCGTTAAGATTTCTCTTTTTACTGGAACTAAAAGGGCATATCCCGATTCATGAAATGTTCTTCGACATGGAGGGTCAGATGGTGGTGATGTCCTAAGAAAGATGTACAGTAATTATGTCATAAAGCAAAAAAGTGTCGGAACAACAAAGTGTTGGCATTTGGGAATAGTTAATGCCTCATAAGGGAAGTTGGCACTGACTAACCAGGTTTGACTGTAATTCAAATCTCAATCGTGGAGAGTTTGGAAGTGGTAATGTTTAATTAGATCAAATGTAGGTAATATTGTGCAACATCATTACAATAAACATGTGGAACTGGCACGTTAGCATCGACTAGTAGGCTACTACTCCGAGGACAACCGCTCACTGCCCTAAAAATATCAGTGTGGGTTTTGTTTGTCTCATTCATTTATTTATTTATTACATTTTGAATGGCCAGCTGGAAGCTCACAGGAACAAGAAGTCTGCATTGTGTTTATGTAACACAGTGGTCTTTATTTAGGTGCACTCAGCACAAACACAAAGCAGTAGCGGCAAAAAGTAAAGCAACTACCCCTCACCATAGTTATTTATCAAGGCAGTGGAAATGCAAAGTGTGGCCCCTTTCAAAACGGATGAATATATTGAACCACATTGAAATCATGGCAGGTGAGACAAAACAATACAAACACATAAATAAGTAATGTTGGGGATAGGAAACATAATCAAAAAGGACAAATCTTTTATGGTCTGCTAATACAACAATATTAAAGGACCGGTGCACTAGTAAAAAAAAAAAAAGAAAGAAAAAAAAGATTTTTCAAGCAGCACCCCTACTTCCTGCAGCTATGAGCACAAGTATGGTTCTGAGAGCATTTATTTGAAACCTTGAAATTGTAGCAGTTTAACCAAGTAACTGAAATGAATTGATTTTCTTGTCGCATCAGATATTTTAGAGCGAAGTGGGTGAGGTTAACATTGACCCAATGCCTATCTAAATGCTTTAAGCAACGCTTCATTCAAACTTGCCAGATTAAGGCAAAGCACTGGTCACAATCAATACACAATAACTTTCCATCTCAAAGCAAAACGCAGCTTTAGCTGTCTGTTCAAACAGAGACCGTCAATGTCTAATACACATTCAGACTCTTCTCCAAAGACTGCTCCAAAAGGCATTAGACTATCCCACAGTGCAAATGACATTTGTGTATTCATAAAGCACAATCCCCTGAACAGCCAATCAGATCTTTTGTATTTTTGGCAGACCAGAGAGCTGAGATAACTGCTTGACCTGAGGAAGGATTCAGTACGGCTAAAAAGTAGTGCTGATCGGATAAACAACGTCTGTTCAATTATTTGAATTGCATTTTGTTCATTTTTTTCTCCTGTGAGCTCAATGCACACATTGCACAGTTTCTCTAGAGATAAATCATATATAGCCTGAACTGTGCAATGTAGTAGGGAGTTGTAGTTTCCAACAGGCCAATATTTGAAAATAATAAACTGGCAAATATTGTACAATCCAGGTGTGCAAAGCTCTGCCAAAGGCGATTCTAACATATTGACCCAGCGGTGTGAATACATATGTAAATGATTTTCATGTATTTCATTTTCAATACATTTGCTAAAATGTCTAAACATGTTTTCACTTTGTCATTGTGGGTTATTGTGTGTAGATGGGTGATAATCAAATCAATGTAATACATTTGGAATTAATGCTGTAACACAACAACATTTGGAAAAGGTCAAGGGGTATGAATACTTTCTGAACGCACTGTATCTACCTCTCCAGTATCCCTGCACATGTATTGGAACCGACCCAGTATATTACTCATGTACTTATTTGTATTTTGTACGTATTGTGTTGTACTTCAATGTTATTTTAGTACTAAATTGATAATTGATTACTGCATTGTTGGGTTTTAGAGCTTTTGCAAGAAAGGCATTTCACTGTACTTGTGTACGTGACATTAAAAATGTAACTTTTAGTTTTCATGACGGGCTTCATCCATAACCATTCATTTATACGGTAATTGTGCCCGCACTACAGCTGTACTGTTCCATCTTCACCAAATTACAGCGCGACAATTACTCACCTGTAATATGTCATCTAATCACGGCTACAAGAAGTCGCCACATTGCCCATAACTGTCTCCATCTTTATCCGTCTCTAGGAATGTGGCAGATTCATTCAGGTAATATTATTTTGTTCATGACCATGACGGTATTTGAGATTCAGTATGGCTAACAAGAAAATGGGTCCATAGTCCATGTAGTGACAGATCAATCTCAGTATCTTGTGTTAGTAATAAGACCTTTCTCAGATCATGATTACATGTGGTCATGCCGACTGCAGAGGCTTTCCCCGGGAATCGTTTTGACATTAACCACGTAACCAATATCTTAATTACCCTAGTCGTTTTCATTTAGCCATTTCACCTGGTGAAATTGAATCGTGACAATGGATTAACATATGGGGTCAGGAGAATTTTAAAGTTCTTGGTAGTCGTATGATAAAACATAGATGAAGAACAAGAGAGTAATTGGTACATAATGCTTTGCAGAGGGGATTATTGTGGCTAGTTGTTTAATGTTATGAAACAGCTGGTCACGAAATCATGTCGATCAACGTGTTATTAGGAAATACAGCACAAATACTGTAGTCCATCAGATTATTGTATTAGATTTAGATCACATTTAGACTTGTATCCCAGACCCTGGTATCCCAGACCCTGGTATCCCAGATTTCTCACAAGACCAGTAATATTGGCTGAAACTTCACCAGCAAAATCTCCGTACAGTTCCTTAATAGAGACATCTTCGATTGGTGAAAAAGACATAAGAACCTTATAGAGGAGAGGGATTATTTGTGTAAATCCTGATGTGTGACGTCAAAAGATCTGTCCTGTGAAGCGACTGCAGACGATGCCGTATGGGGTATTGCCTCCTCAAGCGAGTCAGGGTCATTTCTCACACAGGAGATCATTATTGCACAGTGCGGCAGAACGGGTCCCGTGCAGCGGGGCTGGGTTTCAGATCGATCAGGGGAAGGGAGAGGCCGTGAGAGGGGTGGAAAGACAACGAAAGGGAAATAAAGAGGCGAAAAAGATCATGGGAAGAAGATGGAGAGAGACTGGTGATGGCAGACAATTACCCACCAAGTGTTTAATCAGCCTGGGGTGGAGAGGTGGTACACGTAGGATTCAGTGGAGGCTGATGGCTGGAACGGAGCGAATGGAATTGCATCAAACCATGTGTTTGATGTATTTGAAATGATTCCACTGATTCCGCTCCAGCCATTACCACGAGCCCGTCCTCCCCAAATAAGGTGTTACCAACCTCCTGTTATAGGATTTGTCTTTTGATCAAAAAGTTGGTGTTACTCATCTTCTGAACAGTTGTGTACTTTGTAGCTGTAGTAGCAGTAGTAGTCATTGTAGCACAACATGGAAGTGGTGGTATGTGGTAGTAGGTACTGTATTGTAGTAGTAAAGTATTTCCCAATACTATACAGTGAGGGAATATGATTGTAGTGTTTTTTTATCCCTGTTGGCTGGCTTCCACCATGCTGTGCTGGCAACATTACCAGGCACTGCTTTGACTTTGCCTTTAAAGGACAACTGTCTGGCACTGGTGGTCAATATTATGAACCGTGAACTATCTGATCAGCCAGTCAGAGAGGTATGGGTTTACCTCTCAAGGGTCTAGTTCTTCTTAAGGCTTTGTTTTTACTCCAGTCACCTTTGCTCTTTGTGGATTTCAGGCCCACGTTTTTTTTGTAGGACCACTTCATTTGTCAAAAGTGATATACACATGAAAATTAATTGAATGACAGATTACAAATTTCAATTCTTGGCGCATGGACAGTGATCGAACAAGTGACTAATGTCTCTCTGTTGTAACAATATATTCCCAGAGCTTGTGTGTTAATCTATTAATCACGTTATGTGCAATGTCCCTTGCTGCTGCACTCAACTGCAATACTGGAGGTCTTTCACACTTCCTGTTTCTCACCTTGACCTTATGAATTCTGGTACAGAAGGGATTTTTCCCCCAGATCCTCTTCATGGTAAAGTACAACCGAGAAGAGGATCTGACCATAGCCCTGAAGGAGTTTCCCCACTCACCACCTAGGTTACTTCCCCTTCTGAAATGTCATGTTTCTTTTTACTTTATGCAAATCTCAAGGGTCTTGGTTTGTGCAACATAATTTGGGAACAATTAACATCACTAAGGGGCAGTATTTCTAACCTTAAATCTGTGGGTTTGACAAACATTTTCATGCAAGTCTCCCACTGACATCAATGAATGATTCACGTGAAAGTAATGCATGCTTTTCCATACTTGGAATGGGACACCAACAGTCTAGATAAAGCATTTATGAATTGTAAACCTTCTTTTACCAGGTAAGTTGATAGAACTGCGAAAAGTTAGAGGGGCGAGGGTTGAGGTTGAATGAGTCATCCATAACTATTTAATGAATATGATGTAACAGTTAAATAAAGGTGATATTAAAGATTCATGCATACTTGACATCCATCTTGCAGGCACTATAAGACAAGAAGTTGAAAGCAGCTCTCTCGTCAAATGTAACCACTCCCTGTACTGTATGTCGCTTCGGATAAAAGCGTTTGCCAAGTGAAATATTTATATACACAACCGGTCAAAAGTTTTAAAACGCCTACTCATTCAAAGGTTTTTCCTTATTTTTACTATTTTCTACATTAAAAAATATATATTTTACCTTTATTTAACCAGGTAGGCCAGTTGAGAACAAGTTCTCATTTACAACTGCGACCTGGCCAAGATAAAGCAAAGCAGTGCGACAAAAACAACACAGAGTTACACATAAACAAATGTACAGTCAATAACACAATAGAAAAATCTATGTACAGTGTGTGCAAATGTAGAAGAGTAGGGAGGTAAGGCAATAAATAGGCCATAGAGGCGAAATAATTACAATTTAGCATTAACACTGGAGCATTAACACTCCTGCAAAAGAGCAAGAGGAAAAGTAACAATATGGGGATGAGGTGTGTGCTATTTACAGATTGGCTGTGTACAGGTACAGTGATCGGTAAGCTGCTCTGACAGCTGATGCTTAAAGTTAGAGAGGGAGATATAAATGACATCGCCGAAAGCTGTCATCAAGGCAAAAGGTGGCTACTTTGAAGAATCACAAATATAAAATATATTTTGATTTGTTTAACACTTTTTTGATTACTACATGATTCCATGTGTAATTTCAGATTTTTGATGTTTTCAAATCAAGTCAAATTTATTTATATAGCCCTTCGTACATCAGCTGACATCTCAAAGTGCTGTACAGAAACCCAGCCTAAAACCCCAAACAGCAAGCAATGCAGGTGTAGAAGCATGGTGGCTAGGAAAAACTCCCTAGAAAGGCCAAAACCTAGGAAGAAACCAGGCTATGAGGGGTGGCCAGTCCTCTTCTGGCTGTGCCGGGTGGAGATTATAACAGAACATGGCCAATATGTTCAAATGTTCATAAATGACCAGCATGGTCAAATAATAACAATCACAGTAGTTGTCGAGGGTGCAGCAAGCCAGCACCTCAGGAGTAAATGTCAGTTGGCTTTTCGTAGCCGATCATTAAGAGTATCTCTACCGCTCACTATTATTCTACAATGTAGAATTGTTTTTTTTTTATTAAGAAAAACCCTTGAATGAGTAGGTGTTCTAAAAAATTGTTGGCCGGTAGTGTATATTAAGCATTTTCACTTCTCTCACCTCAGATTATGCTGCAATGTCAATAGTTGCATTGCTATTACCTTTTTTAAACTAATAAATCGACAGCCTTGGAGACTTTTGATCATGTGTCATTAAATTTGGTTCATAAACTTGCATGAAATTAAGTTTCCAAAATAAATCCAGACTGCATATCTCAGTATCTCTGCGAAGAGCTCATTTCAGTTTGTAAAGATGGGTGTGTTCCTAATTATTCACTTTTCACAACCGATCTGAGTAAACCACCACAACAAAAACAAACTACACATATAGGAAGCTACTTCAATCCTTGTTGGTTGGTGAATCTGGTCCCGTCTCTCCAGTATATAGTTCATTCATTAAACTTACGTAACATAAACCATGTTTCCAACCACAGTTTTTATGCGAATAAAACAGTCATACTGTTTTTTTTTTTTAAACGACAGCTGTGATGGAAACAGGAAGTTTCGGTACAATTGTATAAATGCCGACCGATTTGTTCGTTTGACACGGTTGGATCTTTTATCAATAATTATGCGAGAAATGGCTGTGGAAATGCCTTTATACGGAAATATTGATATAATAACCATATCAAAGTAAACTTGGAGTCGCGATGACATGGTGTGTGGTCCTCCCACTATGGTTAAATGGGATGGAAACACATTAGACACATGAGATTATATTTTTATGTGTTACATGAAAACTTAAGCTAAGAGTACATTTTGTGTGCACTAGGTCATCACGCACAGATTTTTTTCCGCAACAAGTCACTTTGGTGGAAACGCCACTGCTGGGAAAATTTGCAAATTTTCTTTAAGCATATTTTTGAATATTCGCATGAAAATCTGTCACCAATTGGATGGAAACCAACAGTTGAAGTTGGAAGTTTAAATACACTTAGGTTGGTCATTGAAACTTGTATTTCAACCACTCCACACTCCACAATCCAACAAAACATCAACTTTGTGCATGACACAAATAATTTTACAACAATTATTTACAGACAGATTATTTCACTTATAATTTATCACAATCCAGTGGGTCAGAAGTTTACATACACTAAATTGACTGTGCCTTTAAACAGCTTGGAAAACTCCAGAAAAATGATTTCATGGCTTATGAAGCTTCTGATAGGCTAATTGACATAATTTGAGTCAATTGGAGGTGTACCTGTGGATGCATTTCAAGGCCTACCTTAAAACTCAGTGCCTCTTTGCTTGACATCATGGGAAAATCAAAAGAAATCAGCCAAGACCTCAGAAAAAAAAATTGAAGACCTCCACAAGTCTGGTTCATCCTTGGGAGCAATTTCCAAATGCCTGAAGGTACCACGTTCATCTGTACAAACAATAGTACGCAAGTATAAACACCATGGGACCACGCAGACGTCATACCACTCAGGAAGGAGACGCATTCTGTCTCCTAGAGATGAAGATACTTGTGCGAAAATTGCAAATCAATCTCAGAATAACAGCAAAGGACCTTGTGAAGATGCTGGAGGAAACAGGTACAAACGTATCTATATCCACAGTAAAACTAGTGCTATATCGACATAACCTGAAAGGCTGCTCAGCAAGGAAGAAGCCACTGCTCCAAAACCACCATAAAAAGCCAGACTACAGTTTGCAACTGCACATGGGGACAAAGATCGTACTTTTTGGAGAAATGTCCTCTGGTCTGATGAAACAAAAATATAGCTGTTTGGCTATAATGACCATCGTTATGTTTGGAGGAGAAAGGGCGAGGCTTGCAAGCCGAAGAACACCAACCCAAACGTGAAGCACGGGGGTGGCAGCATCATGTTGTGGGGGTGCTTTGCTGCAGGAGGGACTGGTGCACTTTACAAAATAGATGGCATCGTGAGGTAGGACAATTATTTGGATATATTGAAGCAACATCTCAAGACATTAGTCAGGAAATTAAGGCTTGGTCACAAATGGTTTTTCCAAATGGACAATGACCCAAAGCAAACTTCCAAAGTTGTGGCAAAATGGCTTAAGGACAACAAAGTCAAGGTATTGGAGTAGCCATCACAAAGCCCTGACCTCAATCCCATAGAGAATTTGAGGGCAGAACTGAAAAAGTGTGTGCCAGCAAGGACGCCTTACAAACCTAACTCAGTTACACCAGCTCTGTCAGGAGGAATGGGCCAAAATTCACCCAACTTATTGTGGGAAGCTTGTGGAAGGCTACCCGAAACGTTTGACCCAAGTTAAATAATTTAAAGGCAACGCTACCAAATACTAATTGAACTTCCGACTTCAACTATATCTACTGTGTCAATTATGCAATCAATGTATTTCTGAAATCAATATGACTTAGTATACTCAATATCAATATTTGACCTTATCGACATTCACTGTCTAAATGCCTAATCAGATAGCGTTAATGCAAAGTTCTATGAAAAATAGTGGTTGTCGACAGACATCAAAAGCTATTATGATGGGCCTCCAGAATGGTGTGAATGGTATGTTACTGATTCCATGGGCATAACCTACAGAAAGGGGCACCACGACACTATGGAGGAACCAGGGTCATGTTTATTAGGGCACACGATAGAAAACAACAACGAGCGTTTCTAATTGGACAGGTCGAGGTAGTTCTTCAATTTGGTGCCTAATGATCACTGCCCTGTATCATACCTCACAGCAGGTTCTAGCATTAGCCAAATCAACCCCTGTGGTTACCTAACCTGAAAAGTACGGTGGATTAGTGGCTGCCTGAAGTAAACAAAGCAATAACCTTGATGTCCGCGAGAAACCGCATGCACCACGGCTAAGGGTGCCAATCGTGACCAACCATAATAGGATATGCGGTAAAAGTGAGTCATCGTATTAGCCAACATGACCTCTATTGCCTAACATATACTCAAGTTTGAATTGCATGATGACGACAAGGACAGAGGATTGCATCTTGATGAATCAACAGCACCTCCTGATGAATAAGCTATGTGCTCCTTGTCAATATGCTGTGGTTTTCCTCAGCAAAGTTGAATCAATTTCAGTACTTGATGTTTTATCGGAAATGCTGTGGGTTTTCAGTGATGTTCTCAGTTGACAAGTTCTGAGTGTTTGAGTGGGTGTAAAAAGTCAATGAAGAAACACGCTCATCACTACCATGGTTAAAGGCTAGAAGATTATAGCACTGATATTCAGATCGATAAGACATTGCGGGCCATCTGTAAAAAGAAATGCAACATAAAAAAAAGAATCAAGAAATCTGCATCAATAATAATCTGTCAAATTATGCATTTTTAATATACTATTCAAACACCATGATGATTGTCATATTGCTAATGAGCCCACCTTACAATTCCCGCTAAGTGGGTTAACCCTATTGGAGCAATGTGTAGCGTGTCTTTAACACAAGCGACCTGGGTTGATGTAGCTGGAGTCCGGAGTTGATACTTTGTTTAGAGGCCTTATCATTTCACAGGTAAAAACGACAGAAACAAAAGAGACAAGGACATTTTTGATAAAAATGGAGGACAAGGTGAACCCATTATTGAGTAATTACTCAACATTTGTCAAATATCACTTTGTGCATTTTACTTGTCCCTGAAAGGAAATATTGTACTATGCAATACAAAGACCGGGAACTGGCCACCATTTCGATCTCAAATCCTTTTGGTCCAAGAAAGTTCTTTTGAGACACATTTCACAGAGAACCAATCGTGGTGTGACCTCGTCCCCAGCTATTGCGAGCATTTGGGCGGATGTGTCTGGGAATGAGATGAACTACGGTGAAACAGCAAGGCCAGAGTCACAAATGAAGTGTGAGACAGTACAACTGACTCTGCATGATGAAGGTAGAGAAGGTAGACTCAGCAATGACATCAGTTTTGGCAGATTGTTGTCGTTTATGCCTGTAAGGCAGAAGTAATTTTTTTAAGCTGTTGTTCATGTCTAGCCAAAAGTTGACCCACTGTGTTTGATGATGAAATATTGCTGAGTCTATCTTGAAGCAGGTCCCATAAAGAGAATATGCCACACCCACCAAAAAAAGCATGCTTTGAGAAAGATCAATTGAGGTTGAAGTGTCAGCTTTTTTAAATAAATAAGAGCACCATTCATTGAGGGAGATGCCATCCTCTTTGCTTTGTTGTACTACAGGACACAGAGAGATCTCTGTGCCAATATTCTTAAATAGCTCTCGTTTCCCTCCAGACCACTGTTCAGAAAGGGCTGGATAGGTGAAAAACAAATAACTTAGGAGTCTATCCAATCTTTTTGCCAATCAATAAGATATTGGAGACCATCGAGACACAGTCAGAGAGAGAGCAATGCCCCCGGGCAGCTTACCCTCTTTCTGAGGTTATAGGTGAGCAGCAGGTTGCGGGAGAAGTGGTTGGAGAAGGCCGTGTAGAACTCCAGAACTTTCTGCAGAGCGTCACGCTTGATGACGTGGAGGTCGCAGTAAGTCAAGGCCCGAACGTTGGCGCAAGCCTGGGCGAGGGTCACCTCCTTCCAGAAGACGTCCCCAAACACGTCTCCCTTTCCTGTGAAGATAAAAACGGGGGATAGAAAGGGGAGAGATAAATAGTGAGGTGAATGATGACAAGGGAAACCCCATCCATCCACAATGATATGAATCTAACTGCCATGAAGCTAATCTTGCAGCCTTTCATGGTAATACAAAGTAAAAAGCCCAAGGTCATACTTCTATGCTGAAATGTGCTTTAATTGCAAACTGCCTGTACAATGTTAACAAACAAAAAAATTGACCATTGAAAAAAAGTGCATTATGTAATTGGTCATTTAAAAAATATCTAGTTTGAGACCAACGGGGGGAAATGATACACAGTGCATTTGTGATACCAATTGTAGAAGCCTCGTCGCCTACAAGGCAAACTGACGCTGTACTGAACTGTAAAACAACATATTGCACCTCTTACTAATGTAAAGCTGCATCCCTCACTCCACCAAGCTCCTACTTTTCTGGAAACAGATCTAAAAAAGTATTAGCCAAGACTCTATAAGCCATGGTTATTAACACATATGCAGACCTTTTGTTTTTCACACATAAAAATACAAATCTGTCCCTTTCCAGTGTCCAAATTGAATTGATGAAATGCATCAGACAGCTTATGGGAGCTTTTGGAGTTACAGTACAAAATCAAATTGTATTGGTCACATACACATGGTTAGCAGATGTTAATGCGAGTTTAGCGAAATGCTTGTGCTTCTAGTTCTGACAGTGCAGTAATATCTAACAAGTAATCTAACAATTGCCCAACAACTACCCATTTCAGTTTGTCCGTGATGTGTACGCCGAGGAACTTAAAACTCACCACCTTCTCCACTGCTGTCCCGCCAATGTGGATCATCTCCTTTGTTTTGTTGACGTCGAGTGAGAGGTTGTTTTCCTGACACCACACTCCGAGTGCCCTCACCTCCTCCCTGTAGGTTGTCTCGTCGTTGTTGGTAATCAAGCCCACTGCCGTTGTGTCGTCTGCAAACTTGATGATTGAGTTGGAGGCGTGCATGGCCACGCAGTCGTGGGTGAACAGGGAGTACAGGAGAGGGCTGACCACGCACCCTTGTAGGGCCCCAGTGGAAGGTCAGCGAAATGGAGATGTTGTTTTCTACCTTCACCACCTGTGGATGGTCCGTCAGAAAGTCCAGGACCCAATTCTACAGGGCGTGGTTGAGACCCAGGGCCTCCAGCTTGATGATGAGCTTGGAGGGTACTGTTGAATGCTGAGCTTTAGTCAATGAACAGCATTCTTACATAGGTATTCCTCTTGTCCAAATGGGATAGGGCGGTGTGCAGTGTGATGGCAATTGCGTCATCTGTGGACCTGTTGGGGCGGTATGCAAACTGAAGTGGGTCTAGGGGGGCTCGGTAAGGTGGAGGTGATACGATCCTTGACTAGTCTCTCAAAGCACTTCATGATGACAGAAGTGAGTGCTACGGGGCGGTAGTCGTTTAGTTCAGTTATATTTGCCTTCTTGGGTACTGGAACAATGGCAGCCATCTTGATGCATGTGGGGACAGCAGACTGGGATAGGGAGCATTTGAATATGTCCGTAAACACACCAGCCATCTGGTCTGCGCATGCTCTGAGGACGCGGCTGGGGATGCCGTCTGGGCCAGCAGCCTTGCGAGGGTTAACACGTTTAAATGTTTTACTCACGTCGGCCACGGAGAAGGAGGGGCGCAGTCCTTCTTAGCGGGCCGCGACGGTGGCACTGTATTATCCTCAAAGTGGGCAAAGAAGGTGTTTAGTTTGTCTGGAAGTGTGACGTCAGTATCCGTGACGTGGCTGGTTTTCTTTTTGTAGTCTGTAATATCCTGTAGACCCTGCCACAAACGTCTTGTCTCTGAGCCGTTGAATTGCGACTCCACCTTGTCCCTGTACCAACATGTCGCTTGTTTGATTGCCGTGAGGAGGGAATAACTACACTGTTTATTTTCAGCCATGCGGTTGTTCGCGCTTTCAGTTTTGCACGAATGACGCCATCCATCCATGGTTTCTGGTTTGGGTAGGTTTTAATAGTCTCAGTGGGTACAACAGCTCCAATGCACTTGTTAATGAACTCAATCACCGAATCAGCGTATAGGTCGATGTTGTTCTGAGGCTGACCGGAACATATTCCAGTCCACGTGATCAAAACAATCTTGAAGCGTGGCTTCCGATTGGTCATACCAGAGATGAATGGTTTATTGTCACTGGTACATCCTGTTTGAGTTTCTGCCTACAAGACGGTAGGAGCAAGATGGCGTTGTGGTCGGATTTTCTGAAGGGAGGCTTTGTATGCATCGCGGAACTTGTCAAGTGTATTACCCCTGCGCATAGTGCAATCAATATGCTGATAGAATTTAGGTAACCTTGTTCTCAAATTTTCTTTGTTAAAATCCCCAGCAACAATAAATGCAGCCTCAGGATATATGGTTTCCAGTTTACATAAATTCCAGTGAAGTTCCTTGAGGGCTGTCTTGGTGTCTGCTTGAGGGGGAATGTACACAGCTGTGACTATAACTGACAAGAATTCTCTTGGTAGATAAAATGGCCGGTATTTGATTGTAAGGAATTCCAGATCGGGTGAGCAAAAGGACTTGAGTTCCTGTACGTTGTTATGATTACACCATGAGTCGTTAATCATATAGCATACACCCCCGCCCTTCCTCTTCCCAGAGAGGTGTTTATCTGTCGGCACGATGCATGGAGAACCCCGGTGGCTGAAACGATTCCGACAACATATCCCGAGAGAGCCATGTTTCCGTGAAACAGAGAATGTAACAATCTCTGATGTCTTTCTGGAAGGCAACCCTTGCTCAAATTTCATCTACCTTGTTGTCAAGAGACTGGACATTGGTGAGTAGTATACTCGGGAGCGGTGGGCGATGTGCACGTCTACGGCCACTCCATCTGCCCCTTCTGCTTCACCGTTGTTTTGCGTCGGCTACTGGGATTCGATCCATTGTCCTGGGTGGTGGTCCGAACAGAGGATCCGCTTCGGGAAATTCGTATTCCTGGTCGTAATGTTGGTAAGTTGATGTTGCTCTTATATCCAATAGTTCTTCACAGCTGTATGTAATAAGACTTAAGATTTCCTGGGGTAACAGTGTAAGAAATAATACATAAAAAAACGAAATACTGCATAGTTTCCTCAGCATTTGGAGATGTACAATACAGCTTTGAATGACTGGGTAAATAAAGCTTTGTGAATAAAATAGACTGGAGGAAAAATATATACTGAACAAAAATATAAATGCAACATGTAAAGTTTTGGTTCCATGTTTCATGAGCTGATATAAAAGATCCCAGGAATGTTCCATACACACAAAAAGCATATTTCTCTCAAGTGTTGTTTACATCCCTGTTAGTGAGCATTTCTCCTTTGCCAAGATAATCCATCCACCTGACAGGTGTGGCATATCAAGAAGCTGATTAAACAGCATGATCATTACACGGGTGCAACTTGTGTTGGGAACAATAAAAGGCCCATCTAAAATGTGCAGTTTTGCCACAATTGTCTCAAGATGAGGGAGCGTGCAACTTGCATGCTGACTGCAGGAATGTCCACCAGAGCTGTTACCAGATAATTGAACTTTAATTTCTCTACCATAAGCCGCCTCCAACATCATTTTAGAGAATTTGGCAGTACATTCAATCAGCCTGACAACTGCAGACCACATGTAACCACGCCAGCCCAGGACCTCCACATCCAGCTTCTACACCTGCTGGATCGTCTGAGACCAGCCACCCGGACAGCTGTTGAAACTGAGGAGTATTTCTGTCTGTAATAAAGCCCTTTTGTGGGGAAAAACTCATTCTGATTGGCTGAGCCTGGCTCCCAAGTGGGTGGGCCTATGCCCTCTCAGGCCCATCCATGGCTGTGCCCCTGCCCAGTCATGTGACATCCATAGATTAGGGCCTAATGAATTTACTTCAATTGACTGATTTCCTTATCTTAACTAACTCAGTAAAAATAATTGAAATTGTTGCATGTTGCGCTTATATTTTTGTTCAGTATAAAGGGGGAGAATTCTTTATTTTAAAAACAAGACATGTATGACTGAAATTTACTGTTTCGGACCAACCGGTCACTCACAACAAAGAACTGTATACAGCTTTGAACGATGTTTGGACTTTAAGGGTTATTTGCATGTGGAAATGTTGCATAATGCCTGTTAGATGTATGTAGTAGATTTCCGCCTAAATAAATAATACATTTTGGGTATGTCCATCATGAGACGGACATAAACAATAAGTAGTAATGCCACATACTCCAAGAAAGATAAAAATCTCCCCTTTTCTAGTAAAAATGTATTGCTGAGGTGTACTCACTTTTGAGGACACAAGCTCAATTATATGAAATATTATGATGTAGTTCCTATTCAACATAACTTAATGAATAGGGCTTGAAATGACTTACATGCTTTCTTAAAAACTTATTGTCAATAGGGGGGCGCTGTTTTCACTTTGGAAAAAATCGTGCCCAAATTAAACGGCCTTGTACTCTGTTCTAGATCATACAATATGCATATTATTATTACTATTGGATAGAAAACACTCAGAAGTTTCTAAAACTGTTTGAATTATATTTGTGAGTAAAACAGAACTCATTTGGCAGCAAACTTCCATACAGGAAGTGAAAAATCTGAAAACGAGGCTCTGTTTCAGGGCCTGCCTATTCAGCTGGCTTTTATTTATCGATATGTATGCACTTCATACGCCTTCCACTAGATGTCAACAGGCAGTGGAAGGTTGAATGGTGTGTCTAGCTTGATCTGAGGCCGAATAAGAGCTTTTGGAGTGGCAGGTCCGGTATTTTGTTTGTTTACGACGGCGTGCGGGGGACCTCGGACATTGTCTTCTGAAGAGCGTTCGGTATACACGGCAAAATGCTCCGGCTCTGATTTTATTTGATACATATGAGAAAAACATCATAAAGTAGGATTTTTCAACCGAGTTTGATCAGTTTATTCAACGTTTATTGGGAATTTTGGAATTTTTCGTTCCATGCGTCAAGAGATGATGGACACGTGAGCTCGACATGGCTAGCCAAAGTTGCTAATTCGACAGAAGAAATGGACATTCTAAAACCATACAACGATTTATTCTGGACCTAGGACTACTTGCACAACATTCTGATGGAAGAACAGCAAAAGTAAGAGAATATTTAGGATGTTATTTCCTATTTCTGTGTAATATGTTTCCTATTCTCCGCCGTGTTGGTGAGCGCTGTCTCACAATAACGCATGCTGTATGTTGTGGTAAAGTTATTTTTAAAAATCTAACACAGCGGTTGCATTAAGAACCAGTGTATCTTTCATTTGCCATACAACAAGTATTTTTACGTAAAGTTTATAAAGAGTTCTTTGGTCAGATTAGGTGAGTGTCCAAAATACCTCCGGACATTCTGGTGAATCGTTGCTACGTATTCCCAATGTATAACCACGATTTGCAGCTCTAAATATGCACATTTTCAAACAAAACATAAATGTATTGTATAACATGATGTTATAAGACTGTTATCTGATGAAGTTGTTCAAGGTTAGTGATTAATTTTATCTCTATTTGTGGGTTTTGTGAAGGCTACCTATGCGGTGAAAATATGCCGTTGTGTGTTTGGCTATTGTGGTTAGCTAATATAAATACATAGTGTTTTCGCTGTAAAACATTTTAAAATCAGAAATGATGGCTGGATTCACAAGATGTTAATCTTTCATTTGCTGTATTGGACTTGTGATTTCATGAAATTATATTATATGATATCCCTGTCCTGTTAGGCTAGGCTATGCTAGTCAGCTTTTTTGATGAGGAG
This sequence comes from Salvelinus fontinalis, assembly GCF_029448725.1. Lineage (NCBI taxonomy): Eukaryota > Metazoa > Chordata > Actinopteri > Salmoniformes > Salmonidae > Salvelinus > Salvelinus fontinalis. The sequence continues at coordinate 27,931,757 of NC_074704.1, read as the reverse complement.
GATCCCGGATCCGGGAGAGAGAAGCGGTAGAGGTTTCTTAATATAGTAACAACCAATTTAGAAAACGACTACTAAGAGTTCACCTTATAACTGTAAAATAGATATGATCATATTTAGTTCTACCATTTGGCACTAATTCATAGAACTGGTGACAGAAAATGTTCTGCCCTGCGTCCTCAGTGACGCCATTCACACACCAGCCGAATCGTTACAACTTCAGCTTTAAGATTTTGTCCGTCTGTGATGAACACAAAGTGGTTATGTTTCACATCTACAAATAATGTTCTTTTTTTTTTATAAAACCATTTGTGTTTGTCATAGGGCAATGGGAATACTTTCTTACAACACGGAAGCTAAGAAGCTCTCAAGTGGTATATGGTTTGTCAGAGTGTGACGTGTCCTTCCACCACAATAACAAAGTGAACTCCCCTCCTGTTCCTGTAAAAAGCTGAGGGATGGGGCTGGAGAAATGTTACCACTCTCAAATTCATAGACAAGCTATGGATGCAAGGACTGACCATCCATGATAAAACAATTCGTTTTAACCATGTTTTGAGGCTATATGGTGTTAGTTTGGATTTACTTTGTTTACATTGAACTTAAACAAGCTTATATTTTGGGTTCTGATGGGGTAAGACAGTTGAACTAAGCTCATGAGCCATTTATACGTTATATTCTTCAAGAATAAATGGGTACATATCATTGATTTATGTCCAGCACTTGATGTAGAAACTGCTGATTGTCCCATTAAAGGGACATTTCACTCATAAATGAAAGTTGTCAGATGTTTCCGGGCCTCGAAAGTACAGTAATTTCAAGATGAAATAACCTCCCACGACATTGGTTGTGTCGATACCTCCCAAATGAATGGAAAAGTTAAGCACGGTCTAATTTCCTGGTTTCATTCGGTGCTCGACTTTTCTATTTATTTGGGGTGGAGGAATACAGCTGGATCTACACATTGTCACGTGGTTTCATCTTGACATTAGATTACTTTCGAGGTCTGAAAACATTTGACAAACTTTGATTTGAAAGGGAAATGAATGTCCCTTTTTGATTCATTGACAGACAAACAGCTTGTCATTGTGTCACCATGGCTTGCTTTTTGGGAGACCCTTTCTTCCCTTGGATGATATTTGAGGTGATCTGTGAAAAATGGGTATGACAAGTCAAATGTAATCCGCTCAAGCCACATCTGGCACAAATTGCTTTAATGACACGTTACTCATACTAACCCAAAGAGAAGAGTAAATGAACATACACGACTAGGTAACATTAGCTATGTAAATAAAATCGTTTCCGCATTCTTACAAATGTAGCGGAATGCTGACGTTTAGCTGATCCATAGCTAGATAGGAGCTTTTAGGCTTACACTAGCTACCATATAGGTACCTTAGAACAAACCAGGCTTCATTTTATCAATTTCATGGAAGTCATTATATTAGGTGGTTGGCCCGAACCGAAAACCTGAACTTGATCAATTCCCGAGTTTTTTTTGTATATGTATTTTATGTATATGACCGTAAAAACATTCTTATGACTATAACATTTGTTGGCACCTTCAATTCTTGAACATTTTCTTATAAGAAGTGTATTTCACAGTTGTACAATGTGCTCTGCAATAAGATTTATAAACCAGACGAGTTCTTAAATAGCAGCTGCCCAACACCATGGTGGGCATGCATCATGTTGGATGCATTGGAATGTAAGGTATGAACAATAATAAAGAGCCTGTAAGCTTATAGAAAAAGCAGTTGGGAAATTAATATTTCTTTCAAATACTAAAATGTTCAGTGAATGCGAGTATATTTAGTTGGTTTAAATGATTTACTTTTCTACTAACCTAGAAGTTGACGGTGCCAAAATCTTGCTAATCCATTCATTATTCTACTAACTATGACCGTGTGTGAGTCATGTTTTCGTTTTCCATAATCTAAGTTTCATTCCTATACTGTACATATGATCAAAGACCACCGTTACAAATAGTGTTTCACCCTTTATTGAGTACGGAGACAAATAGCAAAGGTGTCTCGAGCAGTATTTGAAGTATCTAAATATAGTGTAACCTACCAATACATGTATATCAAGTACCGTGGAGGTAACAATCTTACAATATTGCAGACCAGAAATGAAAGCTTTACCATCTATGCCAAAAGCCTGGGCCTCTGATGGAGACGTTACAACTGTCATCACGGCATGCTTCAGTATTCCCCCTTCTCTCTAGGAGCGTTGTGTGCCCAGGCCCCATAGGCATATCGAAAGGATCCCAACCCTGGTCACCAATGTAGCTGACGGATGTAGAGAGAGACAAATGCCTTAGCAGAATGCACTCTAAAGCTTGTGTGGTCCAGAGACGAGAACTACCATCTATGGCGAAAGCCTGGGTTTCTGACTGGGGCAATAGAATTCTCCCCACCGCATGTTACAATAATCATCTATTTGTTACCTGTTGAACTGAGACGCTCAAACAAGCACGTGTATCTGTAGTTGGTGTTCTTTAACTCTGAAATGCACTACACCGTGTAAGACAAACCCCACAAAGAAAAGACAACAGGCAAATGCATATGCAGTCTCAATGTCTAAACAGTGACGGCAGGGTTAGTTTAAACTGCAGTACGGATAGCACTTGGTTGATCTCTTGGAGCAGGACACAGGAGAGCTGAATAGATCATGCGAGACACAAGTGAGAGACAAGAATAAAACAAATCACAGTGAAGGAATGTAGTTTGTGAGCTAGATAAATAAACACTCTGACAGTCTGAGGCAGGGTGCTCTGCAATCATCCTACTCCAACTATTGACAGGCATAATGTGACATTTCTTATTACTCCGTATGGATTAAATGAGTGGGTCCTGCCTTGATGACTGTATTAGATTTACACTACTTGTCCTATAGATTTTTGTAGTCTTAAATTATCACTTGAAATAAACTGATAGCTAAAACGCTCCTCGTCTCAGAATGACATGCTAGCTAGTGATAAAGCTATCTGCTTCTGCATGCTAGCAACATATCTACTTGTTGTAACTAGCTAGCTAACTCGCAAGCTAGCTACATTACCAATGTTGCGGTGTTCTAAATTGGGAGTAATTTTACAGCTTACATTGATGGTATCGTGTTTCTATAACTAAATAGTTCGATTACAAAAAATACAAAAAATACACTTTACCTGATAGCAGTATTGTCGGACAGCAATCTCTCTCGAGGTTTCACCAGCTGTTTACTACCTTTAGATACGGACAACGTGATTGGCTGACATGATCAGCCGAGATAATAACATGGATAGTACACAAGTTTTTTTTTTTTTTTTATCGGTAAAACACGTTTTAAAAAATACGGAAAATATATGTACATTTCAGCCGTTTCAAAATCATTGCTATTACAATTTTACTGTACGAGTGTTGTCTCAACAAGACAATTCTGTTGATACAGTGCTTAGAGGGGCAACGTTTGAGAGTGTCGAAACGTGACAAACTCGCAAGTTTACATTCCAGTATATCTGTAGCTGAGGGTATTACTGCAAAAAGTCTAGTAAGTGTGAAGACCCTAGTAGTGCGGGATATTCTCCTACTAATTTCTTGAAGGTTAAGTCCCTGCTAGAGGGAGAAGGCAATCCAAATATTTATCCCTCGCGTAAATACGAGCTCCATCGTGATAACCAGTCTTCTCGCTTGACGATTTGGGGGAAAAAACAATCACCGAAAGGATGCAGAGAGCAGCCCTAGAGTATTGTAAATTCATCATCCCACTTCCTACCAGCGTTTTTCTGTCTCAGTGACACAGCGAATCTCTGAGGATGAGTTATCAGACCATCATGCATCTAACAGAGGTCTGACTCAAGAGTGCCTCTTCTCTCTTAAGATAAAGGTTCTCTGTTGTAAGTCTATTTGGAAGACACTACATGAGCACAGCATAACACCTGCAAAATAAATGTATATATTTTTTATTATTATATCACACAAGCATTTAAAAATAATATCAACCACTACAGGTTGACACACATATGGCATGTTTGTTCCTATATAGTGGGGTGGCTAAACTGAAAACTGACTCAATTGTAATAGAGCAGGGGTTTCAAAATCTGGTCCCGGTGTTGTGCCGAAAACCTCCCCCCCCCCCCCCCCCCATTCACGTGAACGCACTCAATTCTTCATTGCTGTGACTTGCTTGCTAGTTGAGATTTCTGATCACATTAGGCTGCGTTTCATTTTCTTGCCTGCCAAAATTCTCCTCCCCTTCTATCTTGGGAGTGCAAGGCCTGGCACACTTCAGAATAATTTTGGTAGCTCATGTTGACGAATAGTGTGTGCCACAGAAAGTATTTGACTCTAGCCACCAAATTAAGAAAATTAGATGGGGGGGGGGGGTTCCTGCCAAAATTCTCCCCCCTTCTAATTTTGGGACTGCAAGGCCTGGCACACTTCAGAATCATTTTGGAAGTAACACAATGTAAACTGATGAGCACATGCCATGGTCTCCTCTAGTTCATATTGCTTTTATAATGTTAGCAAAGCATAAACAAGTGATTATATATGCCATTATAATTATGCCTTAATTAATTGACTTGATGGATCAGTTAAAAACAGTGGTAAAACATATCTTTATGATTCTGGTGGTCAGTGACTTTATGTCAATCCATGGAAATCCATGGAGCATGATGAATTTTCGGTTTGTGAAGAGAATAAAGACGTTTATTATGTTATATTACGAGGATTGCTGGAGCGCACCTGATTAGTAGGGCTAAGTATGAACATTTTAGAACAATTGTGAAAAAAATAATTTTAAAGTGAGATGAGAAAATATGGTTCATATAGCTATTACGTAATCCATTTTTGTCCGTAAGGCAAAATATTGTGGTGGCGCAACATTGCGATGTTAAGTTTATTTATTTAAATGTTTGATCTTTCATTTTTTTTTAAGAAGTTCTCATGCTAGAAAAGGTTGGAGAACCCTGCTGTAGACCTCTTCACATCAGGTCCCAGACAACAGAGCTTCAGTATACTCTCAAAGTATCATTTCAGAAAGTGTCATTTGTCTTCATTTGACTTCTCATGTGGTTGAACACAGATGTAGGATCTTAATCATTCAGAATTTTTTTATTGACCACCCTGTTGCAGAACTTTCCTGCAATGCAGATATTTTTTACTTGTAGTGTATGAAGTTTAAAAAAGGCTTCTGAAGTTTGTAATTTCCACTTTGAAATTCCAGACTCGATTTTCAGACTGGATTTGTGTCAACCCCTACAAAAAAAATTCCATCATAATCTACATAATAATTCACATTTCCTGTTGCTGCAGGATTATTTTCCTGCTGTAGCAAAGTGGCTCAAATTAAGATCCTACATCTGTACGTCACCTCCAGAGATCCACACAAAGCAGATTTTGTTTATTAGAGTTAGGACTACACAACATTTCACAACATTCGTTTCCGCATAATAACGGGTTCACGAGAATCGCCCTGAGGGGTTGCACAGATATTGTCACTGCTCTCATGAAAGTAAAAAGCATGCGACTCAAAAAAATAGGCCCTTGAGCATACTTCCTGAACAGATTGTACAGAGAATAGGGACGCTTTTATTCACTTTTCATTAACATTAAAAAGAAGCACCGATGTAATTTGCTATTTTGAGGCTGGCTTATGCTTTAAAGCAGCAGACGTGAACCGACATCAAGGGGTGGATCTCCGCAATCAGAGTCTCTATTGTCGTCTTGAATACTAATGTGATGCCTTAATACCTTACAGTCAGGTGTACACAAACAGGAAACATGCTTTTCAGCGCAATCCACTTTACTCTCACCTCAGTTTCACCAAATGAGCAATATGCCAGGTCCATCAATGCTCTATGCATTTAAAGGTCACTAAGTGTAATATGGTCATGAAAACACAGCATTTTATAATGCAATTGTTTTTCGAGTGTCAGATATTGACTATACATACAGATACCAAAGATGGCCTCTTGACCATGTCTCCCTCTGGTCTTCTGGCCTCAATGACACTTCCTGGATAAATGAAGGTTTAAAAAATTAAGAATAAATAAACCCTCACCTAATATGGCCACAACCTCATCGTCCTGGATGACCTCCAAGGACCCGGACACCACGAAACAGAGGCTGTCGACACTTTCGCCCGCGTGGTAGATGAGGTCTCCAGGGGCACTGTGGGTGGTCTGGAACTCCATGGCCAGGGCCCGTAGGCACCCGTCGCTCGCCAGTCGGAAGGCTGGGTGCTCCTTGAACACCTTTCTGTTGAGATGGACGCAAATGTCCGCCCGCATGTCCTTGGGGCAGATCTGCAACACCTGCGGGAGAGGAAGGTTACTTATACATATTTACAAATTGGTTGTGTGTATTTTCTTCGTGGAGTTGATAAACATCCACAGATAGGGCACTGACAGCTGTTAGTGTAGCTAGCTAGCATGCTAACCTTGTCTAACTAGCTAATGTTATGGTGTTGCTTTTTTTTTTTTCATATTCCAGTTCTATGGCTGGAGCTGGATTTGTCATAAGCATTGATTTTATTTATATATTGAACCTTTATTTAACTAGGCAAGTCAGTTAAGAACACATTCTTATTTACAACGACGGCCTACCCCGGCCAAACCTGAATGATGCTGGGCCAATTGTGCGCCACCCTATTAGACTCCCAATCACGGCCGGATGTGATATTGCCTGGATTTGAACCAGGGACTGTAGTGACACCTCTTGCACTGAGATGCAGTGCCTTAGACGCTGCGCCACTCGGGAGCCCAATTAAGGGAAAAGTTTGCCACAGATGGAAACCACTGCCCTGTCTTTGACTTCGCCATATATTGTTATCTACAAAGTTGCATACTGTGAGATGGTAACAAAATGGTATGGAAGTTTTCAGCCATGTTTGCGTTACCTTGTCTGTATCGATGCCTCTAGACATGGACCATGTAGAGACAATGTAGTCCATGACGCGTTCACTGAGGCCCTTTGGCACCTGGTAGAGCTTGAGGAAGTCGCGGACGCTGTTGAGCATCTCGTGGTAGCGGTTGGTGTTGGCGTACATCTGCTGGAAGATGGTGGTCACATTACCGAAGATGGTGGCATACAGGAGTGCTGGAAAAGACCAATAAAGAGTGTGGTCAATGTGCTGGCAAATATGGCATACTGTAGATGTGTCCACTAAAGGATTCTAGCAAACGGGACCCTTCAAATTATGAGCTGGTAAGAATAATGGTTTTGAGTTTATTAGCATTTTCCCACTGACAAGACTGTTCTGTGTATTATTAATAGTGAAAGAACAGAACACTAGAGACCCAAAGGAACCATTCGTGATCTTCTCTTTTGGCAGACAACAGTCTGTAAATCTATCACAATAACATCCCCATATTCACAGTCCTAACTTGGAAACATCATTATGTGCCCTTGCAAATGCAGCGATGTGTGTAGCAAAACAAGTGGCATGTTACATTTATCATATCTTCTTCTACACGCACATTATCTCTCATTGGTCATAATGGGATTTGGGGGATGGTCTGTAAAGACAAATGGTGTCACGCTCCCTCTCACTTCCCACTGACTGCTGACCAAATCCGCCATCTCTCATTCTGTGTCTCAATCCCGCAGCTATCCAATCAATATCGGCTCTCACAATTCATACCCAAGTCAGCACTTTGCCTGAGAATGTGTCGCCCTATTCCCCTTCCAGTGTCCCACTCCTCCACAGCAGGGTCAGAGAAATCAATAGAGGTCCTGTCAACCATTAGTGATGACACTGGTGGCATCCATTTTCAAGGGAAGTGAAACATAGTGCTCGTTTTCAATCGTTCAGGTGGCACACCAAAAGCTGAAAAATTACTGGCTTTATTATAACCAAAGGGTCATCATAATTGTTAAACTGAAAAGGATATTGAGCAACCTTGCCAAAGGACGTTTTAGAAGGTGGATGACATGACTATATTATTGTTGTTGCTGACGCAATCGATCCTCGCAGAGGCAGCGAGCGGAGCACAACGGGTAAACAGTCAGGGAGACGAGAGGGCCTGTCATATACACAATGGGGCAGCGCTCAGAGGCATTAGGCTGGGCTAAAGACGTCTGTCATTTTCCCAGCCGCAGCAGTGATGAGGGATGGGCCAAATAGACCTGTCTGATCAAGCCACAGAACTGAATTAAGGGTAGCCGCCTGTGATAAAAATGCATTAGGATACTGCTGACTACTGTTAAATGCAACAGCTTGGGACTGTACTGACAACATACACTAAGCTGGATCATTCAGTTATCAGAAGCAATTTAAGGGTGTCATTTAATTGTAACTGGATTCAGAGACTTGTCCCGAAGCCACTCCTGCATTATCTTGGCTGTGTGCTTAGGGTCGTTGTCCTGTTAGAAGGTGAACCTTCGGCCCAGTCTGAGGTCCTGAGCACTCTGGAGCAGGTTTTCATTAAGGATCTCACTGTACTTTGCTCCGTTCATCTTTCCCTCGATCCTGACTATTCTCCCAGTCCCTGCACCTGAAAAACATCCCCACAGCATGTTGCTGCCACCACCATGCTTCACCGTAGGGATAGTATTGGTCAGGTGATGAGCAGTGCCTGGTTCCATCCAGACGTGTCCCTTGGCATTCAGACCAAAGAGTTCCATCTTGGTTTCATCAGACCAGAGAATCTTGTTTTTCATGGTCTGAGAGTCCTTTAGGTGCCTTTGGAAACTCCAAGCGGGCTGTCATGTGCCTTTTACTGAGGAGTGGCTTCCGTCTGGCCACTCTACCATAAAGACCTGATTGGTGGAGTGCTGCAGAGATTGTTGTCCTTCTGGAAGTCTCTGGAGCTTCTGGAAGGTCCTGAAGCTCTGTCAGAGTGACCATCGGGTTCTTGGTCACCTTCCTGAACGATTGCTCAGTTTGGCCGGGCAGCCAGCTCTAGGAAGATTCTTGTGGTTCCACACGTCATCCATTTGAGAATGATGGAGGCCACTGTGTTCTTAGGGACCTTCGATACTGCAGAATTTTTTTGGTACCCTTCTCCAGATCTGTGCCTCGACACAATCCTGTCTCAGAGCTCTAAGGACAATTTCTTCGACCTCATGGCTTGATTTGTCCTCTGACATGCACTGCCAACTGTGGGATCTTATATAGACAGGTGTGTACCTTTCCAAATCATGTCCAATACATTAAATTTACCACAGGTGGACTCCAATCAAGTTGTAGAAACATCTGAAGGATAATCAATGGAAACAGGATGCACCTGAGCTCAATTTCGAATCACAAAGCAAAGGGTCTGAATACTTATGTAAATAAGGTATGTTTTTTAATTGTAATAAATTTGCAAAAAAATCTAAAAACTTTTTCGCTTTGTCATTATGGGGTATTGTGTGCAAAAAATATATAATTTAATACATTTTAGAATAAGGCTGTAATGTAACAAAATGTGTAAAAAGGGAAGGTACCTGAATACATTCCAAATGCACTGTATGTATGTATGTATATACACGTGTGTGTGTGTGTGTGTGTGTGTGTGTGTGTGTGTGTGTGTGTGTGTGTGTGTGTGTGTGTGTGTGTGTGTGTGTGTGTGTGTGTGTGTGTGTGTGTGTGTGTGTGTGTGTGTGTGTGTGTGTGTGTGTGTGTGTGTGTGTGTGTGTGTGAATGTACACTGCCGTTCAAAAGTTTGGGGTCACTTAGAAATGTCCTTGTTTTTGAAAGAAAATAAAAAATGTTGTCCATTAAAATAACATCAAATTGATCAGAAATACAGTGTAGACATTGTTAATGTTGTAAATGACTATTGTTGCTGGAAACAGCAGATTTTTAAAATGGGATATCTACATAGGCATAAAGAGGCTCACTATCAGTAACCATCACTCCCGTGTTCCATTGTCACGTTGTGTTAGCTAATCCAAGTTTATTATATTAAAAGGCTAATTGATCATTAGAAAACCCTTTTGCAATTATGTTAGCACAGCTGAAAACTTTTATCGTTGTTAAAGAAGCAATAAAACTGGCCTTCTTTAGACTAGTTGAGTATCTGGAGCGTCAGCATTTGTGGGTTCGATTACAAGCTCAAAATGGCAAGAAACAAATACTTTTTTCTGAAACTCGTCAGTCTATTCTTGTTCTGTGAAATGAAGGCTATTTCATGCGAGAAATTGCCAAAGAACTGAAGATATCGTCCAACGCTGTGTACTACTCCCTATACAGAACAGCGCAAAATGGCTCTAACCAGAATAGAAAGAGGAGTGGGAGGCCCCGGTGCACAACTGAGCAAGAGGACAAGTACATTAGTGTCTAGTTTGAGAAACAGACGCCTCAACTGGCAGCTTCATTAAATCCTCAACTGGCAGCTTCATTAAATGGTACCCGCAAAACACCAGTGTCAACGTCAACAGTGATGAGGCGACTCCGGGATGCTGGCCATTTTACAATTTTACATTGTAGAATAATAGCGAGACATCAAAACTATGAAATAACACATATGAAATCATGTAGTAACCAAAAAAGTGTAAAATAAATCAAAATATATTTGAGATTTTTCAAAGTAGCAATCCTTTGCCTTGACGACAGTTTTGCACACTTTTGGCATTCTCTCAACCAGCTTCATGAGGTAGTCATCTGGAATGCATTTCAATTAACAGGTGTGCCTTGTTAATTTGTGGAATTTCTTTCCTTCTTAATGCGTTTGAGCCAATCAGTTGTGTTGTGACAAGGTAGGGGTGGTATACAGAAGATAGCCCTATTTGGTAAAATACCAAGGCCATATTATGGCATGAACAGCTCAAATAAGCAAAGAGAAACAACAGTCCATCATTACTTTAAGACATGAAGGTCAGTCAATACGAAACATTTCAATAACTTTGAAAGTTTCTTCAAGTGCAGTCGCAAAAACCATCAAGCGCTATGATGAAACTGGCTCTCATGAGGACAGCCACAGTAAAGGAAGACCCAGAGTCACCTCTTCTGAAGAGGATAAGTTCATTTGAGTTAACTGCACCTCAGATGGCAGCCCAAATAAATGTTTTGCAGAGTTCAAATCAAATCAAATTGTATTAGTCACATGCACCGAATACAACAGGTGTAGACCTTACTGTGAACTGCTTACTTACAAGCCCTTAACCAACAATGCAGTTAAGAAAAATACAAAAGAAACAAAAGTAACAAATAATTAAAGAGCAGCAGTAAACTAACAATAGCGAGGCTACATACAGGGGGTACCGGTACAGAGTCAATGTGCGGGGGCACCGGTTAGTCGAGGTAATTGAGGTAATATGTAAATGTAGGTAGAGTTATTAAAGTGACTGCATAGATAATAAACAGAGTAGCAGCAGCGTAAAAGAGGGGGGGGGCAATGTAAATAGAAGCCTCTTGGACCTAGACTTGGCGCTCCGGTACCGGTTGCCGTGCGATAGCAGAGAGAACAGTTTATGATGAGGGTGGCTGGAGTCTTTGACAAGTTTTAGGGCCTTCCTTTGACACCGCCTGGTAGGATGTACTGGTGATGTACTGGGCCGTACGCACTACCCCTTGTAGTGCCTAGCGGTCGGAGGCCGAGTAGTTGCCATACCAGGCAGTGATGCAACCAGTCAGGATGCTCTCGATAGTGCAGCTGTAGAACCTTTTGAGGATCTGAGGACCCATGCAAAATCTTTTCAGTCTCCTGAGGGGGAATAGGCTTTGTCGGGCCCTCTTCAAGACTGTCTTAGTGTGCATGGACCATGTTAGTTTGTTGGTGATGTGGACACCAACGAACTTGAAACTCTCAACCTGCTCCACGACAGCCTGGTCGATGAGAATGGGGGTGTGGCTCAGTCCTCCTTTCCTGTAGTCCACAATCATCTCCTTTGTCTTGATCACGTTGAGGGAGAGGTTGTTGTCCTGGCACCACATGGCCAGGTCTCTGACCTCTCTATAGGCTGTCTCATCATTGTCGGTGATCAGGCCTACCACTGTTGTGTCATCAGAAAACTTAATGATGGTGTTGGAGTTGTGCCTGGCCATGCAGTCATGAGTGAACAGGGAGTACAGGAGGGGACTGAGCACGCACCCCTGAAGGGCCCCCGTGTTTAGGATCAGCGTGGCGGATGTGTTGTTACCTACCCTTACCACCTGGGGGCGGCCCATCAGGAAGTCCAGGATCCAGTTGCAGAGGGAGGTGTTTAGTCCCAGGGTCCCTAGCTTAGTGATGAGCTTTGAGGGCACTATGGTGTTGAACGCTGAGCTGTAGTCAATGAATAGCATTCTCACATAGGTGTTCCTTTTGTCCAGGTGTGAAATAACAGTGTGGATTGAAATAGAGATTGCGTCATCTGTGGATCTGTTGTGGCGATATGCAAATTGGAGTGGGTCTAGGGTTTCTGGGATAATGGTGTTGATGTAAGCCATGCCCAGCCTTTCAAAGCACTTCATCGCTATAGACGTGAGTGCTACGGGTCGGTAGTCATTTAGGCAGGTTACCTTAGTGTTCTTGGGCACAGGAACTATGGTGGTCTGCTTGAAACATGTTGGTATTATAGACCCAGACAGAGAGAGGTTGAAAATGTCAGTGTAGACACTTGCCAGTTGGTCAGCGCATGCTCGGAGTACACGACTAGTAATCCGTCTGGCCTTGTGAATGTTGACCTGTTTATTGACGCTTTGCCTGTTTGATGGTTCATTGGATGGCATAGCGGGATTTCTTATAAGCTTCCGGGTTAGAGTCTCGCTCCTTGAAAGCGGCAGCTCTACCCTTTAGCTCAGTGTGGACGTTCCCTGTAATCCATGGCTTCTGGTTGGGATATGTACGTAGAGTCACTGTGGGGACGACGTCATCGATGCACTTATTGATGAAGCCAGTGACAGATGTGGTGTACTCCGGAAGAATCCCGGGACATATTCCAGTCTGTGCTATTAAAACAGTCCTGTAGCTTAGCATCTGCTTCATCTGACCTCTTTTTTTATTGACCGAGTCACTGGTGCTTCCTGCTTTAATTTTTGCTTGTAAGCAGGAATCAGGAGGATAGAATTATGGTCAGATTTGCCAAATGGAGGGCGAGGGAGAGCTTTGTACACATCTCTGTGTGTGGAGTAAAGGTGGGCTAGAGTTTTTTCCTTTCTGGTCGTACATTTAACATGCTGGTAGTAATTAGGTAAAACAGACGTAAGTTTCCCCGCATTAAAGTCCCCGGCCACTAGGAGCGCCGCCTCTTATTTGGTGTTTTCCTGTTTGCTTATGGCCGCATACAGCTCATTGAGTGCGGTCTTAGTGTCAGAATCGGATTGTGGTGGTAAATAGACAGCTACGAAGAATATATATGAAAACTCTCTTGGTAGATAGTGTGGTCTTCAGCTTATCATGAGATACTCTACCTTAGGCAAGCAAAACCTTGAGGCTTCCTTAGATATCGTGCACCAGCTGTTGTTTACAAATATACATAGACCGCCATCCCTTGTCTTACCAGAGGCTGCTGTTCTATCCTGCCGATACAGTGTGTAAAGTGTAACCCGCCAGCTGTATGTTATTCATGTTATCACTCAGCCACGACTCGCGATATATCCGTCTTTTTCTCCTGCGAATGACGGGGATGAGGGCCTTGCCGGGTGTCTGGAGTAAATCCCTCTCGTCCGACTCATTAAAGAAAAATTATTCGTCCAGTTCTAGGTGAGTAATCACTGTTCTGATGTCCAGAAGCTCTTTCCAGTCATAAGAGACAGTAGAAGCAACATTATGTACAAAATAAGTTACAAACAATGCGAAAAAAACAACAAAATAGCACGGTTGGTTGAGAGCGCAGAAAACGGCAGCCATCCCCTCCGGCACCATTACTTAGTAACAGACATCTCAATATCAACTGTTCAGAGGGGACTGCGTGAATCAGGCCTTCGTGGTCGAATTGCTGCAAAGAAACCACTACTAAAGGAAACCAATAATAAGAAGAGACTTGCTTGGGCCAAGAAAAATGAGCAATGGACATTAGACCGGTGGAAATCTGTCCTCTAACCACCGTGTCCTTGTGAGACGCAGATTAGGTGAGCGGATGATCTCCGCATGTGTAGTTCCCACCGTGAAGCATGGAGGAGGAGGTGTGATGGTGTGGGGGTGCTTTGCTGGTGACACTGTCTGTGATTTATTTAGAATTCAAGGCACACTTAACCAGCATGGCTACCACAGCATTCTGCAGCGATACGCCATCCAATCTGTTTTGCACTTAGTGGGACTATAATTTGTTTTTCAACAGGACAATTAGCCAAAACACACCTCCAGGCTGTGTAAGGGCTATTTCACAAAGAAGGAGAGTGATGGTGCTGCATCAGATGACCTGGCCTCCACAATCACCAACCTCAACCCAATTGAGATGGTTTGGGATGAGTTGGACCGCAGAGTGAAGGAAAAGCAGCCAACAAGTGCTCAGCATATGTGGGAACTCCTTTAAGACTGTTGGAAAAACATTCCAGGTGACTACCTCATGAAGCCGGTTGAGAGAATGCCAAGAGTGTGCAAAGCTGTCATCAAGGCAAAGTGTGGCTACTTTGAAGAATCTAAAATATATATACTTTTTTGGTTACTACATGATGTGTTATTTCATAGTTATGATGTCTTCACAATGTAGAAAATAGTACAAATAAAGAACACCCATTGAATGAGTCAGTGTGTCCAAACTTGTGACTGGTACTGTATATCGGAAAATGAACGCAGCAATTGGTTTCACTGAGGATCTGAGATTCTGAGGTTGATTCGAGTTCTTATTTTACAGTAGTGGAACCCTCTACATGTGATATATGTCACGCTAACGAGTCGAAATGTAACCAGGCTTTGAGGCTAGGAGAAACTGGGGTAGTGAAACTATGCTGTGTGAGGTCTGCCAAACCAGATGCTTTCATAGAGAACTGGATCGTCTATTTTTACCATTGGATTCTTGAGCCGGCTCATGAAGTAGTCTCAGGTACTCAGTGCATCAATAAAAAGACCAGTCCAAGTAATAAGGCACAGCCGATTAGAGTCATTTTTGATTGTTAACATGTTCACAGATTACTACGCTAATGACCTAACATGGTCCACCTGGACGTTGGTTGCTGTAGCAACGAGTTCCCACAAATCGAGTACCGTGCAGTGGCCCTAACACTCAGTGTTTTTGATTGTCCGTGGCACACGTTAAGTGTGACTCCTACTGTACTGGCCCTGGGTGCCAAGCGCCAGAACAAACATTCTACGTGGCATTTTTCGACTGACTTAAAATTGCTGACAACTCAGAATCAGTATAAACTGGCACTAGGATTTGATCAAGGGGTCATATGGGCTCATAAAATGGCTTTCAATGCACTACATTGGCATCGTTATGCTGATACATAATAGCCATGGTCTTCAGCCAAGTCTCCCTGATTTAGCTCATATTTCTTTTCTGAATGGGTAGAGTCCTGTATTCCCCCTCCCGTTGGGCGCATCACAGAAGTGACAGCTCCCACTGAGCGAGCAATGAGTCAAAGAAGGGAAAATGTGTACCATGACAAAATAGGCAGTTTACTATTCACATGCAAAGCAATTGGTTGACATTTTGAAAAGGCAATACCTGGCAGCATCTGCTATATACAATAGGGAGCCGTTTGAAATCATGACACTTTAAATGTATATGAAGTGACTTTGCTCATTTCAGTCAATTCCTCTTTTGAGAACATTTCCATAATGTCGTCTATTTGGCACAAAACTGTGGATAAAAACTGCTAAGTCATCATTACTGGCCCAAAAGAGAACATGACTTTATCAACTTGAAAAGGGGAAATGATTAGTATTAGCTAACTCTCAGCTTACGTCAAATGGCACCTTCCTAATATTGAGTTGTATGTGTCCCGTCCCCCCCCGCATTTTCCTTTAAATATTTTGTCTTGCCCACTCACCCTATGAATGGCACACATACACAATCCATGTCTCAATTGTCTCTTGGCTTAAAAATCCTTGTTTAACCTGTCTCCACTCCTTCATCTACACTGAAGTGGATTTAGCGAATGACATCAATAAGGGATCATAGCTTTCACCTCGATCACCTGGTCAGTCGGTCATGGAAAGAGCAGGTGTTCCTAAATGTATACTCGGTGTACATAAACAGTTACCAAGCCTTGTGGGAGAGAGGGGAGCGGGAGAGGAGGGTTGGTGTGCGTATGGGGACACAGAAGGGTATGACACGGCTGGCTGCACTGAGACAAGACCACCGTGACAGCCAGGAACAACTTGTCACACCTCCACAGAGACTGTCGTGTCATAAGCTCTGGACACCGCCGAAATGCAACGGGGGTGAGTGGACCTCCGTGTTTTACGGCGACAGTTTGAACTATTATGACTGCTCTTGTTGGGGCTAAGATTTGCAGAATAGTGACTAATGTATTTATCAACACCTAAACAAGCACACATATTCAAATACGCATACAGAAAATACAGTACATACTCCCTCACAAAAAGACCAAGACACAAACGAAATTCAACACACACACACACACACACACACACACACACACACACACACACACACACACACACACACACACACACACACGCACACACACAGGTGACTCAACTGGCAACATATTGCATGACTAATCTTCTGTCCAGCTTCCAGGCTGTGGGTGGCAGACTGTCTTCCCACCACTGAGGAATAGCAGCATGACCCCACCATGCACCCCGTCACTCTCGCTTCCCTTATCATCTGCCACCCTGCATCACTGTCACCCCTGGCTCCCCGAGGTGCTAAGCAAACCTCTTTATACTCCCCCTCACCTGCCGCTGCAACACCAACACAGCAAGGCTGCATACGTGTGTTGTGATAAGAAATCTAAAAACTGCTTCACTTGTGAGTTACTCAAGTTATACCATGTGTCTTATAATTTAACGACATAACATTGCATTGTTGTTTTTTACTCAAATTGATCTCCTAAGCTGGATAACTCCCCCCCCCCCCCCCCATGTTTTAACAACCGTTACAGTGTACAGTATGTACTAAAAGCTAAATAAGATGAGGTTCTGTTGGTTGGAGTGTGATGCTTCGAACACCAGCATTGTGGTTTCGACTCACAATCAGAAATTGATACCAAGTCACGACGATAGCAAGTCAGTATGGATCATAATGTATGCTAAATGGTCAGCAATGCATTCTGGGATGGAATAGTAGTTGAAAGGTGCAGATCACGCTTGCTTCCTTATTCCGCAACTGTGATATTTCACCGGAATGTTGAAGTTTACTGGTCTGTCCATAGTCATGTTAAACAAACTTTTTTATACTGGCAAACTTCAAGCATGACACTAGCACGCAAATGATGATGATGATGCCTGCCACAGTTGGCCCAGTCCAATCACATTTTATGTCTATATCCAGGTAGATAATGAAAGTCTCAATTTCATTTAAAAATCAAAACAGAACTCGTTTTCCTTTATGCAATCCATCATATTCCCCAATCTTGAGGCCTGCGTTGCAATTGAGAATGCAATTTACAATCACAACAGGGTTCTATGAAAAGCAACGTCCCACAATAGGACCGGGACAAAACTGTGTCAATCACATCTCCAGTAGAAGGAGTAACCATGTGCGATGAATCACTCAGCTGCCAGCTCAAAATGGATGAAAGCATTTGAAAATCCTCTTTAGATATGTACAATCTTCACAGCACAAAATGAAACAAATTGGCATACTCATAATAAACCTTAAAAGCACCATGTGAAATTCGCAACGTTGGTCTTTTCGGGAACTGATTAGAACCATCACAATGTTCCATAAATGCTTCAATCAAGCATTTTTCTGTAATAACTTACTGGTCAATTTAGCTGTGAGTCGTACAGTAAGTACATTAAACAGCATGCTATCGTCTACTGAATTCATCAAGGATTCAGAGACATACTGGCCTGTTAACAATACTTCTCCTTGAAGAAGCAAGGGACACATCTGGCATGGTATTTCTTAATGAAATGTCCATTGTGTTTTTCATAAAGATAATACGGCAGTCAGAGGAGGCTGGTGGGCGGAGATATAATCGTAATGGCTGGAATGGAATCGGTGACAAGGTATCAAACATGGTTTTGATAAGTTTCAATTTGTTCCATTCCAGCCGTTACAGCCTACCAGCCTCCTTTGATGACAGTGTGAAATTTCATGGGGAGGGTTCTTACTCACATCCGATCATCATCATTGCCACGGCGAAGAGCTTTTCTCCGTCGGTGGTGGGGGCGATGTTGCCGAAGCCGATGCTGGTCAGGCTGGTCATGGTGAAGTATAAGGAAGTGATGTAGACCGAGTCCTTGCTTGGCCCGCCCTCCCACCTCCCAGAGCCACTGGCGTTGAAGCGGTACGGCGTCCCCACCGATTCGCTCAATATGTAGAGCCAGCTGTCCATCCTCACACTGTTGGTGTTCTCGTCGATGACCTCGTAGTCGCCGATGCTGTACCAGATGCAGGCCAACCAGTGGGCGGCCAGGCCAAAGACGCACACCAGCAGAACCAGGACAGCGGCCCCGTACTCAATATAGTGGTCCAGTTTACGGGCCACCCGGCCCAAGCGAAGCAGACGGACTACTTTGAGGGAACTGAAGAGACTGCTGATGCCCTGATGGGTAGAAAATAAGAGGGGAATGGTTAGGCTTAGAGAGAGAATGAAAAGTAGAGCTTTACTAACCAGACAATAATTGTATTTTTAAATTTTTTAATTTAACCTTTATTTAACTAGGCATGTCAGTTAAGAACAAATTCTTATTTACAATGACGTCCTACACGGGCCAAACCCGGACGACGCTGGGCCAATTGTGTGCCGCCTTATGGGACTCCCAATCATGGCCTGTTGAGATACAGCCTGGAATCGAACCAGGGTCGAACCAGGGTGTCTGTAGTGACGCCTCAAGCACTGAGATGCAGTGCCTTAGACCGCTGCGCCTCTCGGGAGCCCATTATCCATTGTTCATGGTTCTAACTATTTAAATAACTGTTCATTCATTGATTAAAGGTAAACTGGAAGGGTCCCAACAGTGAACCCTGTGGAACTCCACTCCCTACAACACTGTACAGTATATCCTGCATATGGATTTGGTACCATGGTGTAGTTCCCTGTTGTGTTTATGATAATGAACACAATGGCATTAGCAATAAAATAAAATAATAGCTGGAGGGTATGTTTTACAACATGCTACTTCTACAAAACATCACTTTGCTACAGAAGCTGGTTTAGTGAGGAATTCCACACTGCCGTGGACCAACCTCTGGAAAGTACAGTATTGGAATTAATTTAGCCCGGGGTTACTTTTGTTTTCATAGATGGGCACGGAGCAGGCACCCAACATTAATGTTCCAGGATCTTACTCCGATAATGGTATGTGAAAGAGTACTAGCGAGGACGGGTTTCTGATCCATTTGGAGATGACACATTTAATTCCAGCATTTGAATGAGTCACTCGTATGTGGCTTTATCAAAAATCCCTTTACCCTTTATTGCTTGCTCAATTTGAATCAAGCTCTTGGTGTCTTCAAACGTCAAAATGTGATGTGAAATCAACTGCTCATCGAATCTAGATTCCCTAAAACATTTAAGACACTGCAGCATACTGTACAGAGAGGCTGAGGTGTACCTGGCGCTTCCCGAAAGGGTGAATCTACATTTAGTACCGAAGGCAAACACATAATGCAGTGCGGTTTATGTAATCTCACTAGCCTCTGCTCGCATCCGCCTCCGCGGCGTGTGCGAACCTGCTGCATCAAGCTATTTTCAGTTCACCCGGGACACATTCATAATGCAATTACGTTCAACTACAAAAAGCGGAAAAATGTGTCCCTGTGGCAACTTGAAATGTCTCACTCCAATTGTCATTGAATACAACAAGGTCACTGTGCGAAAAGCCTTTGCTTCAGAGGACGCTCTGCTTGTGTCTGAAGCGCAGCGCCGCATGAAAAGGATAACTTGCGTTGACAAGTGCAGCAAAGGCACATGTAGAGCCCACAGGCTTTGTGGGAGCTCACCGTGGGGGTGCTATAATCTTTCGCCACACCACCCTTCGTACAACAACAGGCATACAACAGAACAGTACATAACAATTGGAGATGTGGCGAAGAAATATGGTGGTTTCTGCACTTTTGTTTTGGTTCTAAGTTACAACGCCCAAAGGGCAAAAGCAGTCTTTTGACTTGTTAATTAAGCTATAATTGGCTAACAATGTTTGTTTGACCCTTGAAGCGCGTGTTTATTCATTAATTAAATGTAATATTGACCTTTATCTGTGCCTTCTGTGGTACAGAGTTATTTTTATTCTGATAATACTGTACTTGGGCGTAGGTTAGAATGGTATCACTTGCAGCATCTATTGATTACTGTAAGGTTATCAAGCCTAGCGTGTGAATCAAGACGATCTGGACCATCCTACAAAGGCCTCTGTGCCAAGTTTGAGTACAGTGTGTTTTACTACAGAATGTCTCGAAGAGGCATCAGAAAAATGTGGTTTTACAAGCCTCCAATTCCTGTGTTCTTTTTAATATGTTAGAGGGATCTTGTCTGACTTTTTAGCCTCTATTCACAGTATTCCCCAGCAACCATTAGGCAACTGCAAGGGATGACATTTCTACTGCTGAGAAGTCCAGTCGGTGTCTATCATGCTATAATGATGTGGTGAGCTTTCCAAGAGTCAACGAAGTGGTAAGGTTTCCAGATCCATAAACAATGTGTGTGTCTGTCTGTGTGTCTATCTGTGTGTCTGTCTGTGTGTCTTAATTCATATCCATCCATTCAAACACACAGACCCCAGTTAGCAAACAAACCACTGACCTCGTCAACGTTCTCGAAGGCGTTGATGACGTCATAAGGCAGGCAGGAGAGCAGGTCGATGACGAACCACGTCTTGACGTAGTTCATCCGGATCAGCTTGGGGTCCGAGATGACCTCTCCGGCTGGCCCCACAAACGTGGTATGGAAGTTGAGCACGATGTCCACCAGAAAGATGACATCCACGATGCTGTCCACCACCAGCCAGGTGACGTTGTTCTGCTTGGTCTGGAGGATTAGAGTAGAGAATCTTTATTACTTAAGTAGTAGAGTAGAGAATCTTTATTACTTAAGTAGTAGAGTAGAGAATCTTTATTACTTACGTAGTAGAGTAGAGAATCTTTATTACTTACGTAGTAGAGTAGAGAATCTTTATTACTTAAGTAGTTGAGTAGAGAATCTTTATTACTTAAGTAGTTGAGTAGAGAATCTTTATTACTTAAGTAGTAGAGTAGAGAATCTTTATTACTTAAGTAGTTGAGTAGAGAATCTTTATTACTTAAGCAGTAGAGTAGAGAATCTTTATTACTTAAGTAGTTGAGTAGAGAATCTTTATTACTTAAGTAGTAGAGTAGAGAATCTTTATTACTTAAGTAGTTGAGTAGAGAATGAATATAAGTTATCCCTGAGTGGCAATTTTCTTTACAGCTGGTACATAGTCAATAAAAGTACACACAAACAAAGTCAAAAATCCCCCAAAACAGCTTGCTAAGGTTCGGTTTGGGGTTTAGAGTAAGGGTTAAGGTTAGGGTTAGTGGGTAGTTGAATAGAGTTTAGACCTTGAATGACACGTTGTAGGGCACCATGATGGCTGTGTAGAAGGTCAGGATGAGGATGACCCAGTCCCAGGTGGTCTTGAAGGCGCAGTAGTGGAGGATGATGTGGGGAGGAGTTTTAGGCGTCTCCTGCTTGTACTGCGGGAGGATGTCTGAGCCCAGCTGGAGGACCTACGTTTTTGGTTAAGAAACAGTTGGTAACAAGTCATGAATGCGCCAGTGTTTTGGCGGCTAGCTACCTTGAATTAGCCTGATGGAACCAGCCTGATCGCTGCGTAGGATGGTGACCGCGATCAGGCTGGTTCCACAAGGCTAACACTGAATTGGACCCATGTGTCATCCGTTTCTCCTGCTATTCACCATTTCAGGTGTGCGTTTTTACCTACTGTACATAAAAATATGAAAACATTTTAGTTTGTTATGACAGTGTCTCTTATTGTATGTTAGCGATAACTTTGACATAACACTCATAGCATAAAATAGTAAGTCATGACAATATAATGACCACATTCTGTAGTCTTTTGGACCGCACAAAGACAGTTCAGTGTTGCCTTCATTTCATCTCTCAGTATCTCTTGGATAGTGTGACATAACTCTCCATCCCAGTCAATTTAACATACCAAAAAAAAGTGGAATTACTCTCTCCCTTAATATATTTTTAAAATAAATGTATGTAACTTTCCAGGATCAACAAATAAACTAACTGTAGCCATTTTGTTTTATCTAAGCTACTGTCGCAAGCTCATCTTCCCATTAGTAAACAGAGCACCTTATCTGACCATCGAAACACAATTAGCTTTTCCACCATTTTTCAAGTAACAGGATGTCGCTAGAAGATGGTGCTGGTAAGACATCTTGGACTAGTCCCAGAAGATGTCAGAGGAGATATCCACCCAAACAATCAGTCCCCTTGGGATATCAGAGGACTAGACTTTATTTCTAGCCTAGGGATTTTCAGAGGACTAAGGACTATTCAATCAAACCAGTATTGTTGTATGGTATATACACTGTAGACAGTAGCATAGACGGCTGCATTATTCAGAGTTAAAAAAGAGTGTATGTGTGGCAGTAATAATCAAGTCCATAAACAAGTCAAACATTGCTGAAGCAGATCTAATTGAATCCTGCTCCTGCTGACATCTCTGCCCTTCTACGCACTGATTATAAGTGAGTGCACTGGTTACAAGTCACTCTGGATGAGAGAGTCTGCTAAATTAGTCATGTAAATGTACATTTAGGTGACACAACTCCACAGCAAAGGTCATAGGGCAGGGTTCCCCAATGGGCGGCCCACGGGACAAATTCTTTGTCAACTACTCTATCCGTTTCGGCTTCTTGCGGTCAAATGCGTACAAATGATGTATAACTATGTTCCTGCCCCCCGATCATGCGCTCAAGCCCACTGCTGAATGTAATTGGGGACTTCTGCCATAAGGATTTATGGTCAGGACTATATATAGAGTGAATATTCATATTAGCGTTGTGTCTGTCTGCAGAGTTACAGTTGCCCAGGTGGCCAAGGGCTTGCGGTCTACTGCTTTGGGAACGGATAGGCACACTTCATTTAGCTCAGAAGTAGTGAGTGAGTATGGGGACAGGATTAGGCATTTCATTTGAAGCTAAACAGAAGTGGGCTTGGAAATATGAGATGGGTGCTCCTTCCAGAAACACTTAGGCAGATGAGGACTTATCAACAGGGACAGCAGCACACACTCTACCTCAGCCAGACGAGAGTGCTTGTGGACGTTCTCGCCCTTGTGGACGGTGGGCGCCAGCTGCTGCAACACTCCCCGGCTGCTCGTCAGGGCCCGGGTGAGCCGAGCGAATTTACCCCATCCTGAATGACAGAGTCCAAGAAATGTGGAATACCAAATCAACCCACATCCACTCCCTTTAGCGTTGAAATCAAGACTGAATCATGCTGCATTTAAACAAATGTGACACTGAGCTAAATTCAAACTGAATTTTCAAGGCATATCTGTGTATTCAATATTACGGAAATTATTCATAGCAAATTTGATGGCAAATGGAACTAATACAATATGCTTATACCTATCCATTTCTTTCAGATCTGCATGAACTGCCTAAAGACAAGGGCTAGCTAGCAGTTGATTTGGAATTCGGAGCAAGTCCAACCTTACTAGCTCAAATCATCAGACAAAAATGTAAGTTGTAACGCGAAATGATGCACTGTGGTTTCTCTAAATAATGTCATCAACCCACATTTGTAGCAGTCTAAAACCAATTGTGTCTACTATCCTCAGCTTGATCCTGTCCTCATTAAAACAGAATCTTCCTTAGATGATCTGAAAATCGGTGTCGCGCCAACCTTTCACAGAGTCATCCTCAATGGGCTGTTTGAATGCGGTGATGTCACTGAAGGTGCACAGAAACAACACCACCTTGTCCTGCTCATTCCTGATCGGAGCGATCTTTACAAAGAACCACACCGGCATCCCTATAGGAAACACAAAAAGATGTTGTATTCTAATGTATCTCGTAAGTAATTGATGTAACAATTGAATTTGATGTGATTCAATCAACAGAGAGCAAAGAAACACTTACGATTCTTCTTATACATGAGAATTTCGAACGAATTCATCTCATAGTTCTCAAAGATCTGTTGCACTTTCTCACCCGTCTCCTTGTCTGTGAGCTCCCCATACATGAAACTGAAAATGGCATTGTTGGTGCTAAATTACATACAAAACAAATAAAACTGGATAATACATTCAGATTCTACCAGAATTTAGGCAGATGTGCAGACACTGTTCTTGAAACAAATTATCCCAGCTACAAAGGCCTCACGAAAAACATTGCGGCTCACAAACAACATGGTTAAGCCATCTGCATAAGCACTGGTCACAGCGAATGTCATGTTGAATTGACATACAGTTGAAGTCGGAAGTTTACCTACACCTTATCCAAATACATTTAAACTCAGTTTTCCACAATTCCTGACATTTAATCTGAGTAAAAAATCCCTATCTTAGGTCAGTTAGGATCACCACTTTATTTTAAGAATGTGAAATGTCAGAATAATAGTAGAGAGAATGATTTATTTCAGCTTTTATTTCTCTCATCACATTCCCAGTAGGTCAGAAGTTTACATACATTCAATTAGTATTTGGTAGCATTGCCTTTAAATTGTCTAACTTGGGTCAAACGTTTCAGGTAGCCTTCCACAGGCTTCCCACAATTAATTTGATTAATTTTGGCCCATTCCTCCTGACAGAGCTGGTGTAACTGAGTCAGGTTTGTAGGCCTCCTTGCTCACATACGCTTTTTCCGTTCTGCCCACAAATCTTCTATAGGATTGAGGTAAGGGCTTTGTGATGGCCACTCCAATACCTTGACTTTGTTGTCCTTAAGCCATTTTGCCACAACTTTGGAAGTATGCTTGGGGTGTCACGTTCCTGACCTGTTTTCTGTTGTTTTGTATGTGTTTAGTTGGTCAGGACGTGAGCTGGGTGGGAATTCTATGTTGTGTGTCTAGTTTGTCTGTTTCTATGTCAGCCTAGTGTGGGTTCTCAATCAGAGACAGATGGTAGTCGTTGTCTCTGATTGAGACTCATATATAGGAGGCTTGTTTTGTGTTGGGATTTTGTGGGTGTTTGTTACCTGTCTCTGTGTTTGTGTTCTGCACCAGTTAGGTCTGTATCGGTTTTGCACATTTGTTATTTTGTATGTTGTTTGTAGTGTTTCACTTGTTCTGGTATTAAACATGTTTAACACTAGACGCGCTGCACTTTGGTCCTCTCCTTCACACCTGGAAGAAAACCTTTACATGGGGTCAATGTCCATTTGGAAGACCCATTTGCGACCAAGCTTTAACTTCCTGACTGATGTCTTGAGATGTTGCTTCAATATATCCACATAATTTTCCTACCTCATGATGCCATCTATTTTGTGAAGTGCACCAGTCCCTCCTGCAGCAAAGCACCCCCACAACATGATGCTGCCACCCCCGTGCTACACAGATGGGATGGTGTTCTTCGGCTTGCAAGCCTCCCCCTTTATTCTCCAAACATAACGATGGTCATTATGGCCAAACAGTTCTATTTTTGTTTCATCAGACCAGAGGACATTTCTCCAAAATGTACGATCTTTGTCCCCATGTGCAGTTGCAAACCGTAGTCTGGATTTTTTATGGCGGTTTTAGAGCAGTGGCTTCTTCCTTGCTGAGCTGCCTTCAGGTTATGTCGATATAAGCAAGCATTTCGCTACACTACAAGCATTTCGCTACACTCGCATTAACATCTGCTAACCATGTGTATGTGACAAATAAGATTTGATTTGATTTGATATAGCACTAGTTTTACTGTGGATATTTTGTACCGGTTTCCTCTAGCATCTTCACAAGGTACTTTGCTGTTGTTCTGGGATTGATTTGCACTTTTCGCACCAAAGTATGTTCATCTCTAGGAGACAGAACCACATCTCCTTCCTGAGCGGTATGACGGCTGCGTGGTCCCATGGTGTTTATACTTGCGTACTATTGTTTGTACAGATGAACGTGGTACTTTCAGGCGTTTGGAAATTGCACCCAAGGATGAACCAGATTTGTGGAGGTCTACAATTTTTTTTTTTGAGGTCTTGGCTGATTTCTTTTGATTTTCCCATTATGTCAAGCAAAGAGGCACTGAGTTTGAAGGTAGGCCTTGAAATACATCCACAGGTACACCTCCAATTGACTCAAGTTATGTCAATTAGCCTATCAGAAGCTTCTCAAGCCATGACATCATTTTCTGGAATTTTCCAAGCTGTTTAAAGGCACAGTCAACTTAGTGTATGTAAACTTCTGACCCACTGGAATTGTGATACAGTGAATTATAAGTGAAATAATCTGTCTGTAAACAATTGTTGGAAAAAGTACTTGTGTCATGCACAAAGTAGATGTCCTAACTGACTTGCCAAAAATATAGTTTGTTAACAAGAAATTTGTGGAGTGGTTGAAAAACGAGTTTTAATGACTCCAACCTAAGTGTATGTAAACTTCCGACTTCAACTGTACGTGTGCTACTTCAGAGGCACATTTGAATTCCTTAGTGCCTATATAGTTTTCTCCCATTCCAAAACACTTGACTGCTGTTGACTGAAATAACCCGAATTTGCATGGAACAAACATTGTCAACTTTTGTCTTATTTGTATTGTAGTAATAATAAGATTACTAATGTATAGAATGTACTGTATGTTTATACGTTTATAAACTGTGTCTCGAACCCAGATTAAGTCTATTCCTGGACTAAAAATCACTTTTATTAGATATTTTCCATTGAGTATGACTTTAAATCGGGCAATCTGCAGTTCAAACAATAAAACGGGCACCCTGCCATGGCAGGGTGCCCGTTTTATTGTTTGAACTGCAGATTGCCCGATTTAAAGTCATACTCAATGGAAAATATCTAAGCTGTGGGAGGAGGCTGGAGAAATGTTACCACTCTCAAATTCATGGACAGAGCTATAGATACAAGGATTGACCGTCCGTGATATTAAAATAATAGTTTTAACCATGTTTTGAGGCTATAAAGTGGTTGTTTACAAATAATCTTTACAAACAAAAGAGTAAAACCAGCTTTTATTTTGGGTTCTGACGGGGTATGACAGTATCTATAAGTTATATTCAAGAATCATTGGGTATATATTATAATAATTTAAGTCTAAAAATGGATGTACCAACTGCAGATTGTCCCTTTAAATCCAGGAGTAGGTTTAATCTGGGTCCAGGAAACCAGCCCGATATGCTTATATGTTATTGTAGATATACTGCATTTATACTCTACTGTATAGTATTGCTGTCAGTGAAACAAAAATGCTGACCCACAAAATCAGTGGTGCCATAATGCAGGCATAAGTAGCAAAGTGAGTACCTGCAGGTGCTACTCTTCTGCATGACCTCAGCGCGGTGGTAACCGGAGAGTTTGCAGAAGCCGTCGTTGCTGTACACAATGGGCCAGTTCACAATCTGGGCATTGCCCAGAACAAAGTTGGTATCTGCCCAGGGAGGGAAAAACAATGAAACCTGGTTCAGAAAGAACTGATAGAAACTACTACAGCACTATGAACTGTCTGTAACTCATTATTTTACTTGGAAGTTGTCTTTATTTCATGAAATCATTATAGTACTTTTCAAATTCAATTGAAAACATGGCTCAAATCTATCCAAACCTGTACACATCAGTTATCTGTGTTCCTCGTATGTAAGACGACAGTTGATGATAGTTTTTTTTTATTACGAATTAGTTATTGTTGTTAGAATGATATATTATTGGATGTAATGTATTGGTATGTTGTATTGTTTTAGTGAGTATTTGTATAGTGGCTGTGTAACTGCCCTTAGCTTCCCTGGGACTACAGGTGCAAATGAGCTTTTGACTAACCCCAGTACATTTACATAGATGTTGCATTATTGCTGTTGATTAGTGTGTACTGTACCCTATACATTTACATATAAAAAATAATAATAATAATTTAAAAAAAAGTTTATTTAAAATTAGTAGTCAGCTAACATGTTAGTTAGGTAAAACCAAGTATTACTGTAATACTGAGCATTACGGCATATTGTTGAGTAATAACTGTTACCGTCCACATCTATCTAGATAAATATCAAACAGCCAAATGAGCGCATTGTAAAATAAAGTTTGAACCATACTTAATATACTCCCATACTTCTAAATATGTACTGCCAACTACAGTATGTTAATGTAGAATTTATTGGACATGACATACATGTCGAACTCCACTGTAGAAACAGGGGAAAGAACCATCTAGAGCGTTGCCATGATGATACAGCATATTGGCAAAGATGCTTAACTTGTTGTGGAAATTCAATCCGAGACGACTGCAACAAGGTTGAGAGAAGAGGGAAAGCGTGACAGAGAAGTCAATATGCTGTACACAAAATCCAACACTTTCACTGTTGCCGATATGACCGATCTGCCAGTATTATCGGTCAATATTAACCTGATCATTGCATACTTTTTCATTTGCAGAAAGCTACTACATTGAACCAGTCGAATCTTAAACATTGTTTAAAGGGGGTTTACGATACAACACCACATATCCCTCTTGTATAGTATTGGACAGATTCTGGTGCCGGTATCCATTGTACCACAACTTTTAACCTGGTAAATGTGGTCTTGCCTGTTTTAGTGCAACCTGACTAACATTATCATTGGCTGGGTCAGTGGTGCCAATCATTATAACATTGTCTATCATTGGCTAGGTAGGCAGTGATGCAGCAGTAGCAGTGACCTCAGAAGGGGCTGTGTTGTGGTTAAACGTCAGGCGTCACTCTCAAGACTACATTCATTACAGTGTCATTAAATGGCCCAGTTCTAGGTGATGAGCCAGCGCAATTCGAGCAGCTGGGTGTTTTGCCCTTTGACCTTAGCTGCCCCATTCCAAAACTCTCTGAGCAAACTTTGAGCGGGGACTACCCAATTCGTGAAGTGGTCTTGGTACCATTATACATAACCTATGTGTCTATAATGGGGTGTGGGTAGAGAGAGCATAATATGTTTTCCTCTCTTGTCTAGCACACTCAGTCTGTTTCAAGCATTTCAGATCAGGAGTGCTGATCTAGGATAAAGTCCTCCGTCATCTTATTCATTGTGATCAAAAAGGCAATAAACACTGATCCTAAATCCACAACTCCTACTCTGATTTATTTTGTATTTATAGTATACTTAATCTCGCTCTTATCTTAAGAAAATATGTATTCTTCATACATATTGACAACACAGACCGACATGAGAATGTCACGAGACCATCACAGACATTGGGTATGTCAAAACATAATGTTTCACAAGACTGACACAACGCCTTGAAAAGATGGGGAGTAGTCGGGAATCTGGAGGGAGTTTATCTACTAAAGTATATCCCACATAAGGATACTATCAGGAATGTAAACTTGGGAAGCAAGTGCAAAGAATATTTGAGGGTGAAGCTATTCACCATTAAGTGAGGTCTATGTGATAAAAAGTGGATAAGAAAAATGGGTCGACAGAACTCAAACAAGTCTATGGTGGATGATTGGGGGAGGAACATAGATGGGACGTGACACCACTTTAAAACACTGTTTATACCTGTCTGCCTATGTGATAATGCCAAACTGAAAAGTTAAAAAGAAAAGTGGTTAAAGCAAGAGGCAAAAAACCGTGTCAAAAACAGATAAATTAATTAACCAAAACAAAAGTTCCCGTGGCAAGCATGTCACTTTCCGAATAAATCAACGGATTAATATTGCACAACAAGTCTGGGTGCCTCCGCAAACCAACAAATTGAAAAACACTTTTAATTTGGGTTTAAAACATGAATCGAATAAGTATGTGAAGACGAAATTGTTAATCCATGTATTTATTTAATGCACAAATCATGTGGAATGCAGCGATGTTTTGGTTTATTTTTAGGTGCAGTACAGTTGACTGGTAAGGAATACCAATTGTAGACACAGCTATTTATTCGCGTTTTTCGTTGTAAAAACAACATCCATTAATTAAATGCCATTATTGTTTGAATTGTTGAATCATTCTTTGCATAGCATGCTGGCTGTATAAATGTATAAATGTATAAATCAAATAGGCTAATCAGCAAAAAAAACGGTTTACAATGACTAGTGTCAAATATCGGTTAGCTGTCCTGAGTGTTTTGGTTATAATTAAATCAATGTTTTTCAATGACTGGACAATAGACTATCATCCACAGTGTTTCTTCCTACAAAATAAAAAGGAACACATTCCTACCATTGGATCTTCGGACGATGTTCTCGAGAAAAGTGTTTTGTGGGGCGACAAGTCCTCGACGTCCACCTGCCATTCCGCCTCGTCATTCAACGTCGGTCAAAAGAGAATGCTTTTAGAGTGAAAGGATGCCTGAATTATCCGTAGGATGATACAGCTGCTCAAATCTCCACTCGGTTGCTTTCATGGTCCCTGTTCTGCTTAGATATGACGAGTGGAAGAATCCCTCACCTCATGCTGTTCGACCGTTCGTTCCGTGGCTGTGCTCCCTCTGTTGAAGACGGGAGGCATGCAGTGAGCGCATCACCTGTCTCTCGTCTCACATCTTTGCACATGAGTACCCCCACCCCCACAATTGTGTGAAGGAATACCGAGTAGGTTACTAACAGCCCTGCGTTTAGGCTATGAAGAACACGTTAAGCCTTATACTTGAACCCCAAAAATGGAAAACTGACTGGAAATTCGATTTTTTTTTTTTGCGCAGTGGATTCCGGGAAAAGAACACAGCTATATTGCAATTCACACTGGTTGGTTGTGCGACCTCGTCGCTTTTTTAAGGCTAATAGACCACTGAGGGGAATTGGAGGTGGTAGCCTGCCTTCAGAAGTGCAAGGACTAGCATCCCAAGGACGCAACACACACACACACACAGAGACAGAGACAGAGACAGAGAGACCAGGGTTGTGTAGGTTAGGCTACTTTCTAAATGTAATGGGTTCGTTAAGTTACTAGTTACATGTCCAGAATTGTAATCAGTGACGTAACTTTTGGATTACCCAAACTCAGTAACGTAATCTGATTACTTTCAGTTACTCTTGGATTTCTTTCCCTTTAAAATGAAAACTCCTCCCCAAAACGTCTTCTAAAACTATTTTGGTATTTGTTTCATCAGTCCATTGTTGATATAGTCCCAAAATGTTTTGCATCATGCAAAATGCATCATACTGGCTGTATTTCTGTATTTTGAAAGTTAGATATCTTTAAAACTTGATTGCTGACATGCAAAACATTTTGGGACTATATCAACAATGGACTGATGAAACAAATACCAAAATAGTTTTAGAAGAAGACAAAAAGGATCCATTAATCGCATTTGGTGTGTGGTCAGACTTGCTCATGTGGAACAAGTTTAAAAACTTTTTTCAAAATGGCCTTGAATGTCATCGAGACAACAAAGGTGTCAGTGTTTTTCCCCCGCAAACATCCTTTAGGAATTTAGAAGTAATTTCTGAATTTAGAAGTAATCAACTAGTTTTTAAAAAGCATCTGTAATCTGATCACAACATTTTTTGTTCAGTTAGTTGCAGATAGTCCTAGTGGTTTCCCCGAGTTCAATATGGCAGATTGAAGAGAGTTGTAGCATAGGTATGACAAAATTACATAAATTATTATGTTATGTGACAAAAGACCCCTGATCTTGGGTAAACAGTTTCTCTGTATGTGATTGAACTATGACTTATCCCCCCCAATATTATGTTTTTGCCATTGAATAGATGTAAGCCTACATTACAGTAATTTACATGTGAGCAAGACTGTTTTGTACAGAAATGCAGCTCATATTAGGTACACTACAGTGTACTACAGTGTACCAACCAACCAGGCATTTCTTAATTAATTTCTTAATTCTTTATGCATATTTTTTAAATCTTTATTCATATCCAGTTTGCCTCCTCCATGGCAAACTGCTGGGGTCCATCTTCACTGACCATCTAAATGGCTTTGTGTTTTTTTTTACCAACCATTGTATCCATAGTTTAGTTCATAGACTGGGCAGAGGATAATGGAATGAGGTCTACCAATGTGGATTGGGAGGGATAGCCTACTGACATTTTCAGTTAATTAGGCCCATACTCATTTCCGATACCTAAATAGTCAAAACCATCTCCAAACGCTCACAAAGTCAACGCTCATCACTCACACGGACATAAGTCAATTACATAGGCCTTGTAAACATTTAATAGTCCTATACTTCCAAATCAATAAATTACATTAGAAAACCAAATGAACAATTCATTAATTGTGGGATCTCTCGACAGACTAGTGGTCTTTTGTCTCCATCTGCTGGCAAACCAAGGACAATGTTCAGAATAAAACGTGGCTACACAAACGACAGGTTATTTTATTTCGCATTTTATTTTGTAGTTGGGCTATATTCCTCTACCTCTCATTAGCCTAATATGGGGCCATCATTGCAAACGTAGAGTTGTTTATATTTGCAAAAAAATCTAGTCAAAAATAGCCTACGTTGAAAAGCGGTGTAGACGCTTCTTTGAATAAAGACGCTTCTTTAAAAAAGAGCATCAGGTTCTATATTGGCTTTACAAAACGCATCCAACGTATCCAAACAGACGTAGCCTATATTATGTGTAAGAAATTGTAACAAAATCTTATTGTTGTAGCCTATTCGTCTACGGAGACTGACTGTAAAACAACTCCATTTTCACCGGCGCACGCAGAGCCGCAGTTTGGCTTCATATAACCAAGTGCGTAAAAGTCCTTCCGCTAGACGAATTAGTTCCTTCCGATTTTGAATATTCAATTGCTGCATGTCTGAACAAATACAAGTCGTGTGAATTACACCAAAAACAAGCAATATCAGACTCGGGAATAGACTTGAACAATGTTTTTTTTTTATATAAATATCTTTGTAAAACCACAATAAGCTAAAAATGGTGGATGAATACTGGACTGTGGCACAGTGTCACAGCTGCGTAGCTGTGGGAGTTATTGAAAAGACGGGCTGTGAAAAAAATATCCATTGCATGGTTATATTAGGTATTCTCCCAAGGAGAACCCACAAAGATACGTAAAAATGCCTGGAATGATGGATAAAGGGTCGGAGTATCTCGGAAAGGGACGCTCTAACGGAACAAAAAGCCCTTCAAATGCATCGAATGGACATTTTTCTGATGAGAGTGGCAGTGACGACGAGCACGGTATAGCCTCGAACACTCATTTTGTCACACTGTACATGTATTATTTTGAACGCGAAAAACAGAAAAGGGATCTATTAATGTGTTATACACATTTTTCCTAATTGCAGATGTCGGAATGCGTGTGGGATCCGATTATCAAGCCAATATACCAGAATTTGATCCTGGTAAGGTTATGCTTGATCTACCTGACTGTATTCTGGTGGTAGCCTCGGTATAGGTTATGACAGTACATGTAAATGAACCTTCTTACTTTACAACCCATAGTCAGTAGTCTTTTATTTCCGAATTGAGCCAGATGTGTAGAGAATTATGGGCCCATTGAAAGATGTTGTCCATGTTTGGTTTATAGAAGCGTTTTAAAACATTTCTATACCGAGGCTATACTTGCCCACCCTAGGCTGCTATTGGTCTCCTTCAACTGAATTGGCTTTTTGTTGCTATCTAAACAATATTAACAACAATAAAGCAGCCTCTTTAGTCCTGCGTGTATTGCTTTAATTAGGCTGTTAAAATGACATGAAATTACACCATATGAAAATGTGTTTTTTCTAATTATGTATTATATATTTTTCTGTAGGTTCTACCAAGTACAGTGATAAAGATAGTGGGGGAATGTTGGTGTGGTCTCCATATCACACCATTGTCGACCCAAAATGTAAGTCAGTTTGGTTTTCACTCACATGCATCTTATTTCTAAAGACAACCCAAAGTTGATTATTTATAAGTAGTTTAATTAAACTATGATTTTTTTTCCCCCCACAGTGGATGAATATATTGCCATTGCAAAAGAGAAGCATGGGTATAATGTTGAGCAGGTATGTCTGCTTTTTAGTATTATTAGGGCCACTTTTACTAAGCTTTTTCACCGATGCAGAGAATCCACATTATTTTTCCAAATCATATGAAAAACTTGAAGCATATTCCCAATTTAAAAAATGTCCAATCCCCCCCCCCCGACAGGCCTAAAATGTACAACTGTGTGAAAGCTCAGCAAATTTGACCCCCAATGTATTAATAAACCACCACGACATACTTAAAAATAACCTATTCAAATGGTATTTAGGGGAATACCTATTCTAGTTCTGTTGCTCAAACATTTCTGGCTCAGTGAAGCCCCATAGACCTGCCTGGTGTCCATTCTCAGTAGATTCCACTCGTTGCTGTCCCCCACAGGCATTGGGCATGCTGTTCTGGCACAAACACAACATTGAGAAGTCCCTGGCAGACCTGCCCAACTTCACCCCCTTCCCCGACGAGTGGACCGTGGAGGATAAAGTGCTGTTCGAACAAGCCTTCAGCTTCCACGGAAAAAGCTTCCACAGGATTCAACAAATGGTAACATACATATATTGATATACAGTATCTCTTACTTGAATGTGTGTCTGTATACTGTTCATACAAACATACACAAGCAGTCTGGATGAATATTGCAGTTAAATTTAAGGTAATTTACGCTTGAGCCGACATCACCGTGAATGCAACCTCTGTGAACGTTGGGGTGATTGCCTTTAAAAGGCACATTGTCAACAGTGCAGTGCGCTTGTCAACAATGCGCCTTTGATTGAATCCCGGCTTTAACGTAAGTATAAGCGATCGATTGGTACCATTTTCTCATCTGTTGTAGTTACCAGACAAATCCATATCCAGCCTTGTGAAGTATTACTACTCCTGGAAGAAGACCCGGTCCAGAACCAGCCTGATGGACCGCCAGGCCAGAAAGCTAGCAAACCGAAACGCCCAAGATGACAGGCAAGAGTTGTAGCTCGGCTTTTACTACTGTCTGTGAAATTCCAAGTGGTCGGAATGCAATAATGATTTGCCTTTCTTGACATTAGTGAAGAAGAAATGGAGGAGGCCAACCCCGTCGAAGCAAACGATAGCGATTACGACCCCACCAAGGAGACGAAAAAAGAGGTACGCTATCTAAACTTTAGAATTTAAACTGATGGAATGGCAGTTGGGATATATCAAACAGTAATCAGTGACCAGCATTCACTTACAATGAGTAGTAGAGTAGACAGACGCCAAAGAAAATAGTGAAGGAAAATGCGAGGTGTTATGATGTGGGGGGGAGTTTAGTGTTAGGATATACAGTAGACAAAGACACTACCCAGGATACACTTCCACACTCCATCCCCAGGTGGCAGTAACCCAGGTATTGAGCCTGCTTGATAAGCACATCAGGTGCTGCCAATTAAGGGTGATCATCTGTCAGTGTCCCAGCTTGCAAGCTGTGAGGTTGCTAGATGGTTTGGTGGCCATGAGGCCTTTCGTTTAGTTTTGAATCTTTAGTTTAGTCATACTGGTTTGTGGTTTCCTTTTTGTATGCATGTATTTTTGTCACCATCTGAACAAGTGATAATCCACTTGGATGACCACGAGGTCAAGAGAGACAGAGCTAGCCCTGGACCAAGATAAGATTGCTGTCTCCCTGGGCACATGTGTATCCAACACGGTCCTCCAATGCTGATTTCTCACAAATGCAGACATTCAGGTTACAGAACATGTAACTAGGCCTAGGACCACTAGATAAAGCGAGTGAAACAATATCCGTAGGCTAGTTATTGGGTTAGTAACAAAGGTCACACTAAAAAAGGTACAGTAAGCGATGCATAAAGTAAACGCAAGAAGGCCGATTTCCGCAACAACTAAGAGCGTTTGAAGCACGAGACTAAACTTTTACACAGTTTTGGTTCCATAGCTATTACGTTGTAGCAGTGAGACGCACACCCATGCACTAGAATCCTGCACCGGGTTGGATACCCACTGTTGACATGCAGTTCAGAACAATTATATTGCAGGTCAAAAGTTTTAAATCAACATTTCTTTTACAAACCCAGGAGCTTGTTGAATTGTTGCGATTTCCATTATGTGAACGGTGAGCCAGACATAGTCTAGGCTACCAGCCACACAGCGAAAGTGGAGCAGGGAGCTATTCATTATTTGTGTGTTGTTGAAACGTTCCTAATTTGTCCATGTGCTGACCTTACGTTTCCTTCCACCACGCAACAATACGTAAGTTTATTTTCCCCTGACTCCTAGCTCACGCAAAAATGGCTAACGTAACAGGAGAAATGGAAAGAAAGGTTATGATGGTGGATTACACCCTCGTGGAAACATATGCTCCGCGAGTGAAATCCCCCGGTTTGGAAGGATTTTGTAGTCATTGTGGACAAGGAGGACAACAACCCAGTAGATGGATACACAGCCTGCAAAAGTGCAAGCAGGTATTTGTTTACGATAATTCAGTTAATTATCAATGAATTATTACATTAATTCAGGTTTTCGTTCATTTAGACCATACGCAGGCTATATAAAGTCTAAACCCACTAAATAAATGTAGGATATTTTTGCAGCCTATAGCTTATTCGATTCTGGGATTTTTTTTTATTTGGTTCAATTAAACTATTTGATTATCTAAACAATATTGAATGTAAAGGTATTGTTTCGTTATGTCGCCTATAGGCTTTAATTAGGTAAGAAGGTTAATTATAAGGATTTTTTCCAAAGCGGTTTCAATTGTCAATGTGCGCCACATTCAGAAAATAAGATAAGGCTATCGTTCTTAATTCATGGCATGGTTTCCTCTTATCCAAATGTTTAATAGACATGCAGACAAATTCTTTCATGCAGGGAGGGGAAATAAAATTACATTTTATTTGTCACATGCGCCAATTACAACCTTACAGTGAAATGCTTACTTTACAAGCCCTTAACCAACAATGCAGTTAAGAAAATACAAAAAAAAAGTAAGATAAGAATAACAAATAATTAAAGAGCAGCAGTAAATAACAATAGCAAGGGGGTACCGATGTCGAAGTAATTGAGTAATATGTACATGTAGGTAGAATTATTGAGGTGACTATGCATAGATAATAACAGAGTAGCAGCAGCATAGAAGAGGGGAGGAGGGCAACGCAAATAGTCTGGGTAGCCATTTGATTAGATGTTCAGGAGTGTTATGGCTTGGGGGTAGAATCTGTTTGAAGCCTCTTGGATCTAGACTTGGCGCTCCGGTACCGCCTGCCGTTTGGTAGCAGAGAGAACAGTCTATGACAAGGGTGGATGGAGTCTTTGACAATTTTTGGGGCCTTCCTCTGACATCGCCTGGTATAGAGGTCCTGGATGGCAGGAAGCTTGGCACTGGTGATGTACTGAGCCGTACACAATACCCTCTGTAGTGCTTTGCGGTCGGAGGCCGAGCAGTTGCCATACCAGGCAGTGATGCAACCCGTCAGATGTTCTCGATGGTGCAGCTGTAAAACATTTGAGGATCTGAGGACCCATGCCAAATCTTTTCAGTCTCCTGAGGGGGAATAGGTTTTGTTGTGACCTCTTCATGACTGTCTTGGTGTGCTTGGACCATGTTAGTTTGTTAGTGATGTGGACGCCAAGGAACTTGGTGAAAATGGGGTGTGCTCGGTCCTCTTTTTCCTGTAGTCCACAATCATCTCCTTTGTCTTGATCACATTGAGGGAGAGGTTGTTGTCCTTGCACAACACGGTCAGGTCTCTGACCTCCACCCTATAGGCTATCTCAACGTTGTCGGTGATCAGGCCTACCACTGTTGGGTCATCAGCAAACTTAATGATGGTGTTGGAGTCATGCCTGGCCGTGCAGTCATGAGTGAACAGGGAGTACAGGAGGGGACTGAGCACGCACCCCCTGAGGGGCCCCCGTGTTGAGGATCAGCGTGGTGGATGTGGTGTTACCTACCCTTACCACCTGGGGGCGGCCCGTCAGGAAGTCCAGGATCCAGTTGCAGAGGGAGGTGTTTAGTCCCAGGGTCCTTAGCTTAGTGATGAGCTTTGAGGGAACTATGGTGTTGAACGCTGAACTGTAGTCAATGAATAGCATTCTCATATAGGTGTTCCTTTTTTTCAGGCGTGAAAGGGCAGTGTGGAGTCTGTGGATCTATTGGTGCAGTATGCAAATTGGAGTGGGTCTAGGGTTTCTGGGATAATGGTGTTGATGTGAGCCATGCCCAGCCTTTCAAAACATTTCATGGCTACAGACGTGAGTGCTACAGGTCAGTAGTCATTTAGGCATGTTACCTTAGTGTTCTTGGCACAGAGACTATGGTGGTCTGCTTGAAACATGTTGGTATAACAGACAGACAGGGAGAGGTTGGAAATGTCAGTGAAGACACTTGCCAGTTGGTCAGCGCATGCTTGGAGTACACATCCTGGTAATCCGTCTGGCCCTGCGGCCTTGTGAATGTTGACCTGTTTAAAGGTCTTACTCACATCAGGTGCGGAGAGCGTGATCAAACAGTCATCCGGAACAGCTGATGCTCTCATGTATGTTTCAGTGTTACTTGCCTCGAAGCGAGCATAGAAGTTATTTAGCTCGTCTGGTATGCTCGTGTCCCTGGGCAGCTCTCGGCTCCCTTTGTAGTCTGTAATAGTTTACAAGCTCTGCCACATCCGACGAGCATCGGAGCCGGTGTAGCACGATTCGATCTTAGTCCTGTATTGATGCTTTGCCCGTTTGATTGTTCATCGGAGGGCATAGCTGGATTTCTTACAAGCTTCCGGGTTAGTCCCGCTCCTTGAAAGCGGCAGCGCAACCCTTTTAGCTCAGTGCGAATGTTGCCTGTAATCCATGGCTTCTGGTTGGGGTATGTACGTAGAGTCACTGTGGGGACAGCGTCCTCAATGCACTTATTGATAAAGCCAGTGACTGATGTGATGTACTCCTCAATGCCATCGGAAGAATCCCGGAACATATTCCAGTCTGTGCTAGCAAAACAGTCCTGTAGTTTTGCATCTGCTTCATCTGACCACTTTTTTTATAGACCGAGTCACTGGTGCTTCCTGCTTTAACTTTTGCTTGTAAGCAGGAATCAGGAGGATATAATTATGGTCAGATTTGCCAAATGGAGGGCAAGGGAGAGCTCTGTGTGTTGAGTAAAGGTGGTCTAGAGTTGTTTTCCCTCTAGTTGCACATTTAACATGCTGATAGAAATGAGGTAAAACTGATTTAAGTTTCCCTGCATTAAAGTCCCTTTCCACTAGGAGTGCTGGCTCTGAATGAGCATTTTCCTGTTTGCTTAGAGTACGGTTTTAGTGCCAGCATCTGTCTGTGGTGGTATGCAGACAGCTATGAAAAATACAGAAACTCTTTTGGTAGATAGTGTGGTCTACAGCTTATCATGAAATGGCCTAATACTCTGGTCATCATTTAAAAAAAATAAGTTGATGTTATTTGGCGTGTCATAGATCTTGGGACAATTCTATGCTGGTGTTCTGCCTTGATATCGGGTGGGGCTCGGAATTGATGTGGCGGGGGCGGGTTCGGGTCAAAAAAACAGAGCCGTGCAGGACTCTACCATGCATATGTGCAGATCCTCTGGTACTGTGAGAACACAGTCTTGCATTGCGCTCATCTAAATATCAGTGGTGCTGCTCATGGCAACTTCATATCGCTGAGTCTCACTTTAATATGACACTTCTTATAACTTGCAAAGGCTTCAGAACATACGCACATCCAGGTACTTTTGTGCAGGTGTGTCAGTTATAGGTGAACTCATTACCAATTAAAATGAGAGTGCCACACTGCTGTTCATCTTCCCAGGTGATTTTTCATTGATGCCTGATGAACACCGGAGAGTCGAAACGTATCAATAAAAATCACCTGGGAGCATGAACCGCAGTGTGCGCCGTTTCCTTTTATCAGACCTCTTAAAACATGCTCCCAGGTGTCATGTCATATGTCCTAACAATGACCCAATAGATGTTGCGAACAGTTGCGACAGCTAATAGGAAGTTTACCCACGCCTCTGCAGAGCCACACGGAGCCCCAGCCCCTGAGCTCCTCCAAGATTGGGCTCGGCCGACGGGAGCACCTGACCCTCATGCACCGGCACCACTCGCAGCGTTCCAAGTGCCGGCCGCCCAAGGGCATGTTCCTGACCCAGGAGGATGTGGTGGCAGTGTCGTGCAGCTCCAGCGCTGCCAATACCGTTCTTCGGCAGCTGGATATGGAGCTGGTGGGCCTCAAAAGACAGGTGAGCATTGGGGGATTCTGGTCTCAATGCAGGGCAACCTGGGTCCTCAAGGTGCTTGAGTTGAGGCTTTTTCACAGTACATTTTAGTCATTTATTCAGAGCAACTTATAGGAGCAATTAACGTCCTCTTAACCGCTAGGCTACCTGCCACCTTAGTGCTTGAGAATCTTTGGCTGTATCCTGAAAGTAAAAGATAAATACACTATATATATATATATATATATATATATATATATATATATAGTCAAAGTAAAGAAAACCCCTTGAATGAGTAGGTGTGGCCAAACTTTTCCCCCTTTGCTATGAAGCCCCTAAATAAGATCTGGTGCAACCAATACCTTCAGAAGTCATAATAAGTTAAATAAAGTCCACCTGTGTGCAATCTAAGTGTCACATGATCTGTCACATGATCTCAGTATATACAGTATATACCTGTTCTGAAAGGCCCCAGGGTCTACAACATCACTAAGAAAGGGGCACCACCAAGCAAGCGGCACCATGAATACCAAGGAGCTCTCCCAACAGGTCAGGGACAAAGTTGTGGAGAAGTACAGATCAGGGTTGGGTTATAAAAAATGATCAGAAACATAGAGCACCATAAAATCCATTATTAAAAAATGGAAAGAATACCACGACAAACTTGCCAAGAGAGGGCCACCCACCAAAACTCACGGACCAGGCAAGGAGGGCATTAATCAGAGAGACAACAAAGAGACCAAAGATAAACCTGAAGGAGCTGCAAAGCTCCACAGCGGTGATTGGAGTATCTGTCCATAGGACCACTTTAAGCCGTACACTCCACAGAGCTGGGCTTTACGGAAGAGTAGAAAGAAAAAAGCCATTGCTTAAAAAAAAAAAAAAGCAAACACATTTGGTGTTCACCAAAAGGCATGTGGGAGACTCCCGAAACATATGGAAGAAGGTACTCTGGTCAGATGAGTCTAAAATGTGCTTTTTGGCCATCAAGGAAAACGCTATGTCTGGCGCAAACCCAACACCTCTCATCACCCCGAGAACACCATCCCCACAGTGAAGCATGGTGGCGGCAGCATCATGCTGTCGGGATGTTTTTCATTGGCAGGGACTGGGAAAATGGTCAGAATTGAAGGAATGATGGATGGCGCTAAATACAGGGAAATTCTTGAGGGAAACCTGTTTCAGTCTTCCAGAGATTTGAGACTGGGACGGAGGTTCACCTTCCAGCAGGACAATAACCCTAAGCGTACTGCTAAAGCAACA
The DNA here is from genome assembly GCF_029448725.1 of Salvelinus fontinalis. Lineage (NCBI taxonomy): Eukaryota > Metazoa > Chordata > Actinopteri > Salmoniformes > Salmonidae > Salvelinus > Salvelinus fontinalis. The sequence goes on along the minus strand of NC_074704.1, from coordinate 27,890,346 downwards.
CTCGAGTGGTTTAAGGGGAAACATTTAAATGTATTGGAATGGTCTAGTCAACGCCCAGACCTCAATCCAATTGAGAATCTGTGGTATGACTTAATGATTGCTGCACACCAGCGGAACCCATCCAACTTAAAGGAGCTGAAGCAGTATTGCCTTGAAGAATGGGCAAAAATCCCAGTGGCAAGATGTGCCAAGCTTATAGAGACATAGCCCAAAATACTTATAGCTGTAATTGCTGCAAAAGGTGGCTCTACAAAGTATTGGCTTTGGTGGGGTGAGTAGTTATGCACGCTCAAGTACTCTATTTTTTTGTCTCGTTTCTTTCACAAGAAAAAATAATTTTGCATCTTCAAAGTGGTAGGTAAGTTGTGTAAATCAAATCAAAAAAATCTATTTTAATTCCACGTTATACGGCAACAAAGTGGGAAAAATGCCACTGGGGGTGAATACTTTCACAAGGCACTGTACCACCCCTCCCTTGTCACAACACAACTGATTGGCTCAAACGCATGAAGGAAAGAAATTTCACGAATTAACTTTAACAAGGCACACATGTTAATTGAAAATCATTCCTCATGAAGCTGGTTGAGAGAATGCCAAGAGTGTGCAAAGTTGTCATCAAGGCAAATGGTGGCTATTTGAAGAATCTAAAATATATTTTGATTTGTTGAACACTTTTTTTGGTTACTACATGATTCCATATGTTATTTCATAGTTTTGATGTCTTCACTATTCTACAATGTAGAAAATAGTACAAATGAAGAAGAACCCTTGAATGAGTAGGTGTGTCCAAACTTTTGACTGGTACTGTATATATACACAAATGTGAACACCCCTTCAAATTAGTAGATTTGGCTATTTCAGCTACATCCATTGCTGACTGGTATATAAAATTGAGCACAGCCATGCAATCTCCATAGACAAACATTCACAGTAGTTGCAAACACTCACTGCCCAGTTCCAAACTGCCTCTGGAAGCAATGTCAGCACAATAACTGTTTGTCAGGAGCTTTATCAAATGGGTTTCCATTGCCAAGCAGCCGCACACAAACTTATGATCACCATGCGCAATGCCAAGCGTCGGCTGGAGTGGTGTAAAGCTCGCTGCCATTGGACTCTGGAGCAGTGGAAACGCGTTCTCTGGAGTCATTAATCACGCTTCACCATCGATGTCCGACGGACTAATCTGGGTTTGGCGGATGCCAGGAGTTACCTGCCCCAATGCATAGTGCCAACTGTAAAGTTTGGTGCAGGAATAACGGTCTGGGGTTTTTCATGGTTCGGGCTCTAGCCCCCTTAGTTCCAGTGAAAGGAAATCTTAACGCTACAGCACCTTTTAGATGATTGTGTTTCCAACTTTGTAGCAACAGTTTGGGGAAGGCCCTTTCCTGTTTCAGCTTGACAACGCCTCCGTGGAAAGCGAGGTCCATACAGAAATGGTTTGTCAAGATCGGTGTGGAAGAACGTGACTGGCCTCCACAGAGCCCATAGAACATCTTTAGGATGAATTGGAACGCCGACTGCATGCCAGGCCTAATCGCCCAACATCAATGCCCAACCTCACTAATGCTCTTGTGGCTAGATGGAAGCAAGTCCCCGCAGCAATGGTCCAACATCTATTGGAAAGCCTTCCCTGAAGAGTGGAGGCTGTTATAGCAGCAAAGGGGGACCAACTCCATATTTATGCCCATGATTTTGGAATGAAATGTTCAAGCAACTGTCGACATACTTTTGGTTCATGTAGTGCATCAGCACTACTTACTGCATTGTGGTGTTCTAAGCATATGTACGGTGCCTTAAAAAGGGATTCACACCCCTTGACTTATTCGATATTTTGTGTTACAACGTGGGATTAAAATGGATTTCTCAATGATTTACATGTCAAAGTGGAAGAATGTTAGTGTTTTATTTTTCTTAAATTCTCTTGAATACATGTATTCAACCCCCTGAGTCAATACATATGAATCACCTTTGGCAGCGATTTTAAAGCTGTGAGTCTTTCTGGGTAAATCCAAGAGATTTAAAAAATATTGCAAATATTGTACATTCTTCAAGCTCTGTCTAGTTGGTCATTGCTAGACATCCATTTAAGTCTTGCCATAGAGTTTTGACTGAAATCAGCTTGAAAATCTAACTACACCACTCAGGAACTTTCAATGTCGTCTTGGTCAACAACTCCAGTGTATATTTGGCCTTGTGTTTTAGGTTATTGTTCTGCTGAAAGGTGAATTTGTCTCCCAGTGTCTGTTGGAAAGCTGACTGAACCAGGTTTTAATCTAGGATTTTGCATGTGCTTTGATCTATTCCGTTTATTTTTATCCACCCCCCAAAAAAAAGTCCTTGCCGATGACAACCATACCCATAACATGATGCAGCCACCACCATGGTTGAAAATATGAAGTATGGTACTCAGTGGTGTGTTGAATTTGCCCCAAGCATAGCGCTTTGTCTTCAGGACAGTTAATTAGCCAATTTCTTTGCAGTTTTACTTTAATGCGTTATGGCAAACAGGATGCATGTTTGAGAAAAAAAAATCTATACAGGCTTCCTTCTCACTCTTGACATTTAGGTTAGTATTGTGGAGTAACTACAATGTTGTTTATCCATCTCCAGCTTTCTCCTATCACAGGCATTTAAACTGTTTTAAAGTCACTATTGGCCTCATGGTGAAATCACTGAGTTTTACTTCCTCTCCGACAACAAAGTTAGGAAGGACGCTTGTATCTTTGTTGTGACTGGGTGTATTAATACACCATCCAAAGTGTAATGAATAACTTCACCATTCTCAAAGGGATAATCATTGTCTGATTATTATTATTTAATTATTTAATGTACCAGTAGGTGCCCTTTGAGGCGTTGGAAAACCTCTCTGGTCTTTGTGGTTGAATCTGTACTTGAAATTCACTGCTCGACTGAAACGACTTTACAGATAATTGTCTATTTGTGGGGTACAGAGATGAGGAAGTCATTTAATAAACGTATCTAAACACATTGCACACAGTGAGTCCATGCAACTTATTATGCCACTTGTTAAGCACATTTTTACTCCTGAACGTATTTAGGCTTGCCATAAAAGGGGTTGAATACTTGAACTCAAGACATTTTAGCTTTTCATTTTTTTAAATTAATTTGTAAACATTTCTAAAAACATAATTCTACTTTGACATTATGGGGTATTGTGTTGTAACAACAAAATGTCGATAAAGTCAAGGGACGTGAGTACTTTCTGAAGGCACTACGAATTTATCCCACAGGTTCAAAATGCAAAGCAACTGAACAGTGGTCTGAAACACAGGATGGAAGCGGGCATTGATGACTTCAAGCTGCCAGAGGTATGTGCCAATTGTTTAGATTTCAGTGAGAAAGGGACCTAGTACAACACTTATTTCTCAAATGGTGTGCACAAGTTTGTTTATATCCTTGTTAGTGAGCATTTCTCCTTTGCCAAAATAATCCATCCACCTGACAGGTGTGGCATATCAAGAAGCTTATTAAAACAGCATGATCATTACACAGGTGCACCTTGTGCTATGGGGCAATAAAGGGCCACTCTAAAATGTGCAGTTGTCACAAAACAGTGCCACAGATGTCTCAAGTTGAGGGAGTGTGCACAATTGGCACGCTGACTGCAGGAATGTCCACCAGAGGTGTTGCCAGGTCATTTAATGTTCATTTCTCTACCAAAAGTGGCCTCCAACATTGTGCTAGAGAATTTGATAGTGAGGCCGGTTGGACTTGTGTAACCAGGCCAGGACCGCCACATCCGGCTTCTTCACCTGCGGAAATGTCTGAGACAAGCCACCCGGACAGCTGATGAAACTCGTCGTCCTCACCAGGGTCTTGACCTGACTGCAGTTTGGCGTCGTAACTGACTTCAGTGGGGAAATGCTCACCTTCGATGGCTGCTGGAATACTGGAGAAGTGTGCCTTTTATGGATAAATCCCAGCTTCAACTGTACCGGCCAGATGGCAGACAGCATATATGGCGTCATGTAGGCGAGCGGTTTGCTGATGTCAACGTTGTGAACAGTGCCCCATGGTGGGGGGTTATGGTATGGTCATGCATACGCTACAGACAACTGCATTTTATCTATGGCAATTTGAATGCACAGAGATAGCGAAGAGATCCTGAGGCCCATCGTCTTGCCATTCAACCCGCCACTATCATTTCATGTTTCAGCATGACAATGCACAGTCCCATGTCGCATAGATCTGTAAACAATTCCTGGAAGCTAAAAAAAATTCCCAGTTCTTCCATGACCTGCATACTCACCAGACATGTCACCCACGACAGTGTGTTCCAGTTCCCGCCAATATCCAGCAACTTCGCACACCCACCGAAGAGTAGTGGGACAACATTCCACAGGCCACAATCAACAGCCTGATCAACTATATGCGGAGATGTCGCGCTGCATGAGGCAAATGGTGGTCGCGCCAGATACTGACTGGTTTTCTGATCCAAGCCCCTACTTTTTTTTTTTTTTTAAAGCTATCTGAGACAATAGATACATCTGTATTCCCAGTCATGTGAAATTCATAGATTAGGCCCTAATTAATTAATTTAAATGAACTGATTTCCTTATGAACTGTAACTCAGTAATATCTTTGCAATTGTTACATTTGTTTTTGTTCAGTGTATAATACCAGGTATTCTTTGTCTGTTCTAGTGCAACCAAAAAGTTAATGCCCGCTGGACAACAGATGAACAGCTTCTGGCAGTTCAAGGTGAACCTACGTTCTTTGTGCGTTTGTAGTCGGCTCATGTTCTTGTCCATGGCCCGCCAGGCTGTTTACCTCGTGCAATTTCTGAATATTTGTTGTTTCACCAGGTGTCCGGAAGTACGGGAAAGACTTCCAGGCCATTGCCGACGTTATCGGTAATAAGACGGTAGGGCAGGTAAAGAACTTCTTTGTGAACTACCGCCGCCGGTTTAACCTGGAGGAGGTGCTGCAGGAGTGGGAGGCGGAGCAGGGAACTGGCACCCCCAACGGTGACACTGCCACCTCTGGCGAGGAGGGGAAGAACAGCTCCAACACCCCTTCTGGGAAGAGTACGGACGAAGAGGAGGAGGAGGTTGTGGAGCGTTCCTTTATTCCCCTAAAACAAAACAATGTTTACCTTCCCAGAAACCCCTTCTGTAATTTCGCTATAGTTAGCTATGGGTGTTGGCCTCCCACAAGCCCCCTCTGCATGCAGGTTTTTGCTCCAACAAATCTCTAACACTGCAGTTTCATAAACATTCCTTCATAAAAAGGTGTCTTAACATTATAATCAGGGCATAAGCAGTTATGATTGTGCCAAAGTTCCTAACAATGTTAGTTGCATGTAGAAATATCTGAATGTGGTTGACTAATGGTCTTTTACTCCTTGCATGATGTGTACCTAAGTATTATTTCATAAGCAGTGGTAGATGACCATGCTATACAGTATAGAAAATAATCTAATACAAACACTGCATGACCAAAAGTATGGACAACTGCTCGTCGAACATCTCATTCCAAAATCATGGGCATAGGTCCCTCCTTTGCTGCTATAACAGCCTCCACTCTTCTGGGAAGGCTTTCCACTAGATGTTGGAACATTGCTGCTGGGACTTGCTTCCATTCAGCCACAAGAGCATTAGTGAGGTTGGGCACTGATGTTGGGCGATTAGGCCTGGCTCACAGTTAGTTCGATGGAGTTGAGGTCAGGGGTCTGTGCAGGCCAGTCAAGTTCTTCCACACCGATCTCAACAAAACAAATCTACACACAATACCCCACAATGACAGAGAAAAAACAGGTTTTGAAATGTTTGCTAATTTATTTATTTTTTAAAACTGATCACATTTACATACGTATTCAGACCCTTTACTCAGTACTTTGTTGAAGCACCTTTGGCAGCGAGTACAGCCTTGAGTCCTTGGGTATGACGCTACAAGCTTGGCATCCCTGTGTTTGGAGAGTTTCTCCCATTGTTCTCTGGAGATCCTCTCAAGCTCTGTCAGGTTAAATGGGGAGCGTCGCAACACAGCTATTTTCATGTCTCTCCAGAGATGCTTGATCAGGTTCAAGTCCGGGCTCTAGCTGGGCCACTCATGGGCATTCAGAGACTTGTCCCAAAGCCACTCCTGCGTTGTCTTGGCTGTGTTCTTAGGGTCGTTGTCTTGTTGGACTGAGGTCCTGAGCACTCTGGAGAAGGTTTTCATCAAGGATCGCTCTGTACTTTGCTCCATTCATCTTTCCCTTGATCCTGACTAGTCTCCCAGTCCCTGCTGCTGAAAAACATCCCCACAGCATGATGCTGCCACCACCATGCTTCACCATAGGGATGGTGCCAGGTTTCCTCCATACGTGACGCTTGGCATTCAGGCCAAAGAGTTCAGGCTTGGTTTCATCAGACCAGAGAACCTTGTTTGTAATGGTCAGTCTTTAGGTGCCTTTTGGCAAACTCCAAGGGGGCTGTCATGTGCCTTTTAAGGAGTGGCTTCTGTCTGGCCACTCTACCATAAAGGCCTGATTGGTGGAGGACTGCAGAGATGGTGGTCCTTCTGTAAGGTTCTCCCATCTCCACAGAGGAACTCTGGAGCTCTGTCAGAGTGACCATCGGGTTCTTGGTCACCTCCCTGACCAAGGCCCTTCTCCCATGATTGCTCAGTTTGGCCGGGCGGCCAGCTCTAGGAAGTGTCTTGGTAGTTCCAAACGTCCTTCATTTAAGAATGGAGGCCACTGTTTTCTTGAGGACGTTCAATGCCTAGACACAATCCTGTCTCGGAGCTCTACGGACAATTCTTTCGACTTCCTGGCTTGGTTTTTCCTCTGACATGCACTGTCAACTGTGGGACCTTATATAGACAGGTGTGTGTGTGTGGACATGATTTGGAACGACACAATCAATTGAATTTACCACAAGGTGGACTCAATCAAGTTGTAAAAACATCAAGGATGATCAATGGAAACATGATGCACCTGAGCTCAATTTCGATTCTCATAGCAAAGGGTCTGAATAATATGTAAATAAAGTATTTATGTTTTTAATAGATTTGCTAAAAATTCTAAAGACCTGTTTTTGCTTTGTCATTATAAGTATTGTGTGTAGATGGGAGAATAACACATTTTAAAAAATCAATTTTAGCATAAGGCTGTAATGTAACACTATGGAAAAAGTCAAGGGGTCCCAATACTTTTCCGAATGCACTGTATGCTGTAATGTATTGCCCATCTGTGTTTTGGTCTGAAATCCCAACTCACGCCCCTCTCTCTTCCAGGGCCAGGTGACCCTCTCGTCAGGCCCTTCTCCCGCTGCCACTTCCTCTGCAACTTTCCAGACCCTGGTGACGTCGTCGGCAACCTCGCTCAACCAGCCGCCCCCGCTCCTACGGCCATCCCTGCCGGCCACTCCAGCCCTCCACAGGCAGCCGCCCCCTCTCCAGCAGCAGGCCCGCTTCCTCCAACCCCGGCCCGTGCTCAACCAGCCCCCCCCACTCATCCGGCCCTCCAACCCCCCGCCCCCGCGCCTCAATCCCCGGCCGCTTGTCCCCACCTCCACAGGGTGCCCAGGCCCCAGCCAGCCGCCCCCCACCCTGGTGGGCATCCCATCGGAGACGCCATCCTCCTCCACGCTGCACTGAGTGTGTGCAATGGCGAAGCAAGAAAACTGAAAAGTCTTGGTCGTTTTTTTTTTTACTTGGTCGTTTGTTTGCTTGTATTTTTCTTGACAATGATCTGTTGTTTTCCTGAAGGTCGTCAATCGTTGGTTGTTATGAGGAAATTATGTATATTAATGAGAAAAGTAAAACCGTTGACGTTTTTAAAGTATATGTATATTAGGTTAGGTCTTAGTTTTTTTATTTATTTGAAATCACTTTTTTTTATTCACTCATCTTTAATAGACTTGCTTAGATGTTATGTGTTAGTGATGTTAAAGATTTACTAGAAGCATTGGTCCTTTTTGAAAGTGTTCTTGGCTTCTGGTTAATGTATATTTTACAAACTGGCAAAATTTGCAAGTAGTATATAAACAAAAGGTATATTGAAGACACTATGATGGACAATACACACAACTAGTGAAAAGGTGGCATTGCCGTATTTCTGTTGGATTCTTTGATTTGCCGTAACGCATATTTGTTCTTTGAGCGAATATAGACGTTAAACTTTTATATAAGCATTATTTATTTTTCTACTCGGTGCTATGGACTTGACTGATTTTTGCCTATGTCCAGTATAATAATAACCATTGTGTAAGTGCTCTTACACATCTAGGACAACTGTATTTACGTGATTGAATTGATCTAAACTGGAAGAAACCGATTGAAAAAAATGATGAAATTAACTTGTTTCATGTAATATTAAGCTACGAGGATGTCACTGTCAGTGAATTGATTGTTGTAGTCAGTGAGCCACATTTTCAGGAATTTGTTTCAATGATTTTCATTTAAGATATATTGAAGAACAAAATGTTTGACTTCTGTACAGTTGTGTAATTTGTTTGCTTCATTTTAAACCGTGATGATCATAACTAAAACAAAATCCAAAAGCGTGGTTTTAACGGTCGCCAGTCAGTAATTCCCAGTGTAAGATGTGGTATAGTCCCTAACATATCCATTCAAATATTTCAAACATGTTGTTTTCTGTTGTCTGTCCAGCTACGATCAATAGTTTTTTACCAATTTTGGGAATGAATTAGTGCCACTTCATGTTCGGGGTCGAAAGATTCCGTAAAATGTTATATGTTCTCCAGAACTTCCTGGTTGGAAGATATCTGGAACATTTCTCAAATTCTGCCTAATCACTGTTAAGGAATGGAGGAAGAAATAGGCTAATTCACTACTGTACATGGTGACAAGCTTTAACATGTTGAAATGCGAACTTAAATGACCTTTGAACCACTAATACACTGAGTCATTAATCCTTTCCTGTGGAAATAATGTGGCCAGAAGTACGTATAATCATGGACATTGAGGACTTGCATTTTGCCTTAAAAATATATGACATTGTGTTTACTATGCTATTCGCTTGCCATTATTTCGGTCTCTCGTTGCACTTGCATTTCAATCAAGTGTCTTTCAAACATGTTTCTATTCCATGTCTACTGTAGTACATTTATTTGGTTTGTCTTTGTCTTATGTTGTCATAGTAAATTATTATGTTTCCCTGCCTGCTTATATTGAAATGAATATTGCCCCAAAAATATAGCATACTAGTGCAATCCCAAATATACAACTAGAAATGTAGCATTGAAATAAAATAAAAAACATTTGGAATTGTTGCATAGTTTACCTTTAATTGATTTGTCTACTTTAGCCCAAATCATTTTATCAGCATCCAGCATTGTTTCTGCTATTTGATATGCCTAATTGACAATTTAATGGTTTCCCAAAATCATCACGCCTCAATGTAACTGCTGTGGAATAATTCTAAACAAATGCAATTAAGTAGTATAGTTAAATAGCATAGGCTTATGTAAATAATACCTCTACACTGGGCAGACATCAGTTGGTCTAGTTTTGGTTACCATGCCATTGGATTTAGGTTAAAGGTTGGGTGGAAAAAAAATATGCCCTTAAATTGACTTTTTGCAAATAAATATAGTCAGTTTCACGTTGATTCATCAGTTTTATAAATGGTTCAAATTACGTGGAAACAACGTTGATTCAACCAGTTTTGCCATGCATGTAAAAACATCAGCTGTGCTTCTTGGTGGTCTTGACTTACTAGGCCTAGGGCCTACATGATTCTGTTGTAATGTATTTGTTATATTAAAAAGCAGTATCAATGTGCTCAACATTTCTAAATGTATGCATGTTATTTTCGACCACTTGTTACATTTCCATATGCTCAAACGTGTAATATAGCAGTATTATAAGCACCACTGTGACGTTTGGGTTTGATAGAACTACTAGCTCCGTGAACTGTAGCCTATAGTTAAATTATCACAATGTATTTGAAAATAACTAGAAACTTCCCAATTTTTCAACTCTCAATTTCCAGCAAATACCATTTTAAACCTGTGGATGCATACAAAAGGGGCGATTTCTTCAGCACCCTACCTCGATACGCTTCAGGGAGGCTATGCAAGGTGCCAAACATACATTTTATTTTACCGCGTTTCAGGATACGATCATTTAAAGGGTGTGAACCGTGAACACAGTGCCATTACATTCACTTCCTGAAACATTTTCCGCTCATATAGAATTTGCGGCACGCCGAGTTGTGACGTATATGGGCTACACACTCCGTACTGTGCAGACGTTTTTGCCTTATGAATGTGGATGTAAATTACAAAAGTAAATCAAGAACATCGTCGCACATTCCGTTTTCAAAGACACGGTAAGAACGCACAAGGTAAAATCTGCCTGCTCAGATCTTCAATGCAACAGTTGTTAATTATGTAGGATATGAAAACGAAAGCAAACTAATTTCAGTTTGCCTTTTTGACTAAACAATATAAATACAGAACTTCCTTGGATGTCGTCTTAACATTAAAATAATCTATTTTTTTTATAATAATCATGATGTTTTCATCTATTGGAATCATAACTAATTATGCTGTTCTTCAGCAGTGGGGATTCCCCGATATTGTAGTGCTGCAAAGAGCGCATAATTCTGACGCGGCTTTTTGTCTTTCTCAATATAACGTCAATGAATACCCTCGAACTGTTAATGTAATAAAAGCATAAGCCATGTTCTGCTTAAATTGTCCATGGTCTCATTAAGGATTTGCCGCGCACCATTACCGCGGGCTGCGAGGGGGTTACCCCAAAGACAGAATCGCTGGTTCCACCAACACTAAACCACAAACAAGGCTAGGGGGATTTCTGAAAGGGAGATTCTGATGAGACAATGCGCGGACGACCCACGGTCCTTCATGGGTGCCGATTGAGAATCATAGGAATATTTTCCTTGATTTAACATTAAAACATGTTAGAAGATGGAAACTTTACCACACACTAATGCCTTTCTGAACATCCCGACAAGCAGGGCTGTAGCTAGGGTCTGAGTTTTAGTGAGGTTTGGAAGCCCCCCCACCATTATTTCAATAGATGTTAATTCCGTTGAAGCTCATTAACTGCATTTCTATACAATTTAAAATCACTAAATTGCTATTTGGAGAACCTCAAAAATAAGCTAAAATGACCCCAGCCATTATAACATTGGTTGCTGTAGCTTCATTCACCTCAGTCGATCTACAAACATATACAGTTGAAGTCGGAAGTTCACATATACTTAGGTTGGAGTCATTAAAACTCATTTTTCAACCCCTCCACAAATTTCTTGTTAACAAACTAGAGTTTTGGCAAGTCAGTTAGGACATCTACTTTGTGCATGACACAAGTAATTGTTCCAACAATTGTTTACAGACAGATTATTTCACTTATAATTCACTGTATCACAATTCCAGTGGGTCAGAAGTTTACATACACTAAGTTGACTGTGCCTTTAAACAGCTTGGAAAACTCCAGAAAATGATGTCATGGCTTCAGAAGCTTCTGATTGACTCAAATTATGTCAATTAGCCTATTGGAGGTGTACCTGTGGATGTATTTCAAGGCCTACCTTGAAACTCAGTGCCTCTTTGCTTGACAACATGGAAAAATCAAAGAAATCAGCCAAGACCTCAGAAAAATAATTGTAGACCTCCACAAGTCTGGTTCATCCTTGGGAGCAATTTCCAAACGCCTGAAGGTACCACGTTCATCTGTACAAACAATAGTACGCAAGTATAAACAACATGGGACCACGCAGCCGTCATACCACTCAAGGAAGGAGACGCGTTCTGTCTCCTAGAGATGAACGTACTTTAGTGCGAAAAGTACAAATCAATCCCAGCACAACAGCAAAGTACCTTGTGAAGATGCTAGAGGAAACGGGTACAAACGTATCTATATCCACAGTAAAACGAGTCCTATATCGACATAACCTGAAAGGCCGCTCAGCAAGGAAGAATCCACTGCTCCAAAACCGCCATAAAAAAGCCAGACTACGGTTTGCAACTGCACTTGGTGACAAAGATCGTACTTTTTGGAGAAATGTCCTCTGGTCTGATGAAACAAAAATACAACTGTTTGGCCATAATGACCATCATTATGTTTGGAGGAAAAAGGGGGAGGCTTGCAAGCTGAAGAACACCATCCCATCTGTGAAGCACGGGGGTGGCAGCATCATGTTGTGGGATGCTTTGCTGCAGGAGGGACTGGTGCACCACGAAATAGATGGCATCATGAGGTAGGAAAATTATGTGGATATATTGAAGCAACATCTCAAGACATCAGTCAGGAAGTTAAAGCTTGGTCGCAAATGGGTCTTCCAAATGGACATTGACCCCAAGCATACTTCCAAAGTTGTGGCAAAATGGTTTAAGGACAACAAAGTCAAGGTATTGGAGTGGCCATCACAAAGGCCTGACCTCAATCCCATAGAAGATTTGTGGGCAGAACTGAAAAAGCGTGTGCGAGCAAGGAGGACTCAGTTACACCAGCTCTGTCAGGAGGAATGGGCCATAATTCACCCAAATTATTGTGGGAAGCTTGTGGAAGGCTACACGAAACATTTGACCCAAGTTAAACAATTTAAAAGGCAATGCTACCAAATACTAATTGAGTGTATGTAAACTTCTGACCCACTGGGAATGTGATGAAGGAAATAAAAGCTGAAATAAATCTCTATTATTCTGACATTTCACATTCTTAAAATAAAATGGCGATCCTAACTGACCTAAGACAGGGAATTTTTACTAGGATTAAATGTCAGGAATTGTGAAAAACTAAGTTTATTAAATGTATTTGGCTAAGGTGCAAGTAAACTTCCGACTTCAACTGTAGCATATTAGCTATACAATTAGCCACTACACCTTAACTCGCATCAACTCAGCACCGGAATTCAAAACTATAATTTTATATGTACAGAGGGATCTGTTGGCAGAAAAAGTATTTTATTAACAAAAAGGTCAACAAATAAGTTTGCATTACAGATATGTTGTTGCAGTTTTACAGCCAATTTCCTGCAATTCTACACGTTTTGCCATGTTTGTATGATATGAGTGAGAATGACTACCAGAATGAATGTGGGCTCTTGGATATCAGGACACCTGGGTACATGCTTTGCGTTCCCGGGTCGGTAATTCAGCCATGACAGTTTAGCTGGCTAGACTAACGACTAATTTACCAATCTAAAAAGAAGGTTAACAGTCATGGTCTAATTAAGTGACTGACAATATATTTTTTTGTATTCAAAAATATTACAGGAGGTCCAGACCCTCGGTGTCCTCATATGTAGCTACGGCCTTGGTTATAAGTCCATGTGAATAAACTCCTTAAAAAGATAGGTTTGTTTTAAAATGTGGGGATTTTACATAAACCCCTCCCCCTATTTACTAAACACTTTCATGCACAAATGTTGGGCCTATATCTCATTATGGAGAGCTTTGAATGGGATTTTCTGAATGTCAAAGTCATGCAGGTAGTCAGTCAATTGCAGGACTTCTGGAATAGGACATGTTCATGTCAACAGACTCTTTGTAGATGTACATTTGCATAGGTCTACAAACTGTCCAACATCTACCGCACACCTGTCAGTCTACAGGTTGCCATGGCAACAGAGGAGAGTGACCCGAGTGGATCCGGAGGACTCTCCAGGCAGAATTCGGGAGTGGCGGGACCGTGGGAATCGAACTTGACTGCAGTGCAGCACAGTTTGAAGTTTGTGAAGAAGCTGGAAGAGCACTATGTTTGTCCCACCTGTAAAGGAGTAGTTCTCAACCCACACCAAACTGGCTGCGGACACATCTTCTGCTACCGCTGCATCCAAGGACTCCTGTAAGAATAGTAGTGATAATAAAACAGCCATTTACTGCATGTTATGTGTTCATATACACAGTGAGATTTATTTGGGGGGGAGGTATGACTTTGGGTCAAATCCATTTTAATTCCAGTCAATCTAGGAGTTGAATCGAAATTCTATTTGCGATTTGAAAATGGTCCTTTCCCCTCTGAAGATTGTATTATTGTTCAAGTAAAAAATGACTCCAAGCTGACTGAAATTGAACTGGAATCAGCACTCAATTGTGCAAGATCTGTCACAACTCAATGGGGAAGTTCAGGATTGTACAATTTGAAGTGGTCTTGTGTGGCTCAGTTGGTAGAGCAGAGCGCTTACAACGCCAGGGTTGTGGGTTCGATTCCCACGGGGGACCAGTACGGAAATGTATGCAGTCGCTACTATAAGTCGCTCTGGATAAGAGTGTCTTCTAATTGTAAGTTAGGTGGTTTCTCACCCTGAAAGTAGTCCATGGGCCAGGAGAAATGAATCCATGGTTTGGTTCTTTTTTTAAAACAGCCACTGCAAACTTCAGACACCACAAGATTGGAAATGAAAGCATTTGAGCATTGTGTTTTTTTTAAATGGCCACATGACCATAAAGTAACATCAAACCAAATATGGAGTGGATTGTAGTTGATTTCAGGTGATTCAGCCTTTAAATATATACATTTTAAATTTGTGAATTAATCAAGTTATACAATTCTGAATTCACTCTTTAATCATGTGTTAGCCCATTGAGCTAAAGGGCCATTCTTTGATACTGTAGGTAGCATATGTCATAAATTAAAAGTCAGCAATCATATTGAAATGTGATGCTCTCTTTTGTGCAGGGAAAACTCCCCAGCCACCACCCCTGCCTGTCCTTTGGACAGAGGTTTGATCAAATCTGATGAGGTGAGATTCATAAACCATGGTTCATTTGGGAAGAAAGCTAAATATATGAAGAAATACTTTATTCAGAATTAATTTCGCAGTTTTACTGATAACACAACTGATGTCTACTTTGTATTTTCATTGGTACATAAAAATATTTTTTGGGGTTTTACTTTTCATGAAACTTTAAAGACACCCAACCTACTTAATTTGTAAGACAAACGATTTTATTGACAGAAATTAAACAAATCATGAGTTTCTTGAAATGTAAAACAATACTACACAATTGTTACCGTTTCTTGCAGGTTTTCCAAGACAATTGCTGCAAAAGGGAGATCTCAAATTTAGAAGTTTACTGCACAAACTCCCCCAACTGCTCCCACAGAATGACATTATGTCGGTTGCAGGTAAATCCCACAAGACACCACAAGTACCCAATGTTACCCGTTGCTGTAGTAAATACGAGAGTATTTCCGCCAGCTAAAACAGGACTGTAAAATAAATCATGAACAAATGCTCAGACAACAACACGACCAAACATTTGATACGTGATACATTCCCTCTCTCTTTCTCAGGAGCATCTACAGGCATGTCAGTTTGAGTCATTGCAGTGTTCCAATGCAGGCTGCAGTGACATCATGCAACGTAAGGACCTGCAGGAGCACCTCAGAATCAGCTGCTCTTATCGTATGGAGCCCTGTCACTACTGCAAGCATCCTTACACATGCTGCCAACTCGAGGTGAGTGCCAGAGGAATTGACTGTTTTATAAAAGTCTGTTTTAATATGTTCTAACTCTTACATTGGTCAGGGTTGAAGTTTTATGATATAAATGAAGACTTTCGATGTGCCGTTGTACCCGGGCGGTTTATTTGGGATTTTCTAAGATGGTGGAACGGTCCTCAGGCTCAACATAGTATTTTAACTCGGTTACAAAACCCATAACTAGCCTACTGATTTTGCCACACCCGTTATGTCTAGGTGTCTTAGGCCAAGGTAACCGGATTTAAGTGCATATACAGTACATGAGAAATAACTGTATGCACCTAGGTGTTGAATGCATGTACCCGGGACACAGCTATCTCAACTTAGGTCCAAGGCCAGCTCCGTCTTGATCTTTTGGTCAGCCAGTCCAAGCTATTATTAATTGTTCAGATGGTGACAAAATAAATATGTACAAAAACCAAACTACGAAAAGGCCTGCCCATTCAAAAAGGTTAACAACACAAAGAAACAAACAAAAGGGTGGCTGGGGGGATTCTGGCCTCCTCTCTTTCTCTCAGACTGACAATCACTTGAATTGGCTGCACCTGATGTGTTTCTCAAGGCTTAGCTCAGCATCTAGACCTGATTGCTGCCACCTGGTGATGGAGAGTGGAAGTGTATCCTGGAAATGTGTTGCCTAACTGTGCTAACGCTATGCTACCACCCATATCATAACAAGTAATATTAAGGAAGTGGATTGTCCTTCAACTGTGTTCCCCCTATAACCCTTGGTTGTACTACATTTAGCCAAAGATTATTTTTACAGTCTGGGAATTACATACTGTAATTCTCCCAACAGGTGGCGCAAGTGACTTGAATATATGTTTGAATCCCTCACACTTACTGCAATCTCTTAAGAGTTCACAAAACTACAAGTGCCTTTGACAACACTTGAACAAAGCTCTTTTCAGTCTATTATGATATGATACTGTAAGTCACTAAGAGGGAACATCCTTCTTAATAATCACTTCTTATTTCTGTTCGGACTCCACCAGGATCATGAGAGGCATTCATGCCCAGAGGTTGAAATCAAGTGCCCCAACAAATGCTCCCAGATGATTAAAAGATGCATGGTGAATATTCAGATATGACCATAATATTTGTTTTATTTGCTGAATGTGTTGTTGTTTGAAGAAGGATTTTCTATATTCCTTGACATTTTGCCACAAGCACATACACTGATTGTACAAAACATTAGGAACACCTGCTCTTTCCATGACAGACTGCCCAGGTGAAAGCAATGATCCCTAATTGATGTCACTTGTTAAATCCACTTCAATCAGTGTAGATGAAGGGGGGAGACAAGTTAAATAAGTATTTTTAAGACATGGATTGTGTATGTGTGCCATTCAGAGGGTAAATGGGCAAGAACGGGGTAGGTGCCAGGCACACCGGTTTGAGTATCAAGAACTGCAACGCTGCTGGGATTTTCACGCTCAACAGTTTGTCTGTATCAAGAATGGTCCACCACCCAAAGGACATCCAGCCAACTTGACACAACTGTGGGAAACATTGGAGTCAACATGGGCCAGCATCCCTTTGGAACGCTTTCGACACCATGTGGAGTCCATGCCCCAATGAATTGAGGCTGTTCTGGGGGGGAAAGGGGATGAAACTCAATATTAGAAAGTGATCCTAATGTTTTGTACACTCACTGTACAGCTGTTTGTAAAACTGTATGAGTGTGTAGAACTCATTTGGTTCCTGCTTCTACATCTCACCCAATCTCACTTATCCTTCTCCGTCTGACTTCTCCCCTCACTTTTTATACCCTCCCCGACTAACACCTCTTCGCTTTTAATGTACTCTCTCTCCGTCACACAGCTTGAAGACCATGCTGACCAGTGTCCTGAGGCGCAGACGGACTGTGTTTTTAAGAAATATGGCTGCTTTGTCCGGGTTGGTGGACATATTCTCCCACTCTCTGTGCTTTGGAATCTAATTCTACGCCAACGGAAATCTAGTTGTAGTCGCTCAATTGATCGGTTGGGCTGGAAGCTCCAAAGTCGCAGTGATTGCATTCTCAATGGGTCAAAGTCCTTATTCGACCCTCTTGGATGGGTAGTGGCTGACACAGATGTCGTGTGGTGATAAAACGACAGCCTTGTAACAATTCACCACATTAAGAAATGTCTATACGGTCTCCAGAGTATCTGTCTGAGAGTGTCAGAATGAGCAAAAATATATACGCAACATCCACTATTTTACTGAGTTACACATAAGGAAATCAATCAATTGAAATAAATCAATTAGGCCATGGGTGGTCATGGGAGGGCTTTGGCCCACCCACTTGGGAGCCAGGCCCAGCTAATCAGAATTAGTTTATCCCCACAAAAGGGCTTTATTACAGACAGAAATACTGTCCGGGTGGCTGGTCTCAGACGATCCCGCAGGTAAAGAAGCCCGATGTGGAGGTCCTGAGCTGGCGTGGTTACACGTGGTCTGAGGTTGTGAGGCCGGTTGGACGTACTGCCAAATTCTCGAAACAATGTTGGAGGTGGCTTATGGTAGAGAAATTAACATCAAATTATCTGGCAACAGTTCTGGAGGACATTCCTGCAGTCAGCTTGTCAAATGCACGCTCCCTCAAAACTTGAGAAATCTGTGACATTGTATTGTGTGACACAACTGCACATTTTAGAGTGGCTTTTTATTGTCCCTAGCACAAGGTTCACTTGTGTAATGATCATGCTGTTTAATCAACTTCTTGATATGCCACACCTGGATGGAGGTGGGTGGATTATTTTAGAAAACGTGAAATGCTCACTAACAGGAATGTAAACAAATTTTTCTACAACATTTGAGAGAAATAAGCTTTTTGTGCATATGGAACATTTCTGGTATCTTTTATTTCAGCTCATGAAACATGGGACCAACACTTTACATGTTACGTTCATATTTTTATTCAGTAATGGTAATAGGTGTTTATATGAACTAGTCCTGTACATTACAACCAAAAGACACAGATATGAATTTGTCTTGGTTCAACAACAGCCTTACCCATCGTGACAAGTTAATGTCAATACAGTATGTATAATGAGTGTTATAATTCCTAAACATGTCTCGACATGATAGGCAGTTGTATGGCAACAGATGATTGCCATACAACTAATTGTTATTTCTTTCTGTGTGGACAGGAGAGGAGAGCTCAAGTTCAAGTCCATGAGGAAACCGCTCTCAATGACCATATCCTCCTGGTTCTGGGGAGCAACACCAAGCTGGAGACACAGGTAGGACCGATCACTACCCAGAACCTTTCTCAAGTTAGGATTCAGCCCTTATGGTGCCTAGATCAATGTACCAAAGGGCAAGTTGTACCTGGAGACTGACCATTCCTCTGACCCGGCAGATGGCAATCCTCCAGCAGGAGGTGCTGCTGAGGCACAAGGAGCTCCAGGAGAGGAGCCGCCAGGTCAGCGGTCTGGAGAAGGAAGTCCGCCCACTGGCCCAGCAGGTCAGCCGATGTGACAACACCCTGTCTGCAGTACAGGTAAGAAGCAGTACTGTATTGTAACCAGTACAACACCCAGAGGCCTGGCTGGTCTAGTGGTAATGTTGCAGCATTTCTACAGTGTAGGTATAGGTTTGAATCTGGCCTACTGCCCATTAACACAGCCACTCTCAATCTTTCCCCACTTGCATCTTCTCTCTGTTCAATCAAATCTGAAAATACCTTAAAATTATTTATGCAAATAATGCACTCTCTGTCTGCAGTACAGGTAAGAAACACTGCTGTTGCTGTTAATGGAACCCAAAGCAGGAATCATTCATTCACACACTGCACTTAATATAATCCTTTGGTCATAGGAATCAAAACTTTAGGATTCGCATAAGAGGAGAGACGACCTTGATTGTGTTTGAGGGCATGCAACAGAAAACGTTTTAAAACATTCTGTTTGGTGCCTAATGATTATGAACACTACCCATGTAAATAGCAGTACTGAAAAGAAAGTGTTACCGTTTTTTGGTCGCGCGTGTACAGAGGTCTCTGGAGGAGCAGCGGGATCACATCTCCAGCGTCCAGCTCCAGCTCGAGGAGCTGTCCAGTGTGTTTGGCCCTGGTGTGGCCCGGGAGGAACTGGGCCAAATCAGAGCGTCCCTGGACGCCCTCAGACAGCAGGTGTCCGTCACGGAGGGGCTCAAAGACCACCTGGGTGAGTGGAGGGGGTCCTTAATGGTCTGGGTGAACTAAAGGTGGATTAGAGATCATTATTATGGTTTCCACCGACAGTAAGCCCATGAAGTGTGAAAAGTGGGTCTTGTGAAATGTAACTGGCACTGGGTTATTTAAATTATGGTAAAACTGCCTCTGTCTTTGGCAGAATTCAAGTAACTCAGTGGTTACCAATCCCGGGTTACTGGAAGACGCAAGACTTTTAGGGCAATAAGCTAAAGTCTCCAAGGCTTGTAACAGATTATGGAAAGACTCAAAACTGTTAGGCCAATGATCTTAAGTCTTTAAAGCGATTGTAAGCAAATAATTAACATTGTAGTGACGTGGATTAATTAAAGTATAAAAAAATTCCATCGCCCATCTTTCCCCCAGGGGAGTTGAAGGAGACCTACATGCGCCACTCACGCCTCCTCAGCATCCACACGGCGCAGCTGGAGTGCAACGAGGAGCACTTCAGAGAGCTCGAGTCCACCTCATACGACGGCAAGCTCATTTGGAAGCTCCGCGACTACCGCAAGAGGAAGGAGGCCGGTGCACAAGGTCAGGGACCGTGCCTGAGCAGCGCGCCCTTCCACACGGGCCGCAGTGGCTACAAAATGGCCGCCAGGGCCTACCTGAACGGTGACGGGGCCGGCCGGGACACCCACCTGTCTCTCTACGTGGTCCTCATGAGGGGCGACTTCGACCCCCTCTTGCCCTGGCCCTTCAGACAGCCTGTGTCATTGTCAGTGCTGGACCAGAGCGGCACCAACAACCACCTGACTATGAGTTTCAAACCCGACCCGGAAAACACTAGCTTCCACCGGCCCGGCTCGGCCGCTGCAACCTCCACCGCCCCCACCAACGTGGCCTCTGGTTTCCAGTGCTTTGCCTCGCATGCCCAGCTGGAGACACCCAAGAACGCCATATACGTGAGAGACGATACGCTCTTTGTTAAGGTCAAAGTAGACACGAGCGGTTTGGAGGACTTGTAGAGAGGCCTTAAAGAACTGGTTCGAGATCATTTCAAAAACAGTTAGTTGATGCTACGAAGCTCAGTGCAGGCCAAGGCCTCAGCTGTACTCCAAATTTAGCAAAGTAAGCAAACAGAAAGTGTCAGCAAGTCCATGCATTTTCCCCCAGATACTGAAACGATAAAGCAATACAGATATTGCAGTGAAGTATTTACATTTTTTTTTTATTGCTTTAGCCTTGTCTGCAGACTGCTTGTATGTGTTCACTGAGGATTCAAGTGTTAATGCTCCCCACAGATATTGTATTTTGTGTTTAAGTCCTACAATCAGAGAGCATGTAATCTATTAATTGTCAATTGATGACATCTCAGGGATTTTAATGGACAGCTGTTAAAAAGTAGTTGATGTAATTGTAATAACTTTACTGAATAAGCCAATATACCGTACATGTTGAAGGTTTATATAAATTATTGTAAATTATTTAGAAATGTAAACATTATAAAAGTAAGAATGCTTATTCATTAAAGTTATTATAAAGTGTTACCATTGAGTGAATTGTTTCATGCTTTTTTCCTTCAATTGATTCATGAATTGTTACATGTGTTTTTCCTTAAATGTTGTGGTACATGCATAACAATCATCCATGTGTTTTGTTTATATTGAACTGTTTATCACTGATTATGTTTCTGCATTTTTTAATAAAGTAGTTAGGGTTACCAAATGGGTAACCAAATGTGCTCGTTCTAGAAGTGATGAGTAGAGTTGAAGTGACATATTATTTTGAATGCTATAAAGTAAACAAATGTGAAATGTATTGTATAGATAAAATGGCTATTAAAAGTAATAACAATTGAAATGTGTGTAAGTTCTATGTCATTGTGTTACGACCTATAAGGACCTTAAATTCCCTCCAATGGTCAACTTATTGGGGAAAAGGTCTATATTAAAGAAAATGATTAGCTAATCACACCCTTTTAGTATTTTTTTAACAATTTGAGGATTCCATTGAGGATCTGGTGTCTAAATAAAAAAAATCACAGTTGTTGTTGAATTGGCATTTGGGCATGACATTTAGTCATGCCCAAATGCCAATTCAACAACAACTGTGATAGAAAAATTACATATTTACCTGATTTGTTTGATATTAATATACTTAACTAATAGTATGACATTTATGTTCTATTAAATGTCTGTGTGAACTGAGAGGAGCCTAAAAACCTACAGCTGGCATTCCATAGATAAATGTGGTGGGTGTAAGCAAGAGAGCGAGCCTGGAGGAACAAAACAAAATCCTTATTGTGTCTAGTCCTTCTTGCATCTGGGAAACAACACCAGAGGCAGATGACCACAGGATAAACCCAAAGGGGCTTATGGTGCCCCCAATCTGCATGGGAGGGGTGGATCCAGCCATGACTTAGTATCAGTTATATAAAAACTCTGCATGGCTGTAAATGTTCGGCTACTCGGCCCAACAGTCAAGAGTGTTGGGTTGACTAGTCTCATTATTGCAATAATTAATGAATATTAAATAAAGATGATTGTTTGAAGAAATGACAAAGTCTCTCACAGTATGAATTTTCCACGACACAACCCGTTCATGGTAAACACTGTGCATGTTGGCTCAAACGTAAATTAACTTTAAAAGTCAAAGGCAATGTGCTGCTCTATACCGTGTATTGTATTGAATGCAACAAAATGGCACTCAAGCGCAACAAGAAAAAAAGATTTAACACTGTAACCATTGTTTAGTGGACTACACGAATCCAAACAATAGTATTGCAGCACAAGACAAATTAACTAATTCTGGAAACCTAGTAGTTACCAATTATTAGCCATAAGTTAATTGTTTGAGTTGTTTAATTTTGCTCGCTTTCAGAGATACAGCAAGCTATCTTTAGAATATCTTGCCACACTGAGAACTAAGCATACAACAACCAGTTGGTGTATAATGAGGGAAGGCATGATCATTTGGTCTCACAGAAAGCTAAAGTTGATATACATTTGATTTTTGCATTAAAACTGTTCTCATTATTCAATACGGCTATTTATCAATGAATGTATAATGTTTGGCTCCATATTTTGTCGGCTGAAGCTGCAGATCCGAAGGTAACCGCCCAGTTCCGCCCTGTCAGCTCCTCTGGAAGCCTCTTCCCCCGAGCTGATGATCCGAATTACATCCTGGCAATGTGTTTCTTTACCTCTACTTTACCCACCAATTTCTGTGGTCACCCTACCTTCCCATTTCTCACTGTCAATTGTGAACGATAATTATATTTACCAGTGAAATGACAATGCAGAATTTGCATTCCAACCATTTGATCCCAATACGTTTCATGGGAATATGCGCATTGGATCTTCTTGAATTATATGCAGTGTTGTTTCAAAGTACTGTGTTTTATTTGAAGTTTGTTACATGCTTTTTCCCCCTTACATTGTGTTTACATGCATAACAACACTTATGTGCATCACATCCCGTTGTGAGATGCCATTCATTTGTCCTGCTATGCCTTTGATAGAGATTGGCGGGGAACAATCTTTAGTAACATTTTCCTACGTACTGTATCTGAAACCACTGTGGGATGGACATGAACCTCCACAATGACAGTGTGTGCGGATCATTATTCTTATGACTGTGTTAACGGTAAAGCAGCATGTGAGCTTTCGTGTAAAAAATATTATGGGATGGCAATGCATAATAAAAAAGGACACTTCAGAAACAGGTATGCAGCTCTATTATACATTTCTATGGGAATGGGGTGCTTTTCTGGGTAAATACTGAAATAACAAGGCTGGGATTCAATCCAAGGCACGTTACAGAGCAGCGAACTAAGCGAAAGAAAATGTATGTGATCTATGAGAAAGAAATTGTCTTTAAAAAGGTGCATTACCGGCTAGTACGCTGCTCCATTATGGAATCCCGGCCTAAGCCTTAAAAATAATGGAAGAGTAACAGCACACGTGAATGGACCCCAACAACCATATTTATGAATTAATGGTGCTAGTTTATTCAAAAAGCTGACACGTTTCAACCGTAGTCTTGTCATTCTGTCTGACTCTACAGAAGCACATGGTTCTACTTTACAGAAATATGAAAGCAAATATATACAGTACATGTATGTAAATGCCTTAAATCTCATAAAGTTCAGCACATCAGATTGGAACATTTGGGGAATAAATGATGACAGACAGATCCAGTAGTCAAAGTAAATGTTAACCTCTACTTCATCACCATCCCTGATCCGGGAGCATCATCAGTAAAAAAGCTGACTAGCATAGCCTAGCATAGCGCCACAAGTAAATACTAGCATATAAATATCATGAAATCACAAGTCCAATACAGCAAATGAAAGATACACATCTTGTGAATCCAGCCATCATTTCCGATTTTTAAAATGTTTTACAGCGAAAACACAATATGTATTTCTATTAGCTAACCACAATAGCAAAAGACTCAACCGCATATTTTCACAATTTTTTTACCGCATAGGTAGCTATCACAAAACCGACCAAATAGAGATATAATTAGTCACTAACCAAGAAACAACTTCATCAGATGACAGTCTTATAACATGTTATACAATAAATCTATGTTTTTTGTTCGAAAATGTGCATATTTGTGGTATAAATCATAGTTTTACATTGCAGCTACAATCACAAATAGCACCGAAGCAGCAAGAATAATTACAGAGAGCAACGTGAAATACCTAAATACTCATCATAAAACATTTATGAAAAATACATGGTGTACAGCAAATGAAATATAAACATCTTGTGAATCCAGCCAATATTTCCGATTTTTCTAAGTGTTTTACAGCGAAAACACAATATAGCATTATATTAGCTTACCACAATAGCCAAACACACACCCGCATTCATTCACCGCAAAGGTAGCGATCGCAAAAAAACAGCAAAAGATATACAATTAATCACTAACCTTGACCAACTTCATCAGATGACAGTCCTATAACATCAGGTTATACAATACACTTATGTTTTGTTCGAAAATGTGCATATTTTGAGCTGCAACCGTGGTTATACATTGTGAATATGTAGCATCGATTCACTAGAATCTCCGGAGAAATTTTAGACAGTCACCTAATCTAATCAAAGAACTCATCATAAACTTTACTAAAAAATACATGTTGGACAGCAAATGAAAGATACACTAGTTCTTAATGCAATCGCCGTGTTAGATTTTTAAAAATAACTACCATAACAAACAGCTTACGTTATAGCGAGACAGCGCCCGCAAAAAAGAAGGAAAATACGACTAAACATTTTCCACAGAAATACGAAATAACATCCTAAATGGTTATTACTTTTGCTGAGCTTCCATCAGAATCTTGTACAAGGAGTCCTTTGTCCAGAATAAATCGTTGTTTGGTTTTCGAATGTCCTCTTCTCCTGTCGAATTAGCAACCCAAGTGGCGCGAAGATGTCCATCTTCACCTAACGCAGAGAACGGAAAACTCCAAAACTCCCGATAAACGTTGAATAATCTGATAAAACTATATTGAAAAAACATACCTTACGATGATATTATCACTTGTATCAAATAAAATCAAAGCCGGAGATATTAGCCGTCTATACCGAACGCTTTTCAGAAGCCAATGCTGATGTCCTTCCCGCGCCTTGGTAGACAAAGGAAATAGTGGTCACGTCATTCCAAGAGCTCTTGTTCGACCTCAGATCAAGCTAGACACCCCATTCCACATCCCACTGCCTGTTGACATCTAGTGGAAGGCGTATGAAGTGCATGTATATCCATAGATTTCAAGCAAATGAATAGGAAGGCCCTGGAACAGAGCCTCGATTTCAGATTTTTCACTTCCTGTCAGGAAGTTTGCTGCAAAATGAGTTCTGTTTTACACACAGATATAATTCAAACGGTTTTAGAAACTTGAGTGTTTTCTATCCAATAGTAATAATAATATGCATATTGTACAATCTAGAATAGAGTACGAGGCAGTTTAATTTGGGCACGATTTTTTACAAAGTGAAAACAGCGCCCCCATATTGACAAGAAGTTTAAACAAAAAGTACAAGTAGACATGGCACACAGATCTTGTGGTTTAAGGAAACAAATGTTAACATTTCAACATATACCTATGGTAGATAAATTACAAGATTATGTTATAATATTGTTTATGAATCGAATAGCTATGATGAGTACTCTCTCATCTGTGTCTGTGGGACTGAGTTGGCCTCTGGAGCTTGAGCTTACAATTGATTCACGACTCGGTGATAAAAACCTACAGCTGGCATTCCATAGATAAGATGTGGTGTGTGTGACCCGAGATAGAGATAGCCTGGAGGAGTAGAACAATCCCTTATAGTGTCTAATCATTCCTGCATCTGGGAAACGGCACCAGGTGCAGATGACCACAGGATGTCTCGATCAGCATGGGGGGAGTGGAACCAGCCATGACTAAGCATCTTTAGGTCTCCTACTGTATATAAGATCTGTTTTTTCATTACATTTACGTCATTTAGCAGACGCTCTTATCCAGAGCGACTTACAAATTGGAAAGTTCATACATATTCATCCTGGTCCCCCCGTGGGAATTGAACCCACAACCCTGGCGTTGCAAGCGCCATGCTCTACCAACTGAGCCACACGGGACCATTAAAGGTTAAGTTCTCTGCACCACACACTTCGGCGTGTGTGGTCGACCAGCTTCATTCTAATTAAATCTATATTAAATAAAGATGATTGTTTTGAGAAATGACAGTCTCGCTCAGCACTATGAATTTCCACAACAAAACTTTAAAAAGGGGCAATCTGCAGTTGCTACATCCAATTTGGAAATATATTATAAGTGATATATACCTGTTGATTCGTGAAGAATATATTTTATAAATGCCATGAGCTCATAGTTAAACTGTTGTACCCCGTCAGAACCCCAAATATAAGCTTGTTTTGGGGGTTCTGATTGGGTGCGACAGTGTATCTAAGCTCATGGCATTTATATGTTATATTCTTCAAGAATCAACAAGTATATATCACTAATGTATAAGTCCTCCAATGTTTTGTTATCTTGGATGATCCGTCCTTGCATTCATAGCTTTGTCTATGAATTCGAGAGTGGTTACATTTATCCAGGCTGACTGCTTTGTTATGTGGATTTCCCCTTTAAAGGGATAGTTTAACCTCATTATAGGTTTCCTTATCTTCAGACAAGGTAATACAGCAATCCTGCTTTGTTTTAGGGTCCCAGGCCACTGTATCTAAATGCTAACTTTTTAGCATGTGTGACCCAACAACAATCCCGTATATCAGCATTTTTCGTGTTCCAAATCAAATAGTTTAACTTAATTGAGCTACATAAGCAATTTCAGACACTTTAGGATGATTTGGACATGAAACGTGAACAATTATTAAACTACGACAATATTTGAAATGTAATAGGGCAGACATCTTACACAGAACAATAATAGTTTGGGATGGTTTACAGGAAAGTCGTATAAGCCTTTTGGAATCTACGATTGAATACATGAATACGCATGCCTTACTCTATTGGAACAGATACACCTGTGAAGATCGGAGAGGATTGGACCGATATATGCATGCACCTACCTCACTGATATGATATCACTGTCACAGCCACCTCTGATTGTCAGATCCGTATATCACAGTTTAACTTCCAAACAGTGTTTATGAGTGTAAATGCGTGTATTGTTGTCACAGAAAGCTAAAGTTGATATAGATTTTATTTTAGCATTAAAAACAACTGTTCACATTATTCAATAAAGGCTATTTATTAATAAACGTATAATGATTGGCTGCATATTTTGTTGGCTGAGGCTGCAGATCCGAAGGAAACCGCCCCGCTTGGAGATACGAATCATGTTCTGGACGTGTTTCTTGACCTCTACTTTAGCACCAATTTTTGTGGTCACCCTCCCTTCACATTTCTCAAAGGGAGGGTGACCTGTGAAATGCCAATGCAGCATCTGCCTGCCAACCATTTGATCTTAATCAAGTTTCATGGGAAGACGCATTGGATCTTCTTGGATTGTGTACAGTGTTGTTTCGAAGTACAGTGTTTCATTTGAATTATGTACAGGGAGCGAATTTTAGAGCAGACATTTTGCCGCTGCCGGTGACGCAACTTAGGAAATGGCTGCCTAGTTTTTTGTACTGCACGTCGGTTGGGTATTTCCCCCCCCTAAATTCAAATATTTACTCTGAGCATTATAATAACTTACGCAAAAATTGAAAAGTGGAAAATAGGAAAAGGTCGCGGAGCTACAACAACAGCCCGTGACAAGACAGCAGAAGATACAATCGTCGAGGAACCCGAGATGGCTAATGCTAGCGCAAATAAGATAGCAGCAGCAAAAGAACCCTCATTTCGTGAGGTGATGAAGGAGGAAATGTGCGAGGCGCTCACAGGCTTACGAGAGGAACTTCGAGAAGATGTAAGAAAATAACTAAATGAGTTCAAGAAGGACATTAACCAGAAACTTGAAGAAAATAAATTAGAACTTCACAGCATATCTACAAGAATGGGGGACGCAGAACAGCGCATTGGGGAAACGGACACATGGAACTTCGCAGTCAAGGAAATACTTGAACAGTCACTGAAAAGCCAACACATACTACAGGCAAAAGTGACAGAACTCGAAGGTTTCTCACGTCGAAACAACATTAGACTTTATAACGTGGTAGAGGGCGCAGAAAAAGACTATGCTCAAATTCGTGGACATACTTCAAGACGACACTGACCTGGGAATCGAGAGAGCACACCGTGCTCTGGCCTCAAAACCCCCCAGCGGCGCCCCACCAAGATCCATAGTAGTACGGTTCCTAAAATTCTCAGTCAAAGAGAAAGTCTTACATGCAACCTGGAAAAAGCCTGTTAACTTCCAAGGCCAACGAGTGTTCTTTGATCATGACTACGCGGGAGAGATACTGAAAAGAAGGAAAGAATACACCCCCATGAGGAAAGCACTTAAAGAGAAGGGTATTCGCTTCCAAACACAATTCCCGGCAAAAATGCGGGTATTTCTGGAAAATGGCCCAGTTACATACGAGCATGCAGACGAGGCGGCTGAGGACCTGAAGTCAAGGGGCTTCGCAGTGGAGTATACCGCCGGGAGAAAGGCGACATCACCAGCGGAAAGACTCGAGCAGGCTCTCCCATGGATCGTTGTCGACAAGCAGGGTCATGGAGAGGGAAATCATCTCGGCGAGTGGACGTTCACATCCGAAAGAGACTCAGGCATTTCCAACGGGAAGATGGAAGACACTGAATCGGAATTAACAGAATTAATAGTTACCGCGAGCTGTTAAGACTTTGGGTTGTTACGGTTGACATTGCAATAGGTAAAATATCTCCCCTATCTTACCCCAAAGCTGAACAAGGGTGAGTAGCCAAAAGTATGAGTTCTTTATGAACACACTAAGTAGCGTCACGTTAATAACATATATATTAGCTAAGGATTACTGACACATTGACAATGGGGCGACAGAAGGGCATATCAAGGGGAGGATTCATGATATGCACGCATGACTGATATAGTTTTCACTTGTAATTTAACCGATGTGTATAAGAGACAAAATTAGGCGCCCTTATTATTTTCTGTTCCACCAGGTCTTGTTTGTGATTACGTCGCGCATTTTCATATCTGAGTGAGGGGCCCGTCCCGCGGACAGGCTCATCCCCTCAAACCCCAGAGGCAAGAGCCCTCTGACATGGGCGTCCAAATACCAAAGTATTTTCCCACTTTGGTTTACTTTAATATCGTTTTTGATTTTTCGTTCATTTTTAGGTTCATGATTAGCAGGCAGATATGGTGCACAGGTTTTTATTTTATTGATATCGATGCATCATCGGGAATTTAAGGTCATTAGTCTCAATGTAAACGGACTGGGGAGTGCCATCAAGAGAAGTAAGGTAATAGCAAAGATAAAACGGGAGAGTTGACATACTATTCTGGCAGGAAACTCACTTATCCACACCTGAACACGAGAAACTCAAGAAAAAAATGGGATATAGGAACACTTTTTTTTCTTCTTACAAAATGGGTAGAAGGGGAGTTGCAATCTTGATCCCAAATTCAGTTAATTTTGAGTGTATGTCAGAAATAGAAGACAAGGAGGGTAGATTTACACTTGTTAAATGTAAACTGGATAACAAGGAAGTTACATTATTTAATGTATACGCACCCCCAGGGAGTGACATGGTCTTCTACGGGAAGGTGTTTGATTTAATTGCCACAGAAACCACTGGCACTCTTATCTGTGGAGGGGATTTTAACACAATTCTAAACTCAAAATTGGACAGCACAAATCAAAATAGGAAAATGAGTCTAGTTGCTAAAAAGATCAATAGGATACTGCAGGATCTAGGACTGCTCGATGTATGGCGTGACACCCACAAGGCCGATAAGGAATATACTTTTTACTCAGCCCGCCACACTGAATACTCCAGGTTAGACTATTTTTTTTATGTACAGTGCAGATAGACACAGGCTTAAGGATTGTAGGATCGGGCATAGCAACTTATCAGATCATAATGGAATTTACCTTACTCTACACTTTGATAGCAAACCAAGAAATACTATATGGAGACTTAATGCATGCATGCTGAATGATCCAGCATTCAAGGAATCAATAAAGGCAGAATTGAATATCTATCTGGAGAATAACGATAACGGGGAAGTATCTCCTGCTACATTGTGGGATGCAGTTAAGGCGGTTTTTAGAGGAAAGATCATAGCCACATCATCTCTCAAGAAAAAGATTAAAGCACAGAAACTGCTGAAATTACAGGAAACCCTAAGAAACTTAGAACGATCTCATAGTCAATACAAAGATCCTCTTATACAAAGATCCTCTCTTCTTATGTTGACCAGATTTATAGGGAAGAAGTAGAGAAAAAGCTTAGGTTCCCGAAACAACGATATTATGAAGCTCAAAGGCAACCAAATTACTAGCATGGAGACTCAGGAAACAACAAGCACAGAATACCATTTTCAAAATAAAAGACCCCAAAACAAAGAAGATCACATGCAAATTAGATGAAATACAGAATGCATTTGAATCATATTACACAAATCTGTACAAGCAACCAGAGAAGGCAGATGCACAGACAATAGAGCATTTTTTTAACTCACTTGATCTCCCCTCAATTGGGACAGAGCAAAATGATAGGCTAACTTCAGAAATATCCACGAAGAAAGTAATAAAGGAATATTTCAACTAAAAGTAAACAAGTCTCCAGGCCCTGATGGCTTCCCTTCAGAATGGTTCAAGACCTTCAGAGAACAACTAACACCTCTACTTAAGGCCCTGATGGCTTCTCTTCAGAATGGTTCAAGACCTTCAGAGAACAACTAACACCTCTACTTAAGGCCCTGATGGCTTCCCTTCAGAATGGTTCAAGACCTTCAGAGAACAACTAACACCTCTACTTCAGGCCCTGATGGCTTCCCTTCAGAATGGTTCAAGACCTTCAGAGAACAACTAACACCTCTACTTAAGGCTCTGATGGCTTCCCTTCAGAATGGTTCAAGACCTTCAGAGAACAACTAACACCTCTACTTAAGGCTCTGATGGCTTCCCTTCAGAATGGTTCAAGACCTTCAGAGAACAACTAACACCTCTACTTAAGGCCCTGATGGCTTCCCTTCAGAATGGTTCAAGACCTTCAGAGAACAACTAACACCTCTACTTAAGGCCCTGATGGCTTCCCTTCAGAATGGTTCAAGACCTTCAGAGAACTACTAACACCTCTACTTAAGGCCCTGATGGCTTCCCTTCAGAATGGTTCAAGACCTTCAGAGAACAACTAACACCTCTACTTAAGGCTCTGATGGCTTCCCTTCGGAATGGTTCAAGACCTTCAGAGAACTACTAACATCTCTACTTAAGGCCCTGATGGCTTCTCTTCAGAATGGTTCAAGACCTTCAGAGAACAACTAACACCTCTACTTAAGGCCCTGATGGCTTCCCTTCAGAATGGTTTAAGACCTTCAGAGAACAACTAACACCTCTACTTAAGGCTCTGATGGCTTCCCTTCGGAATGGTTCAAGACCTTCAGAGAACTACTAACACCTCTACTTAAGGCCCTGATGGCTTCCCTTCAGAATGGTTTAAGACCTTCAGAGAACTACTAACACCTCTACTTAAGGCTCTGATGGCTTCCCTTCGGAATGGTTCAAGACCTTCAGAGAACTACTAAAACCTCTACTTAAGGCCCTGATGGCTTCTCTTCAGAATGGTTCAAGACCTTCAGAGAACAACTAACACCTCTACTTAAGGCCCTGATGGCTTCTCTTCAGAATGGTTCAAGACCTTCAGAGAACTACTAACACCTCTACTTAAGGCCCTGATGGCTTCCCTTCAGAATGGTTTAAGACCTTCAGAGAACTACTAACATCTCTACTTAAGGCCCATTTCAACTGGACTCTACGGGAGGGGGGGTCTCCCACCGTCATGGAGAGAGGCCATCATATCTGTAATCCCAAAAGAGGGTAAAGATAAGGAATGCAGTTCATATTGACCTATCGCAATTCTTAACACAGATTATAAACTATATGCATCAATAATAGCCAAAAGAATGGAGAACATAATCCCAGAATTGATTGACGGAGATCAAACTGGTTTCATACAAAATAGGCAGACACAGGACAATATTAGGAGAACACTACATGTCATGGACCACATTACTCAGAATAAGACAAGTGCAATATTAATCAGTCTAGATGCAGAAAAAACATTTGATTCAGTGGGATGGGATTACCTATTTCAAGTTATGGAAAGATTTGGTTTCAACAAAGAAGTGATACAGTGCATCAAAACACTGTATTCATGTCCGACCGCTAGAATAAAGATTCATGGACATTTGTAACAAACAATACGTTTAGAACGAGTGGCAAGACAAGGCGGTAATCTTTCACCCACGCTCTTCTCCTTGTACCTCGAACCATTAGCACAGGCAATAAGACGGGACCCGACCTTAGAGGGAATAACAATAAGAGGCAGTGAACATAAGATATGCATGTATGCTGATGACGTTCTCTTATTCCTTAAAGACCCAGGCTCAAGTCTACCTAGATTGATGGATGTTTAACAAACATTTGGAACATATTCAGGGTATGTGCTTAACGTACACAAGACCCAAGCCCTAGTATATAATTATACACCACAGGAAGAGCTGAAGATCAGGTATAACTTCCACTGGACCTCTTCATCCATTAAATATCTTGGAGTATACCTACCAGAAGATACACCCAAACTTTATGACATGAATTACGATCACATCAACAAGAAAATATATCATGACCTAGAGAGGTGGAATTCACTTCCCTTAGATCTTAGTAGTAGAATTGAAACAATCAAAATGAACATCCTGCCGAGGTTAGTGTATTTGTTCCAATCACTGCCCATAGAAATCCCACCTAAACAGTTTAGGGATAAACAGATATCAAGGTTTATCTGGAACAGTAAGAGACCAAGAACTAGATATACAACATGACAATTACCAAACAACTGTGGGGGTATGGCCTTACCAAACCTAAAAGATTATTATGTGTCAGCCCAATTGAGACCTCTGGTGTGTTGGTGCAATTCAGAATACGAATCCAAATGGAAAGACATGGAGACTACTTTGACAGAGATACCCATACAGTCAGTTTTGGGAAATAAGGACATGGTAATAGAAATATACAATAGACAAAAATCAGTGGATTAATTTCTCTCTGAAGACATGGTTTAGGGTAGTTAAGCAAAATCATTTAGACAGAGAGATCAACCTGCTGAGTTGGCCCACATACGACCCCAGCTTTATCCCTGCAACTCAGGACAGCAGATTGAAACAATGGACGCAGAAAGGCATCGCATCATTCAGTACAATTATAAGGAATGGGGACCAAGATAACTTCCAGGACCTAAGTAAAGAACATAGCATGGATAAACAAGATTTTTACAGATACCTACAAGTTCGACACTATTTCTTAAGGGAGATAAAAGTGACTCACCCTCGAGCACCTCCAAAATTAATCGAAGTATTCACTAACGCATACAACTTGGGGAGTAACAAAAAAACGATTTCAAATCTGTACTTGGGTATTCAATCCTCAAAGAAACATTCTACAAACTATATTAAAAAGAAATGGGAGGAGGAACTTAATGTTGAAATAACTGATGAAACATGGTTGAACATATTTGAGACTCAACAAATCTCCACCAACTCAAGGTCATGGAGAGAATTCTGTTGGAAGAATGTTCTACGTTTCTTCATAACACCTAAACTGAAATCCAAACAGACTGGCTCACTACACCCTTGTTGGAGAGAATGCGGTCTATTGAAGGCGGACCACTCTCATATCTTTTGGACTTGCCCCGCAATCGAAACTTACTGGGGAGAAATAAGATCTAACATTGGAAAAATTATGGGATTTGACATAGAATAAACATTCATTTCTTTGTACATGGGTGAAATACCTGATAACTTACACAATAGAGAAAAGTACCTCTTGAAGGTCCTACTGGCAGCAAGTAAAAAGGCTGTCACTGGGAAATGGCTACAAAAAGACCCTACCCACAGTGACACAATGGATAGACATTGTAGAAGAAATACACCACATGGAGCGTATGACCTTTGCTTTAAGCACTCAACAGGAGAGAGTTCAAGAATACTGGGAAAAATGGGTTTCGTACTTGGAAAAGGTCTAATTCAAAGATGTCAATGTAACTAATATGATGATATGATGATGAAGGTATGACGTGCTCTGTAACTGCCAGATATTTTTTGTTGTTCTTTTATTTTACTTTATTTGTATTTTCTTTGTGTTCCTACAATAAAAACAGAGTATAATTATAATTTTTTAAAACACATTTTGCCTAGTGGTGCGCTGTTGGGTTTTGGCCACGAGAGAAAAATGCTACCATTCTCACAATCATCCTAAATCTCATAAGAAATTAGGTGGTGTTTTTTGTCTTACAGTAACATATGCTATTATGTTCGGTTCTGTTATATAGAAAACTATCATTACGTGATTCAGTCTTGATTTAACTTTATTAAACAAGCATAATTCTCAATTCATCACAGAAATTTGCCAAAGTAGCCCGTTCTCTGGGCTATTAATTAATTAAACAAGTAAAGCAGAGACTCTGCGTAAATTAGAGAATCCCACACATGAGCAGAAGCTTTGGATTTAGCTGTTGGGAAAATGGTTCTGGAGAATTTGGATCTGCAGCCACTCTGTATTTTGAAACTTCTCTTAATGGTCTATCAAGGGCACAATCCCTGATTCTGTTTCATTTTTTCCCCCAGCTATCTGGCAGCCCTGCTTTTTGGTGGCTGGAACGTGGCTGGAGAAATGTAATCAGTGGGTATCATCACTCATTGAAATTACCATCGAACAGCTGTACATATTGCAGATTGCACCGTTAAAAAGTGATTTACACTTTCATATCAAATGCACTAGTGATCATTTAGTCTGGTCCCAGATTTTTCTGTGCTTCATGTCAAGTCTTTGTCACTCATTGTCATGCCAAATATGGAGTTGACATGTAGTTGACACGATAGCACAAACAGATCTGTGACGAGGCTAGCTGTCAATAACTTTGACTGAACATTGAGCCCCGGGGGAACCTCCTCCAAATCAGGATTCTTCCATTTGCACCATTCACTCTCCATTCACTGCTATGGTGTGCCTGTCCAAAGTCAACTCTACGTTTGTGTGAACACCCATCCACCACATCCTAGCAGTGCTCATTTACATTGAGTTATAAAAAGACTGACATTATTCGGGCCATGCAACGTGACACCGGCGACCGTCGCACCACTTTGTAAAGATGAGCGTGTCAGGTGGGACTTGGACAGTCAAAACTGGGGATGACGAGACCATGCAGCTATTCTTAGCTCTTTTGTTCAGCGTTGAGAGAAGAGTTGGGACCGTGCTATCACCTCCACTACCACCCTATACCCAAGGCCACGGAGTCCAGACTGCCAGCCACCAAAGTAGCTTCTCATTTGACGAGATGTGGAAGATCAAACGTAAGTGACGCCACCATTTTGTGGCATGCATGCATGCTCTTTCACGTTGTCAAAATGAAAATAACAAAATGACTGCAAATGGAAAGGTGTTTTTCCTGACACACACAGTAGTGTTCAGCATGGCTGAGAGACGTTTTCAGCCGGGCAACTAATAGAACTTGGTCGAGCTCACACCTTAGACTCCTTTGCGTTATGATTTTGATTAGAGTTGAAGAATATAAAATGCCACTGTACTGCATTCCTGATGTAAATCTTCTCTTACAGCCCCCATCACGTACGCTCTGGAAGCAAAGTACAGGCCCCATCTCGAGGTAATACTTTTAGGAACTGTTTTGATCCAATCTAATTCACTGCCTAGCAGGGATTGATGTTCTATATTCCTACTGTGCAGGGTAACTAAGGACTAAGCTATGTGGACGAAAGCCATCGCAGCCTTGCAATTCCGAGTGCGTTTTCAAACATCTGGTCGGACAACAAGGCCTCGTCAAGACCAGCGTCATGTTCATTAGGCATCGAATGGAAGACAATGGACTGAAACAGGGAGGGATTACCTGGACTTGTCCCCCCCCCAAAAAAACGCTCTTTAGGTTTCCATTGCAAAATTGTGTTAAAACATTTTCTGTTGTGTGCCCTCTTGAAACCTACCAAGGTTAAATAATGAACTCAATTAGAATTGAGTTCATTAACTAAAAATCCACCAGGAAAATCCCAAGATACTGTATGTTGTCATTATAAAAATATATCTTTGCCATTATAGCGCATCTGTGACAGCATGGGCAGCGCCCGAGGCAATAATCCATAGGAATCCCACCCAGTTGACTACTTTGAATACGTTAAAGTGGCGCTACCCATTCCAAATCAGCCTTTTGGCCACTAGAGGCCTCTATCGTTCTCTATGGTGGAGAGTATATTAAAGGCGTCAGCATGCTTCCCAGCCGAAACAGTTCGGAACAGTTTGTGCATATATTATGACCGCATTTTGTGACTAACCGTGCAAGTGTGCCAGCATACTCCCTTAAAAGACCTTCGGTTGAAAATGAGAAACAAGTGGCAATAATACTGTTTGTCCATTTTGAGATACCGTAGCCAGTATACACTTCCTCAAAATAGCCCGAATTAATCTACGATAACTCAAGAAATCTGTCATTCATTTCGACATTTTTGCAGAGGACATCTTAAGCGTGTAATTTTACGTCTAAGATGTTTGGTCCAGTATTTCTCAAGTGAAAAAATGTGCATGAAAATTAGTCGTCTCTCATTGAATGACAACGACTATTGAAGAATCCCTTCGGTTAACCAATCACAGACGCAGAGTAGACTTCGGCTACCGACTTCGGCTTGCCTTGAGAAAACACTGTGTGCCCGAACAGCCAAAAAAAACAAAAACAAAAGTCCAAAACGAACATAAGAGTCACAAAATGTCGTCATAATATATGCACAAACTGGACTGTGTTGT